>NW_026136707.1:21687038-22389538 GCF_905237075.1 Dicentrarchus labrax
GTGAAGTGTTGACAGTGCCGAGCTGAATCCTCTCTCCCTCCCCTCCCTGGGTGGAGGGAACATCAGTGTTCAGGGAAACATGGTTAAACTTAAGGCCTTCATGGCTTTGAGTAAGCTGCCGTGCAAAAAGGTGTCCAACAAAGTCGTAATAAACTCATAACAGTTGTTGGCAGCTCTTGCATAACAGTGCTGCCTTGGCTACATGATAATAATGTGATATCCCTGATTAAAGCAGCGTTGGAGGCTTGAAGATGATGTTTGAGGTCATTATAGTAATGAAAGACAGCCCCGGAACAGATTGGTAGTACCAGCCTCAAAGTGAAGCCTCTCATTTTCACAAGTTTTGTTAGTTTCCCACTTTAATAAGAGCCAGAGGAGATGGTGAAATATTACAGTCGACTGCTGGGACTGTTTCAATTATGGCAGTGGGTTAGTGATCATTGTCCAAAACATTTTTAATGTTACAGTGCAGTCTGATATTAAAACCAGTCATCAGCACAAAGGGAGTGACTCAATTTATCACACCTCCCTCTTTATTTCTTGAGTTTTGTTTTGTTTTTTATGTAGAACTTTCAGGGCCAAATCACAGCAAAATTAATTTGCACATTCATTTAGTTCAAAAAGCATTGTGAAAAAAGAAAAACCCAAACTGCTGTAGCTGCTGAGCTAACACGCTAGCGAACCGGGACATGCAAATGCTTCCTTCTATTGTTCCGAATCCACTGATCGCTTTGAGTCCGGGGCAACCAGGTCTTTAGACCTATAGACTGCTAATGATTAATGTGGAAGTGTAGGCTATTGCTTATTTTAATGATTGCCTCTGCCATTTGTATTTCATAGAAGACAGACTTATGCCCTCAGTGGAGGTTGGAGCTCTGAGACTGCCCTTCTAGTTATTAATGTCTTGCATACCTCACAGCTGTGGTGGCCTAATAATCTTCTAAAGCATTGAAGGATTTAGTGGCTGTGAAAGAAGTGACTGACATTTGACTGGTCCAATTGTGGTCATGTGTTGGAAAAATGCATAGAATCGTGTCAGAGCGAGTTATTGTGTATGATAGAATAATACAAGGCTGTGGTTATCAGAGCAGCCAAAGGCAGGTGTCGGAGTACTTAGCAGGGTTTTTAATTTAGTTTCTGCTCATTTGATATGGATCTTGGCTTATTGGCCTTTTGGGAAGTGATGAGATAAGAGAGACAAGAGAGGCCATGTTATTTCTTGTAGCATTTCCAGATGGAAGGGTGCCAAATAAAATTGTCCCACATCTTCTCACAGGGTTTTAAATTTTTTCCTGTCAGTCAAGTCACAATAAATGTTGCAACATTATTTGTTAGAGGATGTGCTTACTGACCAGCTGGTTTTGTCGAGCGTGAATGAACGTATCACTTTATGGTTCCATCCACATTAACACACGGCCCCCTTTTTGTTTCTGGTTGATTTAGAGCAATTCTTTATGTTTTGACTCACTCATCCATGTCACACAGGGGGTTTAGTACTGGTAGCGTTTCAGGAGTTATTTTGATATCCTAAAGGGCCAGAGCGGGCCAGTTCTCGTGCCAGGTCCACATGCCTCTAATGATCTCTGCCTGGATCATGAAGTCATGTTTTTAATTGCAGCTGCCTCTCTTGGGATAAAAACCACACATTTGTTTCATAGTGGCCATACTGTTTTGTGGGGCCCGAGATTCCACTTATTAAACCATAACCTAGTTTTCATAATTCAATTTTAACGTTCTGCAAAATGCTATTATTCCCCTCAAACGGCCTATTTTCTGTCTCGTCTGGAAGCCGAAACCAGGAGCTGCATATGATTCACTCAAGCCCTTCGTGTTGTTTTAACATAGTGAGTTGTCGGGATGGGCAATTTTTCTTTCCTTTACGGCTTGAAAGGATCATGGAAGTCATTCAAGGTTTCCAGAAAGGTCTAAAACCCAGTGTCTCCCCAGAGTATAATTACTCTGCCTAATTGTAATTTTGACTTCATGCGTTGCCATGTAGGAATGCTTTTAGCAGTTTGGTTCCTCCAGATTGCACTCACACTTTAAGATCCTGTGCTCTGCACGTTTTTCAGCTTAAGTCATAGTAGTGAATGAGATTCGAAGAGTTAAAACGCTACATTTAGTGATTATATGTTGTCTAGGCAGTATAAATATTGCTAATAGGCAGCATGTTCAAAAGTGATGGCAGTTTGAGTTTATGATACGTTTTTGCATTTTAATGATTTCCATGACCATGCTGCAGCTTTCCAAGACATTATTAACTATTATTCAAACCATATACTTACATGCACTTTATCTTGGACTTTGGTTCAAAGAGAGGCTGGCTGCAGGGGCCCCCTTTTTGGGCTGATGTCCTGTTTATGTGGCCCCTTTTCTGATTGATATCCCATCCCACCAATGTTTTGTTGTCAGGATTAATCAGGGTTATGGTCTTGTAGCTGGCAAAAGATCTCATTAGGTCATGCATTAGTTTGTGCTGATAAAAGCACACTATGTCTCTGGTGAGAGATGAGGCTCTGGAAAAGCACAAAGTTGCATTTGAAATGGGCCAGATAAAATGTTCTGGAGTAGGAATTTGTGTTCTTTGACGATCTGTCATTTCACCAGTTTGTCTAGTCTATCATTTAGAGGTCCGGTCAGTTCGGTATCTGAATATTTAACATGAAAACCACAGGGTGCACAGTGAAATGATTAATGATTGTGTTCAGAATCGACCCTCAGTTATTTTGCGTGTGAGCCTGCATGTAATGTGTTTGCACGTAAGCACTGTAGGAATATTAATCTGTTTTTAAATGTGTGTGTCTTTTCCTCAGTGGAGCAGGTTCCCGTGGAGGCCTACACAGTCCCACTCTCGCAGGCTGAGATTCTACAGGAAGGGAGTGATGTCACCCTGGTTGCCTGGGGGACACAGGTAGGCGATCCTGTGCATCATTGACAGACTCTCTGTGGGTGACCTGAGCAGTTTTAAGTTGTTCTCTTATCTTTGGATCATTTTCCATGGCCACAGGGAAAAAAGGAGCCCAGTCATCTCTACTAAATGACTTTTAAAGCCACAGATACAAGCAGTGGATTAACTTTAAATCTATCACAAGCCCCCTCTGTCGCATCAGGGTCTGTCAGACTCTGGCTGTATCAGACATCTCCACAACATCAAGGCTGTTCTTGGCTCTGTGTGTTAACACTACGTGTCTGCTGCACACTTGCCATTGCCTTTCTATTCATCCAAGAGATTTTATTTTCTAAAGCTCTGCATCAAGGTGCCTGTAACTCATCCGAAGTCATCCCCGACTTTGATTGTACCCAGCCACTTAAACAGGCTTATCCAGGCCGTAATGTACCTAGAGCACAGGAGGGGGTCTGATGCCATTGCGGGCAAACTTCATCAAAGCGAGTATTATTGTTGAAGGGTGGACAGACAAGAACGAGGATCTGGTAAAGTAGTGGAAAGCATGGCTCTTCTATTTGAAACGTCACTCTTCTTTCCCACCTCATTACACCCCTCGTCTGTCAGGCCTGTGCAGATGAGTGTAAAGAAAACAACTAGCGCAGAGTGCTGTGAACGGATCAGTGTCCAATCCTCAGTTTCTGATCACCCAAACAGAGGACGTTCCCCAAGTCTTAAAAGTCTCTACAAATATTTTCTCCCTCAGAAAGAGCCACTTTATCTGTTGAAAATAATGTAATGGCAGCGTCATTCCAGGATAAATGCACAAAGTTACTGTGCTTCTTTACTAGCTTGAGGCCAGGGCCTGTATCTTTCAATCTGGCTCAATGGTTGACAACTGTTCTAGTTGTGATGATTCAGATTTATCACCACGCTTTTTACTTATTTATTTTATTTTATTTCTTATTTAGAAGCAGCCAGCAATGCCTGCCAGTTAACATGGACTCAAGTGAACTCAAGTACTTTATTACACAAATTATGAATTAATGAGAATAACTTGTGCGCCATGTTTTGAGGTTTAAATAGCTGTTTTCAACTTTCTGTTTATTAGGTACTGATCTGTGAGAGGCTGTGCGTCCCTTGGTAGAAAATATAATAAAAGTTAGTGCTGTATTGTTCTTGTTACCTTACATTATTTACCTCCAGCGTAGCACATAAAAATAAGCTGATGTCAATGGGTTTTTGTACATTTATGGTTACATGTGTAATATATGTTGTAGGGCTTAGACCAATTCTTATAAATTACACACTGGGGGGGGGGGGATAGGAATAAGCTTTCAAGCTTTTCCACAATGCAAATAAAGCATCTTTCTATTCTCTGTACTGTATAGCAGTTTATGTTGCAGTTTGAATATCTCAATATGTTTAAGTGTAATGTGGTGCCAAAATTAGCACCACCCGCCAGCCAAATGGCGCTAAAATATGCAACTGGCCTGTAGATATGCTTCACTCACCAGCCAAAAAAAACAACGGTCATCTATTGAGTGGCTGCTAATATTTGAACATTACTGGGCATTCGGCTGATACACAAAAAAGTTCATTTTGCACCCTGGTGCCAATACTGTGCAGTGGCTATTTAGAGCAATTTTGCAGCAATTCTGTGTGTCATTGATGCATTTACATGACTCTATTGTACGACAACATAATTATTTGTTTGTTTTTGGGCATCCTGCAGCATCTTTGAAATAGTATTCACAACTCAGATTGAGGCTAGAACTAGGCTGCTTGTGTTCTGTGAAATATTGCATATATAAAATGTACATGTTTATTATCAAGCACCTAAGATTTTTAGTGCAGACGTGTAAAGAAAGAGTTTGTGTTGTAGCAGGTAGGAAATTCTAGCCTAACAAGCATTCACTCTTTAGATTTTAAAGGTATTCTTCCTTTCCTTTTCCCCTTTAGGTCCATGTGATGAGGGAGGTGGCCGATATGGCTCAAGAGAAACTGGGAGTGTCCTGTGAGCTAATTGATCTACAGACCATCCTGCCCTGGGATGTTGAAACAGTTTGTAAGGTAACAGAGACACAAACATACAATCACAAATACAGCCGCCTGAGCAAGAATGCATCTAGAGACTGACCATCAAGTAAAGGAAAATTCTTACACTCATTCTCTGCTGGGAAACTATTTCATTTATTGCTGTGGCCTTTCTTTCTGGTGCTTATTAACCAATATTCTAAAATTAGTTTGGTATCATAGTCTGTTTATATCTCTACAGTCATGTTTGGTCACAGACTGTGTATCCATGTTCTGCCTTCCCAAGTGATTATACTTCCATAAATCATTTGGCATAAATAATGTTGCCATTGAAGAGCTGTTGATCTTTGGACTCATCCTCCTGTAGATGTGTCTATTGTGGTGCAGAGGCGATGTTCTTCTGTTCTATGTGGTTGTCTTTGGTGCTTGATCAACAGGATTCCTTCCATAGCTGGTAAGGCTGGACTACTAGTTGTGTTGCCTCAGCCTTACACAGGCTATGGCACTCACCAAAACAGAATATTTCATTTTGAAGGGCCTTTTGAAGGAGTTGCTTTCCAGTGGGTATTCCATTTGTATTTTTTATTTTTTTAAATGGAGGAAGGAGCGCGACGCAAGACAGTTTGGGCAATAGCGGCATAAAAAGATTATTTCCTGGTCACCATTGGTGAGTGTGAGTGTACTAAACCACCAGGAAACCAGCAGGAGAGAGTCTGATGTTTTGAAAAGCTCTTTGAAAATGAAAACCAAGGCGTGTGTTAAGACAGACAAAACTTCAGTCTATATACATCCTCTCCACTCTCAGGATGCTGCTTTTTCAGTAGCGCTAAATCAAAGCGCTAATATATTTCATGCTGTATTATTGCATCAATGCAGCTCCTTTTTGCAGGATCACCAGATACTTTTTAATTTTGCATATTTATTATCCAATTTTTCATGCTTGTCTGGTGAAACATAAAACTTTGTCAGCGAGCACCATGCTGCTCCCACTGCCAAACAAATCTCATAACGAACAGTTAAGGCACAGGATAAAATTGCGGTATGAGGGTAGTAATTTAATAGGGAGTCAATTGGAACTGATGGCAGAGACTGTAGTATTGCGCTGGCACTGAAGGACTTGCAGCTCGAAGTGAGCAGTAGTCAGTTACAGATTGTTTGTTCAAAGAGGGGACTTCTCAAGTGAATGTGGTAATTCTTTCTCTCTTTTTTCTTTTTTTTTTTAAGTAGTGCCCCATTAAAACAACTGCCATGAAATTGAATAGAGTGTTTATGTGCTGCTTAGTGGGCCTAAAGCCAGCCCTGTCACCTTGGGCTTGTCAACATCTCTCCTTGTCATTTCCTTTAACCAAATGCCCTCTCGGATGTCTGTCCATTTATTAAAAACCCATAAACCAATTTCCCCACAACCCCCAAATACACACACATACTCACAGATCCTGTTCCCTCTTTCATATTTGGCAGTTAAGTCACTGTTGCGATACACTGGTATCCCTAGAGCGCTTTTTTTTTTCTCCATTGAGACTCTTTTTTTGTGTACTCTGCTGGTTGAACACAGAAAGAGCCTTTTAATCCAAGCTATTATCAGATCTCAGTGAAGGCACACAATTAATTTTAGGCCAGATCATGATTGCATAGGAATGCACATTGAGGGCTTTTATTTATTATTATTATTATTATTTAAATGAATCTGAAGCGCATAGGGAAATATCCAGATGTACATTCGTCCGAATGAAAACAAATGTACGTGCTGTTAAGCTTGCATAAGACTTGCAAACTTCAGTAAAAGATGGGTCAGCACAAAGCATCAATACAATATCTTGTCCTGTTCCTTTGATGCATACAAGGTGCTGAAGGCCTAACTGTGAGATAACCTCTGGTAGACATGTAATTGATTAGTTGTATAGATTCTAAAAAGGTCTCTGCTTCCAGCTGCTCAAATGTAAAGATTAGTTCATTTTCTCTGTATTCTGTTTGCCTCCGTCTTTTTTTACTGTTTGTTGAACGAAACCAGAAAATTGAAGATTGTATTGAAGGCTTCTGGGAAATTGAGATGGGTATTTATGACTATTTTCTCTCTATTTCTGCAATCACCTTCTTTCATACAATACATTTAACTCTGATCTATACTGCTGTATGCTGCTGCATACTTACCAAAAAGACGTTTTATACTGCATTGACTGTCTGCATAGGCACACCTGTTCATACCTTTGCCTTTGCGTACAGTCCTTTGCAACCATGCACATGCCGAAAATTTAAACTTTGGCGTAAATGCATTGTGCAAATGAAAAACCCGGCCTTTCGTGTCCTCAATAACCCTGCACAGTGGTGTCCTAACTACTGGGTGCTGCACAGCTGCTCCGAGCTGGCATGACATCTAGATGGTTCTGTGGCTGCAGCTCTGCCAACGCTCAGACATTAAGAGTTTTGTCACACAGCAACCCACCCATGCAAAACTAATTTAAGTGTAATATCTATTTAAAGCACCATTTTAGGGCTGCAAGTAATGATTATTTTCAGTATGGATTAATCTCTTAATTCTTTTTTATGATGATAGTGAGAATAATTTTTTTTAAAATAACAATAATAAAATGGTAAAAAAAAAAAAGGTTCAGCTGGAAGTTCAAAGTGATCAAGGTCAAATTGCCTCTTTTATCTGGACAGCAGTTCAAGATATTCAATTTGCATTGATACAAGATGGAGAAAATCAGCAAATCCTCACAGAAGCAGGTCGATTAATTTATTAGTAACATTTTACATATTATGGCAAGACAACAGTCAACGCAGTAGTTCAACAAGGGCTTTTCCTTTTTTCTTAACTGATGATACCAGACCATAATAACAGTATTAGAAGTAGTAGAAGCCTAGATTATATTTTCATCACTGTATGGCTTAGTAAATAAATGGTTAAGAGTCAGTGAAGCATTTTGTAAAGGTTGTTATCCTCTGATGAATAGAGTTTTGGGACTTGAGCTATTATTAGCTTTAGAGAGGGAGTAGCCAAGACATGGTGTCAACTTCTTAATTCAAAAGATTGTACACCTGGTGTCCAGCTTTTCCGGCATGCACACATCTCTGTAAAGCTGGCCTTTTGTACCGCTTATTAACTGGCCGTCAGATGCGGTGAGTGTGCAGACAGTGAGATAGGCCGCAGACGCACATCCGGCTGCTGGCAGCCAATTAAAATTTCCTGTGAGTCACATTTACCTCGCATATCTTTCAGTCAAGGGTGTGTGTGTGTGTGTGTGTGTGTGTGTGTGTGTGTGTGTGTGTGTGTGTGTGTGTGTGTGTGTGTGTGTGTGTGTGTGTGTGTGTGTGTGTGTGTGTGTGTGTGTGTGTGTGTGTGTGTGTGTGTGTGTGTGTGTGTGTGTGTGTGTGTGTGTGTGTGTGTGTGTGGCAAGCTGTTTTTATATGTAACCCGCATGTTGTTTTTGAGCGTGGATGTATAAAATAAATGAAGAATGATGTGTCTTTCAGCATGAGAGATCATTAAGGCAGGGCTCTGGAGGAACATGCCATCTTTCTGTTTCCTGAGGGATCCATTCTGGCAGCCACCAGCTATACTTGGATCTAAATATATTCAACCCTCTCGTTGACAAAGGGAACCATGGGCAGAAATTGCTGTAAGCATAGAGAAAAAGTGAGTGTATTTTATTTTGTCCCGCTGTCTAGAGCGGTCCAGTAAATTTAATAGTTGTTCTTTAAGGGATAAACAAAATAGCTGGGTTACCTCTGCCAGACCAATGGCTCAGATGATATTCTGCGGAAAAGTCTCCCTGTCGTGCTTGGTCAGAGTACGTGTGGAGATGTAGTTGTGTAAAGATGCTCATGTAAGGAGCACATGCTGCATAAGAGCTTTTTGATTCATCACTGAGTGGTCTGCTAAACCCCCTTATTGTTTAATGGTTTTTGTTGTCCAGATATGCCAGTGAGCCAACATTTCCGTCCGTTCTTACGTCCACATTTGTTTGACTTGGCTTTCAGATGGTCAGTCAGCAGTACAAAATAAAAATCTCCATTCTCATTATTGCATTAGTCGATCGTTGCTGATTCAGCCTCATTCTCAGGTTTTCCAGATTCCAGATCCGGCTGGCGAAGAATCAGAATGGCTCGCCAAGGCCGGTCCGCAATACAGTCATTGGTTCTTTAATCATGATTGGAGACGGCACTTCCCACAGCACCACACACGGGTTCTGTTGGGCAGCAGCTTGTGCACCCGGGATACCTCATGGACCTCGACAAAGGTCACTTACTGTAACTTCTCAACCATGCGATTGCTCTGTCCACCCCTGTATACACATCTGTCCTTCTGAACAGAACTGTCCAAGACAACGCCCCTGGCATGAATTGGCTGATGTGGTCAAGATGAAGTCACAGTATTTAGAAAAGCCCCACAGGACTGCTCCAAAGTCCTTGTCTGCTTGTCATCAGTAAAAGTAAATCATGTCATGTCAAATTATGCATTTTCTATTTTACTAGAGGCTTGTGGACAAATTGGATTGTTTTTTATCTCTAGGGTTGTCACTTTTTTAGGAAGTCATTTGAAATTAGTTTGAACTTAAAATGTATTTTTATATGCTGTATGAATGAATTCAAATGCAATTCGTATAGCATGTTTATGAGATTCTGATGAGAGTCCAGAGGATAAGTGTGGTGGTAAGTAGTCAGACAAGGTTGTACAGTTGGCATTAGTCCACTCGTTTCTGAAGCCTCCGCTGCCTTACCTGGGTGGCAGCTAGTGGATGAGCCCTCAGATTCATTGACGAGGAAGGTGGATGCAAAGTCGGCAAACAGCCATATCTTTGTTGGTAATATTACCATCTATGCTGCACTTACACACACTGCTTCTCAGATGCTTCGATGTTGTGATTATCCAATCGGCACAGCTTTGCTCCTCCCATTTTTATTTATTTGCTTAGTTTACTGATCAACAGAGCACACAATAGATCAAGCTGAAGTTTAAGAGCCTCTGCTGGAGCATGAGGCCAACTACATCAAACAGTCTCTTGTGCTTACAGTTCTAATATTTCATTTTGTCCCTTGTTTGAATTTTAAATAAAACATGACAGCCTAATCGCCTCCTGATCGCTGTTTTATAATGCTGGAAGTGAGGTATGAACACTGCATTTGTGAATTACTGTACCAACCTTACAATCGAGAGTTGAAAGTACTTCTCTTCCTTCTTTTTCTGAATGATGAAGGGTCAACTTCTCAACACTAATACTTTTACTAAAAGGTAACTGCAAAAGATGAAGTGGGCCAACAGGCTGTCACTGTAAGCAGTGGTATTATCTTCTGGGGAAAGAAGTTGTTTTTATAGCCTCTGTTGTGTTGGTATCTCTTAGTTACTCTCTCAGCACAAAGATCAGTATGTCATTTTTCTACTTGTCTTCCCATTTCTGCCTTCACTCTCTCTCTGTATTATTGGACTCATCCCACATATTTTTGTTCGTTTCAACCACAGGGAGTAAGTTAGTCGGGGCATGTCCTCTTAGCAAGTCTGTGCTAGCCTGTGAGTTTGCAAGCCCCATCTGCTCCTATAAAAGTCATACTTCATCCGAAGTCTTTTGAGTATCAAACACACTATCGACATTGTAGATTTCTCCTTCATGAACACTGACCTTGGATTCATGCGTGTCATGTCAAGCATAATTCACATCTCAGCTGTCCACCTCTATGCTTAGTGTGTGGCCTTGTTTACCCAGCATGCACCTGTCTGGCAGGGTGAAGGCAGTCAGGAAGACACACTGTGTTGACTTTTGTGAGGTATGAAGGCTTTTCATGCAAAGAAAATGGGTTGAAAAATGTGAATCCATGTGTTAAAATGGCTGTATAATTGGATTTTTCTTTTAAATTGCATTCTATTGGTAATCCTGTAAGCAGTGAGTGGTACAAAAGCACAGACTGACTGTATGTTAGGAACACTGTGGCTTGGTGAGCCAGTGAGATTACTCCAGTGAGTATCCCTGCACAACAATGAACATGTGGGCTGCAAACACAAAGATAAACTTAAGTTCTATGATCACAAAGCTCCTTCAGATGCAGAAGCATCATATTATTTACACTGTGTTCGTAATAGTTTAATAGAATGCATTTAGACTAAGTCCCGATGACCAGAAGGGAATTTAAGAGGCATTACCAGTCCTAATATTTTAAACAATGGCTGCTTTGCTTGTGAGTTGCAGATACTGACCAAACCTGTCAGAATTATCACATGTCAAAGCAGTTTTCTAATCTCATCAGACAAGTCTAATGAGTAAAATCATGTCAAAGTGCTTGCCATTCCATTATTGATATTACCATGATGAATATTTTGGAGCAGTGCCGATTCTGCCATGGTAACGTTTTTTCTCCAGCTCACTGTCTTCTCTTAAATGTGTGTAAACTTCCTCCCTCAATAGATGTTTCTCTTGGCCTGCGCTGCAGCTGAAGTCTCTGTGACTGCACCGCTGCCTGGATGTCAGCCCTCGTAGTGATGCAAGCAATTTGGCTGAACCTGTTCAACCCTCAAAAACACATGCAGGAGGAGTCACTTAAGGACTTGCAGTGCACAAGTGCACCAATATCTACATATACATATAAATACACATCTGTCCGAGTCACAAACAAAGGCAGAATTTAATGGATGGTTGATAGAGGAGGTGGAGATGAAGGAGGGGGGGTGCTTAAAGAGGAATGTACAGCAGCTGTTCTGATTCTTGGAAGTGATGCAGGTTGCAATGTCTGCGTGTTCTGAGTGTTCTGGCGTCTGTTGACTCACTGTGCAGATAAAACCTCCTTATCGAAGCTCTGCCTACCCCCTCACTCTCTTAATGGTTTCAAGCTGTAATGTGTGTCCCAAGCCAAAGATGGCATGTAAATACAGTGTGCGGGAGTCAGGTAGGACACCGTACGCTCGGATATGTTTGTTTGTCATGCACTGAGGTTGAAAAAGACATGAGAAGCATAAGGACTCCGGGAGCCGCCAGTGTTTTCTGCTCAGTGTCAAGCTCAACATGTTCTCTTCTTGACGGCTGTGGTTGTTATTGTTTTTAATACCACCTACCGTGGTATAATTATATGGGGTGTCATTGGAAGTTGCCATAAAGAGACTTTAGGAGAGGAGTGCACCATTGGCTGCTGGAAAATATTCCAAAATTGCTACCACACATTAATATGGAACACAATCATTAAAAATTATACTTAAAAAAAACATTTAATTGTCTGTATTCATGCAAAACTGACCCTGGCTTCCTCAGATGGAAACAATCCTTTTGATAATGAATGAAAAAAGACTGAAGAAGTTTCTTTGCTTTAAACATTTAAACCATAACTGAATAATGATGATAATGATAATGATAATGATAATAATAATAATAATAATAAAGCAGTCTGGCTGTTACTTTGAGTGGGAAAACCAAACAAGTAATATCAGAGTTTTACCCCCAACTACCCTCAACCTCTTCTGAACATGTTTTGGAAAATTTGATCTAATATCAAAATGTTCGAGTGTCAGTATCATTGTGGTTAAGTGAGCTTTCAATTTGATGATCAGTTTTCCCTATGGCAAGAATCTGCCGGGGTTTTAACTTTCTTCCCAGTTTTGACACAAGATTGTTCTGCCACATCTGGCGGTGGCGTTTTTAATAACTCCATAATAAAAATCAAAAGTTTTGCTCCGTTCACAAGAGACCCTGAGCTCAGTTACAGAGTAAATGATGATGATGTCAGCTTATTAACGATTCCACAACTTGAAGCATTTAGTTTTTGTCAGGTGGTCAGTGGAAAAAATAAACTTATTTTTTTTTGCATTTTGATTGTGCAGAAGCCAGACAAAAGTGACAAATTTATATTTTACAAGGACTGGACACTTTCCATATCCCACCACTTAAGAAGTCTGCTTTGACATCTACCACTTGTAGCAGCCTCATTATCCCTGTGTTTCAGCCACAATCATGTTGAGTTATGAAAATGCATGGAGCCCATCCAGTGAAGCCAGGTTTCTGAACGGCCACATGGAAATTTGTTGAAACAAGTCCGCTGGCAAATGCTGCTTCAGAGCATGCTTAATTGTTCCTATTTTGCCTGTTGCATGTGAACATGGCACAGCAGGTTGTGTTTAAGTTGTCACCACACTGATGATGCGGAAACCCGACCTTGAAACTTGTTCACTGAGCGTACCCCACCAGTATGCATGCGGCTCTCCTCTTCATTTAAGATATTGCCGTGTCTGAACCCCGGCGACATCACTTCTTATCCTTGTTCCAGCAGCAGTTTCCTATCAGATTTGCATTTCCGTGAAAGCCAACTGAAGAACACACAGTAGAAATGATGGCCCATTCTTTTTTTGCTTCATTTCCTTACTAGAAAGATGAGCCTTGAGCTTGTCATTATGATAATGATGTAGAACAGAAAATCACGGCTACCAACAGGTGGCCTCCAGATGAAGGCCCAGGACCTGCCTGTTTCTGCTGTGTTTAGGATCGGTGCTATTATTAAGAAGGGCTTGTTTCCACTGTTTTTTAGAGTAGTGTTATTCAAATAAGAGCAAGGCTATAGGAAAAATTAGCTGGAAAACTATCTGGACAGTAGTAATGGCACATACTGTAAGCAGGGTGAGTAAATGAGCCTCGGTGAAATTATATCCATATGTGTTTCTGATACTTCTTAAACTTCTCTTCTGCAATAGTTGACGAGAATGATGAAATGATCATAGACTATCGCTACCAAGAACAACAAAAAGTAGTAATGTTAAAGCAATAAAAACATACAAATAACAGAATAAATCATTGTTTTAATGTGAATGTGCTAATTATGTTAGACAACATTGCAGGTAAGAGTTTTATTCATTTTATTCTCTTTTTAGTGTTGCATCTGAATCATACCACAAAAAAAAGGCCAAATACATAATTTAATAAATGAGCCTTTTTTTCTTTTGCTTTTGGAAAACGCAGTGATTTCCAACCAGGAGGCATTGTAGAATGACTGTGGTGTCTCTCAGCTAATTAAAAGAATAGAAAAGATGATCTCTCATTCAAATTAAATGTAAAAAGCTAAGCATTCAGGATGGACTGAAACCCAAAGGTGGTGTGAGACGCATTCTAGCCAGATGTTGGAAAGGTAAATGCAGAAGTCTCTCCAAGACGCATACGGTGGAAATATCAACTCACATGTCTGTTTTTCTTAATGCATCCATGGTCTGTCTCCTCTGGCCTTTTCATAACGACGGCTAACATTACATTAAAATTAGTCATTGTTCTCCGTTTCATCAAAGTAACATGGATAAATGGCGAGTACAGCTCACAATATGATCAAACACAAGGTGCACCGTGTTGCTGTGGCATTTATCTGATCCCTGATCAGTTCAACTGCAGATCAACCATCTGTGTGGGTGAGAGAGTAGTGTGTGTTGTAAACTAACGTTAGCTAATAGTATATATCCTACTATAGGTACTGTAGATATAGTAGGATACAGACATTGTATTTGTCTTGCTAATTTAGCCTTATTTTTTCTTATGCATTGATTTTACTCCCCTGATTCTAGTAGTTGTAATAGTTATATTATTGTTCCAGTACTAAATATATAAGTGAGCAATGTGTATTCACTTTTTTGAGTAATTTAATGCTAATAAGAGACAAACAGACGGTAAGAGAAAAAAGTAGTAGTGTCATAAAGTTGAGCGCTAACCATTTGCAAACACACTCATGTGCGTGTCAAGGATCTCATGACACCCATTGGTGATTGGCCATTATGTCTTAGCAATAACTGCTATTAACATGTCAAATGTTTGAAAATTCAACAAATGAGAATTCCAAATAGAGAACATTATTAGTCTGTAGCATGTTGGAAATTATGCAGGAAAATGATTTTTTGACAGGATGGGAACCCCTGCTGTGTGCCAGAGGATTGTTCCCAGGAAAAACATACCAGACACTGCGTGTTTAGAACAGCAGATGTAAAACCTTTGATGAACTGGCTGTTCATTCAATCAGAATTTATTTATTTTTGTTATATCAGTTGGTGGGAGATTAATGAAACAAAATGTCATGCAATATTATTGCGAGCCTACATATTATTTAGATTCAGGTGGTGGATTTTTCCCTTTCTTTGGTGAGACCTGGCCAGATTTGACACCCAGCGCAGTGGTGAGCAGACTCTTACTTTATCTGAATCTGTGGTCTGAAGCAGGGCCAGGGATGGGGCGGACGTCTGCTAGCGATTAGCACACAGACGGACCGGGCTCATGCCTGTGTTTCCCTTTCGGTTGAGGGGTCTCAGCCAGTATCTGCTCACTGGCCCACCACAACACTCTTAATATTTTTGGCCCACTGTCACACACACACACACACACACACACACACACACACACACACACACACACACACACACACACACACACACACACACACACACATGCACTGGAAACAATCAAAGTAGAAGAAAATGGCACAGGAAGAAAGTGGCCAGAGGTTTGGGCCCCACTCCCCGCATTCTTATTATTGTAGCCCATGTCTGTAATTACAATGTTAACACTGCGCTCTGTGGACCGAACCAGCGGGACTTTGTGGAGAGAGAGAAAACGTGGGGCAGGAGAGAGCCGGATAAAGATTGGATTCAGGAAAGGGGGGATTTGAGGTGGGGGGAGGGGGGCCTTTGGCCAATGTGCGTGTGTTGTGACTCTGTCATGTGTGGTGCTGCAGCAGTGTTTCGGTGGTTATATCAGTGGAAAATTACTCATGGGTGTTTTTCGTTGACTGGTCCAGCTCCTCTTTCTCTCTCCTGGTTGTCGCTGGTGAAAAGTATGGCGTAATGCAACACTGCGAAATCGATCCTTGACTTCGGTTAAAGCATTTGGGTAATATATCTAAATCAGAAGTGTAAATTGTTGAAGGCCATTTGTGGTTTACCAAATAATTTTAAGGTATAGTAATCTCCCCTCTGTGCCTCCTCTAATCACCCTTCCTCCCCCCACCCCCCACTTTACTGTCTGCTACTGACTTCTTTTCCATTCTTCCTCCTGGCAGTAGGTAGTGCTCACATTCCACAGCTAGGCACTGGAGATTTCTCAAATTCTTCCCAGTGTCACTCACCAGTGAAAAGTGGCCAAATCCACACTTGACTCATTGAAAAATCATATAGGCTCATAGTTCTGACTCTGAGATATAAAGGCGCATTGTGAATATTAGCCGCGGTTGTTCTGTTGCTTTTGAACGAGACAGACTTGCCAGTGTTGTGTCTCCCATACAGATCAAACACATGAGATTAATTACCAGAGACGGCTGAAAATGGGTGCACAATACAAATGAGGAAGGGAAATCGCACTCTCCTGTTCCATCTCTCCCATCCAGACACTATTGGCTAAACACTAATTCGGTACCATATAATAATGATGATGATGATGACAATTTTTGTTATGAGACGAGCCCTCTAAAAGCAAAAGGCACTTTAGATTGGACCGCTTTTTGCTTTTTTAGGCCAGGTCGTCAGTTTTCCACTGGAGAGGACGGTTTAGTTAAAGAGCCTTGGCCAGAGGTGTGGGCAGATTGAGATCATCGAGGTCAGCCTCTAGGCCGATAGCAGGACTGAGTGGAAAAGGCATGAGTGTCTGAAGTCACAAGGGCACAAAGACATCCAAGAGGTCCGCTCTGATACAACACACACCACTAGATAGTCTTTTGCCCATGGATTCTCCAGGTCCTTTAAAAGTCAGTTATAAATCATGAAGTAAGTCACAGAAATTGAATCCAAACCAAAAAGTAATAAAAAGGTTTCATCAATCTTTTCTTTTGAAACAGCTCTTAACATTAATAGAAAACACATTTACTGGAGTGTTTTTTCTTGCAATACTTAGAAATTCCCTTTCAGACGTGATTTTCATTTGTTAAAGATTATTTATGTTCAGTAATTTCCTTGTATTTCTTACATTTGAACACTTGAACTTTGACTGTGTTCAGTTTTGAAGTTTTGACATCTTGAGTTTACAGTTTGGCCAACACAGAGTCTTTTAACTTCAGGAAAACTAACTTCAGCAACTTCAGTATAAAACACATCTGAAAAACATATATTCATTTTTCAAAAAAATTAAACTATTGTTTTTGGACTGGTTGGGTGTTTCCAGTGGATGGTATCTGGGGATATTTTAGAGTCGGCATGGCTAGCAGATTTGCTGTCAACCTTGTTGTGGTGCCAGCTAGGCTAACTAGTAGGGATGTAACGATACACTCAACTCACGATTCGATGCGGTTTACGATTTTTTGTTCACGATACGATTTTCTCACAATTGTTTTTTTTTTTTATCAAAATGAGCTACAGACAAATTATGACCAAATAAAATAATCTTTTATTCGTAGGAATAAACTCTGTAAAACAGTTTGTGTCCTCTTATAAAAAGTGCAACTTACATGGTCATCTTAAACAACAAAATACATGAAAAATATCTCCTTCTTTAGAAACAACCTCACAAGTAAACTGGTGTTAACTGGTGTAATTCAATATCTTAAATAACAAAAGAATATAAAATCTTGACCAAAAAAAGAGGTCCTTTCTTAACAGAAACACTGTTAAACACTGTTTTTGTGTCTTGTGAAAAAAAAGTGCAACTGAAGTAGTTATTCACTTAAACAATAAAGAATAACTGGATTTTTAAAAACAAATCCCACATCAAAATAATAACATCAAAACATAAAATCTCTTCAAATAAACTAAGACTGGCTTGTGTAGCTTGAAACTTTCAGGTTTCTCTTGAGGAAAATCAACATGTCAACATTCTCAGGCCGAAGCTGAGATCTTTGTGAGGTTACAACATCCCCTGCGGTCGAGAAGACCCTTCGACTAGGGACAGAGGTGGCTGGTGTGGTGAGGTAAGCCTTTGCTAGAGGTGAAAGCAGTGGGTAAAACTTACTGTTCTCCTTCCACCATTTGAGTGGGCAGCTTGTGAGGGAAATAGACATTTCACTTCTGTACCTGACAATTTCTGCTTCAATCCCACACATGTGATTGGTCTGTGCTGCCCCTACACTTTCTGTGAAACTGAAAGTCCCTTCTAGGAGATCTTCCAGTGCAGTCTTCTTGAGAGGTGGTTGTTGAAGGTCTGCATCCACTATGTCTGCCTGGTCAGCAGGCAGAGCCAGAAATCTTTTCTCTGAAATCTTTTCCAATAAAATAACCAATTGCCCTGGTCATTTCTTGCGCTCTTGCGTTGTTATGGGGGAGAGGAGATGCAAAGCTTCTCGTCAGGGTGGTTTGCCCCCTCTGCAATTTTTGCTCACGAGGTGGTGTAACGTTACTTTGCTTCTCACTGTGGTGGCGGCTAATATGCTGCTGCATGTTGCTTGTGTTGCCGGTATATGTTAGCAGTCTCTTGCAATATTTACATGCCGTTTGGTTTTGTCTGTCCATTTCTCACCGGTTGTATTTGTGTATATGGGGAATCCAAAATGCCGCCACACAGGTGATTTAAAACCGCTCGGTGCGTCCTCTATTTCAAAGTTGTTGCCTACCGTCGCCATGTCTTCCCTCGTTCTGTGCCCCGTACCTACGTAGGGACGTAAGTCACGTGACTTGACGTCCTACGTTGAACAAATGAATCACCAACCAGTGACTTTTTTTTTTAAGATAACGTAACCTATTTCTGGGAAAAAAAAAAAAAGAACGCATCCTACTTCTCTCGCATCCGCGATTAATTTTTTCTGTCAACCGGTGCGAATCGTCACACATTTGTACCGATTTTGTTATCGTGTCACGATGCATCGTTACATCCCTACTAACTAGCTTCCACTTGGAAATTTGAGGCTTGTTAACCTAGTTTGCTAACGTTAGCACTGATTCCCACATCACCTGCATAACAACACAGCTGCTGCACTGGTGGCGTCCATGTTCTTTCCGACTCGTAATGCCCAAAGAAAAATGGAATGCTATAAGTGGTACAAGCCAGGAAATTACGTCACGTTCTCGCGGCAGAGCAACTCGGGCGGGGGATTTACGACACAAATGGATAGCACCATGAGTATTGTGTTCGTCCCACATTTTTCGAAGGAGGCAAGTCTTGCTAGCGTTAATGGCCTTTCTTTTATGGTTCTAACTGTAGTGACGGCAAATGACCAGACTGCCAGAACTCACAGCAACACAGTGCTGTAACCTCGACGCTCTGTACGTTACACAGTGATATGAATCAGCACACAAAGTAATAAAGGTAGGGTTGGAGAGTAATGTGGAGATTGCTCAAAGGACAGATGGGACTAAGCAACAGCTAACAGTGTGGACCCCTGCAGCTGGTTGACTGCCTGTGTGACCATTTAGAATTGAAGCAATATTACAAATTATTTTTACTGACAGTCCACGCAAATTTTACCCCTAACTAAGTTACATTACCGACATCATCAATTGGTAACCATGATGAATAAACAAGAATTCCAGATATGTCAGACTAAATTATTTTGACTGGTGTGTGACTGTCACATTGACTTCTATACAACTGAACGGCTTATGTATGTTTGTAAAAGAGACAGTAGATTTAGGACATGGATGACTTTTCTCATTTTGCACAGTATTGATGCGAGCCAGATGCAGCCGTCTCCGTGCTCCTGTAGGAATGTCACGGGTACTGGGACGCATTAAACATGTTTCCTGTTGTGGAAGTTTTGTAAAGTTCTGCAGCAGGGGGTTTGTGTTAGTTTCCTTCTTCATAGCTTCCTCGTATTCTGTTATATCTTGTGGTGACTTTTAAGGTGGTTTAATGAAATTGTGGTGCTGTCTTGTGACACCACCATAAAGCTCCACTTTTTGTCTAGTATTTGTTTTTGCTTTCATAAAACTTCAAGACAGTGGAATGAACTCTTTTTTTTTCATTATCCCACACTGTTTTGATTATAGTACGTGGGTAGGAGATGTTTGCTTTTTTGAGCCATGCAAATGCTGCAAAATCAAATCAGTTTCTGACGTGACAGTTATACAATAAGAAGAGGACTTAATATCATTTTTACACTAATCTAAGTTCTCACACAACACTGCCAAAGACGACTGTTATCGAAATGATTATTAAATAATTCAATACCCCATCTCCGTCATAAGTACAGTATGATGCATGGCCTAAACAGGACTTACAACAACAACTTGCATGTAGAGTCGGATTGTGCTTTCACAGTCACTTACTTTTGTTTGTTTAACGTGGTTTCCATTCTAAGTCATAAATTCCAATCTGTTTACTTCAAATATACTACTACTACAGTGTAGCCTGCTGAGTAAGAACCCTCCTTACAAAAAACAGTTTGGATATTCCATCCAGAGGAACCACCCCTTTTGTTATGTTATACACAATTTTATAGGACCTTTAAATCCACTGATTGATTTTTACTAGCTTACTGTCTACTCATACATGCAGCCGTCTGTGGGATGCTCACAAAGAGCTGTCATTGAGTTGGAGTGTGTACAGTAGTAGTAGTAGTAGTGTGTCTGTTTGTACACACTAATGCACAGTCGGCGGTACAGTGTGGCTGCAGGGCACAAAGGTAGAGTGTGTGTCTGTGTGTCTGTCTGTCAGGGAGTAATTGAGATGAATCGGTTTTAATGGGTCTTTATGGGATGTTTGGAGTTATTTCTGTCTGAGGTCTCCTCTGGCGTCCTGGCTCCTCTGGAGGATGGCTTGGCCTCCACCCAGTGCTGAGGCTGTTCTACACTTTCTCCTCTGCGCTTTCATTCTTGTGCTCTCTCACCCTCCCTCTCTCACTGGTTCTCACTTTGCCTCTCTCTGTCGTGAGAGAGGGCGAGCGATTGTATGGCACCAAAAGAGTGAGTGAATGTTTGTGTTTCCTCCCGCCCTGCTTCCCTCTCTCAGCGCTGTGACTTAACAGGGGCTCCGGTTTGCCGAGCACTCACCACTCTCTGCTAATCGCAGAGTTCCACTTTAAAAGGACCCAGCGAGTAGTCAAGCCTCGTCCTGACTCTCATTTGTCACGGAGATCACATGGTGGTGCATGAGTTAGGACCCTGTGGTGGCCGCGCAATTACAGGGCTGGCGGAAGGGAGCGAAGCCAGCGCATCCAGCGGCAAGGACGACTCCTCGGTGGCGGCACAGAACTAAACTTTCTCTTCCTGTCACATTTTGATGGACGGCCTGAGGGAAGAGGAGGAATACTATATGGGAAGGCGGGGAGTTACTTACAGTCTAGAGGGGTTGTGTGTGTGTGTGTGTGTGTGTGTGTGTGTGTGTGTGTGTGTGTGTGTGTGTGTGTGTGTGTGTGTGTGTGTGTGCGCGTGCACGCATACAGTACAAGCACAGCAGATTTTGTTTTTGTCATCAACCCTATTTTTAAATTATTCTCAACCAATTTAGTGTTGTAAAAATACAGATCCAACAAATAAGTGTTGGCAACTTCTTCTGGAAAGACTTGCATGGTGTTTTGAAAACTTTTAAAGCACATTATGTGATTCTGCACCAGTCTAACCGCAGCCCAGTTTAGCTCCAAGTATGGACTGTTTTTATTCACTTCTCATCCACATAGTCTGTACACTGTCCTTTTTAGAATGAGTTAGTGCTCTGTGATAACTATATACTGTGTAAATGCATACTGTGCAAATATGCCACTGTTTTTCTAGATCTCTTTTTTACCTCTATATGTCTCCTTTTCACTAAGATGACACTTTAATGGCAAAATGCCACAACAGCATGTGCAACAGTAGGCAACCTGTGAAAGTAGCTTGCCGTCACTGTCAGAAAATGTAAATCAATCAAACCCGAATAAACGTATGAAAAGCTGTTTGTGTCTGCAAGTTTGTACTTGCACAGACTATATACACATGCATATGTGGCTGTGTGGCGTGCACGCACATACCTTTGTAGGGCCCCCATCTGCTTATGTGCGTGAGTGTGTATGTGATTGTGTATATATATGCCATGGAAGAGTGAAAGCCCTGACCTTAGCCTCTGAGGCCATGCCAGGTCATTGGCCGCCAGCCTCTGAGTGGTGAGGCCGCACAGTGGGGAGCGCTGGGTCTGAGAGTGTAGACTGTATGAAAGCAGAGAAGGATAAATGGATGGTTTGGGGGATGGATGGAGGGAGGAGCAAAGAGAAAATGGGTGACGAGGATGAGACAAACCACAGCACAGAGGAACGATGGAGTCAGGAAGGAGGGAGCCTGATGGAGGAAGAGACAGATTGTAGTGAAGACGGAGCGAAGGCAGCAGGATGAGCTCCATGCTGCTCATTAGGTTTGGGTGTGTATGGGAATGGCAGTAAACATGACATTTCCCCTGCAGCCAGCGGAACGACTCCGGCATCTAATGACAGCCCTGCAGCACAATGAGTAGTAAAGCTGCAGCCACCAGAGCTGTCGCCCCGCCCAATTCTACCAACAGCCGCCACCAACCAGGAGCCCTCATTTTGACTCGGAGCCCGAGCCGGGGAAGGGAAGAGGATGTAGCCAGCAGCTTACAGAAGTGAGATGCTGGCTTGGTGAATACAGAACAGGAATGGGCCTCAGATATTTCACCAGCTAGTAAGAAGATACAATCTAATGTTAGTGTGAATGCTAGCCAGCCGCAGTTCCAACTATATTATCTTACCAGATTGAACCTCTAACCTGAGAAGCACATTCAAGTTTTTTTTTACACATAAATCCAGAAGTTGCATAAAGCAGTTACAAGTTTATCTGCTCAGACTTTTGTTTTGTGTTTGCCACCCTTCACTGAAATGAAACTGGTGTCACTGAGGTGATGCCATAGTGTCCTAGCTGGCACTTAAATCAAGCACAGTTCCGGGTGTGTATCCTTGTTTTGTCATGTAATTATTGTCTGGGAAAATTTTAGTAGTAAATGACAAGTTGACTAATTTATAGCCTGACTTCTGAGGAGATTGTTTGCTTTTCTCAGAAGCTAGACAGTGTTAGGAAACATTCAAAATTGATGCTAGACTTAGTCTAAGAATATTCTGCAGAGGAATCATGAAAATAGAATTAAACAAAACCTAAAACTAATATATTGCAACCTCACAAATCAGCTTCCTAGTCACTGGAATTGCTCAATACAGCAACGCACTGAGTTCTCATTTGCAGTATTTTCATGCTTATCCATTTGTCATAACCCATTAACCCACAGCTGTTGTTTTACAATAAAAACTCCCTTTGACATTGGTTATTGAAAGAGCTCCTGCCTCACTAGCAGGATGGCATCTGTTTCAAACTGAAGCCACATTCAGGACCTGTTTAGCCTCACACTCTGTTCCAGCCTCTATCCTCAACTCACCTTCTTTTTTCCGCCACTGGTGTTGATTGTCCACCATTTTCCACTGTCACTATCTACCTTAAGCTTGGTGCACATCTTCTCGCTGTTCTTATTTTGGTAAGAGAATGCTGTTTGATTCACAAGAGGACATGAGCCACTCGGTAATAAACTCATCGGGCATGAGTCCATGGTGTAAAACCATAACAAAGAGACCCACCTGCCAACACGTCCTCCTGAGGTTGTATTGAAAGATTCATGACACATATAACTGTTCTGTCCTCACTCGGGGCATATAATTTCTCCCCTTGGATGCATCTAACTGATCATCTTCCTGCAGTTACCGATGTACTTCCTGTGGCTCCACCACTGTCTTTAAAGTAACGTTTTTGCCCCTGTTGAGATATCCAATTTTACTGACATGAAAGGTGGCTTTCATGGGTAAATACGATGACTGGTTGACTTTTGAGAAAAGGGTCAAACCACACGACGAGAGTGGATGGTTCTGTCTCTTTAAAACCCATCCAACAACCGGAAGCAACTGGGTTAAAAGCTACAGCCACAATTACTATGTAGAAGTCAGAGTGCGGTCACAGTCTCCTGTCAGAGATGTAAAAATGACTCTGTGTTAGTGTCTCACTTTTTCTTTTTTGTGTGTAATTGGACCTCAGGCCGCGAGGTGAGTTGAATGAGTTGGACAGTTGAGGTGTACGACCGGCCATGAGTAGGTTGCAGTCTGACAACAGAAGCCATTATATTTGCCCTTTTGCATAGACTGAATTCACTAAATACAATGAAGCGGAAAGAGAAACTATAACCAAAAATAGAATAGAAAATGTAGTCAAATGTAAAACTGCTTGTGTTTTACTTTTTATATTAATTGAGAAAATGTAACTGTGTATATTTTTATTTTTTTTCCTTTTCCTCTGTGACTGAAATGCAGTGACTTCATCTCGTCATGCAAACTGCATTACCTACTGTAGTAAGGCACCCGGTGCCACTTTGCTGTCCCAGACATTACCACATTTTGCCATTTTTTTAACATATTGTCATATTATGCACTGGCATGCAGCACTATTTCTAGCTAGTGGACTCTTTGCCAGTGACTGTCACATGTGTTTAAGCAGCAGGCTTATGGGACAGGTCTATTAACTGGGTCATGAGTTTTCCCTGGCCCCAGAGTCTGAAATTCTATCCCACGATATTGTAAAAACAGTGGCAGGCTCCTTTTGTGTCAGAAGCATCTGAAGAATGCACTCCTAATGCAGTCAGAGTACTATGATGGGTCTCCCTTCAGAGAGATGACCAGCAGGGATATCCGCGTGATGCTGGTGTCACAGTGTAAATTGGAAGTTGTGTGTGTGTGTGTGTGTGTGTGTGTGTGTGTGTGTGTGTGTGTGTGTGTGTGTGTGTGTGTGTGTGTGTGTGTGTGTGTGTGTGTGTGTGTGTGTGTGTGTGTGTGTGTGTGTGTGTGTGTGTGTGTGTGTGTGTGTGTGTTAGATGAGGAATGGGTTCAGCATCAGGGCGGGGTAGAAGATTGGGCAGCACCACACCTGTATGAGTCATCGCACTAAGGCGAAGCTAACAGCAACATGTCATATCAAGACATCGCCCTACTCTCAACCCCTCGCTTGATTCCTCCTCACTGTGCAGATTGCCAACTGTTGTTATTGTCTTCCAGTGTTGTAATTAACTTCCAAATTCCTGAAGATGGTGTCATATAATCAGTGATTTTTGCACAATGAACTTATTCACCTCAACTGCTTGAAGTTAGCTGAATATGTAGCCTCTGGACACTGACACGAGCACTGAATTTAGCTTCTCCACACTAAAAACTTTTCAAGAATCTTTGCATTCCAGCTTTTAGATAGTTCAGCGCACAATACAAGGTCTTCCAGTGTGCCCCACCAGTAAGAGGCATGTTGGCATCGTATCAAGTATAGTGTCTTAGAGTGACACAGTGCTGACTCATTTAGCCCCCAATGTGTGATAGTGGTACGGTCTCCCGCAGATATTTAGTGCTTCACAGCCAAACCCAGGACCACAGCAATGTAAACATTAGCCTGTTGAGCATCAGCATGAAGCCCCAGAATGCCCCTGTGTTTGATACTATGTGGTCCTGTTGGAGGGGAAAAAATGTCAGGCTTAATTTACAGTACCATATAGACATGTGATGCTCATTTCCAGTGGGTTATTATATTATTTGGCTGTTTGGCTTGGTTTGTGGCTTTGAGGGAGCAGTATCCCCCCCCAATGTTTATTTAATGTTTATTGTGTAGTGCCGTTGTTTCAGTGGAAAACTCACACTCCAACTCACAACTCCAACATATTAGTCTCTAAATCCTGTTGAAAGTTTTACATTCTCTAAATCATGCAGACGACTACCTGCACATCGCTTTTTGTAAGTTTTAGAGTTGCAGAGGTGTGTATCCAATTTATTGCTGGAAACAAACAGAAATACAACAACTGGGTAGAGGAGGGGAAACGGTTTGCTGAAGTTGCAGAGAACAGACATAGATTTGGTCTGGACGAGTGGCAAGTGGACGGGATTATAGTATAGTATGGGTTTTATGCTGTGGTAGATAACGGGTGGAGTAGAGGCATCCTTCTGCAGTAATGTCAGGTTACAAAAAACCCAAACGCAAATGCCTGGGAGTCCGAGACCTCTAATGTCCATGATTGTCCCGTTGGCCCTGTGTACCAGCCTAAATCAGCCCTCCAGCTCATACTGTTGTGTCATATCCATTTTTCACACACACACACACACACACACACACACAGAGCGACACAGCCAGACACACATGCAGCTTGAGGGTAGTAAGCAGATATAGCATACCGCAGCAGGCAGTATGTGAACCACTCTTTACTTGGTAACACCCGTCTCCCGGCCCACATACAGCCTCAAACATGGCACCTCCACTAGTTAGGCCTTCACCTCTTAGTGTATCTGGACACAATGTGAGTGTGTGCATCCTTAATGCAGATAAGCTCACCTTCACATTTAAGAGCAAGCAGTGACAAGCTCTTTGCATGTTGCTAAAATCTTGCATCCATTTCCCATTAGCCCTTTAATTATGACACTGCCTGATTTCTGCTTCAGACCTCTTTGAAATTTTCATTCAGTGCCTGAGTACATTAAGCCTGTGCTGCTTACAGGAATGTAATGTGATGATCAAGTGCGACTGTTACTCTTGTGAATATTAATAATAATAATAATGATAATAATAGGTTTTCTTGATTTGAGTGATATTTGGTTCTACATAAAGATCACCCCTGAAGCTCAACTAACAAGTCTGAACTCTGATGTGACTGAATTGGCCAACTGGTTTGCAACCATGAAGGAGGGGGATGCAGAACCCTTTGTAATCATCTGTATGTGTCTTTGTATTTCAGTCAGTGGTGAAAACCGGACGTTTGCTCATCAGTCACGAGGCCCCAGTAACCGGAGGCTTTGCTTCTGAGATCAGCTCTACAGTACAGGTGAGTGTGTGCAGTCTGTATAAGAGAACATACTGTATGCCATGAGCTTTTATTGGGACCTGTAACTCGCAGGGGTAGGAGGTGGCCTTCAGAGGTATTGGTCTTAATAGGCTGCAATGGTTTTGTCAATAAAAGCCCCACTTTGCAATAAAACTCAAATAGCCTTTCTCTGAATGCCCCAGAGCAGTGGTTAAAACTGTGAGGAAGGGAAGTGCGGAAGAGTCAAGGGGAGCCGTGTTGCCCTATTGATATGGCAGGCATAGTCATCTCCGGTGGTCCCCAGAAAAATTTGCAATATCACAGTAATCTAAATCACTACACATTTTCTCAGTTAAAAGATTTTAAATAATTTGTCATAGAATTCACTTTGTTGACCATTAACCCTTTTGGCAACATAGTATATACAAATTCAATTTCAAACAAATATTTATCTCAAATTGGGTTTGTTTTTGGCGAGATCATTATATGAAATCACTGACGGCACTTTAATGTACAGTTCACTGTGTCAATGATACTGATATTGCTGTTGACTTATATTTGTGACCAACTGATGCAATTTATATATTTTAATATTAAAAATCACACTCCTTCTACAAACTACCGTCTGAGTCAGTGTGACATTTTCAGAGGAAATGGGATCTCGCTTTAGAAGTCATAGAATAAAGATACTACTCATGACTTCAGCTCTTGCCTTGTAATCATTACATTAGGAACTTTTCTTAAGTATAAAAAGTAATTCGGTGGATTTTATGACTCTTCATGGTGCCAATTGGCCAAAATGTAAAGAAATGGGACAAAAATGGGGCTAAAAATTTACGGCTAACTCACTGACATATATTGCCTGCTCGTATCAGCCAAAGTATTTCGGGGACTGTAGTTCCAAAACTTGGAAATTTTTTCTTCCAAATAGAAGTAAGAAAAAAAATATGATGCAATAATATTTGATTTTTTTGTTTTTGTTTTGCACTATTAAAGCATTTTTTGTTGGTACTATGGCCCAAAATTTCTCATCAACATGGTTCTTATAACCCTAGAAAAACACTGATACTCTCCTCTATAGACATTTCCTATATGTCAAAAACATGTAGGCTTACAGGCAAGAAATCTAAGAATTTTAAATATATGCATAAAACAATCACACTGGCCTGAAATAATGTCCTACTAACCCAACTTATTCTATCAAACAAGAGCCTTTTCAAGCAAAAATAGCCAATTAAAAGGATTAATGCCTACTAAAGGAGTATTTAGATTGTATAGAGAATAGTGTTGTCACGATACCAAAATTATTGTTTCGATAGCGATACCAAGTCAAGAATTGAGATTTCGATGAAGAAAATGAAAATAGTTTGTGTGTGATAGTAACAATAACTTGTGACTAACTTAGCATCTCTATATGCAGTGGTTATAGTGATAACTGCTAACATTTACTTAACCATAACATTACCATAATTAATAATAGGAAATAGTGAGTTAACCTAATGTTATTTAAGCTGTGATATATGGATTAATATAGGCTAATGTTTCCTGTACTTCAATGTCTGATTTCTTTGATGGTTAACTTTATATTTGAGTCCATAATTTCTTACAAGGCGTTTCACAAATACACCTCCTTTGCGTAGGTCTGTGCTCTTTAAATGCTGTAATAACCCAATAGAAATAAATCACTGACAAACATGCACATGCTCTGATTATAATCATATAGCCTATATTTCATTTTAGCTGATGTTTTGTGTGCTTTATTTTAGCAGTTTGCAAATTATTAACGTTATCTGTGAAAGTTGCGTTTTCAGAGATGTTGAATTAGCCGTAGGCAGGCTATTGGTTAGCCATGAGGATAATGCCCATAGTTAGCCTACTATTTCTCTAGATAGCCTCGTCAAACTACGGTGGTGCAAAATAGTGACTTCTCACAAAATAAACCATAACCTTCTCATTTGACTTATTTAAGGGCATGAACCTGGTCGTGTTATCTTTCACATACTAACCTGTCGGTCTTTAAACTTTTCCTACTACTCGGCGTGCTTGTCGGCCAAGTGTTTCTCCAGGTTCGAGGTGTTGGCTCCCATTGTTTGCATTTGTTTGTAGCACTGACGACAAACAGGTCTCGACTTATCGGTAGCTTTGCCCTCACTGTCAGCAATGTAGGCAAAGTACTTCCATATTTCACTCCTCGCGTCATCTTTTTCTACCAGTCGTGGACCGGCGGCCACAGTATCACTTGTGCTCGCACATGCAGCGATCTCGTTACAGTGTTTGTCACATGACAGCTGCAGCTTCTTTGCTGCGTGCGTGAGGAGAAAAAACACGGAAGTCCATAGGGAGACACTGGAAGCATGCGTTGCACACACCAACATGAAATACGACTCTTTCAAATCTGGAACGCGGTCATTCTTAAAAGTATCGATACTAATAAATTTAGGAATAGTGACGTTTTTAATTTCTGAGAATCGCGATACTTTTGAAGTATCAGTGCACCGTGCAACACTAATAGAGCAAGCATAAAATAAAGCAGCTTCCTCTCAACAGTTGTATATGTAGTGGCACAGGGGGTGTTTTGTAAGTTTATGTTACTCATCTGAGATTGTTGATACAGTGGGGCTAACTACCCATATAAGGTTTACGAAATATTGCTTGTTGCTGGCAATACCTAAGGCCTGGACACTGTACCCAGGACATGCCAGAGACAAATTCTGAGCTAAGTGTGATGCATGAGTAAATGAAAAGTCTTCCCCTTCCCATCATCCTAATTACATCTATTTTTGCGTGGTGAGATAATTGTCCTCAGTATGTGGGGTGTATTCTCCCTGTGAGGCTTTTAGGAGTGAGTACCACTCTGCTCTCAGTGAGTAATTTGCCTCAACAATGACAACTCTCCCCTTTATACCCACCTCTTCAAAAGTCATAGGTCTAATTGTATGCGTGGCACTGTATGTGTTACCTGTAGCTGTTTGCTTGTTAATGTGCATGAAGTCAGAGCTGAGGAAGTAAAACCAATCGACCCTCTCCTCATTTACTGTCAGTCAGATGTTGCTCTCTCCCCCTCTCAGTGAAGGCTTAAATGCCCAGTGAGTCATCACCATCATTTCCATGTTTCCATGTTTTAACATAGTGTACGGGTGATGTAAGTTGTTGGTGTGTTCACTGATTGCATTGATCTGCAATTTCTCTTGGCCCTAGGCAATTTGGATACATTCACTGGAAAGAAAACCCTGGACTGATTGATAGCTGTGTTTTTAAAAGGATGCAGCTCGATCTACAAGCCTCCATCACACTGTTATATGGACTGTACTACTACTATGTTAGAGATATTCCTTCATCGAAGAGAAAGTGATATGCTTGTTTTGACTTTCTCACAAATAAAAGGTATGATGGCCCACAGTAGCCGTTAATAGCCAAAAAGCCAGTCCTCTTAAAGGACCAGTGTGTAGGATTTAGTGCCATCTAGCAGTGTTGTTGCTGATTGGAATTCACCCTCCCTTTCCAAGTGCGAGGGATAAACTACGGTGGCCACAAAAGGCGCGAAAAACATAAATGGCCCAATCTAGAGCCGGGGTTTTGTTTGTCTGTTCTGGACTACTGTAGAAACATGACGCTTCAACATGACCGCTGCCACAAAAGGCAACCCAGGTGTCTATAGATAAAAACCTCTCATTCTAAGGTAACAAAAACATTACGATTCTTATTTTATACTTTATACCTATGAATATTATATTCAATTACTGCCAATAGATTTTCCTAAATGTTACACACTGGAGCTTTAAGTGATGTGTTTACTTTTTTTTGTATCTTGCTGGAGAAGGTAGTGAGTGGGGACTGAAGTTCAGGTATATTTTGGCAAAAATACAAATGTTTGGTATACAACAGGCATATGGATGGACAGAAGAGAAGTGGATTATGCTGCTTGAGTGCTTCATTAATGTGTAATCACCTGAAAATAAGAATCATTATGTTTTTACATACCATTTTACCATTACCATTTTTATCTACAGAAGGAGCGAGTCCTCTTCTACAGTGTCCACCATGTTGAACTGCCATCATTCTACAGTAGCCCAGAACAGCAAACCAAATACTAGAGTCTCAAGACCACCATAGTTTCTCCTACATGCTTGGAAATGGAGGGTGAGGCATTGGCGCTGCAATCAGCAACCACACCACTGGATGCCACTAAATCCTACACACTGGTCCTTTTAAAAAATTCAATAAAACATCTTTTATATCTACAGGGGGTGAGTGGCTGATACACAAGGCAATGAGATTTTGGGTGGAGCATTGTTTTAACTCTTTCCAGATAGAAGAGTGAGATCACAACCTCAATGACTCACCATAAAATATCTTGGATGTGGTGTAGGTTTTACTTTATGGCTGCACATTTCTGGATAGAATAAGAAAATCATCAGTTTCTCACCCAGCAGAATATTATGGTCAAGATTTTTTTCCCACAGCTCTTAAGGAAGTCGTTTACAAATGAAAACATTTATGGAATTAATTCTTGTCTTCATATGGACAGGAACGCAACATACAATAGGATTGTGACCAATATTTAGAATTGTTTCTATTATTTTGTCCACCACCATTTTAATGGGATAACAATATATAACATTTTTAAAAAGTCGTCCAAGTTTAACAGGCTTGGATGATGCTCTCACTCAGACAGTCTTGACAATCGCCACAACCAGGGCAAAGGGCCACAGGTCGGATTGGAACCATGGCTGTTGCAGCAAGGATTCAGCCTTGGTACATGGGGTGCTCTACCAGGTGAGCTATAGTGTGCACCTCTTGGTAGCAAATTGTGTGCCCCCTCCTTGTTATCCAAGTTGAAATAACTTTTGACCTATCTTTATACTGTGCATCAAGCATGGTTGCAACGGAATAAAGGGCCTTGCTTTGCACACCATTAAAGCAATCACTGACGGCTTTTAATAGGGTTCTTTTTAGCTGTTTGCTATCTGAGTCACTTCTCCTGCCAAGCAGCCAGTGTCGGATGACATCTGCAGAACTGATCTCTTCTCAGCTCTGAAAATTATCTGAGACTGGTTATCGTGTCACGTGGCTCAGTATAGTCCACAAATTTGTGGAACCCGACATATTCAGCAAATGAAAATGGCTGGTTGTCCAGAGCAATACTCCAAGAGTTTCTGAGTGATGCCTTTGGGCCTGGGGTGGTTGCAGTCACATTTTTTGCTTTTGTTAAAGAACTGGAGAAGAGGCTGCTGACAGTTGTTTTTCTACTGGTGCCTGTTTCACATATTTCTTACAGTGACCGTGATGAAAGGGTAAATAAATTTGTAGCGTTAAAGGAATGTGATTTGTGTCCTCGTCGCATAACAGATGCTAAGCAAATATTGCAATTAGTACTTGTCCCTCTTTTCCTCGAACAGATACGATGAAGTAATTTTTGGCTCACGAAACACCCTCATACCAGGGAGTGTCAACGATGTAAGTTAATGGTAAAATTATAGCATCATCTGATCTTCCTCTCATATTGGAAGAAATTTTCATTTTAGGCAGATGCTGATGTTTAATTTGCCTACATCATCGTGCATAACTAATAGAACTTAAAAATCTTGGACTCGATTGAATGGCTGAGGATTTTCTCGATTCATTGTTTGATCAGTTTGTTTATAAAATGTCAGTAAATACTAAAAAGTACACATTACAATTTCCCAAAGTTGAATGTGACATTTTCAAATCACTTGCTCTGACCAACAGTCCTAAACCCAACAATATTATATATATATATATATATATATATATATATTTATATATATATATATATCCTGCTAACCTATATAGTCTATGTACTGGGAGTGCTTTAGACCATTATCTCTGCAGAGAGTGGTTACTACCTATCCACCTCAGGCCCTTCCATAAAGATCCATTTATGGATTTGATTTCCTCTTTTGTATAAAGACCAGAGGGGAGTTTGGTGGGGCTTGGCAAGTTTTCTTTGTCAAGCTTTGGCTTCAGCCTTGGTGATTTAATAATGTGTCATTGGCTGGCCCCTTCCTGAGTGTTTGGCTGATGACTGTATAGGACAGAGTAGGACGGAATGAGATGTGGCTAAAGACAATGCTTTTATGGACCTCAGGGATGCACAGAGAGAAATGGAGAATCACCCTCCTTCCCTTCACTTTCAAACTCATGACAGACTTAACTATAGTTGATTCACATTTCAGAAAGTACACACTTGTGTATGCTGATGATTTGGTTTTAGAAAAGAAAAGTAATATTTTTTCCATTAGTTGTCAAAGAAATAATGAAATGCTATGTATTTGTGGCCACTGTGTTTTACAAGAACTCTAAGCTGCTTAAAACAAACTACAGAACATACCAAATGTACAATACAGTATTTAAAGATGGCAGCTTTGTAGCTAAGGTTGTTTTAACAATAGTTAATTCTACACACAACCATATATTCACAGTTCATTCAGGGTGTCAGATCTGATGGGCCCTTGGATTGTCTGTTCCTAGTTCTACTGCTAGTGCTTTCCATTATTTGTGTACAAGAGTCCAACATCCAACACAGCACATCCCACTGAGTTGTGGTACTGTTCTGGGACATTCAAAGACTACCAACTCCACTCTGGCCCCGTTAGTGTTAGCTGAAGATGAAGGCTTGCATACTTTCTCCAATAAATCCTTCTGAATCAGAATCAGCCTGTCAGGCTTGCCTGGATGAGAAGCAGAGTTGGCCCAAGGCCTATGGTGTCCAACTGTAACAGTCCATCTCCATCAGGGGATACACTAAACCCCTTCAAAGGGCAGTGTTTATTCCAGAGGCGCCTTTAAAAGCCCTGAGAATTGGATACAGGTATCCCCACGTTGGGTAAGGGGGTTATGGAGGTTGTATAATGGTGGTCAGCTGCTGCTCATTCCCGCTCAATAGCCTAAAGCCTGACTGACTCATTAGCCATTTCTTCGCTTCATACAACTGCAGGGTGTTGCGCAAAGTCATTTCTCAACTTCTGAACTAAAATCACTAATGCAAGTCAGACATTTTCTCTGTTGAGTTCAATGTCAGAAGTAATAATCAAAGTAATAATCCTTCAGATTTTCATGAAATCAAACCTATTTATGGTTGACGTTTACAGCAACCGCCATTCAGTGTAATTATAACTCCTCTGTATCATTGTAAGTGGTGGAGTCCACCATTACAAACCTGGGGTTCAAATTGCCCTCACACATGAGGGATTCATAGGAACAATACATGTTAGTTTATTTAATTGATATTTACCTCACTGTTAACACATTGTATTTTAGCAATAATAGTAGAAAATATAATAATAAAATTGAATTAAACAGCTTAGGTTTAGAAACATGTTGAAGAATGAAAACTAGTTTATATCTTTTCTCAGTAGAAATCCAGCTGGTTTGGAGGAGTGGCATTGCTATATGCTATATCTTAGCTGATATAGCAAGTGATATTGGCACTTTCCTACCTCTGTCTGACTGCAACCCCCAATCTGTGGGTGTTTCTGACAAACTCAGATTTTTGTATGACAGGAGACACAATATCATCACTGCAAATCTAAGCCCCTGCTGTGAAGTATTTTTGAATAGGAAAGAAGAAGCATTTTGGCACTGCCAGTTTGACATATTTTTATTCTGACATTTAAGCATATGACATATAATGATGCACTTCCCAAAAGATAAACACCGATTTGAATGAAATCTGAGTTGTGTGGCCATTCTCCATTCAGCTGTGGTGGCAGGCAGGCAGACTACTGTACTTTTCTCCCACTTCCAGTAAATGTATTTAGAGGAGATTACAGATGTGATCCAGACAAAAGAGCAAACTCCCTGGTTCTGTCTGACTGGTTGTCTGTAGTTGGGCAGAGAATAGATCTTGAGGTTGTAATCTTGATGGACACGAACAATCACATTGTCACTTCATCAATACACTGAGATGACCAGAAAGAAAGATACCATGTGATGTTTTTTGAGGTCATTGGTGGGATTTTCTTTCCTCTTTGTTCTTCTGCATAACATGCTCTCAAATGAATATTGTAAGAAAGACAATTGAGCTTTTCAGTCATGCCTGCATAGAAGCAAGTTTGTGTAAATGCTGTGATTGTGTGTTGATCTAGACGAGAAAAGAAAACTCTCATAATGTGTGGGCCTTCCACCTGCCTGTCAATTCAGAAGGGATAACATCCATAACCAGCTTTGCTCCAGGCCCAGCTTATTCATGTACACTCCTGTTCAACTTCAGCATTCCCAAGTTTGTACGTTTTTCCAGTAGATGAGACTGAACTTGAGCCGAAGAAAACACCAGTTCCCTATGTAAGATAGGTGCCAGGTATGGCATGCAATAATGAAATAAAAGAATCTTTAAAACAAGACTGAACTGTTTTTGTGAGTATAGAATCAGTACTTTAATATCCAATGACATCAGCCATGGTGTAGCTTGCTGGAAACAATGTATGCAGTCTGCTGTATACTGTAGCATCACTGTTCAGTGAAAACCTTGTATTTTAAAGAAAGAGCTTTGCACAATCCAGAGTGACTGGGTTTTTTTTCCTTTACTCGCATACCATTTTTTAAAATACGCAACTGACTTTGAATGCGCTACATAGACCCTAAGGCCATGGACATTTGTCAGCACATGAACGCAATCTGCTTAAGAAAACTTAAAAGGAGAAAAAATTGAGAAAATACCAAGATTTGGCTTTAACATCATCAGTGGTACAGTGGCTGTTGTCAGGATCTGCCACAGCCTGTTGAAGAGAATCAGTCTCAGGTTGATCTGAAACCCACAAGGATGGAGGAAACCGAGCAGTGAAGAGGAAAGGAGGGTTTGTTGAACTAGTTGTCTCCATTCAGTGTACATTAATTAAAGCTAATCATAGTTAATTAGCTGGGTGGAGCAGACTGCAAGTGCAGGGGTTACAGGAGTCCAACTGCCAGGCAGATAGCAGTGCCAGCAGCATAGGGACCATAGAGCCCTGTACATCACATCAGGTGGGGCTCCCCCTGGTTTTGGGGGTTTTCTTCTTACTGGCACCAAAACGGAGAGACAACATGACAAGGCTGGCCTCTCCTCACTGGTAATGTTTCATTATACCTGCTAAACATGAACATTTTAGCATTGTAATTATGAGTGTGTTGGTATGCTGACTTTAGCATTTAGCTGAAGTACCTCTGTGCCTTAAGAGTTGCTAGCATGGCTGTTATCTCTTAGTCTTGTTCCTGTGTCATTAATTTCTTCTTGGATCCAAACTTGATTCTTCTGGATTTGTCTTCCTACTTGGCAGTCCTTTGAATTCAGTGATACAACCCAAGACTTGTCGTGCAGGCAGGAAAGCTCTCACTGTAAGATGTCAGCTCCATAGGCACACGAAGCAGCAAGCTTCTGCTGCAGTGTCTGTCTCGCTCCCTCTCTTGTTGTGTTGCATTTTTACAGGCTGTAAAAGTACCAAAGCACAAAAGCCCTCTGATCAAGTCTGACATTCCCCTGGACTCTGCCAGAGGTTTTATAAGAAATGAAAAACATAGTGTGAAACATACAAGTCCTGCCCTGCCGAACGCTAAACTTCTCCATGGCCAAGCCAATTGGTGGGTTGCTAATGTGGGATTTCATGCATGGCGATGCTGTCAGTGTCTCAAGAAACAGGTCAAAATCTGTTCTGTGTCTCTGTTAGAGACAGACTATGCATGCACAAGCAGGCAATCCACAAAGAGGGTGCTGTGCAACTCCCTCGGAGTCAACTAGTATGCTTTCGTTTCGGTTGCGTGAGTTGTTTGCAGGTCAGTTTAATCTGAAAGAGGGTACTTCAGGTCTGTTTCTGCAAATATGTGTGCATGCGTCCAAGTGTGTTCATTTAACTCATCAGGGGGTTTGTCCCATTTGGAGTGTTTTGGCAGAACTTCTTTCTGCTTTGTCTCCATGGGAAGAGGTCAAAAGTCAATATAGAGACACGAGTCATGGCTTGTTTTGCACTCAAATTGCCTGAACACTGGCCTTTTCTGAGGACCCTGAGAGAACCATTTGGGCTTGTAAATCAGATATGGCCAAATAAATGAAATTAAGTTGTCAAAATGTTTAATCTGTTCTAAGGTAGCCTGTTTTTTTTTTTTGCAATCAATATCATATTTCCGCTCTGGGTAGTGTTGGAAACTGGGGATAAACAGGGTATGCCATACTGAATGAACATACTGGTGACAGCAGCCTATATGAAGCCGTCAATGTTTTTACCAGTGTCAAACACTTAAGGATCAGAGCAGATGCAGTCTGAACATATTCGCTTGGCTTCCCTCCCAGAATGAATAATCTTTGAGCACTGACGTCATTCAACCCATAATGAGTATTTGTTATCATCTGTGTTTTTCTTTTTCTTTGCAGGAGGGGTGCTTCCTTAACCTGGAGGCTCCCATTAGTAGGGTCTGTGGTTACGACACACCCTTCCCTCACATCTTCGAACCATTCTACATCCCAGACAAGTGGAAGTGCTTTGAAGCAATCAGGAGGATGATCAACTACTGAACCCCTGTCAGGTAGGAAAGATCTGACGGCTCCCTTTAAAGGAAATTGTCGATGAGATATTATATAATTTTCAAACTCTTAGTGTATATTAAGGCCTGTCAACAATTGGCCTATAATTTGCATTATTTATTCCAGTAACGTAGTCGTAAAGATATGAAAACTATGGCCTGCCATCGGTAACACACTACCATCATTAGAGAGACAATTTAATTGCATTTTGTATTTTCTTTTCCTACACACTTTTACTTATCTGGTTTAATATAATCCTCCACCAGACATATTACTCTTTATTCTTATCCAGACATCACAGGATAATACACACTCCAGGGCCCTATTCAAACATAGTATCATGTTTATCTCGAATGCAGCTATAGTAACCAAGTGGGATTGTATTTTATTTCCAAGCTCGCATTGGATTTTATCTGTGGAAAGATGCTGTTAAATAGGAAAAAATGCACATTTGCACCTGGCCATGTAGCTTTGTATACAGGCTGAAAAGTGTGTGGATCCTTTTACAAATTTCCTGTTGCCAGTTTGGACAATTAACAGACACTGACTTTATGCTAAGCCACCTATAGTAAATAATATAATGTTTCTGGCATTCATGCAATGTTGTGTTGTCCAGAAGCCACCACCAAAGGCCTAAGTAGACCATTAAAGGATTTATGCAAGATGGAAAATACAAATACAGTTCTAAAAAGTAAGCAAAACATTTGGACCAAACAAAATGGATCAACATTGTTCATGCACTGTAGAGTACACCTTCTTAACTAGCATTGATGTCATAATTAAAGGTCCAGTGTTTTAATGGAGTATAATACGCAGAAACACAATATTTTCAATAGTGTATAATCACCTGTAAATGAGAATCATGGTTTTGTTACCTTAGAATGAGTCTTGGGTGTGGGCCTAGGATCTAGAACTGAAACAATTACCTGATTAAGTTTGATGGAGAGAAAATGAATCTGTAGCAACTTAGGTTCTCCTCAGAGACAGAAGCCCAGGTAAAATTTGGACATATGGCTCAACCCTGCAAGGCTGTCTGTGTGCTCAAGGATGTGTTTGTGTTTACTCATGTGGACAGACTTTGCGAACACTAAAGCCTCCGAATGTGAAGCTTTAGCATTCAGGGGATTCCGAAGCACCTGTTTTGGCTGCATTCACATCTGTATTTAGAGCTGCCGACTTGTAATCAGACCACCCAAGACTGATTTTTAGTGCCCGAGTGTTAACAGGGCCTACATGTCATGCCCCATTTAGTTGTGTAACTTCATTCTGCTATCTCATCCTGGAGGCGTGTTATTGTCTGTCATTGGTTGCACAAGTGTTGAACAATCCTTTTAAGATGGGACAGCCAGCCTGCCAAACTCTTTTGTAATCCCCTTTTAATTGTCAGTGTCCTCTTGAGTTATAGCTATTAAAATGTTGGCTTTGATCAATAAGGTGGAGGGAGCCATCACCTCTTATCCTCACTGCTCACCATCTCCATCCAGCTCCACTTTTCCTCCTCATCTGCCATCCTCTGTGGATCGCCAAGTTATTCCCTTTAACTTATTGAACCTCTCTCCTCTTCTAGAGCCAACTTCTGGTCGCCCTAAACTCCACGCTCTCTCCCTTTTCCTCTCCATTCATCCAATCAGTGGAGAGCTGCCAGGAAAAGACACTTTGTTGACCATCCAATCGGGAAGCAGTATCCAGATGTCCCTCTGGGTCCTCCAGCTAAAAGACTGTTACAGTACCTCTGGATCAGGGAACCTCATTCTGTTGCAAGGGGAAAATGACTTCATCCACTCTATATGGTGAAATTCTATTTTAGACTCAACATAATGCACATAATTTCATTTCCTCTTAAATAAGACTTGGATACTGTGGGGTTTATTAAGTTGAATTTGTGACTGTCTGCCTTCCTTTGCTGTTTTGATTTAATGTGTTTGACTCTAATCTTTATTTAGTTTGACATAAACTGGCCTGTGTTGTACTAATATAATGGACCTTTGGTTTTCAAGGAAAATAAACTAATCAGAACTGGTGAAAACACTTGCGTTGGTGATTTGCATTGCTTTGAATTTGTTGGGATTTTACCATGTCATTTTGGCAGAAAAACAAGTTACTTGTCCTAAGAGGTTGTCAGGGGTCATGGGATTAAGAAAAATGTATACCAGTCTGCAAATGCGATACATCTTTTGACGAAGTCTGGGAATTTTACTATTCCAGTATATATTTTACAACTTGCTGAACATATTTATTGCATTAGCTTTTGATTTTTCAGCCAGCTGCTCACCCTGTTCACCCTGCTGGGAAAGCAGAAGAACTTCTTTCAGTTACAGAAGCACTTGATTTGAAGATGTTAAATTGAATTTTACATCATGGCCACTGCTTGAACTTTTGTCCCCCTGTAAAGATTTAAGACCGTTCTATTTTATCACTAATTCCATAAGAAAATTGTCTTTCCTTGTTAAATTTATTGTCCCTCTCTTGCCATCTAAAATTTTGATACGGACAGTCATGAATCATGGAATTGTTAGAACCGTGTGTTCTTCTACTCCACGAATCATAAACTATTTCTTAAATGACAATGAAAACCTGTCAGGAGTTTCAGTTCTGCCCATGCCTCCATTAGGACACACCGTTGAGAATCAAAATCAAATCAAATCAACTTCTCCACCAGTCTGACAGCTTGTCATGTGTACAGGAAAAAAAGTGTGATAAGAAAATCAAGCATAAAAGTTTAAAACATGCTGAATTAAGAATGCCATAACTGTCCATATAAAGTTTGACCTCAGGATGGCGTTAGAGAAAAGGTCACGGTAACCAAAAAATCCGAAGGACTCTTCCTCTGGAGACTATGAATGTGCTCAGTATATTCCTTGTATACAAGCGGAGGTTTTGGTTTAAGGGTGGTTCAAAATACCAAAATTTGGCAGGGTTTATCCTTTTCGGATCATGGTCATTTACAGCAAATTTGAAGCTGAACAGCTTTTTGGAAAACAACATTACATTAGTCCTAGTTTCTCTGGGCAGCATTCAAAGTGTAAAACAAATATGTAATCTTTCTGTAATCTGTATTCCTGTAATCAGCTATGAAGCATGTAGAAGTAGAAATTTAAGTCAGGTTCATTAGGGTTTATCCTCTGAGGTCCATGAGTACCCACAGCAAATTTAAAACCACACTCTTTGCTGCACAAACTAGGCATTCTACTAATGCCTGAGAGAAATATTTGGCCTGTTTAGTTTTTTTTAATTCTCCATTCTGCCATTTGGTGCAGGGCAGGGAGCGTACACTGGGTTTCTCAAAGCTTTCTCAAAGAGAGTGAACCAAATACAGTAAAGTTGCAGGCCATAAAAACCAAAACAGCAAGCTAAAAGGTGCTAAAATGCTGAGGCAAACTGCTACTACCTTAGCACCTTTTATCTGACTCTTGCACACAAATCTGAAGGTACCAACGTAGTCTACTCCCATGCTAGTACAAGAAAACATAAACATGTGGAGACTGCTATTTTGTGAAATGTAAACCTAAAAGGATTTATTTATTTATTATTGTGGTATTGCGTATTTTCTCCATATGTCAGTATTTTGCCATATGTACAGTTTACAATCCACAAACAAACATGCTAGCTGTTGCTGATGTAGATCTGACAGCTCTCCCATTGCTTGTCTTCTCGGTGTAAAGTATTGCTGCCTTATGGTCATTCAGTCCTCATGCAGGTTTGAGCCTGCAGGGAAGGAATAATCAGCTTGCTAATGAAACGTTTACAGTGGAGGCATAAGACAGACCAGCTAGACCAGATGGCCCCCGTGCCTCAAGGTCTTTGCTTTTAATTTGCTTCTCAAGTGCTGAACTCAACCCATCAGTGCAGTTTAGGAGAAAGGGAAGAACGACTTCAAAGTATGACTAATAAATTAACAGCTATGTTTTCCCCATGGCACAGAGTGGCCAGTATAGTCTTGAGAAGATGGCTTCAATTCAAACCTGGACATCAGAGATGGATTTCATGTAACACAGCCATCTGGAAAATCATCTATTAAAATCATGAACATTACACAGTTTGAACTTTTGGCTATTTCTTTGTGTTATTTGGAACTATTTAAGTATAGAGATCAAGATGTGTGCTGCAGTGTGCGCGGCTTGCCCATTTTCTGGAGCAACTGCTTTCAATATGTCACTTTGTAAACAATGTGTGAAAGTGATGGAAGCTTTGTGTGCAGTAGAAACAAACTGCATCCCTGATGGTTTTTGGGGTATCCAAGTAATACACTCTGCTGCTAAATAAAACCTTCTGGCAGCATGTATTTGGAATTGCGGCTTGTAAAAATAAATACATTTGGAATGGTTGTGATAGAACTCAACTGTTGTGCTTCACGTTAACAATGACTAGACCAGGCCCTCTGCAATGCATCGATCAACATCTGAGATTTCAAAGGGAGACGTTTGCGAATGTCTTCTTGCAATGGCTCAAAGCTGGAATGTAGTGGATACATGCCTCTGCGGCAAGTGCTGTCTCCTTGTTTCTCATAATTGTATGTTAATGATATGTTGGACTCTCTCACCTTGCTAGTGTGACACCTATCATAACATTTAGGCAGTTTGCAGCACTAAGAATCAGCATTCACAGGCAAAAGAGCAAAGACTCTGATGATTTTACCCTGTGAAAAAAAAAATGGAAACAATTCCACTAATCAACAAGTATCTGCGAAATCCTTGTAAAGTTTCAGATAGGATTCTCAGCACTCTCCACCACAAACCCTGGTCAAAATGTAAAGATAAAATCACGTCTGTCATTTTGGTCTGGGTGAAAGCAGGGCCTTAAACCACAGTGGTGAGGCGGCCCCTCTTTTGGGCGGGGTGGCAAAGATGACCTCTGCTTGGTAGGAAGGCCATAATAGCATCTGTGCTCTGACAGTGTGTCATTACACACTATATTTACATGAAACGTAAAAAACCAGGGGTGGTAGGTCACGACGTGAAGCTACGGGGGGTGAGGATGCCCTGATGCATGTCGAACCATACAACCAGAGATTACTGAAGATTATAAAACCACTTAGCCTATAATGTGGCCTATTGTGCAGTTTAATGGTTGTCGGGACATGTTTTACAGCATCATTACACATTCATGGGATTGCTATGATTGTATTTATCCAACGTCCTTTGGATATTTTATTTTGATAGTTGATTATAATAGGTATGCTGAGGTTAACATGGAAAGTTATGATGATGGTAAAGTAAATGATGTGTGGTGGACGGAGAAATGCTTGTTTGATTCATACCGATCAGTTCATTTTAGTTCAGCAACACTGAAGTTTCTTTGCCCTTTTCTTCCACTGTTGCAATAATTGAATCAGGAAGTCATTCCTGGAAAACATGTTCATTTTCACTGATAAGAAAAATCCAACTTGTAAAACAGCAAATGAGCTGTACACCCACAGCTTCTGACAGTTCAGATTTGCATGTCCAAATTTGTGTTCAACATACCTGCAGTAATGACTGCTTGCACTGACTGTCAGTAATTTCAGATTAAAAGGCTCCTGGGCGCCCGGTTAGCTCAGTCCGTAGAGCTGGTGACCCATGTACGGAGTTGCTGCAGCGGCCCGGGTTTAAATCCGACCTGCGGCCCTTTGCTGCGTGTCATCCCCTCTCTCTCTGTCCCCCTTTCCTGTCTATCTACAGCTGTCACTATCCAATAAAGGCAATAAAAGGCCCAAAAAAAATAACATTAGCATTTTAAAGTGCATTAAAGCTAACTCTGAAACACAAATAGTTTTCCCCTATACAAAATAAAACTAATGCATAATAGCAGTTAAGTGTAAAGTATCATTTTCGCTACAGTTTGGTGAAATTATTCACAAAAGATTTATATGTAGTATAAGTCGCAACAAAGTCCAAGTCTTGCTCTTGATGGGCACCTGGCCAATCATAGCCCTTGAATGCTACGCAGGAAGTGTTTTAGCAACCAATGTACACATTACTAAAGACAAGTTTTTTTTAATTAACTCGATTTAGTAAATCACTAGTTTAAAGTTGGCTTTTATAGTGAATAAGCCTTGAGGACTTAACACACAGACTTTGGTAGTGGATTTAGGAATAGCTGGAGGAGCCGTACAGTGACCACACATAACCCTGTCACCCTAAATATAGCATTTCTCTGTTTTCTCTGTAGTCTGTGTTTCAGACCAAAAGGAGACTGATATGTTTTATGGTCATATAGAAATGCAGTTTGCCATATTGATGGAACAGTGTATTGTGCTGTCTGTCCTACCAGAGAGACTTGTGGCCAGTGTGTCTGGGTTTCCATCATCCATCTGAACATTAAATTCAGAGGTTCTCGGAACACAGAGTTAAAAAAAAACATATTAATGTTAAACAGGATGTAATTTAGTGTTAATTTCTTCCTGGTGGGGAGACATGTTGCTTTTGTTGTATTGTGGTCAATTCTTCACATTGTGTTTTATAGACAAGCAGATTATATGTTACTGATACGAATACATATGTATCCTCTTTTATCATATACCTTCAATATACTGCCTATAAACTGCTACTATTTATGAAACCTGTATTTGCCTTTAAAAACACTAACGCCAGTGTTTGCCGACTAGAATCACAAGGGACGGATGGAGAACACCGGCTGTTTTTGTTCCATTTATCCAAAGCTTCATTACCCCATCAAACATTTACCTGCAAGCAGTGTGCTTTCACGAGTTCACACGCAAAACACACACACATAAAGTATGCACTGTACATTAGTTCACTGATGCCATGAGATTGAAAGTGTTCACTGCACAGCATATACTGTTTGGGTTTCCAAGCTGTGGTCCACTGCCTCTTTAAGCCCAAACAGAGCACTCACAACAGCACTAAAACACAAAACACATGTACATCTGCCTGTCTGACTATCAGACCTTCCCCTCACACACAAATGAGCTGGATATTTTGGATTTCTCTTCCTTCATAATCAGCATCCGTTTCTGTAAATAAAAAAAGCAGGCATGGGTTGGTTTTAATTCTGACTGTTGGGGCTGACAAATGGTTGCTAAGGCGAGAAGGTGGGGGGAGAGACAAAAACACTCTTGGTCCAACAGAGGTAATTTTGCCTGACTGGCGGCTTGACGGCGTGTTTGTGTACCAGTGACATCCTGTTAGACACAGAGGGTAGTTCAGTCTCATCTGACGTAAGTGGTGCTAGTTTGTGTGGCAACAAAATAATTTCCAGCCCTAATTGATGGAGCGTTGCATGTCAGGCTTACATGCTTTTACACCCTCCATGGCAAACAGGGAGTCTGTTTCTAAGTCTGGGATGATACTGGTCCTATAAAACAAGGCCTGCATTGCAATTCTCCACCTTGGTGAGAGCTACACATCATTGTCTGTGAAAGTTGATACAACACAAATGTGTACCATCTGTCCAAATCTGACTGTGAGGGGAACATGATGTTTGTAAAGCTCCAACTCGCAGTTGACTTTTGTAGACACAAAAGCCTTTTGGTGAAGGAAACATCATATTTATTGGTGAGATTATGTCATCATTGGTTGCAATAGAAACAGATCTGGTTCTATTTTTGAACTTGGTTCTTTGGAAAGGATAATTAAAACTCTGATAGATGAGTTGCCAGAAGACTTGTTGTATACAGTACCTACAGTACAAAGGAACACATGCAGGGCCTCTGACTGCTTGCTTCTTGAAAGCCACCTTTTCAAACAAAGCTTCTGAAAGTTAGTTTCAACCTTAATATTTCTTTTCCCCTGGTATAACTTTATCTTTCAAATGCACTCATTAGACAATGGAGACAATGGATACAAAAGCCAAAGTCTAGGCAATATTCTTGAGTTTGTGTGGAGAAAGTTACCATGATGTTAGAAATATAAGAGAGAAAAAATAAGGTTATCAGGATTAGATTTATGTTCAGAGTTGGGTGTAGGTCAATGAGTCTGTGCACACAGAACACAGTTTGCGTGGTATTTTCCACTTGGCATAGAACAGCTTTGGACTGCCTGCAGAAGTTGGAGTCATGTCCCATACAACATCTAAAAATATCACATCACAAAACTTCAAAGATCCCAAATCCTTGGTGTATAAACAGAGCTGCCATGCCAAACTGGTTTGAAACCAAAACTGTAGGATTGGCTTTCAATAGCCAATTCCACTTTTTGGTTGGCAAAATACCCACATACACAAAGCTCAGATGCTAACTAATCTCTCTCAAACCTTTTATCTCCCCTTTCGACAACAAGAAGCAATGTACAGGACCTTCAGCTAATGTTAGCAGGCTTCTCATTTTTACATGAAGCTCACTTTTATAGACTGAAATGTCAAACTTCATCATGAAAGTTCAGCTGCAGCAAGTTAACTCCATAATGAACCAACCCAAAGCACCTCCCGAGTCCAGCTCAGGACCAACAGAGTAACGACTGAAACAATCTCGCCGATCGTATCTCTTTTTCTGAACTTTTGAACTTTATTGACACCATATTCATCTTTTAATCATATCAACACAGTGGATTTGCAGGCTGCCAGGACAAAGTATTTCTACCAAGTTGCCTCTGGAACTTGAATCATGCTGTTTCTGCCGCTACGTGTAGACATTTTATTTTCATGAATTTTAGTTTTTGGTACAAATTGGTCCAGTCTATGCAGGGGCTTCAACATCACAGAGCCTTTTAACATACTACTACTCGACAGAGCCAGACTTGGAATTTTTCAAATTTTTGACATAGTGGCTTTAAATCTGATACTGTCACAATCAGTTTTTCCCACATTTTCTGTCTGTCTGGCTACTTTCCAAAGTTTTTATTAGACACACAATGGTTCCAGCAGGACATACAGTGCAGACGTTAACACTGTTTTGGTTTTGGATGATGATTGAGTGAGATCCCCATTGGGTGTTAGGAGTTATGAAGCACTTTAGTTTAAGTATACTACCTTTATTTAATTTATGTGTATATACGTACACATTCTGTGTACTCTCTGCTGTGTGTGGTCAGCTGGTGCTCTCAGCACTCTGCTCAACAGCTGGTGGGTTCAAGATAAAGTAAAAGAGTGCGGATGTGTTCGATCAACTAGATCCCCTATGCTTCATCTCCATCCAACACTTGGATGTCCATCTGTGGAAATTATCACGCTAAGAAGGACAATTGTAAACTGCTCGTATCACTCTTCACAGAATTGCTGTTTTAATGTCAGTTGCATGTCCAAGATTTATATTTGCAGATGAACAAAGCTGCATCTTTGTTTTTTTCTCAGCTTTTTTTCCCTGGCTCATTCCAGAAGATAAAAAGCCTCTTCAGGGAAACTGACTCATACTGGAGTATTTAGTTAATCAGCTCAGACATTATCTACAAGAGGGGGGAAAGGCGGAGTGGGAAAGTTCAATTTACATTAGGATTCCAACCATCAGTCTTATTTTATATTATCTTGTGTTATTCATGTGCAGCTGTTGTAGTTTGAGAGAACAGTGGTCTCACAATGTATTTTTTTCTGAGACATTTTAACACAGCCCAGCATCCATCACTACAGCGAATTTATCATAGCAACAGTTATGTTATAATTTTAGTCAATCAGTAGCTTGCAATGACAGCTTTACCAAACCATTAACACAGCTTGATATCAACACATGACTCTGGGTTAGCCTTTGAGTCGAGCTCATAAATATGCTGTTGTGCTTTTACATTTTTGCTGGTCACATATTTCCACAGTTTGAACATGCCAGTCAGGGCTTGTGGCATGGCTTCCATTCTTCAGCCCTTGACGCACTCTCATTTTTCAGAGACACTTGTAGATACAGAGCACTTAATCCACCCTTGGTTCCCAGATGTGTCAGATGTGCTGTTGAGCGGCGGTGCTGAAGGATCTCAAGGAACTCTATTTTGCAGGGAGGGAAGAGAGGAGCCTTTTGAGGTCAGCGAGGGGGAAATGTGTGAACAGTAAAACATTTCACCTTCCCGAAGGCTGAGTCAGAGCACTTCTATCCGAGCTGGGAGCAAGGCAGGAGTGAGGGGGACTGGTGAAATGACGGAGAAAGTGATAGCAATCGACTGACCCCTGACGCCGCTGAAATCGCACTGGAGGACTAAATGAGATGATTACCCTTCTGCGACTACTCACAGACAGAAATGTGAACAAGATTCTCTTGGAGAAAAACTGGAGACTTACATGCCTTTACTGTCTGAGATGCCAGGATTATTGCTGGATTTTAGGTTTAGCAGGGAAATCCATAGAGTTCAAATGTTTGAAGATAGATATTTTAGTTTGAAAAAGTTTTTCCAGGGTTTACAATTTCACCTGAATAATGTATTGGATTTTTTTAATGCAGCCCCAACTTTCCTCAGTGGCATGTCATATGAATTTAAATCTGACAATGGTTTGCAGGGACACATCCGACATAAAGGAATTGCACACTTGGTTTCATAATTTACTTAACGTCTCATAATACATGATAGCTTATGAATATGTCCCTTTTTGTCAGGAAGAAAGTAGAGTGATATCAGTGCACTGCAAAAATATGGCTGTTAAATTTATTAGACACTAGTCAGCCTTTAAAGCTGCATTAATCAATATTTTTTTATGCAACAATGGATCATCGTCAACCCGTTTCCAGCAGTAGCAGGCAGCTGCTATCAGCAAAAAAAAAGCTGCGATAAACATACTAGCTGCCCAGCACCAAATGGCAGCAACTAGTTTGTAAAGTGAAACATCTAGCAGTCAGAGCCAGGTATTTCCCTCAGGAGGTGATGGAGACCAAAGCGGAGCTAAAAGCAGAGTATAAATTGGACTTATTGTACATTCATCCAGATGGCCATAAACACAATCCTCAAAAGATCTGTAATGTTGCGTACTCTGCCATCCTAAGGTGTCAAAATCATTGATGAGTACTACTATAAAATTAGACCCATTTACACACATGGTGAAATATGTTTTGCTTGTTTCCACTGAAATGACCTGAAAGATTAACGTGAACTGGAACTAGGTCACATTGTTGCAGTGTGGCTAAAATTGGCTTGAATCAAAGCTCAATCCAAACACAGACTCCAGACAAGCAGGTAAGGTGAAAAAACACGTCTTTTATTATTGAGACAGGCAGGGACGTGAGATGTTGGCTGTCTGTATAGAAGAAGAGGGGAGGAATGTGGGTTGAGTCTTGGCAGAGGGAACACCAAGGATTGGCCAGCAAGCTCGGTGGACTGGCGAGGTGGGAAAGCAGGTAGGTAATCCTCGAGACAGGGAGAACAGGTGTAAAGCAAGCTGGCAGACAGGCAAACAAACAAACCAGCAGGCTAGGCTAGGCAGGAAAATTGAATGGCACAACAATCCGGCAAGGACTGGCTGTTCGTGAAGGGATCTTGTAGGGAATTGGTGATGGTTTGATGGCAAGCTGTTGTGCTGATTCCCAATGATTGGCAGGTGTGCAGAGAGAGACAAAGGGGCAAAAGGGGAAAGGGGGACAATCATACAGACAAACAAAACTAATACACACACACATCGCTGTTACTAAAAAGGCTAAAATAGCAAAAACCAACAACAGGCAAGCAGGTGTCAAGGAGGAGGGGTTGTGACAAAAATATAAAACTGGCCCTTTTAAATTGAGCCACTGTAAAAATAAAAGAGGAATGACTATTACTTGTGTGTAATTTCTCCAAACTGTTTCCTTTGCTTCACTGACAATGTGACCTTTCCTGCCTTTTAAAATCACTAATAGCCCCACAGTCACATTCTCAAAGCTTGTGACCAAACCACAACTCCTGTCACTGCCACGCTCCTCCTTCAATAAAACTAACACACAAAAAGTCACCTTTCCAGTTATATTTGCAATTTTTTCCATGACTTTCTGTCTAAATGTTTATAATTTCACGTTTGGAGGCTTTGTTTTTGTTTTTCGTATATTTAGCCATTCCTCGTCCTGGGCTCAGTGCCCGCTTGACAGACAGTCTCTAATTAGCACAGCAGAAATACATATTTAGAGCTGTGTGGCTTTGGAGACTCTTTATTTAAGTCACCAGGGAGAACAATGGAGGAAACAATGGCCGCCTGCAGCAAGCAAGGTCTTCACAGCAGTGACTCAGTGCAGATCTTTTCTGTATGACAGTCCAGTTCAAATTGAGATACTGTAAAACAACCCACTCACTGCAGAGGCTAAAAACTAGTTTATTTTCTTCAGTGACAGGGAGTTGATTGTTGTGCTCCGGGGTTTTACACACAATATGAATAACTGTGGTACCATGTCTGGTAAGGATTTAGTTTAAACAAATGTTTTTGGCACATTTGTTGCATAAATAATAATGAATCATAGCCTAAATGATGAATATTGTGGCTGCTTGTAATTAAGACAAGTGTTTGTTCCCCCTAATCATGGGTGACATGGGTGATTTAAGGCATAATAATAGACATTTTGGGAACAAACTATTTTAATCTCCCTGTGGCGGTGTTGATAAGAGGAAGCTGTGTCTTAATACTGATGGCTGTTTTGGGTTTGTGTACTCTATGGAGGCAGGCTAGTGCAGGAAGTGTGGGTGCGGCCGGCAGACATTTCCCTTGGCTCCCTGCTGAGACTCCTTTAAAAGTGAAACTTGAATCAAAGCCTCTACACATTCGCTTGTCTGCGGTTCACAAATGAGTAAGCAGTAGGGGACTCCACTTCTGCTCCACTATAATTTGGGGAATTAATTCACATAAATTTTAATTTGTGTGAAAACTGTATGGCAACTGTGCAGTAAATGATACCCCAAGTGAGAGCTTAGATTTCACCTTGAAATAGATGGGTGTCAAAATAACAACATGATATGTAGGTGGCAGCATGACAACACAATTCTTCACTGAGCAGTTTCACATTAGTTTCCACCAGCTTTGGCTTGTTACACCAATAGTGTATTACCATATATCCCTCATTACGCATCTTTCTTCTTTGTTTTCCTACAGGAGTTTGTTGGAGAATTACTCCATTATTATAAAAGTGTTCTAAAAGATAGAAAAAATAATCATGGTCTCTTGGGGTGTGACAAATGACCTAGGAATAAAGTAGTGATTGAAAAGCTCAATCATTGTTCATAACCTTGTGGTGAGCATACCAAAGAAACACTCAAGAAAATTTGACCAGCAGTCAACATGGGTTTGTTCCTTGTACCTTAATAAATTAGATTTAGCAGGCTGCATCAGATTGTCTGTATTGCTTAAAGCTATGTGCTTAGTAGGGTGAGTAGTAATTATTGCTTTATTACTACTTTATAAGTACTTAGAAAGGCAAAGACAGCTACTTGGTGGTAGAGCTCTTCAACGAAATGGACCTTTGGAAAGGCTACTCAAACCCTAACATGCATCGATTTTAAAAACAAGAGCTTTGAGTTTAATGCTAATCAGCATGCTAACATGCTCCCAATTACAGTGCAGGCATTCTGATGCTAAGCAGGTATGTTTACTATGCTCATCATCATAGTCTGTTGGGTAGATTGGTTGGGACATTCAGTATTTTTGCAGGTAAGGTCATAAACTACAGTATCCAACATTAAAATATGGACCTGATGATAGCACTAAATCAAAAGTTAAGGGAACATCCAATCACAATTAATCCTGAGGGGAACATAAATGTGTATACCGAATTTCATGGCTATCAATCATTGCTGAGACATTTCATCAGAAGACAAAATGACCTGATGGTGGCACCAGAGAAAAGGTCAGGGGGTCACCAAAGCCAGCAGGATTCATCCGCTGGGGACCATGAACGTAACAATCTAATAATCTATCCCAATAGTTTATTATACATTATTTCAGTCTGGACCCAGGTGGTGGACAGACCCACCAACAGACAGACATTGCCGTTCATAGAGCTGCTGTTAACATGGCAAACAAAAGACCCAATCCAAAAGGAAAGGAGTGCTTTCAACTCTGACTGAACGAATTTGTCTGTGATAACCTGCTCCTATTATATTCTTTCATGTTCCCCGTCACTCAGCAGATGGTGGCGAGGCCCAGATGTGTAGGTGTAAACATGCTGGTAATTAGGTCAGAATTTGCTCTGATCTCCTTTCAAAGGCACTGACTTGCTACAGACACACCCTCTCTCTCCATGACCCCAACACCCAGCCACTGAGCAGCCCTACACCCAAGGAAAATATTTGGGGAAATAGCAATGAACCCTGTGTTATAAACACACAAACACACACACATGCATGTATTTGTATTACTGCACTTGTGAGAACCTTCTACTGGTCATTCCTTCATCCCAAACTGTAAACTAAAGCCGACCCCCCCAGTGGGATCCCTTAAATTGCAATCTGCAAAGCCATCAGTTATAAGACCCTTTATTATGATTAAGATAAGAAACTAACTGTGTGGTTCAAGTTAGAAGTGGAAATGGAAAAACAACAATGACTTGCTGAATCTGACAACCAGATTTTTGTGCGTAATGTTAAATGTTTTCAGATCCGTCAGGACAGAAATGTTGGATTGTTTTCCTGATGGTCAGTCAGTGAATCGGTTCTTCTGTTATTCCATGTAGCTAGCTGTCCATGGCTCTACCACTTGCTCTGGAGTGTATCAACAAAAAGGTTAGATTTCCATGAAATCTGGTACAGATGCATAATGACTTTAGTGATTCCCTTACTCTAAAAGCAAAGCTGAGCCTCAGTGCAGCTGAGGATGAACAGCTGATTTCAGTTACTGAAGGTAACAGGAACATTGTTCCAGTCTCAAGACTTCTGCTATTTGCATTTTTGTGCCACCAGTGATATCAAAGTAAGCAATGTAGTCTCTCAAAAGTTTTCCAGTTTTTCCACCAATAGCTCAAACAGTAGTAACAATAATCTCACAGCTAAGGACCAAATTCTCCTCTGCTTCAGCTCTACTTCGAGCTTCATGCTAAGATACTGTACCATACTAATACTAATACTAATGTGTTAGCAACATGCAAAATTTTGCTTAGCATTACTTTATCATTAGCATGTTAACATGCCAATTACATAGCCCTTTCTCTGGCACCACCCTTAGGCCAGATGTTTGATTTTTGTTTTCCATTTTCCCTGCAGAAGCATTGTCATATAGCAATAGCAAATGCACTAATCCACTACTTACTTCAGGTGAGGGCAGAAGCAGAACACAGATCAGACGTACAAGTGTATCTGTATGACCAACTCCTCACTATGGGGAATTATTTATGGAGTTCGGTGGAGCCTCAGGGTGGGTTTCCCCTAACAAAGACACCACGGAAGGTTAAGTTCAGAGTCTCTGGAGATGCTCGGCAGTTGAGCTGATGTTAAGATCAGTCGAATTAGTACAGCTTTGTTTGGGATCCTACATGGTGCTGAAAGAATGAAAATAATTGCAGATGAGAATTTGTGAATGTGATTTAAGTGTAACCAAGTACGGGGCTCTGCTCAATAGTTTCAGCTGGATGCTTTATATACATCTGTTGCTTTTGTTTTTCTTACATAATATTTATTTATATTGTCCCCACAAACTAACAAATAAATGAACAATATGAATATATCATCATACAGCAAATCATAAAAGCCTTTTATAAAGCTACTACAATATATCATCAGATAGGAGAAATTTAGATATTAGAAATAAAGATATTAATCAGTTGTCCCATGAAGAAATTAATAGTTTTTGCATGTTCAGTGTACTGTAGCATGATATTTAAAATGCAATGTGAGTATAATCCTTACAATGACTTATGAGCCCTACTGTTACTGCTGGCTCCAAAGCTGAACCTCATCATCACATAAGCAACAAATCCCTGCTGAAAGACAATCTTGATCTGACGGGGGAAAGGGCACACGCACACGCACACGCACACACACACACACACACACACACACACAAAAGCCGCAATCAAATAAAGCTCATTTGTACTCATTAAATCTCAAACATTTAGGTCTGTTTATTTTTTCCATGACATCACAGATACCAATTTCTCTGGTTTCCAGCATTTGGACAGAGCTGGGTGTGCTGAAAAATTTTGTCTGGACTGAATAAGATCATAAGTATTACATTACTTTGATTCTGTGTTTGGGAGGAGTTTAGCTTGGACTTCTCAGACAAGTAAAGATGCATCATTTATGTATTACCAATCAATATGACAAAGCCGGTTAATTTGCTTTTCTAAACACTCAGCATTGGTATCTGTCCACGCCAGTAATCAACTGGTGCTCAGGCAGTTTGCTTGCATGAGTGGGTCCTAAACTTCATTATATTGTTATTCCTTCTTTTAAAAGCCAAAAATATAAAATGTTTGATGAGCATCACCTGCTTCTCTACTGTGTCAAAAATCTGTCCATTATGTAGTTCACAAATTGCTGTCAGAATCTTGCTTTCTTAAATCTTGATGGCCATGCTAGCCAAGCAGTCAGGTTTCATTATCATTCCTAAAAGGAATTCGACTTATTGACAGTCAAAACAGGAAAAGCACAGGTGGAACTGATAACATTACTAATAGCTCCGTTTCAGCAATTGCTACAATGCAATGCATGTTATTTCAATTATGAGAGACTACTTGAAAGAAGGAGAGTAATTACAATCATTTATCTGCACACCGGGAAAAGTTGGAGAGACATGTTAGGAGCCTTTGGTGATTAGACCGCATTGTGGCATCGTCATTTTACAGGGGTGGTCGCACAAAAAAATCCTTCCAATGGAGCCTGGACACTGGTGGTGGAAGAACAGCCTGGCTGAAAATCTGGATGGATGTGAAGCATGACCGCTGATCAGGTGACAGGAAAGGCCTGTTGGAGAGCTGGTTCTGATGGTTGCATTGATTGGATACTGAAATGACAGTAGCAGAGAAAGGAACCATTTAAAAAGTTTGGCAGCAATGGAATATAATATGGAATATAATATTCATAGGTGTGTTTTCATAGCCTTACAACATGCTATTTGTATCCACAGAGGGAGCGGGTCCTCTTCCACGGAGGCCACCATGTTGAACCGCCATGTTTCTACGGTAACCCAGAACAGACGTTTGCGTTTTATTTGTGAGTTTTGTTGTCACGGTAGTTGCCCTTACACGCCTGGAAGGTGAGCTATATTCAGTTGGTTGCAATCTGCAACTTCACTGCTAGAAGCCATTAATCCTACACACTGGTGCCTTTCCATTTAGCTGCTTCAGTTTCAGGGTCCTGGTATTGTGCATGCTGGCCCACCAAACGTTTGATTCCAGAGGTGTGTCTCAAAAGAAGAAGTCCTTTAATCTTGCTTCCCAAATGAATAGCAGCAACTCTGAAAAATAAAGTAATATACATATATGAAAAATGTGGACTTTGATGATGTTTTTCAGTCTCTGCAGGTCTAACTTTTGGACTTCATACAATGTACAACCTCCACCAACCACCAATGACCTAATTCTTTAGTAACTCATGCCCCCTTTTTTTCACCTTCATTCACCATCATTTTGGTCTTAAGACGATACATTATCCCCTTTGCCTATTATGGTTTGTCTTAAGTGGTGCCATTATGTTTTCTAACAGTAATTAAGGTCCCTTCTAAATGTACTCACTGGTTAACTAAGTATCATGAATGAAACCCATTGATCTCTCTTTTTTGCAACTCCCACCCATCAGCTCTGTCTGACTTTCACTTTATTCATGTTTGTCTTTGTGTTTGTGTGTTTATTCACCAGGGTTACTTGCACCAAAGGCTGTTTCTCATCTCCACATACCCTGTTTGACACATGGCTAAATACAGCTGAGCCACTCTGCATTTTTAACCCAGCGCTTTGTCTATCCACTCTCTCGTCCGTCCTGTGCTTGCTTTCAGACGTCTTCAAAGTTATTCTTTGCAGGATTTACATGAAAACGCAAGTTATTCTTTTTTTTTTTAGAACTTTTTATTTAAACATTTTAATCATTTTACATAATATTTCCTGACAGATATATAAATGAAATAAACAAATGACAGGCAATATAGGTTACAATAAGAATAAACAAACAAAAAAAAAAAAGAAAGAGAAAAGATTAAATAAGTAAATATGAAGGAAAATAAAAATAAGTGCGTGAAAAAAAAAGATAAATGAAATAAAAACAGAATAGTTAATAGTTAATTAATAAAAGTTATTCTGATCAAAGGAGATTACACCGGGAGCTGGTGTAAAGCTCCAAACCCCTTTTGACATTCACTTCCTCTATGAAATGCACACATTCACATATTGTACATAAGCAGGGACCACACATGCTCAAAATGAATATGTATGTGCGGTGTGATTGATAGTTTCTGTTGGGACATCGGTACTTTCCAAACAATAATCCAGAGCTTCGTCACACAACCTGATATCCTAAAATACTTTATTCGTTAAAGCAGAGAAAGAAAAATGCTGCTTTCTTGCTGCTCAGTCTTTGCCACCAACTGAGAGGATAATGTGAAAATATTTTTTAACATACTGTATGATTTAGCTTTATGTTTTTTTTCCTTGACCTTCCCTGAGATTTGTGCCTTCCTTGCCGAAAACTCTCCCAAGTTTCCCTTAATTGATTCTCACCACATTCCAGCGAGAGGCATGCCAAGAAGCCGGTCTGATTAAGAGTACAGGTAGGATCCAAGAATTAATCCAGCACTGTAGGTTTGTGAGAATTTGTAGCTAAAATCTGGATCTGTGTACTCATCCTTCCAGCTGAAGAGCCAGTGGAGCGTACATTATTAGCTTTAGATAAACTTACTCAGAAAAACCTACAATTCATATCGCATCTTGGGAAGATGATCAGCCTGTGAGGTCACAAATGAAAGACAGCAGCAAAGGGAAATTTAAAACCACAGATGCCAAACCCCTGACTTATAAACTGTCTCACTCCAGCTCCAAATTGCAGTGTGATTCGTTTTTGTCAAATTAGCGTCATTGCACTCATGAACTGGCCATCCCTTGTGTCAAATCAATCTTGTGTGACCGCAGTATACATTATTATGGCCATGTTTTTAAAATTAAACCATTTTTTGAAACCCGGATCGTATGTTAGTGAATTAACACAGAATAACAGCAGCAGCATGAATACAATCTCAGCAGGTATCATGACTCACTCTGTATCACTCATTCCTATTACTCACCAGACGGCCTGTGAGACACAGAATCGCCTTATACTTTCTCGTCCCACAGGAAGCGTTTCACCCTGAGATCAATTGAAGAAAGATATGAAGACGGTATTTCATTTGCTGTTATTTTACTGGAGGTTGCGCCTTAGATTCACACCAGCCATTACTACCACACTGTTGTTGCCTGTGGGTTGCTCATCCCTGTTTCCCATTATGAGACCTTGAGCAGCACCATGCAGTGCCAGTACTTGCAAGCTACAGTACATGTCCTTATTTGACCTCAGCAGTATACTGGGCGATATGGCTTCAAGGGGCATGGCATTGATGTAATTACACATCCATTGGGTTTTCTTTATATACTCCTTTCATCCTTTATTCCCATTTTTACCACGTAAAATATTTACTCAGGTCAGTCATAATCACAGTGCAACTGGTGTGGACGCTGACCTACACACAGCTGACCACACCTCCGGAGTTCAGCATATTATTTTCCTCCAAAGATGTAGTAAAGATACGTGTGTGTCTTTGTTGGCTCATCAGGTTTTTAGGATGTTTGGATGAGTGGAAACTGCATAGCATATAACATGAGAGGTTTTGTTGTCATCTTCCCTCTATATAGAAATGCACCCTATCATTTAACCCCATTCCAAAGATCCCCAAGATTATATCATGTAAAACTGTATATAGCTCTCTTTCCTGTTTTGCATTTTACTACTGTATATGCAGCAACAACTATGTGATAGATCCTCTGTATATTATACTTGTGTTACGAGGCGTGCAGGTCCAAACGAAAAGGAAACCCTTGTTCCATCGTAATAACCTGCCTTAAACTGACCTGCCAACAGTAGCTCTTCCCACACACAGTGTTCAAAATGGACCTTGAACTGCCCGGCCCTCCGGGTATGATCAAGTATGCAGGCAGCAGCCCAAGACAACGCTATAGCTCAACCACAAGTGCGTACCTCCCAGTGTGCTCCTCGTTCCATCCATGTTGTCCTGTCTGAACCAGACTGACAGCTGCGCCTTCACTTTTTCTGTGATTTCAACCTCAGAATTCGACCATAAAATGGGTTCCCATGTGAAGGAAAACAACATCCACCCCATGCTGATGTAACCCCTAATTACAATTGATGTTTTTCCATGGACTCTGACCAAAATGTTGCACTGCAGACTTTATAAAATGGACAGGCAACGACAATTTGCATCGCCGCAAATGTGTTCCGAACTTCTAATGAGATTTCAAGACAAATGCAGTCCCAGGAGATGATATGGTTCTGATTGCTTAGAACTGTCTAGGGTACGGTCTATGTACCAGAACCTACACCCTTCTCATCAGCCTGTGTTGGGAGATCTTTTCCTCCATATGAATCCTTAAATCAAATCACAACAATAAAAAACCAAAGGGTCAAATTAAATGTTATACAAAAAAAAAAAAAAAAAGGCTAAGGCAGGCAGACCTCTTTTCTTATATGACTGCCACATTCTTAGACTGGATCTTTGCCAGATCCCAAAACCACCCAATGCCTTCAACCTACTGTGACCTATAGCCTAAAGCATTTGATTGGTTGAGCTTGTTTGGGGTGGTACATAGCCTGGAGGGACAAACTGTCTGAGGGACTTAACTGAAGGCAAAAATGTCTCTCAGCAGATAGTGAATACATTGGGACAAAGCTACCTACCCCAGCATTAAATCATTCCCCGCTCTTATCCCCTCACAGTTGCTTATTGCAGCAAATTACCCTAAAAGAAATCCCTCCTAGTATTTGGTTCTTACATGACTACATTCAGATGACTAATCTGTTATCTGTTCTCAGAGTTCAAGAAGATTTCATACTCTCCAGGGGGCAGAGTTTCATAGTGTATGATATGCCACTGTTCTTTGATTCATGCCCATACACAGACGTCATAAGGACTGATCTTTGGCTGACGGTGACGAGCCATGGGTTGCCTCTGATACAAGCCAGCACTTATTAATTCCTGTCTCTTGACCTTTGACTCTCCCGAGTGACGTCCTGTGTCGCCGGCAGTGCTCGGTTGTTGACTGATGGCGCCAACGTCATGAATTTGTGACGATGTGAGGATGTGATTCACAGGAGCGTGGACATTTAGCCTCTTGTGACATACAAAGTCGAGCGCTCCGTATTTAGAGATACTCAGACGCTGTCGTGCTGAAGGCAGCGTGGAGGATTATTTATTATTCATATAATGATTAAGATGAAATGAATCCAATTTTAAAATGTGTGCCTGGCAAAATGTATCCTGTAACCTTTTGGTAATTCATTAATTTCAGTTTAATGCTGAAGAGGAAAACAGATTGTTATCATACGTTTCATCAGGATTGCCTTATCTTTTGCTCTTTAATCTATTTCCTGTAATGAATTTTTTTTCTACATGTAATTTCTTCACTCTTAACCATTAATGTTAAAGCATATTTTGAAATTGTGCTTTAATGAAAACAGCACGTAGTTTTTTTACTGAGGAAACATACCATTTTCTTTTGCATTGTCCTGGCATGATCCATGGTTTTGCCCACATGGCTCTCATAGTCCAAGCTGCTTGAAACAGTCCTTTAATCCTTACGACTCTCTGTTGTTGTAACCATTTCACCCTGTTTCTCTGATACAATCCAATGTGCTGTCCTTCTGGCTCTAAGGTAAAACCTTTTTTTTTTGTACGGCCTGCTCTTTGATGTTTATAATCCATGTTATTCAAATAGTGATGCTCCCACAGTGAGATGATATTGAGTTATGTCTATTCAAACTCTTCAGTCTGATGTCAGGTCACACCTGGTTGAGCTATGCCAGATAAGACCTCAATATTACTCTCACCCGGCCCGTTTGTCAAATCAATCTGCTGTAAAAACATCTCAAGCCTGAACACAATACGTTTGATAGCGGTGATCACGAAACAAACACTATTCATACACCTAATGACCCAGTTTGTGTTATGGGAGTACTTAATCAGAAATTACAAACTCTCTATGCAGTGGAAGAAAGTGCACAAGCAGCTATAGTGGAGATGAAACATCCAGAGAGTGTGATACACATGTGACAAGGCCTGCATCCAAACAAAATAATGATGTGCTGGCCTGGGCAGAGGCGATGGAAAACAGCTTGTTCTGGTTAGTTGCTGACCGGTGTGTGTCCCTCCATTGAAGCCAAAGCCATGAAGAGTCAACAGCAGTCGCACCGCTCGCATTATGACATAAAATAGCTCATCAATCCACTCTGTCTCCAGTCTCCAAAGTGATAATCAAGCTCAGAGGAGCAGCAATAAAAGCAGCAGCAGTTGGAGCCTTTACAATAGAGCGCATGAACAGAGCTGAACAAGGCAGACAACGGTACAGTGTAAAAGAGACAACAGTTTTATTTTTTTTACCTACAGAGCTTTGTCGGCAGTGTTCACCGACAGCAGTCATACGAGGACATGACAGAGATAAGTGCAGCATCCTTTTGTGTATCTTGAATGTTTCACACACATTATTACAGTGAAAGCAGACCTGACCTTTCACCATATGCATCACATATTGTTTGACTCAAGACTCAAAACCACATTCAAATGCTGTTTTGATCTGAGATGCTGACCGACCCTGCACCACAGATGGTGATGGTTTCTAGACATAGCATTTCAAAACCATTAACCATATAGCATTTCTCCCAAAACATGTCTTTTTGTCCTTCCAAGTACTATGCATGAATAAAATTCTCTGGACCAGGATCTCACAATGTTATAGTTACAGTCAGAAAATCAGAACCTGCCCTTGTAATCATCGTACATATCAGACTGAAGTTGAATCATCCCAGAATGTTATCAAAGCAACTACAGGGAACTTTCATTTTGTGCTGGTAGCTCCTGTGGACTATAGTTTCATGCCTTGTGTCGTAAAGACCTTGATCTGGCTTGTGCATGCATTTGTTTTGTAAGTGACAACTTATTTTTGATTATATTTTTGTAATGTCCTTTTTAAACACAGCTGTTTGTAGGATGCATAGCAATGAGGTAATGTAATGTTTCTATTTGTGGCAATGTATTAATAATTCTAATATGAGGATGATGAAACTTTCAGTAGCATTGGTACACCTCGGTTGCATGTAACTGTAGGCTTACATGCATCCTAGTTTCTAACAGATTCGGTTACTCTGTAATAATAATTTTGGTGAGAACGCTAAACTAATGGGGCACATGGTAGCTCACGTGGAGTGAACATACTTTTATGGATATTTCATATTATATTCAATGCCTAATAATAACATTACAGAACAACTGATAAATTGTCCAATGAACCCAAATAGTGAACACAATAGTTACACAAAAATCTGTGTAAAAGCGTCCTGCTTCCTTTTAACTGGCTAACGTACATTTCACTACAAAGCTTTGCCGGAAAAAATGTCGACATAGGCTCTTCTGATCTGCATGCCATTCACCTGATTTCGCCTGGAAACCGACTTGGTCAGCACCAATCACCAATCTTCTCAACGATGGTTTGGTTTGTTAGAGGCATGGGTATTACACAGAGGCTGTTTCATAACCAGTTAAGAACTCCTTGTAGTAAGTTTAATGTTCAAGAGTCCTGCGGGTGCCAAGGGATAACTGTTGGACAGGAGGACTGGAAAACTCAAGTCTGGTGAGGAAACCCAGGGAGGTGAGAAATTTCTACCAAATATTAGCACCTGGCAGCCATTTGAAATGCTGAAACTGTTTTAGTATGGGTTAAAGATGGCCTCTTACACTCAACTTAAACTCAGATGTGTAGGGCTGTTATAAAGTGTAGATCAGCACAGGTGGAGGAAGTCCAATGTAGAAATATCTTTACTTATAGATCTCGTACAGTGCTGCATATTGTATTTAGATCTATCATTGAGGAAGAAGCTCTGTAGCAGATGTGGAAAATAAAATGCCTGAGATTGAAACAGGGTGTTGTGAGTGAGCAGGGATTGGACAGGATGGGATTGTATTGGGGCTAGCAAAGAGATTTACAGGTGATGAATGAAAGAAACAACAATTTAAACCAACCAAAGTGTCTCAATAAGGTGTTAGGCCACCATGAGCCAGCAGCACAGCTTTGGCTCTCCTCTGCATATAAGTCTCTGGAGCTTTACTGGAGAGATGAACACCATTTTAAAAAAGATATTCCTTGATTTGGTATTTAGATGATGGCGGTGGAGAGTCTAGGCTTGTGTTCAGACCAACTTCAACCCTGAGTGGAAAAAATGCAACCTCCTCTTCCATTCGAATGAAACCAGTCTGTCGACACACGAAGGGTGCCAGAACAGAGGGGTTTCAGCGGAAGAACGCGGTGTCATCCAGCAAGGAAGTTGAACCTGGCTTAAATTTTGCTGGACCGCAATGCAACGTCTTCTGGCAAAACGCTGCGTCAGCCAATCAAATACTTGCAAGCTCACATTCCTGGCGTATGACTGTTACGTGAACTCTGTATTTCTACTGTTTACCTGAAGATCGTTGTGATGAAAGATAAATGATTGCTCCTGTGGTAACTGTCCAGAGTTGTAAAATCCTGTCTCAGGCTATTATAAACCATGGTGCAGTGTATTGGCGACTGTCCAGTCTTCAACCTTGTGAATCTATAACTCAAACTGGACGTCCTGGATTTTTATTTCATTGTCTCAGCAGTACTTGAAACAACACGACCACCATCACGGCCCTTTGTTACACGTCTGTTAGGTTTGGACTAAACGTCTTCTAACACGTCGGCCCAAAATAGGTGCAGTGTTGCTACACCTCAACACTATCAGGGACCTTCCTGGAAGAGAACACTCGTATCATGATTGGAATTCAGCTTCATTATAGGTTAAAGCCAGTTAGATGCATTCCTTTTGCCATCTTGATCCAAAACCGAGGTCACAGAGCAGCATTTTATTATTATAAATTTATGTTTTCCCACTTATTAAATCAGGTTTTTCCTTATCAGGTATGTCAGTTCTGGTAGCTTCTGTATTTCTGCCGACCCTTACTTCATTAACTTCACCTTACTATTGGCTAATCAAACACCTCATCACTCTTACTTACTTTATGGGCTGAGAGCAAATAATTCTTGTTGCCTCGTGTTCTCTTGGCAAAAAAAAAATCTATTCTCTGAACAGAAATTAATGTATTTTAAATTAAATTAAATTAAGACCTTGAATGGGGCTTGAGCTTCTGGAATAACACCGTTTCATATATGATACATGAGTGATAATGCGCAGACGTAATTTGTTTTAGCATAATGGCCGCGCAAACTTGTCCACGGACTTGTTAACAACAACAAATTGAAGGACACACGGATGTCCACACAGAACCAACGTGTACACCCTCTGATTAGACTATCGGGGGATTTCCCATGATGCACTGAGCTCCTCTCTTCCCCTCCCCTCCCTCTCTTCCTGCACTCATTCATGTCCCATTAATGCATGTTACTAACTTCACTTCTTCCCCGGAGTTCTTGTGCTTTCTCATCTCACAGGTTCTCATGGATCCTGGTGGAGCCTCCTGCCATGGTCCTGCTTGACTGCCATTGCTAATATCACTGATATTACTCTTATTATTATTACTACAGTTACTATTATTACTATTGTCACTGCTCATTGTCCCCCATCGTTGTTGTCGTCGCCATCATCTTTTTCATGTTCATCATCATCAGTCACTACCATTAGTTGTTGCTACTGCTGTTGCTGTGCACCTCTGTCCGTCTCTCTTTCTCTCTCTCTCTCTCTCTCTCTCTCACCCCGACTGGTCGAGACAGACGACCACCCACCTACAGCCAAAGGGTCTGTCCTAGGTTTCTGCCTCTGGAATGGCAGTTTTTCCTTGCCGCTGTCGCCAATTGCTTGCTCATGGTGGTACTGTTGGGTCTCTGTAAATAATGTTTTAAAGAGTTCGGTCTAGACCTGCTCTATTTGAAAAGTGTCCTGAGATAACTTCTGTTATGAATTGGCGCTATACAAATAAAATTGAATTGAATTGAATTGATAATAAATTTATCCGCATCATGCAGACCCATGATATAAATTTGCACTAGCGAACACGTAAAGAATAATTGTTCAATCTTCCTCACAAATACACACACATTGTCATTTGATGTCATTTACCTATAATTTAGAAGCTGTATTCACTCTCTACACTAAAATACTTCTACTCCATGTCTGTACTTAGCTAAATGCCAGCTAACGGTAACACAAAAATGTTGACCAACATTTAGTGAAAGATTTAGATTGTTGACAGCATACATTAATCCCAGACTCTTTATAATAACGCGGAAGATAGCCGACAGAAAGTAGTGTTAACATTAGCTTACGTGGCTTGTCTCACTGGAAATATGGATTCTTTTACATAAATCTGTTCCTTTTTCCTGTCAAGAACTGGTAATGATAGTTAGCATGACTGGCATGATGCTAATGAAATACATCCAAATAGCTAAATCAACTTCTGAAGAAGCAACAGTTTTGGCAGCAGATGTGTTTAACAAATCATAAGCATACAGTGTGTGTGCATTAGTAATTAGTATCTATTTTTCTATATTTCACATAAAAAATAGTTTTAATTATAATCATTTCATAATAGTTTTTGTTTTCAAAGGTTTAATTTTTATTTGGCTCTCACAACAGATATTTTGATTTGATCATAGTGGGGAAAGCACAGGTGTTACTAATAACATTAACGATTGCTCTGTTCAAGTACTCCAGTCATGACAGTGAGCCAGCATTCACAATACCAGGCCCCTGAAACTGCAGCAGCAAATGGATCATAATTAACTTTTATTATTAACACCTGTGCTTTTCCTTTGGTGACGTGTCAAAAACGTCTTCCATGAAAAGCCCTATTGAAAAGCCAAGGGAAGCGACTGTGCACTGCTTTTTGGGGAAGTTAACCCAGTACACATGTGAAACCAACCAGTTGTCAGCCTCGCAGCCTTTTCTTTTATAAAATAGAACAATGCAGTTTGAAAACACGATAAAGCAGGTGCTTCTAATATTTTGCCCCCCAAATTTATGCAGATGTGGGTAGACTAAATATTAGAAACACTTCTTGGTATAATTCAACAGCACCACAAACATCCTCAAAAATGACTGTTGAGTTGAATCAACACTTATAAAACAAAAACTGAACTTTATAACCTACATGGAGGTAAGTTTTATTGCAAAGCTGTAGACCGCATTTATTTTAGCTAAGTAACCCTAATAAAGTTGTAAAAAGTAATTATTTAAATTAGCTAACTTCTACCACTAGTTATTCAGGTTTTAATTATCTTTGCATGTATCCTGTATTAGCAAATATATGAACACATTAACCACAACAGGTTTCTGATGGTTTCTACTCAAGGTTCTAATATCTATGTATATTACACCATTAAAAGCCTCTAAGAGGTGTGTGTGTGTGTGTGTGTGTGTGTGTTTGAAGCTTAAGGAGCTGCAGGAGGTAGCTGTGAGAGTCAGCTGTATGTGGATAATTACAGTTTTCTCAGCTCTCTGTCCACATGCCAAACGTTCCTCTATTGATTACTACTTCCTCCTCTCACCTGATTAATAAGCTTCCACCTTCACTCTGCTGTAACCATCTAGCTTGATAAATTAATTAATTAATACAGCAAAAAGTGACTGCCAAACTGACAGTACTGTGCTACCAACATTACTGCTACAGCTCAGTGGAGTGGCAAACAAATGCTGATTGGTTGAGCGGGTAGTAGCGTTTCGTGAGCAATTAAATTCAGACTCATCTCAAGCAATAACTACTGTCATCCTGTGTTGTATCTATTTTTAATTTCACAAAACACAAATGTGTAACAAGTGACGTCAGAAGCGTGTCAGCTTCTGTTTCAATTTTGTCTTTTCATTGTGTATACAGTATATTTTTAAAATATTTGGATTCATTGTTCTGGCAACTTAAAGGAGGCACAACCTGCTGTAAACAGACACATTTTTACATTATGATGGTAAAATGGCTAAAGTGTCAGCAAACAGTTGCTTGTTTAGACATAAGACACAAATTTAAGTCCAATATTTACTCTCCTTTATCTCTGTTTTGGTCTCCACCAAGGTAAAAAAAAAAAAAAATAGACATTCGAAAATATCTGAAACTCAGTAAAACTGTTATGTACTTAGAAAACTAAGTAAAATAAAATGTAAATATACAGGAAATGTGATTGGTTCCTGTGTTTATTGAGGCTTCGATGTACATGATTGACCGATTGTATTGTAATAACTATTCTGAACTTCTTAAATCTTGCCCCTGACAAATACCCCCACATATTATTTAAAAAAACAAAACTACTATAACCTAAACTACAACTGAGCATTTTTAAACAATGAAAGCTAAACGGAAACCAGCAAACCCACTCTGGAAACTCAAACTAAACTGAGTCAAGAACAAAAATTAAAATCGAAATGAATGTAAAAACTAATGAAAAATAAAAATAATAACTCTGGTCTCCACCAACTCTGGAGGGAAATATATCTTTAGCTGCTAAATGCTCCACTATGCTAGGCTTTAGCAAGTTTACTTTGTCTGTTGTTCGTAGATGGGATGTGGGGAGCTACAGAGTTGGCGTATCACTATGAGCGACCTCAGTATAAAGGCGCCTATTTTTTGTTATTTTTAGTACAAATGCATCAGTATGTTGCAGAAAATAAGAATAAGACATATGTGTTCATCCAAAGGTGTGTAATAGAATCTACATGTGTGTACTAAAGTAGGCTATATGCAGTATATTATGTGAACAGGGACGATTAGGTGCTCCCAGAGGTGAAAATAATAGGCCAGAAATCTGTCCTCATCTTATCATCAGTTACAATCACTACTCGGCTCTGTAACACAAAGACATGAGAAAGGACAATACACAAGGAAAGAAAAGGCTGAAAACAAAGCAAGCCAAATCCAAGAGCCAATGGGGCATATAGTGATCGTTCTCATATGACATGTTTACACACAATCTGTCGCGGCCGGTGCTGAGGCTTGGCTCACGACGCTGCGGTTGAGATAAAACATCAATGCTGTTTCCCATATCCTCGTACACAATGAAAGCCCAATCAAGAACATACCAGTAGAGCATGAAACCGCACATTTCTAGAACATCACAACAATGTGGTGGAGATTTTGCTAAAAGGAAATAATTATTGAGTTGCCCCTCAGTTTGGCCATGGATGAAGGAATATTTATGACGTAGTTGAGCTAACGCTGCTGGTTCTGATACTGTGATGTTTTGTTGACAGGATGTTGAAACACAAGTCATCACTCTTCCAAAGGGAATGTCATGTCAGATCTTTGACGGGAACTTAATTGAAACACTTAAAATTTGCACAAAACTTGTAAATGCCTGCAAAAAATGCCCGCATTGTTTTATATGATGTATTTATTTTCCCGTTTCACCAACACAATACTCTTGGTTTCAGTTTCAGTGGACTGATCTGCCCTGTTGAACTACAGGATCATCTCAGAGTCTGCACTCAACAGACACTTCATTAAACATCACCTCAGGGCATAAACTCATGGACTGTTGCCCAAGCTGACAGTGTAGCATTTGGGATTGAAATTGATTTGCTTCCCTGTCCCCAAAGGCAGCCCCACAGCAGGTGTGAGCTTAGTCTGACACTTGAGTTTTCTTATGGCATGTATAAAATAATATCCCAAAGTAATATGATTGGCTAATTTGACAGCTAATTTGACATTAGTGATGGCCAATAATAACAGAAAATGGCAAAAATGGTACAAAAATACCTGCATCTACCAGAGAAATAGTCAAAAATACATCTAACAATATTTGTTTTCATTATTTATACCAGTACCAGTTTTTTTTATTAATACTGTCAGTGTGTGTGTGTGTGTGTGTGTGTGTGTGTGTGTGTGTGTGTGTGTTAGCTAGTGTCCCCCTATTGTCGCTGTTGTCAAGTGCTTGTTCATGGTGGGAACTGTCGGGTCTCTGTAAATAATTCTATAAGGAGTACTGTCTAGACCTGCTCTATTTAAAAAATGCCCTGAGATAACTGACTTGGCACTACACAAATAAGATTTAATTGAATTACTACTTGAGTTTTGTCTCGATCGACTCCAAGGGGTAAAATGTTAAAGTAAACAGATTCTTTTTAAAGTTAAAGTTATTTTTTGGTCCTCATGTTGTTATGAAGACCAGGAATCGACAACAACAGCAGCTAGGAGCAGTGCTTTGAGCTAAATGCTAATATTCTATTAGTAATAATGCTGACATAGTAATAGTTAAGCAGGTATAATGTTTACCATGTTCACTATCTCAGTTTAGTAACCACATTTGTTAATTAACACTAAACACAGAGCACAGAGTAGGCTGATGGGAGCCATGTTTAATTTGTAGGTACTTTGACATATTTAAACATTGAACTGGTGATGGCAGTAGATGATAATTTATTATTACTGTTCATCCTTTGGGGATCATGAATATCTGTACCAAATGTCATGGCAATCAATCTAATATTTGTTGAGATATTTCAGTCTGGACCAAAGTGGCTGACCGATCAACTGACACTGTTATTCACAGAGCCATGCAGCAGGTGTGACAAAAATCAAATCAAGACACACACAAAACATAAAACATTAAATTCAACAATTAAAAACACCGCAATACAACAGCAACAAACACATGATTTGATGTTTGAATGGCTCAATTTAAATGCTCATTATTAACCTTGCACCATGAATAAGCTTTGACCCAAACTTTAAAAGTCCCTCTGGCCTTTGACAATGTTGTTCAACAGCATGGCACCATTCGGCTTCTGCTGTTCTACCCTGAGCTGCACACGCACCAGTTCCACTCTTGTGATTTCATCATTGCTTACATGAGTTTGAGAAGATGCATTTAATAATGTTAGTGGTAGTATGGTAGTGGTAATACAAATAGAACTAGTACTAGGGTGATAGTAGTAGTTGTTGTAATTGCAGTCATAGTTATACAATCCTTCTAGTCTGTAAAATCAATGTGGACAAATACAATCACATATTTGAATATGGCAACCATTTTCTTGTCAGGTCTGGTCTGTTTGGTAAATGCCACTGTTTCTTGGAAAACATCAAAATGACAGCAAAGAGCTCAGAGACTCAGCTTATTTGGGATACTCTGTAAAACAGTGTTTTGGTTTTTTCCACATATGATGGAAAAGCAAAGAGAGAAAGTGGGGAAAAAAGCACACAGAGGCCAGCAACAGCTGAAATTTAGCAGGATATTGTTGGACATGTATTTGATACTGAACTTTGCACTTTGATTAGCAACAAATTCCATCAGGTCATCAATCATCAACCCCCCTGATGAACCACTCGCCTGCTTACTGTAGAAAACACTTCTCAACACATGCAAACGTGCCAGCACACACACAGACACACACTCACAGATGTTTAGTCAACAACTTCCCATTTTTGGCAGTCTGATTTCCACTCTTCACACTGACCTGCCAGTCCTCGTTCCTTAGGGAACCTCCTCTTTAGCTTTGACACTTGTAATTATGTCAAAGATGCTTTCAGCCTGCTGCCCAAGATGCCTCTAAAACATTTACACTCAGCAAAGGTACATATTAGTGTCCCACACCTTGCAACATTCACACATACACACGTTCAAACCCTCACATAAACTTTACAGTAAACCTCCGTCTTGAGCCAGCCCCACTAAGCCCGCATCCTGTACTCCTCTCCCCACGGCAGGCAGGCTCAAACAGACCTGAAAACGTGCTGTAGGTGTTCCATGGAGCATTCCCCAGATTCTGCCTTTATGGGAATGTTTGATGTGCGGGTCCAGGAGGAGCAATCTGTTAACCCCACTCCTAAATACAGAGACCCAACTGTTTCTCTTAGGATGAAATGTTAGTTTATCAGCGAGCGTGTGTGTACATGAGTGTGTATGAGTCTACACGCACCTGCTGTTCTGTGTGTAAGTGTAAATTGAGAAAGACTTTTCCATACTTTATGTCCACAGAAAGAGGATGATATATTCACTTACCATGTTTAAGCGGCCGTAGGGTAAACATACTGCTGGCCTTGGCAGTGGACGTTTCCTGTACAGTAAATGTGGAGGCCCAAGATGGACTACTTGGCTCAGGGAAGGCCTCCCTCCTCCGTATTTAAAATCTCGGTTCACAGCTGCTCTTCAAAGGATGACATGCTGTGCTGGGTCTAAACTAAGTACAATATGCTTTCAGTTATAGCCACATTTTGGCCATTGAGCCCTGTTAATCAGTTCAAAACACTGCAGTGAAAGATTTCCCTTTCCAGTGATCCCCAACCAGGGGTACTTTCACCCAATTGGAACTTGTGCAGTTGCCAGGGGGAGTTGTTTAACTAATATTAAAAAAAATAATAATTTATGAAAAAATATTGACAAATAGCAATATAAGCACCCGAATTGGCTGATAGATATACGAATATCACAGTACAAAGAACAGTGCAAAAACACATGTCAAACACAGGTACAAACATAAAAGTAGGGGAAAGAAGCATTCCCTTTCAAACATGTACATGCAGTCGAGTGTGAAAATTGCAGTAAGGTGTGCAAAATGGATATAATTAGAAGTTAGTTAAAAGGACGTATTGCACTGTGTGAATGACTTCCTGAACCGTTCAGTTTATCACCTCCAGAGAGACAGTTGTAACACCACTGCAATTAATGAAAAGATAATGCTGTGTGGCAGAAAAAACTGAATTTTAACCATCAGTGAATTCAATTCTGTGATTTATGATTTAGGCCACTCTTAGTTGTTACTTACAGTTAAAATGTAACTTCTCTGTGGTGCAAGCACTTTTATTAAAAGGGAACTTGGCAACTCTAGCCATTTCTTCGCTGGTTTTCACTTTTGTCGTCGCATGATTTCTCAACGAGCTCCCCCTACAGCTCTGGGACGTATATTTCAAAACACTGTCGGTAAAAAACTCACTTGCGGCACCCTCCTCCCACTTTCTGCCGCTGCTGATGTGCATTTGTTGCCGGGCAACTTTTTCGTGTAGAGCAATGTCTACCGAGGAGGGTAATACATTCATCGTTGCTTGTTCTTATAGCCGGCGTGGCTAACCGGTATTGAGGGGGGCGTGTGCGTTTATTCTATTCTCGCTTCTCACGATACTTCCTATTTCCAACTTAACGGGACGGTAGTCCCAAAGTTGCAAGGTTGGTTTTCCGCCTGGGGACACTAGGGGGAGCGGGGAAAGTCACCATTAACACCGGAACAGGCCATTTAACCACCCAAATGATTTCTAAACGGGTTTATTAAGTTGAAATAGTTGCCAAATTCCCCTTTAATAATGCATAAATTACAACTTAATAATTTACTTTAAGTAGGAACTGGTGCAGGTCTTTATTTTCCAGATTATTTCTATAGATACACATCTCCTGCTGTACATAGCATGATTATGTTTTTTAAATCATAGAATAAACACTTGAAAGGGAGTTGTGATATGATCTGCTAACTATGTTTTTTTTTTAAAACACCAACTTTTGTGGCAGACCTTAACTCTTCTTCTTTAAAGAGAGCAGCTAGTATTGCTCAGTGAATGTGCTCTAATGTGGCTGTTGCTCTCTGGACTCCCTGTGTGCAGTGAGTGGGCTTTCAGTCGACCAATCAGCAGCCAGACCGAAGCGTGAATGAGCTGTGAATATGTGCACCATTGTTTGTCCAGGGGACTCCTTCTCCTTTGTTTTTATGATTTAACTAGACTGCTTGAGTGTCTTTCTTTTTCAAAATACACACAGTTTAAGACTGAGTTGGTCTGGATCCTCATTACATGACAATCATGACCAAAGCAACCTAAACAGTGACAACTCAATGGTATGAAAAAATATATATCTTATTCCACTTTTTGGTGTTACTTAAAATCTGAAAATAAAAACCACAGCTGGACTTGATCACGGCGTACAAAATGTAATTTCTGCCACTAGGGGGTAAAACAATATCAAAAGTAGAAGTTTGAAGATGTCCTGAAGTAGCGTGGGATCATGGGAGATGTTGTCTTAACCATCATTGCAGTCAGCTTCTCCCGATTAGGATTCCCTCAGTGTTCATCGCTCAGGCTGAAATATTGGCAGCGGTCTCCTCCTCTCCAAAGCAAACCAGTAAAAACACTGATAAAGCAGTTTCACCTTACAAATCTGTCTGAAGCTGACGTCCCAGAGTCAAGCTGCTGCTAACATTAGCTTAGCTTGTTTCACCGTCCTTTATCTTGTTAAAATGTATAGATAAAACCAACCTAAAAAGTGTATTGTACCAGTGAAATGCACCATTACTTGAGTAAAATGATAGATTTCTCTGAGTTTGAACATTGTGTGAAACATTTGTGATAATACAAGTACACAACTCAACGAAATATAGAACAGGTCTAGTTTTTATAGCATTTGAATGTGGAAATGTTACATATTATAGATTTAATATCTAATAGGGATGTAGGGGTAGAAAAGATTGGGAATCACTGTCCTTAACTATGAGTCAAACTTCAACTACAGTGTCAGCAGGGACATGACTATGTCTGTGTGTTTTTCTTTTTCTCAACCAAGGCATTGATAGAAAATTAGATGATGGTCAGCTGTGATCATAAATCATAAGAGCTCTTAAAAGAAACATCTGACTGCTCTCTCCTCTTCTTGCCTATGGGACATTGCATTGTGTTGTTTTGTTTTCTTTGGCAGGGCAGACAGTCAAAGCGGCTTTTCAGCAGCTGTCCTCACATCCCTGTGTGCCTAAATATTAATTTGTCTCACAGGATTTGGTTCCTTCCCGCACAGCCAGCACACAGCGGTGAGGCCAGTATATTAGAACCTCTCAAGGTTTCACAGATAGCTTGTGACATCCAAGATCCTGTTGATCATGAGCAAATGGCCATGAGAGAAAGACAGTCCGAACTTTCCCTACCTGGGACAGTGTTACATGATGTGCGGTACATCCTGTCATTTTCTCATGATGATAGGTACTTGCAGGGACCAAGACCGGAAACCAGTATGACTCCGGGTGCTCCTGTAAAGTTTCTGGATGCTGTTTTATAAGACTAAAATACAGAAGAAAAACTTCCATCTGTTACGGTATCACACATTTTGGTTTTTCAGCTCTGAAAACTCAAAGAAAGCTGCAAAATAATGAATGCACTATTGCCCCTCAAGTGTGTATAAACACAAATATTGGAATATGAAAAAGTGTTGCCTAAGTGAAAATTGTGTTCACATGGAAATTATTTGTAATGTCTAAGTCATTTAGCATGTGTTAGGGTACATTCTGGTTCTCCGTGCATGTACTTACAACAGTGGAACCAAACAGATGCCATGATAAGTATGTAATTATTTTCTTTCCTACATGAGACATTCAAAAGAGAGTCATCAGAAGCCAATGAGTATTACATACTGGTTTTAACGCTCCTTGTTCTCAGCATGAGCAGTAGAGAGATCATACCATATAGCCGGTTCCTTGCACTTCATGACCAACATCTGGGAAGTGTTTCTGCAGCTTCAGCATCTTGTTTTGCTTTGGGGTGCTGGAATGGTAGGAGAGCTGGGGTCTTGTTTATAACTGTTTTATTTGGTAAAGCCCAAAGGAAGAAATGTTTGTGTCTTGGTGGGTTGGACGCTGCCAGATCTCATCAATACTCCCAGCAAGGACATAAAAGTAACACCAATGAGCCATGCGGATCATGGTTTCACTCAACAAAGGCTTTCATTTCATAAGCATAGTGGATTGTGAAAGCATTAGATACACACTGAGCATGTCTGATACTGTAATACAGATAAATCCTGACTAAAGAAAGCTCTCCAGAATCTCTATAAGATGAGCATAAAGCCTGTGATTTACCGCCTGAATCTGTGGCACACACTCATCTGTGTTTTTAAATATAGTGAGGAAGCAGGGGTGAATCAGTGGGCATGGATGCCACACAGATGAATTCTGGGATTAAATAGCAGCAGCAGAGCTACTCATCTGGTTTCCATGTCTCTTGGAGAGCTTGTAAAGAAACATGGGCAAGTTTGTCAGTAAGCACAATGACTTTGAACTGTCTCCATCAATTACTGCTGTGGACTTGCTGTTCTTTGCCACTACAAATGCTATTTTTGACTATTACTACTTTGCATTTTTTCCACACCATATCAGGCAAATGGTAATAACCAACAAACAACAGACCTCGGGAAAAGGCATTCTCTCATTATTTCAGAGACATCACTAAATTATTGTGCCGCTCAGATCACTTACACAACATCTGACTGGAGTCTGAAAATGATTAAGATGCTCAGCAAGCCTGCAATCTTAAATCTTGTGTTTATTTATCCAGTAAATATCACTAAGTAGTTTGGTCTCAATCCAACAGTCTCAACACTTTAAAGTAAATAAAAATGTTCATACATTAAATGTAAATGTAGCTATGTAAATAGCTGTTTGTTATCTGACCTGGTGAGCAGATGATGGCGAGGGAGGGAAAGCCAGATGATAGGAAACAATTACAGCTTTCACCAGTATTCATTATTACTTTAACTTTATAAAGACTGTTTCCAGTCAGCGCTGAGTTTCTTTTCTTTAACTAGAGTCTTACTGGAGATGATGTGTTTGCTCACAATGAAACAAATAACTTAGGGCCACAGCTCGCTGCTCACGCTGAAAAAGTTCCTGTGATGGCAGCATTGTGGCTGTGACTCTATGGATATGAATCTGTAAATATATAGATTGTACTTAAATAAACATGTGAACATTTATAATAGCCACTGGCCTGTAAATGGTAGGATTTCAATATTTTTATGGGGTGAATTTAGGGCACAAAATATACTAATTTCTAAAGATTCACCATTGCATGTTTGTAAAATGCCCAAAAATGTTTCACACAAGATTTATATACATTCATATAATTTCATACCTTAATGCACATTGTTGTTTCTCCTGAGAACAAGGTAGGTACAGATAAACATTTGTGATTTCCAGTTTTCAGATTTTCAGAAGTTCAAGTTTTCAAGTTTCATGCTGTCAATGCAAAGCTATAAAAACCCAGATATTTTGCCCAAATTATGTATTGTTTCATGGGAAGATATGAAATTTGAAATGGTTTGCAGAGCCAGAACTGTCTGACCCAGCTGGGTCAGGTCACATGAGCTGGTTACACATTGTAGAAATGGACAGCAGATAAGCGTATCATGCTTTAAAAGAGGTTCTATGGATGTTATTATGCTTTATTTTCACCATGAAACTGGGTCAGTCCATTGTAACTGCTGTGAATCCAATCTGACACCGCCTCAGCTCTCCACCATAAACATTTTAAAGCCACCTTTCAAGTCCACACGGGGCTTAGTTTTCCATATCTTAAAGTTAGAATGCTCAGGATTTCAGCGCTGTTTGATTTGGCAACACCTGAGTTTACTGGCAGTAATGGCAAGTGCTTGACTCTCTCTGTCACATGACCCTCGGCGGGTACATCTTGGGATTCCATCCAGCACTGAGCTTCTGTCTCCTGTATTACGTCCGGGATGTGCATGCATCATTTCCTGCCAGTCTCTTGTGAATGGGTAAGCAATATGAATCCCACACGGGGCACAGAGGAGATTATAGAATGCACATTGAATAACTATAAAGGAAAAAATGATTAAGTTTGATCAAAAATGATCTATATATATCTTAAGGATATAACTTTGAGTAAAGGCACTTCTCTGTGTGAAGCATCAACATCTGGAATCAAGCAACAATTAAATCTGGAACCTGCAATAAATCTTACACTTTATATAGCATTCCTCAAATATCATTCAATCCATTTCAAAGCAAAAGCCATTTCCTATCACTGGAATCAGTTCCTTTTTATGACTGGCTGCAGTTTTACAGTAATGCATGACTGATGATTTCTGGAATGTTATGGTTAATCTATGAAAGCGGTCCATTGATTTCTATGGCAACCTGCTCGCTCACGTCAGCCATTGACAACAGACTGAACAATGTCATTCATCATATGTATGAGGTCTGGGAGATAATGTGTTTTTGTGTGAGAGTGGGAAAGACACAGGGAGGGGGAGAGGGCTAGGGAGCATCTTCACAGAGTATGTACACATACATGCGGATGTGATTTCTATGCATGAGTATGTGTATGTGTGTTTCCAGGCAGCAGAGAAGCGAGGTAGAGGCTGACGTCAAGCGGCTGACCTTGGGTCTGGATGTGTTTACCGCTGTGTGAAGTGTCTGTTCTGGCCAGCGGTGATGCAGCCCATGAATCTGGAAATCACTGCTGCATGTGTGCGAGGCCACGCCGACATGCCAAGCGAGTAAAACGCACACTGCCACCAGCCTTGTAGGGTGTTAGAGTGACGCCTAAATACAAGCCGACAGAAATAGAAACACACAAAGCTACCTACGCATCCACACACACTCTTTCATATTTCACACTTTCAGCTGAAGTGCTAGACACACAGCCATAAACATCCAATTACCACCAGGGCTTTGTTTATATGCTGATTATTAGCAGAGAAGTCATACTTTAATGCTGAAACTCTCTGTTGTGTTGTATTATTGATGACTAGCTGGGTGGCAGAGTAAGCCAGTGGGGTTTTTGTAACTTTATTTTGTTGATATTTACTTATGCAGTTGTGTCATACTCTAGATCACATCTCCTGCTCTCGTTGCTGTTTAGTTCCTCCAGGTCACATCACCGGAGAGATTGCAGAATGCATCAACCGTCAAGTTACCGAAGGTGACAGCACTTTTTTCTATTGATCTACAGGGGGTAAACAAAAGAACAGAAAGACTTTACAATGCAATACAATGTCCCTGCAGCAAATACCAAGTTGTCAAGTTGGTGAAACTTGTGATTTTCACTTTTTTAATTCTTTCACAGCTGCTAATTCAACTCGATGGCCATTTGTGAGGTTGCAGATTACACTGAGAGGAAGATACAGGGTCCACCTGTGGCTACTGTTCCTCTCTGTCAGAACGGGTTCCCTGTGTTTTGCCATGTGTTGTCATGATTTTTGAGACGGCCCTCCTCCCCCTTCCATGTTACATAACATTCCCATTCCCTGGTGAAAAGGATTTATCTCCAAACTGTGAGCTTTTCAAGAAAAATATCCTTCTTTTCAGCTTGATTAGAGGGCAGTTTGAGAGAATCCAATTGTGAGAGAATTTTTTTAACCAATAAAGGAGCATGTATTATTTTGACTTAAAACGTGGAGATTCTTTTTTTTCAGCAGATAGTGATTAGTGGATTTTTTCATCTGGCAGTAATCCTGTGGTCTCTTTCTGCCAAACAAGATACAAACATTATACACTGAATACCAACTGACCATTTGCTAAGCCCTGCCTCCCTTAGTTACTGTTGCTACACAAAGAGGGAATTTTATTCTAAAAAGACTTTAATTTTGAAGGTTACCCATATATTTTTACTAACCAAAACTGATGTTTGGAGTATATTTTTGCACAGAATGATGGCTGTAAATTTTGTTGCCCATCACTTCCTGTACATTGAAAACTTTTTCTTCTTCTTAATGTCCAGTATGAACAAGGGGAATTACAGCAAGCAACACCTGTTTCCATATTCAAATGGGCACCCTACAAAGCAGCTGTCCTTCAATGTCCAAGATTCACATCTTCACTATCTCTCTTAAACATTACAGTACATCACTCTGAGATGATCCACCTCTTCTTCACGATTGGGTAAAAACTCAGTTAGTTAGAGTTTCCCATATACTACTGACAGTTCAGGGAGACTCTAGAGTCTTTTAAAAGGACATTTGGGGTTTGCCGTGCCAGTTTCTGAACATATGTAAGTGGTTTTATTAAATCCATATAGAGCTTAAATTCTTGGGATGCTGAACTCTCTAGCCTTTCTAATTTTATAATTTTTTCTGCCGGCATGCAGTGAATGCATCAATGGTAAAAGCTTCTCAGTGTGAGAAACACTGTAATTTGTGCATGGCTTAGGTCTTATTACAATCTTTTTAGGGTTGTTTGTTCCGTTTTGGGAGTCTACGAGCTGTAAGTATGTTACAGTTTGTTGTTGTATTACTTGATTAATCCCTCAACGGGGAAATTCCCTTGTCACAGCAGCATTTACGTGAAATAAATAAATACAGATATAAAAAAACTATTGTAAAGTGGTAAAGCTATGTAATCCATGTGGCTTCTAGAAACCACTTTATGAATAAAATGTATTCTACTATAATCAGTTCTTCCAGTTTACTTGTTTTATGTTTGTTATTTCCATCAACCTTCTATGTCATCTTATAGTTATCAACACTTTTTGAATAAAATTGAGTAGTTAACAAGAAACAGTTTTTTTAAGTCTGATCAAACAAAATGAAATCAATGGTTTTCAGAAAGATGAGAAATTAATTTAATCATTATTATGCTATTGGAAAATGGAAAAACAATAACTCAAAACCACCTGTTTGGTCATTTCAATGTCTCTTAGTCAGTGTTTGTGGCCACTGTTCAACATTAAATTAATTAACAGTGTTGTGACTGATACACCAGCAAGTGAGAGATTTACTGTCAGGCATGTTTATACCTCTAACAAAAATGCTCTGACAATACTTCATTTCTTTCCGTCCTTCGATTTTATTTTACCCCTGAGTCCCCCCTCCCACCTTTCTCAGTCTGTTCAGGGTATGGCATGCCTTTTTGTGTTTACCATCAGTCAACCATTAAGAACCACGTTCCGTTGAATCACAGCTCCCAGAGTGGGAAAAAGTGTCGCAAATTAGACTTAGTTTAACTGCTACTTCACCAATGAGTCATAAGTGATTCCTGCTTCATGCTCCACACATTACCCAGACTAAACACACAGACAGACAGTTTGGAGAGTATGAGGAATCCTGGGAAACTCTCTCTTCCTGTTGACTGGCGTTGTGCCCAGAGGGGTTTCCATGTTTCTGTGATGATCTGAGGAATAACTCAGATGTAGCCACATACGAGGACAGCATGGCGTACACCGGGACATTTTTGAATAATAACATCACCATTCCATAAAGCATCGAGCCTCCTAGATTCTAGTCTGGCTAATGTTACAGCTAGCGCTAACATAGAGCTGAAAGGATGAGATGTACTTGGGCAGCATAGCTTAGCTGTCTGGTGTTTCACATCTATGTATGAAATGGAATAGTTCCTCTGATTCTGTGAGCAGCTGAAGGGAGACCAGATGATAAGTTTACTTCCTGTGCAACACACAATTCATTTTTGATCCTCACTAGACCTCACAAGAGTTGATTCAAACCAAACCAAATCAGATAAATAAATCAAATTTAGACTCATGCTTGTTAAAATGCAGTCACTGGAACAACTCTATCATTTTTGCAGCTTCAGAAATAAATTACACACATCTATTGAGCAATTGGTTTTAAATAACCAAGATGTATCTGGCAGGGGATGACTGTTTGTTGCTAAGGGTTTGGCTATTTAGTCTAAACTTTAGCCTGGCTACAGCACCGCAGAGTCAGATCTATCTGTCAATAGAGCAGTCAGCAGTCCTCAGCTGGACCCTTAATGCCGGGTCCTCAGGGCCCAGTGAGCTAGTCTAGTGGGCCGTTAATGGGTCCACACTCTTAGCATCACCTCATCACTCAGCTTCTGGGAAAGCATGGTTAGAAAAATAGCATGTGAAATCCCTGCTAAGATTTTATTCTTCACCTTAAAAGGAATGCTTGCTGTCATAAATGTTCTGCCGCTGCTTATCACTGCAGTCATTGTAACGATGTAGTCGTGCATTTCACACAAAACCAAAATCTTCCACCTGGTGATCACCAAAGTCATGACATTTCATCCTTAGGGGACCGAAATTGTCTGCACAAAATTACAAAATTACCATCGGTGAGTGGTGGACTGGCTAAAAATCTAACCAGGTCATCTACAATACTCATCTTGCGAAGAAGCTGGACTTCTTGGAACCGTATAAATCAGTGTCGTTTGAGGAAGTACTGGCAGCTATGGAGGTGGGTGCTAGGTGTGATGCAGAGAGAAGACACTGTTTATTAAACAGCGCCCATAGAGGTTAACGTAGATGCTGCTAGCATAATTTATTCCAGTACTGGACTGTATTTCTTCATTGGAAGAAAACCAATGAACGGCACTGAAGGTATTTCTCAATGGAAAAGACGTTTTCGCTCTCCTCTTGACTGGCGTTTGTAAGAGTTTGACTACGTTATATGGTTGGATTGGTTGAAGTTTGCTCGTGATAGATGATGATTGATGGTACATCCAGTCACCTGCTGAGTACTTTTTGACTGTTTCCAAGATGGTTCCGTGTAATAAACCATCTGAGGCAGTCAGGTTACTGTACTACCGGTGCCACTCAAGGACAGCGAGTACCTTATCTCGCCAGCATGACTTTCTCAAGAAATCTGGTGCCATGGTAACACACCACATGGCATATGGCTTGATTTAGACGCGTACTTTCCATCTTGAATAAACCTTTCAAACATATACGCATATATAGCCATGCATCATTATATGATTTTATTTCTATTTTATGTAAATGTTATCCATTATCCATTTTGAAGTAATTCCGGGCCCCACAGTTTATCCATATTTTATCCACTTATATTAGCGATGTGTGTCATGTGGTAGCATACTATAAGAATGGTTAAAAACAGCACCCATTACATTTTTCCTGGACAGCCATTTACTCCTCCTTTCCCACAGCGCTCCTATAAAAGGTCTGCTCTCTATCATTGTTGTGTGCCAGCTATTTGTCTAATAGCTAATAATTTCTCTTCTTATGAAAACCGTTAATACTGCTGCCTCTTCCCTCCTTTGAAAATGGGACATATCAAATACGTGCTTTACATACTGCTAACTCTGACCTTTTGTATTTAGGGGGGAATTATATTCCCTCAGCAGACAAACACAAAAGCAAGTATCTTTATAATGACACATCTAAAATGTTCTAATCTACCACAGTTTTCATTTTTGGCTAACATGGAGCTGTGTCTTGATTTATTATATGAGAAATAAAACTGTAGAAGACTGGTATCCCTCAATATAGAGAGGAATAATCAAGTAATTTCAATCTGGACTGAATTTGTTATTGTGTGCAGGGGAAATTAATGGAGGGAACTTTATGTAACACCATGTGACAGTAAACGTAGTGACCTTTCATGACAACAGTGCAAATGGAACTCAGGGGACAGGTATAAGCACAAAGAGATCAACCAGGCCAGAAAGAAAATTTGTTTTTGTGCAGAAAAAATGACCTCTGCATGATCAGTCTGGCTTTTCTGTTCATGAATTTGTTTTATGCAGTTTGACTCTCTGCTTGTCTCTACTTGCCACATATGTAGTTAACCCTGTGTATTTACTTTGTGATGGAAAAGAGTCTCATTCCCTCTTTTTCTCCCTGATTTTTAAAATGCAGGCACATAACTGCACTTCAGCACCTCAGGCTTTAAGCTCAAGTGTAAGTATGGCCTTTTTAACCCCCTGAGTGCTCCCTTCCTTTAACAACTGACACCACCATCCTTATCTCTCTTTCAGGGCAGCTACAGCCCATGGAGGAGCCTATTCACTTACCATAAAGAAAAGGTTTGAGTTACAGGGTCACTGAGGGACTTCTAGAAGTTTCCAAAGCAGGCCCATGCAAGCTGCGACTGACTCATTCTAACTCAAACAAAATCAGGTGCTGCTTTCATAAAGATTTATATTTTCTGAGCTGAAAAAAAGTAACTTTAGTGTCTGAAGTTATGTTTTGGAAGACATTATGTTTCATGATGTACCAAAAGTAAGCGTGTTAAAGCCTTTCCTTCAGTGTCCCAGTCGAGCTCCTGCTCCTTTGGTCAAAATAAAGTTCCTCATCCATCTTGCTTTCTGGCAGCAGCCACTTGAAATCTGCATTTGTGTCTGAACCAGTAGTTCTCCCTCACCTTAGGGAGTGACTTTAGTTAGTTAGCATTCATGTTGCTTTGTTTTCCTGGTGTCCACAGGCTGCTGGGTTCATGTGTGTGACTGTTCTTCACCCACCTACTCTATCAAAAAAGGTTCATTTATTTATCATTCATCATTCTAACCCACAGGGTTTTATAACAATATGTAAGCTGTACTACCGTACCATGATAGAAAAGCAAAAATTAAAAAAGATTTTATGGTGGATTGCGGAGAATGAATTGAGGAGTCTTACAACATGAGGGTGGGGGGTACTGTCTTTTACTATGCTTTGAGCTCTGCGCAGGCACCTCACTTCACCTCACTAATGCTGGGTGGACACTGACTACCAATGATCTGCTGAGCGGTTTTAATCATCCACAGCAGAGCAGTCCTGTCCTGGTCATGCACGTCCCACTCCAGTTTGTGATGTTTCCAGTCAGGATGCTTTTTATCGCTGCCTGTAAAAGCTAACAAGAACTTGGAATGTGAATTTTGCTTTCTTAAGTTTCCTTTAGAAATACAGTCGTTTTGAGCTTTCTTAACCAGGGTTGAGATGTAAAATAACCATTACAGGTTCTCAGTGATGTTGATTCCCAGGAACCTGAAACTGTTCACCTCTTCCAGTTCAGCTCCCCTGATGTGATTGTGTCTTTGCCTCCTTTTTCCTAAATTCAGCTCCTTGGTTTTGCTGGCACTGAGCAGCCGGTTGGTTTCTATGCACCACTCTGACTGTTGATTTCCTCCCGATATGGAGTCTCATCGCTGTTTGAAATCCAAACAACAATGGGGGTGTCATCTGCAAACTTCACAACAGAGTTGTCTCCATGATGGGGGCACTTTTGCTTTTGTAGCTTGTGATGTTCTGGATCACTTGCCACATATCTTTGGTGTTGTAGGTCGTGGAGTCTCTGTTATGTCTCCACTTTGCCTCTTTGATACTAGTCTCTCTCTGGTAGTGTTGTATGGTTCCTTGTCACCTGACCGAAAGGCAGCTTTTTTGGTTCTGGATAGGGCCCTCACCTCTCCATTCATCCGGGCTTTCTGGCTGGGGAATGATTTTATCGTCTTTGTGATCACATCAGCCCCCTTTCTGATTTATGATTTCGCTGTTGATGTATATTTCTCAAGATTAATGCACTCCAACCACTCCTGTAGAGCTGCTGTAGCTTCATCTGTTTGTTTGTTTTTCCTGATGGTCTGACCCTTATAATGATAACAACATTATTCCTTCTGTAACATGTGTTTTGTTTTATACGGAGTATTAGGGCCAGACTAAGAGAAAAAATTATATAAAGTCATAATATTAGGTCTACGAGAATAAAGTCATAATATTACGAGAAAAAAGTTGTAATAATACGAGAATAATGTAATAATAATACAAGAAAAAAGTCGTTTTAATGAGAAAGAAGCTTTATTCTCGTAATATTATGACTTTATTCTCGTAATATTACGACTTTATTCTCGCAATATTATGACTTTATTCTCGTAATATTATGACTTTATTCTCGTAATGTTACGACTTTATTCTCGTAGACCTAATATTATGACTTTATTCTCGTAATATTAGGACTTTATTCTCGTAATTGCCAAAAAGTCTGGCCCCCGGTTTTAGCATAAAACTATGCAACGCCAACATAAAAATGGATGAAAGTTGTAATGTTCTCTTTTTTTTTGGTCTGCACACATTATGGTCCTCTGACATACATTATACACACTTTTTCAAATCAGATTAATAAGAGGATACAATAGGTGTGTCCAACCCACCTGCCATCTTGATCCCAAAATAAATGTTGTTTTAAATAAAGTTTGATTTACAGTGTATTGCCTGTCTTTTTGTAAAATATTTGTACCTCAGCCAAGACAGGCAGGTATCCACTTGAACAAGAATAATATATAGAATATGAACTTCATGAACTGGGAGTCTGTGTGAACACCTATGTGTGTCATCATGCATATATTGGCATGTTCACACCGGTGATACAGTATACATACAGACACAAAGTGAGTGTGGACACGTGTATTATAGAACATCCACACACACACACACACACACACACACACAGAGAGAAACACATCCATCCCTCCCAACCCTTATGACCTTACTTCACCTAGCTATATTAATGGTTAAAAATCATTGACTGTAGCTATATGTATTTGTTATGGGCCATTAATACATATGTTTTCGGTTTCCAGGCTGCAAAAAGGCCTTTTCTATTCTGGTAAGCCACCTTTTTTCTTTTCAGCTAGTTTGTTAATTCAAGCAGGAATTGGGCTCTTCAGCCACTTACCTGGGCTGCAGGGCTTCTGGACTACTATCCTCTTACTACATCTTCTTAAATTGATGGGTTGATGTAAGAAACCTTTATTAAAAGCTTAATAAAATTTAGGACTGCAAATATGATGGCTCATTATAAAGCCATCATCAAATTAAAAAGCATCTTTGCCATGCAAGTCACTGGAAAAGTAGCAGCTGTAAAATGGTGAATATCTTTTTCTGAGCATTACAGACCAGCAGGAATTACTCATTTTGTTATCAGACTTTGATCTTGGAAAGATGATGATTAAGATGATTAATTAGTTTCATTCCTTTCATGTGCGGAAAGCCAACAGGAGGATAGCCAGTTTGGTCAATAGTAGTCGCAGACTGCTCTATGGGTCCAAAACTACACAGGTTTTTTTGGCGAATGCTCGACAACTTGCATTGTAAAGAATAGGGTGCCATCTTTGAATGCATGATATAACTGTCTAGTAAACACAGAACAGCATTAACCTTCATTTGGATCTGTGTTTCTGACCACCTGATGAATGTGAGATCAATATTCATTATCATGTTAGCTCTGTTTTGGTCTTGTCTAACTCCCGAGGCAAATATCTGCCCCTTAAGCTGCTAAATGTTCCACTATGGTCACTAGCTAGCTGCCAACTTTGTAAGTGTGCTGTTGTGTTCTGGGTAGCTAGCAGATAGTTGGTTTATCACATCTTTTGCATTGAAAGCAGCTGCCTGCTGCTGCCTGTAAAACCAACAAGCTGAAAAGACACTAAAAGGCTTTATAGAGCTGACCGGAATTGCAGAGAGTCAGACAATAATTCATTTGTGGACAAATCCACAAAGAACTCTGTTACACACCTCTTTTGCCTCCGAAAAGTTGTTTGGTTCAGTGTAAATAACCAAAGTCAGGGTAATGACTGCTCTTCTTTACAGCCGTATTGTTGGATCTCTGTGTAAAAAGGCCTTTAGACTTAAAATAACTCCTCACAGACTAAACACTAACACATCTCTAAGGGCTGTTTTAAGATTTCTGGGGAAAATAACTGGCTGAATAGATGATACAAGTTGAGAAAAATGTGGATACAACAAAAGAAGTAAATTGCAACAACTAGTCACAAAAAGAGGGTAAGGAAACAAAGAAGAAAGATCACAAAGGTTCAGTCCCGAATGCTTTCACAACGCTGTCACTATGAATTTGCCATTCTTTAAGGACACAGAAGTGGTTGGCTTTCCCATGAAACCCCAACTCCCTGCAGCGCTGGAGCACTCTGATATTTTCAGTTCCATTTCAAAGCTTCTGTTTTTGGTGCCAGGATTCGCATTACACAATCTTACAGACTGAAAGTACCTGACGGAGAACCAAGAAGCTGTCTTGATTGGCTGATTATGAGCAGTAATGTTCTTCGGTTTGGAAGTGTCCTTTTGGCCAGGTCCGGCTGTAAGATCCGCCTGGCCAATGGGGTACTAAGTGTTATACACGTATTAACCAAGACTCTCCATAATATTAGGCAATCCCCTTGTTTTCTGTTACGTCTCTATGGGCCCATCCGCAATGTCGCTGCCATGTTTAACAAAATTTGATCTGTGAGGCTGAAGGTTTGTGATCGGAGCCAGAGATTCTGTATTGGTTGGCTAATTATAGGTGATGGTGTTTCCTGTTGTGGGAAGGGACATGCTGGCTCGATCACAGCGCAGGGTCGTTGCGGTCATGCCTAATAAGAAGCAGAATTAGATTCCTCACGTCTGGAAACCAAGCACACGGAGGAGCCATGCAACTGAGGGAGGAGGAGGAGGAGGAGGAAGGTAAAGTAAAACAGGTCAGTACAAATATTGGCATCAAGAAGAGAAGAAAAGCAAGGCATTGATCCCTTTATTGTTTCAGCTGAGGAGCGTCTACAGCCAGGAAGCCATAGACAAAAGCTCTGTGGTAGGGCTAAGTGTCTACAATTATAGCGCCACATCATAAAAGAGGCGAGAATTGTATGCGCGGTTACACATGTCAGGAGAGATGAATACAGCGTAGCACCCATCCTCAGTCAGTTTTATGTCTCTGTGGTTATTGCAGGTATTATCACTGCTCTAGGAGGCAGTCAGTCGACGCCTGTTCTCACTCCATAGTGGTTAGAGCAGAAGGACTGGTGTCCAGCAGCACCATTTCAAAATACATATGAGGTGAGTTGGTGAACTTTAAGCACTGTGCAGCCAAAATGAAGAAAGCCTGTTCCAAGAAAACGGTACAGCCTAATTCCACAGAAAGCCTAATATTTTTTTTGTCTTTTGTTTGACTTAGTTCAATACATACTTGTTCCTTAGAAATTCACAAGCTTAGGAAGTATACACTCACATTCACGTCAGAGTTTACATTTAAATAATTTCAGAGTTTTATTCCAGGATTACTTGAATCAGTGGGCCAGTAGATGCTCCTCCATGTGCTATAACCCTCTTCACAGGCTGGATAATGCACTGATTTATGAGACAGAAACTCACAACACCAGAATAAATCTGAACCCCAGAAACTGATAAAACGCTTGTTTAGCTCTTGGCATGGCAACCACCACCGGACACGATTTAGACGCCGCTGGCTGTCTCTCTCTCTCTCTCTCTCTCTCTCTCTCTCTCTCTCTCTCTCTCTCTCTCTGTTCTCTCTCTCTTTTTTGTGTATGTATAGTACTCTGTAATCTCTTTCTCTCTCCCTCCCACTCCCCATGTTTTGCTTTCCAGATTTTTGTCTGGAGTTGTCAACATTTGAGCAGTTGAGGACCGGCACGGCTGGATCCCAGAACAACAGCAACGGTCACATGAGGTCCTCAGCGTGAACTGGACCGGCCCGTGACCCGGAGCAGGACTGTAACTCAGATACAATGACCTCATGAAGCACAGGGGATAAAGCCTGTTCTGGGGCAAAACAAACCACTTACAGCAAGAGAGTGTATCTGAAAATAGCTTTAAATGCATTACAACTGGAAGTATAATTGACCCAATGGTTGCTTGATTTTATTGTTAACAATAAACTTTTCATCAACCTTGTATGATTGTATTGAAAATGTGATTTGTGGGATTAAAGAAACTGCCTGTTAATGGGGATTAAAGGAATAGTTTGACATTCTGGGAAATATGTCTATTTAAGTTATAGGAGAAGATCAAAACCACTGTCATGTCTATGTGCCAAGTATAAAACTGGAGCCAGGAGGTGATTAGGTTAAATTAGCGTAAAGACAACAAGCAGGGGGAAACGGCTAGCCTGGCTCTCTCCAAAGTTCACAAATACGTCCATCAACTCTTGTAGACAGCCAAAGTGACAATAAATTCAGTATGGACCAAATGGCTTTTAATGTCCTGCAGGCCAGTTTGTCTTATGGATAGCAATCCCAGGAACATGCAGAAGAAAGGAATGCTAAATCACAGACTGCAGTGAGTTACATCAGCTAATCTTATTGGAACAGATAATAGCTAGAATGCTCTCTATAAAGCTCTCTAATAAAAATGTTGTATCTCATCTGTTTATCACTTACACAAAAATAAATGTAAAACTGAGCCCAGCTACCTGGTTCTCCCAGCTTCCAGTTTTTAAGCTTAGCTAAGCTAACCACCACATAGCTCCAGCTCCACACTTTGTGCATAGACATAACAGTGGTATCAATTTTCTTATCTAACTCTTGGCATAAATGTTAACAAGCATATTTGTCAAAAATTCAGATTATTATTTCCTGAAATTCTTTCAAGTAATCCATGTTTTTTGATTCTCTTAAAATTATACTCCTGGCCAAAATATACAGTTCCTGGAAGTTCTCCAAGCACCAACAATTAAAACCATTTCTCTACCCAGTGGACATCTATTTCCACACTCATTCATGGTGTGGAGCATCTGTCATTTTTGAAGAATTGTTGCACTGCAGTAGGGTTGTACTTACCTCTTCTGCAGCAGGTGTGCACAGTGTGGTAGGGATTCCGCTAGCACAGTTATGACGATGGAAAACCTGATAATTACTGTCATCTTTATCCCAGGTAAGTATAGCTGTGGCTCACCAGTTCTGGATCTGAGTGTTGCTCCAACGCCGGAGCACGGAGGCTTGTCCAGGGAAATAGGAACGGCTTTCAGGAGCTGTGCTTTCACCGTCAAGCCTCTGCGATACGGTGGTTTATAAGCCTTTAACTGGTGTAATTTTAGCTTTAATGAGTGCTTGAGGAGAGAGGTATGTTGAAAATTGGTACTCTGTGCCAATAAAACATTAAAACGAAACTCCTGGCAGCCTTATCTTTAAAAGTCTCCGTCATTGCTCCACTTGTAAGTTTTTCCTTCGCTGTGGTGGCTGCAAATGTACAGAATGATATTATGGGTGTCCTGTAACTGAGCATTTACACCCCAAAACATGCCTCTCGTTTAGTACCGACAGAACATGATATTAAGTTGAAACGCTGAAAGATGATTTCATTTTGTCAAAAATTCAATAGAGACACAAAGACATATGTTTAAAAAGGCAAATTAACCCCAAGCAAAAAATATATAGAGGAATTACAGGTAAAAGTCTATAATTGGCTGTGTCAGATGTTGTCAAAGTTCTAGGGAATTACACAATGTAGATAACTAATCTGCTTTTGTTTGACTGTCACTCCCTTGTATTGAATGTAATTCATTTTATCAGTTGTTTTTGCAATGTTTGGAATGCCTATCCCTCACACAAAGCACTGCTGAATTGACAAATTGCATTAAAAGAGTAGGAAGAACCATTGTTAATTGATCTGTAAAACAGTGTAAAGGTTAAACAGAGCAAAAACATCGAAGCCTCCAGTTAGTGAAGCACATGCATAACATAACTGTTAAAACTTTGCTTCTCCAAAATATGAGCTTTTTTAGCAGCTGAGATAAACTGCAGTTTTTAATGCTTTTTGTTTCCCCAGTGGATCACATCAGTGTTTCATAAGGCTAAGAGGCCAGAGAATTTACTCGACCCACAGAGGCTCATGTAATCCCTCAGCTGCACTGAAACCATGAAAGTTGGTTTTATGAGGGTTTTCTTAAGCAATCAGTGATAAGCATTATGCTGTAATGGTGAGCGGTTTTCCTCATGTCAACACCGAGGCGAATGCACTGATGATGTTGCACCATCTGGGGAAAATCACCCTAGGGCTCCCCCCTTATGACCTCTCCAGGCAGTCCGGTTAAACATCCTCTCTACAAATGAAGGGCAGAGACAGTGTCCAAACTGAGCAGGAGCCATGTTACAGGCTACCCTCCAGAGAGGTTTGGGTCATCCAGACAGGAAATGAAAGGGAAAATGGTTGTAAAACGGGTTCTGCTCATGACTCATCAAGAGACCTGGCACTCAGAGCGGTGCAGCCTGGAGCTCGTCCCTCGGCTTGTTCTGACCTGGACTATTATGTAGTGCAAACATATAAATCCAGTCACATGGTAAATAATATTTGTTGGGTGAAATATCCAAGGTGTGCTTTTAATTAGGTTCAAATTCTAAGTTGGGTTTGTTTGAGTATTAACATATGCATATTACATTTAATGCATTAATAACAGTCAAACTGTGTTAATAGAGTACATGGCCACCCTGCACGTTTGATTCTATGCAGCCGGGAGAAGCATGATCCAGCCTTACTAAAGCTTCTTCTCTTTTTCTTCTTAAAGGACTTAAACGAAATTGTTCCTGACAGTGTCATAAGAGCATTTGACAGTGTAACTCTTTATTATATAAAGTCTGTCATGTTTATTATAGGCTGTGTTCCCTCGGCTACTGTAAAGTTGTCATGTTGTCAGAAGATTCTGAACCAGAGGCACCTTTGCATTGAAAGTTACATTTAAGATACTAAATTATGAATTAAACACCGGTAAAAACACCGGTGACAAGGATGTCCACCAGGTTGACATTTCTTTATATCTAAAATATTACTATTGGATGGGTTAATGTATGTGCAGAGTTTGAAACTAGAAGGATGTTTTTACATTCCTCTGCTGCAAGTGGAAAGTTTCTCTGTGCGCACTGAAAATCTGATTTTATGGCACGCCCTACGAGCATGATTTGTGACATCAGAAATAGTTTGTAAGTCAATTCTGGTCCATTATGCAACTTATACAAGTGTGATATAGAAACTAGGACTGCACCCGACTAAAGATTTTTTTCTGGTCAACTGGTCCTGATTCATGCTTCTCCTGTCCTTCCCTCTTTGTCCTCCCCATAGTCAAAGTCCCAGCCTCCAGTCCTGGAGACTGTGAACCTGGTTTCACTGCACACTTGCCCTGGAGTGATTCTGCTGCTCATTCTAGCGCCTATGCTAGTTGTCTCCAACTATCCCACTTATAAAAAGTGGGTCAACTAGGGCGCCTGGTCAGCTCAGTTGGTAGAGCTGGTGACCCATATACGGAGTTGCTGCAGTGGCCCGGGTTTGAATCCAACCTGCGGCCCTTTGCTGCGTGTCATCCCCTCTCTCTCTTCCCCCACTTCCTAATCAATCTTCAGCTGTCTCTATCTAAGAAAGGTATGAAAAGGCCCAAAAAAATAACCTAAAAAAAAAAAAAAAAAGTGGGTCAGCTCTACTAGAAGCTTGAAACTGCCAGTGCATATACACTGACAATATGTGTACATCTTTGATCTTGAAAAAAATCCTCACCTCACAGTTTTAAATGAATGTAGCATATACAGATTAATACTGAAATACTGGTCAATTAGGCCTAAATTTAACCCTACTTACCATAAGCAACTGTACTACATGTATAATGTATGCAGTTTGCCACAATATTCAATTTCAGTTTCATGAACTGAAAGAATGAAGTTGGTGTTTATGAAGATGTCCAAAAAGAGTGTATAAATAAACACATACTTGAATTAAGAGTCTTATTTGGAGTTAAACAGGTGGATACAAACTAAGTCAAGGAGATGTGTGTTGATTTCTGGACCAATGATGCTCTATTGGTGCTATTTGCTGGCGAATGTGTCAGCACTGGGCTCAGTTTCTTTTTTTCTTTTTTTTTTTTTTTTTCAGGAAAACCTCCAGCTGGCCCTGTGTGTGGAATTACACCCCATGATCCAAGCAGGGCAGGCTCACAGAAAAGAAAACAGCTGTCAGACAATGAATTACTGTTCTGTGACCAGACAAGTGCCTTTCTGAGGAGTGGATGAGGAAGCTGGGAGCGCGTCAAGAATTACACATACTCACACACTCATGCACACACTCTCTCACGTGCAGATATACACACATTGTATGCAGAAGCGCATGATCATCAGACACATAAAGCAAAAACTAAATTTCAATTTAAACCATTTTTCCTATCTGGACTGAACCTGTAAAGCCTGCAATATTTCATACTTCGTAGCATCAAATGCCTCATACTGTACTGAGCAAACATAACATAAAACCAACAGAGTTCCCAACTGTATATAAACATCCATGTGTTCAGTATTACAACGAGATCCTGAGGGAAGAAGGAAAAAAATCTCAGACTTTCCAAAAATGCTGTTCTTTTTCTGGTGAGGGCTCTAAAAGGTCTGTACGGCTCACTTTGGCAGCAGCATGGCTTTGCAATGCAAACAGCGCACATCCTCAGACTGACCCCTGTGAACCGAGCCGGCAGCTCCACACAACTACCCCAGAGCCTGCAGTCCTCAATGCTGCCTCAGTCTCACACATGACTGTGAGGGACTGAGGCTCAACGGTCTCACGGCACAGAAGAGGCTCTTAGAGGAGCTTGTTTGAAGGGCTCAAAGTGTAATGCATGTGTGTGTACTGGAGTTAAACAGAATATGGGCCTAACGATAAGCCAAGATCTGGTTATCTTGCAGTTTCATAGTTACTGTAGAACTAATTTATGCACATGTATTGGGAGTGTCCTAGGGTGGCTTCATTCTGGGAGATAGGATCTTCTCTCCTATCAGATTTATTGAGTGTGCATATACCTTGCTGTCCCAGCTTATTGATCTTGAATGATACTTCTTCACTAGACCTAAACACTAGATTCAAAATCTCATTTTTTATTTGCAGGTCTTACAGCAGCAAAACAAATGTTAGCTTTAAAGCTACAGTGGGTAACTTTTATAAAAATAACTTTTTTTCATATTTGCTGAAACTTTCACTCTATCCTGACAGTAGCACATGAGACCAATAATCTAATTTAAAAAATTAGGCTCCTTTGGCTCATGCTAGTGCTCCTATTGGTATTTGCTAGAATCCACTGGCCTGGAAGAAAACAACCAATCAGAGCTGAGAAAGATATAAAGACACTTTGGGTTGGAGGGTTGAAGATAGTTGATTGCTGAGTTTCATTCCCAGGGTCCCACGGTGTCTGTATTTGATGGCCTGGGAATCAATAATGAACTATCTTTCTCAGCTTTGATTGGTTATTTTCGTTCAGGCCCGGTGGATTCTTGCAAATATCATTCGAAAACCTAGGAGGAGCCAGAAGAACCAGATTTTTTCACAGATTATCTGTCTCATGTATTACTGTCAGAATATAGTGAAAGTTTCAGCAGATATGACAAAAAAAAAAAGTTATACAGCATATTTTTTAAAAGTTACCTACTGCAGCTTTAAGACGGAAACCTCCCCATTCACTCACCTGCATACAATGGTTGGTATCTTTTTGAAGCATTATACACATGGAAAAATCTATAGCAAGAATATATGGTGCAAGAGCAACGACTGTCCAGACATGGACAACAGGGATTGAAAGAGTTACTGCCCAGAACAGGAGAATGTATATTTAATGAATAGAAGTATACCTTGTTGTTTTGTTGGAAATGTATTATGTATGTATGTTTGTATTCTTTATAATAAAGAACTTATGTGGCTTGGAGGGTTGGGTTTGAGATGCAAACGGTGGGGATGGGGTTGGGGTAACACAGTTGACTACTTTTTGTTTTTCACTGTATTGGACTTGTTGTCTTATTCTTTTTTTTTTCTAAATAAAAACAATTTGTATTATTTACAGTTGTACTTTTGGCATGTGAAAATGTCTTTCATTCCTGTGCTTTAAGTTTTAAGTGACTCAGGTCATGTTTAGCCTAGTTTGACATAAAGCCAGGCTAAAGCAGGGGGAATAGTTAGCTTGACTCCATCCCTAGTCTCTTTACCTCTTTATCACAATGTTTTACCTCACAGCTTGATGGTACCTGTATACTGAATCTATAATACTGTTTGCAACATGTTCTTTTGAATCCAGTCTCTTCAACACTGTTTTGCTAATGCTTGTCATCTTTGCTAGCTGACCACATTGGCTACGTGCTGTAGCCAGAGATCTAAGAGGACAGATAAACTGCTGTTTAGTTGACAAAGACAAATTTAAGTATGGGTTAAACAAACAAGATACACAGTGTAAATATATCATCTTTAGAGTTCCTGTTAGGTGCATTTTTTGCTTAAAGCAGTGTTTCTCAAACCTTTTTCAATAAAACCTCCTTTGAAATTCTATGTTGTGTGATTTATTAAACAACCTTTGAATTGAAAAAAAAAATGCATTTATAATGTTTAGAATCCATCACTGAATTCATGGCAGACCATTTTCTGTCATCAGCAAGCAATAACAATAAGATGTACTGTATTTGCATTGAACTGCATCTTTTTAACAGAGGTACAATGCACACATGACAATGTTATACATTTTCTTGTCTTACTTTTGGAAAAGAAAGCAAGTAAGACGTTTTTGATTTTATTCAGTATCTGTGCCTAAACAAACTAAAAGTGGCCCCTTCTTTTGTGTATTTTTCCAAATATGACGCAAACTAAAAATACTTTTTCTCTTCATAAACAACAGGTTTAGTGTTGTTTGTGTGTTCATGACAGTCCACCAAACACTTGTATGCCGAAACTGGCCTCATAAGGTATGAAGCATCTGTCTATGAGTGTGCTTTCTAGCATTTATGTGTGCCTGAGTGTAAGAATTGCATTTAACTGTAATAATCAAATCAGCACTCAGTCTCAGCCAACCTCATCTAGTTGCATTGTGTAGCCTTCAAAAGAAAATCAATCTTTCCTGCCAAGGGGTTCTCTGCATTTTTTCTCGCCCGCAAGACTCTCCCCCTACCAATCAGATTTAATTGGAAAGTAATGAAATTTCTCTTTAAGGAAATTATACAAGTTTACAAGGATCATCTCGTTGGGGAGACATAGGATAGCCTTATCTCGGTTTAGTTTTACACAGCGGTAGAGTCTGCACCAATTCAAACGAGTGTCTAGTCCTTTCACAATGCCCTTGTATGAAATTACCTGGCTTTTATATCAGCTCTACCATCTGGGTCCTATTACCTCAGCAACTGATGAGCCAGCCTAAAATGGTTTCATTTGTCTCTGAGAGAGGAATACTGTGGTTTACCCGGCAAACGATATGTTTGTTATATGGGGCTGGCTTAAACGCACTCCAAATTGCTTGGATCCCATTCAGTTGTATTTTACTCCATGTGATACAGTACATTGTGGAGATGCAGATAAGAAACAGACTGCACTGCTTTGCTGAATAAATTTGAGTAAAAAACTTTGTTCAAAGCCTAAAATATCTTTTAAATCCCCGGCATGGTTTGCTAAGGAGAATATGGTATATTTTATCAGTTTTTGGAAATTTGCAGTCAAGTATAAGCAGCATTTAAGGCTACTATTAGTGGTCAGGGGAAAGCATATTCATATAAAACAGCTGGTATATTCAAGGAAATGGCTTGTGTCTGGGCCAAGGATGTCATCTGTTTCAGGGGAAAGCTACAAAGGGGGGTCAATGAGCCAAAAAGAGCAGGATGATACATGACAGCCAATCAGACAGGCTTTTCTTGGCCTGATGCTAAGTGTCCACAGGAACCACACCAGTTTAATGCCAATAAAATAGCTGAAAATAAACATTAAATATCTCAGCTCTGCCATCTTCTGAGCCATTTAAGTTCAGACCAAGGGCGATTAAATTCTTCGCCACACTATTGTTGTGATTATATGGAAGGCAATGTCGGCAATGGCAGGGAAAAACACCATGGCACGCAAAAATTTGTAACAATTTGTTTCTTACTTGTGTAATAGAACAATTGAGAAGACAGATCTCTTATAATACTTAAATACTTTGAGTATTTTATGTCACTTTATAGCGTTTACACAACAAATAACATATGAGCTCTTATTAGCTCCCCCTTGTATGTAAGTGTGTATATATTATTGTATTTATATATTTATACACTGCTTTATTCAATGATGCATTGTTCCTTCCTTTGTTGTTATTGCCTTTTGTTGTACATTGCCTATTGTGCCTTCGTTATTGTACTGCTAACATCAGCCTTTTAGCGCTGTCATTGGGACCATGATGGCATACTGATGTTAGCATTTAGCCCAAAGCACTGTTGTGCCTAATGCAGTCTCACAGAACAAGCACGGCTCTGGGGGATGTCTGACTATTTTTAATGAGTGTGTCCATTCAAATACCTTCGTAACGTCAGCATGTCTTATTTCTGCAGACAAAGAAAGTCTGTCAGCTCCCTGTCTGCAGCACATCTTCTCACACCACAAATCACAATGCAGGATCCCTCCACGTCAGTTTTGTTTTAGCTCAGCTAATGCTTACTCTATGACATCAACTGACATCAAAGTGGAATTACTCAGAATATGTTCAGAGAAATAACAATCGTATGAGGTTGCAAAATCATCAGATATCAGAGAATGCTTCATTTTTTCCAATACTGTAACGCCCTTTCTTTTCTCTTTCATACAAACACACAAACATATCATGCACAGATGAGCACCCATCCGTGCATAACCACTACGTGTTGTGCTGATATGGGTAAAATGTTGTTTACTCTGGCTATGTGACAGAGAGTCATTTTATACTCACAGTGGTTAACATAGACCGCTCCACACATGAAGGCATCATATGAGAGACTAGTAGCAACTGCATGCTCTAAACACCACACGACCACAACACACACAAAACACACCGTCCGGCTCTGAATGTACACACTCCACACAAGTCAAGTCAAGTCAGCTTTATTTGTCAAATATGCTATACATGCACGACATACAGCACAGATGAAATTTTAGTCCTCTCGGACCCACGGTGCAAACAGGCAATATAAATAGAAATACATTTTCTATAAATAGAAAAAATATAAAATCAGCAATCAACAATCAAGGGCACTTGAGTATTTACAGGATGAAATAAAAATAGGATAAATAAATAAGTATGTAAACAGGTGAGGTAGTGCAGTGTAGACCAACCAGCAGAAAACAGAATGTCTGTCAATAGCAAATGTTTTTTCAGACTTTTTTAGAACAGTTGATGGAATGAATGGCTCATATGACCAAATTCATTCCATAAATGTTTAGATAAAATGTCATTTGTCTGATATAAAATAAGCTGCACGTTGAATTTATTTCCAGAAAATGACAGAAAAGTGAAACTGAAGTTCAATGGGGAGTTCAATGTGCCATCAAACCCTAAATAATATGTAATATATTAATATAAAATATTCAGACAAAACTTATCATAAAAACACTCAAAGTCCAAAGTAGTCCAAAATCCCTGGTACTGCTGGTGTCATTGCATGATAAAAACCTTATTTATATCCACTACAACATAAACTGTCAGACTTTAGAGTTTCCAATTAACGCTGACAAAATGTCTGACTTGTGTGTGCCTTCTTTTTAGATCCCTTTCAGAGAATACTAAAATTATCAAACTCAAAATCTATGACTGCCAATCATATAGCTGAATGATGGCCATGTAGGAAATTATTTTCATATCTGATCCCCAGTCTCCCAGACATGTGACATCGCCATTTCCAATTTGCATACAAACAGGATTTTGTGAGAAAACAACTGCAGCTGAAGTGTGAAATTTATAGGGATGAGGTATGAAAAATGTATTGCATCAAATCTGTACAAAATGATTTTTACCACACACGGTTTATTAAGTTGGACAAAGGACTCTCCCTCTCTCTGTCTCTCTGCCCCAGTTGCTGAGTGAGACAGGACGCTCATCTGTCCTGCAGGTTCTGAGACTTACATAAGATAAACCTGCTAACCTCAATGACACTAATCTCTGGGAAGAGAGGATCACCTTCCCTCCCTGTACTCCCTCACCTTCTCTCTCTCTCTCTCTCTCTCTCTCTCTCTCTCTCTCTCTCTCTACACACACATGCACACAACTCTTTTATGATCCACTACTCTTTGTGTTTATACTCCCTCCATTTCTTTACCGTTTCCACCTCATTCCTCCCGTTACTCCCACCACACCTATAACCTCATCCAGCATCCATGAATCACTCAGCTCCATTCAGTCGTTTCAGCTCTGTGCTTCCTGCCTGCCCTTATACCTCAGCTGAGGTGTACTTTTACAGGAGTCGATAAATCTTCAAGAATCAGCAACAATAGCGGTCAGCTCCCCATCACTCCCACTGACACCTGCTGTTGAACTGCGTATCTCTTCCAGTGTCTGGTTTCTTTTGTTTCCTATAAGTGGTTGACTACAGGTCAAAGCTAAACTGGTGTAACACTAAGAGTTGTCTTTCATTACAATTAGTTTGACACACTTTTTGTTACAAAAACTTTCCCAGCTTGACTCATATTTGCCCCAAATATTGTCATAACAACAAATATGACAGCAGAGCAAATGCTTGTAGATAGTATAACATTTTCTCCTGGAACTGTAGTTGTGCTTCCTCTTAGTGTGGCCGTTTTAATATTTAAAAGAAAGAATGTTACTGTTGCTCCAATAATTCATAGTTATTATAGTTATTCTGTCATTCATTTGAAATCAAATTTATTTATTTATTTATTTATTTATTATTATTTATTACCCTCTAAAAGCAATGGAAACTGGACAGCTCAGGAGATGTATGCAGTGAACTTTCAGTGAAACTCAATTTTAAAACTTAAACTTAAAAGTTGCTATCGCTTACATGTAAGCAGACATTTCAAATTTACACATCAAGCCAGCACAAAGCAACATTAGTAATCATTTCCATTTGTGTTTCTGGCCACCTGACAAATGTAAGTCCAATATTCACTCTCCTTTTAGCTCTGTTTGGGTCTCCACCAACTCCTGAGAAAAATATCTGGCTCAGTATCTGCAAAATGCATCACAATGTTTACCAGCTCGCCGCCAAGTAATTTAGCTAACTTTGTTGGTGCTGGGCAGGTAGGCAGCAGTATTTATCAGAGCTTTCATCCTAAAGACAGAAAACTATTTTATTTTGATGAAAGTGGTGAGACTGATCCCTTACGTTGCAGGCCTGGAAACCAAAACAATGAGCTGAAAGGTTCTAAAACGCCCTGTAGTGCTGATGGGAACTGTAGAGTCAGCTAATAATTAACTGCTGGCTTGTCACTACTAGTGACAACCTTTACATCACACATATTGGTGAGTGCAGCTTCAACTTGAGCAGGACATTACAGATGTTTATCCCACCAGTAATTGTTTGATTTCACAGCCTGAAGGCCAGTGGTCACATGGTCAAGCAGGTGACAGCTACGGTAAGTAAATTTAAGGATGAATCAAGGACCTGTGTGTAGGTTTTAGTGGCATCAAGTAGTGTAGTTGCAGATTACACCACCCTCACTTTATCCACGATTCCAAACATGTAGAAACTACGGTGGACGTGAAACTCGCAAAAACCTTGAAAGGCCCTATTTATAGCCAGTGTTTGGTTTGTCAATTCTGGGCTACTGTAGAAACATGGCAGTTCAACATGGCAGGCTCTGTAGAACGGGACCTGCTCGCCGCTCCCTCCATAGATAAAAACAGCTCATACTAAGGTAAAAAAAAATCTTATTTTGAGGTGATCATACGATAATGAAAACATACTGATGAATAAAAAATTTCATTTCTGCCAATAAATACTCCTGAATCTTACACACTGGACCTTTATTCATGACCAATAATTTAAGCTGACATGCTGTCTTTTTATATGCCAATTTCCGTGCAAAATAAAATATTTCTTCTCACCTCACCTCACTCAAACAGCAGTTATAGATTATATCATAGGACTCTGGGACACTGAAACCCTATGATAACCATACAACCATCTGGTATGGTGTATGAGATCTTATTGTTATTATAAGGTCAATATCCCCCAGCCAGTATGGCAGACATATTGTATCTGCAGATGTAAGTGAGTTAAATGTTTGAAGCAGGTTGTTGTTTTGAGGTGTGGCAAGAGAAGGGGACTCGGGTTCAGATGATGTCGTTTACTAAGAACAGTGATGTGCTGTAGGTCCAGCTGTCTGTGACCTGCAGCTGACTCTTTATCTCCCTCGTGGCTGTTTAACATGCATGATGAATGTTTCCTTACTGTTTGTACAAACTCACCCCTCTGGAATTTGTTTACAAGCCCGGATTGATGTGAGGGGGGCGGGAGGGTTCTGCTCTCATGTCTGCTCAGTGCTATCCCACATGCTTAAAAATAAAATGTTGAAATGTACTAGTTACTGGGATTTCTGAGACTAAGCCACATTGTAAATCAAAACATTAGTTGCTTGGCCGTGGTAGCCGCTCCACACCAACGAACAGAACTCCAAAGTGGGCCGACCTAGCAGTCAGTTTGCTGAAGACACTCTCCAAATGGTTCCCGCTTATTCCATAAAAACTTTAATCTGGAAAAAATGCCTCACAGCAACAGAGAAGGAAAAAGGGAGAGAAATCCCATGAAGCCAGCCATTCTCCAATCCTTGTGGTGGAAAAGCCATTAGAGCACTCAGACAAGCAGCAGGGATGAGTAATTGGAGGATGAATGACAATTGTCTATAAGCTTTTATTCAAAGGTAAACAGGTTATTATAAAGACTCTCACTGACACACGCTGTGTGGATTCACTCTGTGGTCGGCTTCAGCTATCGCCCTCTGCCAGATAACTGCTGCAGTAAGAGTCTTTCACAACTCACTCTTTAAACTTTAAAATCAAAGCTCCCTTAAATTAAGAAGGCTATTTCGTTTGATGCTCCATCTCAAATTAAGGACCTGAGATTTAGGCCCTTTGGCGCCGTTGTTACATCAATCTGACTTCTTTACAGCGAACCACAAATGAGAAGGCTTCTTCAGAAGGGATTAAGTAAAATCATGCTTGAAATTAAGACTGGGACAAGAAGCACTTGCAGGAATGAGACATTGACAGTAAGCATATAAGTATTCCTGCTAGCTGCTGGTTGATGGGGGTGATGTTGCATACTGTAGCATGATTTGAATGTTAGTTTTATTGTTTTTAGGCTATATATGGATGATATCTAGCTCCTGGCTCTCATACACACCCTGATGACGGCTGCACCTGGGACAGTGCAACAAACACAGCACTGACATATTATTACCGCATAAAGTTGAAATGGGGAATGTGGAAGCAAACAGATGCCTATTTGGACATCAAGAAGACACAGAGCAACTTCAGTTGATGTTTTTGGCCACTGTAGCGTACAGTGAAAAAAAAATCTGCCTTCTGTGGCTGGTAACAAGTTGACGTTGAACCAAAATAATAAATTGCATCCTAAAACAAAAATAGCGAGCTGAAAGAAGCTTAAAACACAGCTGAGGAGAACTGCAGTCAGGCAATAATTCTCAATTTGATCCATTGTTAATATAAAATATTGATTATTGCAGTTGTAAAGCATAGTGTTTTGTGTCAGATAACTGAAAATATGAACCTATCTAAGTTGAACAAAAAATATTTTTCTCAGGTGCTGTCTACATTGCTCAGCCCTGCCGCAGATAGCTGGAAACTACGTTGCAATTATAATGATGCAGAAGGTATATTTGCTGCAATATGGAAGATAAGATTTTAAAAAATGTACTCATCCAACACAATGTAAGACAACAAATAAGCAAATTAAGCTTTAAATAGCAGAAATTGGCACCTCACTCACATGGCCATCAGTAGTATGACAGTCAGGTTGAACATAAAGATTCAGTCACCATGGGAAGATTTTAAAGGAAGGGTTCACATTTTTATTGTCTTAAAACAATACTCACATGCCCATATGTACATTGAAAGTGTTTGTGATCGAACCAACTGTTCCTCCTGTCCATACTGGTCATTAAAAGATCCCTTCCTAATGCGAATCCACTGTAAGTGATGGCGGACAAAACCCACAGTCCTAGTTCTGTATTCATCTGAAGATACTATGGGGCTTCAGCAAAGCAGCACTGAGTGTGGGACTGAAAAGGGCCAATAGAGCATAAAATGTGTTATTATCTTAGCCTGTATGTGTATTACTGTTCAGACTCAACATGTCAATCATTCCTTCAATGGAGATTAATGAGCTGCAAATGCGCTTAAGTGAAAGAGATAATGTCCTTATCATTTGTGCTATATATAGTGAATCTCTTACTCATTCTGTGTTGTCTTATATCCCTCTGTATCTAGGACAGTTTGTCATGTGACCTGTGTGACAGTCATCTATGTTGTGGAGAGTTTCATTTCAGCCTGACAACCATGAGACAGTTAGACTCTGGTATCTGCAGGCCTTAGCGCTGATCGTCATTGCATTGCTGTCGGTGTATGGGGGAGTAGGGGGGTGGTGGGGGCTGTTAACAGAGAGAATTTGATGAGCAGGCAAAGATATTCATTCTACAAAAGCGTCGAAGTCTCTTTTTTGGGTGGATGCAAATCCCCTCACATTCAACAACAGCTCTTTCTGGCAACAGCAGGCCAGTTCTGGACGGGTTTCTGGCTGGGCCTGTTGGGCCCGGCAGGCCATGGCAGGGATTTGCCTCTCTGAGTGAGTGAGCAGGGAACCCATCTGAAAGCCACTGAATAGCTAACGTCAGTGAAAAAAGACTCTCCTTTGAAAAGAAGGAAATCTGAAGTTAATCGACAAGTGAGTAATTTCTCATGTCGGTTTCTGTCTGGAATAAACCAGGGCAGTATACTTGATTTAGACTCATACAGACAGACGGATGAATAACGAGAGACACAAATAACAAATCTGTTTTTCAGATATTTTATTGATGAAAACATCTTTAACTTTTTGACCCATTGGACACATAACATAATATAGCAAAAAAGCTATTGAGAACATATCCTTTGAAGCCCAATCACAGATTCAAAAGCACTGCAACACCCGCAGTGTCTGATACATTTATAAAAATAACAATCATAAAAAATATACATACAAGACAAGGATCTTTTTCTTTGTGTGATTTGTAAAAGACTGCATGAACAGAAACAGATATTTGAGACAACGCATACAAGACAATGCAGTAACCCACAATCACTAACTGACAGGCAGACTGGAGCTAGCTAGCTAGTCAGCTGTTAGGACTTCACTGAGTATAAAAGGACAATACATTGCCTGCACAATCCAAAGGATACCATCGACATGGACAGTCACTGAGAAGAAAAAACAACTGAACAGAGCAGTTATGGATTATCAGAGTCAGGCGAGACAGAGGATGAAAAAGAAATGCTTTTTTTTTTTTTCAGCAAAAGAATTTCTCTTTTCAACTCAGTGTTGAGTTGATGCTGGTCTTATGGGCCTAACTACCTTTTTATGCTTAAAAACCATTTCCTTTTTCTATTTGCCATCCGGAAAGGCTGCAGTGTAGTTAGCAAGGAGTAAGTGAGTTGGCAAAGCTGAAGCATGTTATCATATATATACACAGATATTTTAAAATCGTGTGGAATGAAGCATCAAAACCATTAATAAGCGTCAATAAAGCAACCTCACAAATGAAACGTAAGTTGCAACTTAAAGTCTCCTGAGGCCGGTGTGAACGCATGCAGTTTTTCTTCAGTTTCCACTCTTGTGAACAACAATCAGATGATTAAAACAGAGAGCAAAAAATGCTGATTATAGAATGTTTTTGGTCTCCCTGAAAAAAGCGGGAGAGCCACAGCACTGTCCATTAAGTTGCAATCTGACCTTAACAGAGACAGTTTGTACAGTAAAGCATGGTAGCCCTGGAGAGATAAACCCCATCACCAGCTGCACCCATCTCTCCAGAGCGACTCACTCTCCCTCCTGCCTTTTAAACCACTACATTTTCCTTTCTCTCCCCTTTTTTTCCTCCCTCTACCGTCTACTTCCCAGTCTTCTATATCCGCACAGCATCTTTTTCCTACGTCAACAAATGGCCTCATTAAACTTAAGGGCTATCAGCGGGGCCACCGAAACGTTTGGCACAACATTTTCTGAAGCCCGAACAGAGCGTCTGCAGACCCAACCCCAGCTAAGTTCAAGCTCTTCAGCAGCAGCTGAGGAATTCCCTGCCAAGGTGCTACAGCAAATAGTGTCTCATCATCTGAGGTGTCTCTGCAAATATCCTTCCACTGCAGGAGGAAGCACACACCAGCTCTCTGTCGGGCCCTCTCTCTCTCTGAATGCACCCTTTCCTCTCTCTGTCTCTTATCTACTTCTTGCGAACTCATTTTTTTAATTATTTTTTTCCTCTGATGAGAAAAAAGAAGCACCACTGTACAGAATATATAAGAAATTGTGTGTGAGTGACAGTTTTCTTTGTTGCTGATGATCTGAAAATGCTTGTCATCCTTTCTCATAGCAAATATTCAATAGCAATATTAATTTGGGACAACGTAATACAGCATGTTTGGTTTATTTCCCCAAGAAGATCAAATTTTGTGTTTCTAAATTCACGTGGAAAAAATGTGAATCTTGCAACAACCCATCAATTGCGTATTTTACTGCTACTTTACTGCAAAATCTGCAGACGCGTGGTGCTCTTTTTCATCCACAAACACTGACTGTGCATTGATTTCACGTATACATTCACAAGCCTCCGGGGTGCTGTTGTCTTGTGTATAAACAGAGTGGGGGCTAATTCACAAAAATCATATGGCCTGCTCATTCTTTTCTCTGCCCGCTGAGAGGCAATAGGCACTTAAAAACACACATATGTTCACATATACAAATAGACATAGCTTCATATTTTGTTTATTTTTCCCCATCAAAATTGGGTTTTAATGTTAGAAACAATCAAAAAAATCTTTGGTCTGTAAACAACCATAATTACATCCAAATGCAAGGCGGAGATGCCAGTTTGTTATCCAAACTAGTTTAACAGCATCTCACCTCAGTTCAGCTGACATAAAAGCAGAGTCTAGGGTGCTCATTTTGGAGCCCTGCACACACCTCTGATTTCACCTAGAGTGTGTGAATGTGTGTGTGTGTGTGTGTGTGTGTGTGTGTGTGTGTGTGTGTGTGTGTGTGTGTGTGTGTGTGTGTGTGTGTGTGTGGCGTAGCTGTCAACTTCAACTGATGCAGCTGTTTGGTCTGCTGTTGGAACGTGCTGGCTAATCAGTTCTAGACTGATTGAATCAGTCTCGTGCATTTTCGATGACAGTTCTGCTTGCTTGCGTTCAAGGCCGTGACACATTTGCATTTAGCCTTTATTTCCAAGCTACCCAAAATTTGTCATTTTCCAAACCTGGTTGGCCTGGGCAGGGTCAGATGATGTTGTTATTTCACGAAATGTGAGATATTCACATTAAAATACATACTTGAAGTGAAAGCCAACTGCTCATACTCGATGCATGAACAAAACACAAGCTCTAAAAAGAAGACTCCTTTTTCCATCAGCTGTCAAACACTGGGCAGGTTAGAGGCAGTGACTATGCCTCTCACTCCTGTTTAAACAAATCCAACTCTCCTCCTCCTCCTTTCCTTTGGGCTGACTCAGTTACAGGGCAGCCAGGTGGAGTATGCAGGCTGCTGGCAAGCAAACACCGGCTGTACCTGTGCTATGTAGTAGTTACTGAAGTTGCCATCTGCCACATAAGGAGCAGGTTGGTAGTAACATGTAACATTAGCCACGTTGGGGATGACGTTCTGCTCAGCCAGAACACGCACTGCCAGCATGGCTATGAGCCCTAAGGTCTGCCGCCTCTCGTGTCCCATCAGGCACACCGTGCTCTCGTTGACCACTCCGTGGAGGGTCATCAGGTAGTCGTACTTGCGGTCCTCCAGGCCCACAAAGTGGTTTTGAAGGTAGGACTCCAGCTTGCGCTGCTGCTCACCTATGTCAGGGAAGTCAATAAAGAAGCGTGAGCACATGTAGCGCTGCAGGGACTTCATCTCTGACTCGGAAGCGGCCCGGAAACCCCTCACCAGCAGGTGACAGTACTTCAGCAGACCCCCGCCTCGGATCTCCTCCGGGTTCCGGGTGCAGATGATCTTGTGGCGCAGGTGGTCCAGGGCCTCGCTGAAGTCCCCATACACACTCTCGCCCATGATGGTGGGGTGGAAGGTCTCGGCCATGGGGTTCTCTGAGCACTCGTAGAACAGCAGCAGGGAGTCCAGTTTGATCTGAAAGGAGTCCACACTGAACTCAAACTGTCGCCGAAGAGAGTCCACAAACTTCAGCTCCACATTCTTTCCCCGGTTGTTGGAGAGGGAGATGAGGCTCCAGCGGTCTGAGTCATTACACACCTTCACCATCTTCTGCACGTAGGCTTCCTATATGTGTGTGTGTGAGAGAGAGAGAGAGAGAAAAAGCAAAAAATATTAAAATAGCCTCAGGTACAATCATTAATTCAGCAGCTATATAAATGCACATTTTGACCTAATTTTGCATATATAGATATATCATTTGATAACCAATTTTGTTTATGTATAAATATAGCTGCGTGTCTTATGCCTGTTATAAATCTTGTGTTATTAATGCTATTTACCCACATATTAAAGACCATAGAATGTACTTGGATATGGGATCTAGGTGGCTGAGCTGAGGATCCTTTCCAAATTGGTTTAACTCAATCCTCTTAACTACGGAAAAGCAACATTTTACTATCACTAAACTAATCTAATTGCACAATAAGCTCCGCATAATGGCGGTTAAGCCGAATTGGCACAAAGGCAATTATCACATATCTAAAAGTGAACCACTCAAGCAGGAAAAAGAAAAAAGAGAAACAAAGTAAAGTACCTTTAACGTCAACGGGGTTATTTTCTCTTTATTCACACAGTCGGGTAAAAAATCCAGAAGACAGTCCAAAACTATGTCCTTCACAGTCTGGAAATCACTTTCACCTTTCATATTTGCGCAAAATATGAGATCAAGGTCCTTAAAGCCCAGTCCGCTGTCCTCGTGCAGAATGTGGCTGGCTGCAGAGCCGTTTAACCGAACGTCCCGGACGTGGATCTGTTTCTCCTCCATCCGACTGCGCACCACTTTAACGATCTGCCGCGGCTGCATCTCCAGAGTGGGGAAGTTTCCCCGGCCGTGGATCGGGATGGTCTCCGTCAGGATGGCGTCCAGCCGCTGCACTTGCTCCCAGTTGAGGACGCTAACGTTGCTGCGTTCTGTGTCGGACATACAGCTGGCGGTGGAGCTACTGTCGTCCTCTGACATGGTGAAGGGTGAAAAAGTCCTCAGCGAGTGAAATAAAATTAAAAAAATGAATATTTTTTTCAAAATAGGAACAAATCAGTGGTCGCGTTTTTACGCACAAATACTTTATATTAGGGTGACTATGACTTCATCCGCATCAGGATTCTCAGTATTTGAAGTCGTCCGAATGACTGTAAACATATAAAAAGTAAAATTAAATCATATTTAAGACGCCAAGGCAGATAGTTCTAGTTGCGACAGTGCGTTATAGTTTGCGCAATAAGCCTGTTGTTGGAGATCCAGTGGCGCAGCAGTCGAGCTGGTGGTTGTGTAGAGGAAGAAGTGCAGCCAGTCAACAGAAGTGTGTAGAAAACGAGTCCTAACTTTCTCTTCTCTTTCTCTGTCCTTTTAAAACATTTGCCCCGGTGCCGCCGTCAATGCGTCCGAGCGCTGCGCATCACAGTCTTTGAAGGTCGCTGATGATCCAGGAGGGGGGTTTGCTTTTCCGGCCGTGACTCCATCGCCCAAAGGCACGCCTATGATTTTATGAATTTGCATGAATAAGCTGCTCCTCAAGTCGCACTTTGGCACAACCGACGATCAACCCCTCAGAGGAATCTTGTGGATTTTTACGCACAGCTCCGACATATTTTTAATTTCTCTTTCTGATGCCAACAGATAATCCCGTTAATACAGTTTGAATGAGTGGAAATCCAGCTTGCTTTCCCCAGCTCTGTTTAGTTCAACATATTTTCCCCACTTATGCAGAAGTTAACTGTTACCTGCCCACTTGACATGCTGCGTCCTTCTGCAACACTCAGGTCTGTAAGTCTGAAGATGTCAGCTGTACTTCACCCCGCCCCCTCTGACAGTCTGCTGCTCACTGAAAGCCCAGCTAAACATGCTCTCACTGTAAGACTCGACTTTATGAACCAGTTCCCCAGACTGCCTTAATGATACATTTATAATGCTTTTAATCTTAAGACCTTGATGTGGCCATTAACAAAATGAGAGTTAGAGGCAGAGTTATCAAAATGATAATTGATGTACCTGAATTCATTAATAAATTACAATATATTTAGCGTCAAGACTGACCATCCTTCTCTAGCCAAATACAAAATGTTAAAAAGACAGGAAAAATAAATAAATGACCTGAAATATGAAAGTATTTTCTTATCTCTGTGAGATTCAACTGGTGCTGATCTGCATATAAAAAAAGCTCACTTGATGTTGTCATGTCGCCCTCTGTAGGCTGGTTTAGGTTTTGACAGAAAGTAGCCTCAGAGGGACTAAATACGTACCAACTCAAATAGCCATCAAGGAAATAAAACCGTTGCTGTTTAAAACAGACAGGAAATATTTTTGTTGTAATCCCTTAAGCCTGTTACCCTCAGACCACTAACACCTTAAGGTTAGGGTCTGCGGCCCTCCACTGATAGGTTACCCTCAGCTTCCGATGACGTTTGTGTGGACTATAATTTTACCCTCTGAACTTTAAAAACCTGTTACACAGACAGTATAATTTCATTTTATTTAAGCTACTGTAACATCTTCCTTTAGAAACTGCAGCATCACTGCTCTTCTGCATAGGTTCAGTTTTCTCAGGGAAATATATTCACAAGTATGAAATCAGAAATCATTTGCAAGTGCCAGACAGGTTAGTTCAGGGAGCATGCGACGGGGTCAGTCAGGGGGTCAGATGACAGCGGAGGGGTCAGGGCGTGGCAGCTGTCACGGATGCTCCATTAGGCAGTGTAAAGCCCTGCGTCACTGCAGCCACCCAGATCTGTAAACCCTGATTATCCCATTTACTCTATTGCACTTGTCTTAAGTCTGAGGCCCACACAGGAGCTCTGTCTCTGCACAGTGTCACTCCCTCTCCAGCACAGGAAACACACAGCCTCTCATATTCAAGTTTACAATCACATGGTGCAGCTGTTACAGTCAATACAGCAGTAAAACAAAATCACCAGAAAATGTACAAATTAAGAGCTGAGAAAGAAGAGATCAGTTTTAATGCGCATAGTGTAATAGTTTTGAAGGGTTGACCTTCAGTTCATTTTTTAAATAGAACCTTTGTTTTGTTTTCATGCTTTGCTTTGGCACGTGTCAGACAGGTTGATCGCAGGTCTCTGAAATCGAATCCCACATCTGGAAATGTACATGGAACTATTAGTCAGTTACAATGGACGGGGAGCAGCCTCGTAAATGTGTTTCCCAGGTGCAGAGAGAGATGGTTGCTATGGATTGGACAGTCCTTCCTCCATGCACGGTGCAAAGCTAAATCAAAGCAGCTGTCAGAGACTAACAGCAGGTATATGCATACAGTATACATCCAAAACAGAGCTCCGCTGATGAGTTGTTTTGTGTTAATACTACCTGTCACCTCATTACTCACTGTGAAATGGATGATTAATTTGTCGGTGGCTATTGAAAGACGTGAGATTATGTTGTCAGAAAATTAAATGGAAGCAAGAATTCAAAAATAATATACACCTTTTCCCCCTGGTGATGTTGATGTCTTTTCCTGTCATCTGATGGTTTTAAATTAATTTAGTCAAAAGCTGCAGCAACATAAAATACGGGAAGTAAAAAAAATAAAAGCACCATTTCCTCACTCTAGACGTTAATGTATGTGGGAGAGACTTCTTCTCCTATTCTTCATAAAGAAAATCTTTTACATTCACAGTGCTCTCAGGGGTCTGTGAAACAGTTCTGGACAGTTTAGCCAAATAAAAAAGAGAGAAAAAAGAGAGACCTGTTTTTTGTTTTCCATTTATGTGACTGCATGAGTTGGATTTATCCTCCATGAAGTGCAACATCCACACTGCCTTTGAGGTTTTTCTCTACAGGTCAGGGATGTCTGCTGGGAAGGACCACTAAACCCTCTCGTGTAGCTTTGATTACTCAACATGATCCAATATCTCATATGAGCAGCACTGATGTTTTACTTTTGTTTTTTCTTAACGTAATGGCTAGCTTCTCTCAATTCAACACTGCACTCACATGAATGATTTTGTAAAGGTTGATGATGGTGGTTATTGAATGTTTGATACTGACCAGTCCACCAAGATCTGTTCTATTTCTATATTATTTGTAGCTGTACAGTTATTTCTCAACGGCCTAATGCCATCAGTATGGAGCCCCAGAGTGTTCAATATTTGAAATAAAAAACACAATGAAATAAAAGAATAAAGTGCTATGTATATTACCCATAATTATGAAAAAAACTAATTTAAATACTAAACTTTTGTTGTTCAAAAGGCTATTTAGTGATGGTCCACAGTTTGTTTCCCCCTTATGGCTATCATTTACCTCATCAATACTATTGATTTCAGCCATAAAAAAAAACCATGGGCCTATTGCTAGAACCTTAATTCATATGTATTACCCTCTGCAATGTGCCTGCGATAAGAAAAGCCTGTTTTAAAAAATCACCACTGGTGCACTTTGAAATTCTACCTTTTTTCAAATTATATCCATTTTTAAGTGAGTTGTGTTTCTGGGTCTTTACGGTATCAGCCAGAGGAGATGCTGAGCTTCAGTTTCCATCGCCGTAATTATTAGAATTTATGTCTCATTAGGAGCAATCCATCAAAAACCTGACCTCTTTCTACCAACTGCACCTTCAGCAGAGGAGGAGAGAACAGACCTGCTTGTTATGTCGCGCCAAAATGGGAAAATGGGCCAATAAACAGTGATGAGTGATAACACAATGCATGCGGGGTGCTAAAAAGCTCTTTTGGCTCGTGCACAGAGTCTGTTGTGATAACAGCAAGGGATTTAATTGCAGTGTCACACAATAGGCATTTCATTTAAACTGTCAACAGAAGTGGAAATCCTTTTTTCTGCTGCTAGAAAAGGAGAGGGAATGACTGGGTGTCAAATTCAATCTGAAACACTTGACCTCAGGAACCATGTGGCGTGACGATGGTCTCACATATGGGCGAGAGGTTTGTGGGCCAACGTTGTTTGAGAAAACGTGAGCGATGACACAACTAGAAAACAAAGATCCAGTCATTGTCATCCCCTTTATGTCTCCTCTCTCCTCTCTCCTCCTTCCCCCTCACCCTCCTTTCACAGAGATAACTGGATTTCCAGGAGGGTCGCATTAGTTTGTCCCGGCTGTTGGAGAGATATTCCCACTGCTGACGGCAGAGTTAGTTTTGGTTGAGGATCAGAGGCACGAGGACAGAAATGGGATTTCCAGTCCTTTTCAGTCAAACTGCCTGCCTGACTGACCCCCAGTGACAACAAGCTGGAGAATCGCTCCGCCGTTAAGGAAAAGCAGCGTGGGTTTATACAGGGTCTGTGCAGAGAAGAGGCAGCAGTAATCAGTACAGAGAATCCCTTTATTTCAGTTCTTTTTGATCCCAAAGGAATGGTGTGTGTGGTGAGTCTGGTTTCGAATGATCCTGGCAGATTAATGCTGAAGGTTACAGAGGGGGTCCTGTTTCACAGGAAGATAGAGAGGCCCATCTCACCTAATCTGCCTTATTATAGGCTCTTTGTGATCTCACAGCCTGCAGGTCCAGGGACAGTAAAGGAGCTGAATGCTGCTGCTAAAGCACTTGAGAAACTAATAGATGCTACAGACAATGCTGTGATCTCAGTACTATACAGTATATGCTGTCTCTGGCTAACTTGCATTCAGTGGCATGGCAGCCTCTCCCCCACCTGCACATCCAAACTGAAGGCATGCTGGAAAACATTCTCATCAAACAGCCACACCTTTAACTCAATGGCTTTTAAGCTTAGATATAAAGATACTTTGGGGCTTTTTATGCCTGTATCTGATAGGACAGATGAAGGGAGAATGGAAAGGAGAGGGGGGGACGACATGCAGCAAAGGGTTGGAACGGAACCAGGGCCGGACTCAACCTACATGGGGCCAGGTGAGCTACACACCATGCACACCATGTAGCTTAATATTAACTGTGAGGACATGAGAGTGGTATCCAAGTTCTTATCTGGTGAGAAGGTGAAAAAGTGTATTTCTGTTCATTTTAAAAAATTGACAGGTAGTAAAGAAGAGGAATGAGACAGAGGAGATAATGGAAAGAAAGAAGGAAGACAAGCAAAGCCAGTTAGAATTGGACCATGGTTTGGTTAGATTCATCCCAAAGTCAGTATACAGGCCAGGCGCTGCATGCCTGAAAAAGAAAAAGCTGTTCCATGCACTCCAAACGAGCTAATATATTTTGTATGAAATATCAGTTAAAATGGGGAGGGGTGTGGGTGCTTAAGTGCAATCGTTTTCAAAAAACATAATGCAGGCAAGAAAAAAGTGGGAGTTATGATAATGGTTGTAGAAGCATCAGAAAACTTCAAAAACAAACTGGAGATCACTCACATTTACCACCACTGTCATCACATCCGCTGGTTTGGCACGTACTTTGTCACAAAGCTTTGAAGATGTCACAACTCCTTGCTCCTTGCCAGGAGACACGTGGCTCTGAGGCTGTCAAACTGATAGCAAGAGGAAGCCAAGAGGAAGCCAAGAGGACGTGACCTGAATGACAGCCAACAGCAGGAAGGCCGGCACGTTCTGGCCACAATCAGTAAGTAGTAAAACGGGTAAAAACAGTTCCTGAGGCCCCACTGATCTTTGTAAAGCTGCAAGCAGAGTGACGGCCGTGGAGATGTCAGGTAATCCAGGGCTAACTGGCTCCATGTCCACTAAATAGGATTGAAAGGACTAGTCGAACCTTTGAGTATGAATAACTCTTAAGTAACTCTTAAGTAACTCTCAAAGTATTATGGAGGACCAGCCATGCATCAGACAGGCTCTACTGTTCAAACTCTGCACTGCCACCTAAATATAAATGAATGTCCACTAGTACTAGTAGTAGAAGTGGCTCGTGCCAGGTTTTTGTGATGTAAAAAAATGAGACTTTACAAAAGTCACATTAAAGGTGGAAAAAGTTTTGGACATGATTTATCTTTGTCTCATTTTTTACATCACAAAAACCTGGCATTTTAACAGGGGTGTGTAGACTTTTTATATCCACTGTATAATATCTCACAGTATATTTAACCGTTATATTACATATAGATGCAGTGCTTTTGAATTATGACAGTCTGGTATCAACATTATTAATTGCAAAACAAAATATATGCAACTGTTCAGGCTGACATTCAACTTAACTGACAATGACAATTTATTTTCTTTGTACATCACACCTATGTCCGATTGCTATGCATGTAAAATGCATCTGATAATGACATTTGGACATTTTGATAGTTGTTATTTTCTCCCCATGAAAACGTTAAATTCATGTTAGTATAGCTCTTCAAAACTAATGAGGGTGTACACACATCCGTGTAGTTATACAAAGTATATGAGTACCTTTAAGCCTGTAACATTCTGAAATGTTGTCAAAATCACTTTATTCCTAAGGAGCTCGGGAGCATCATGGGGAAAAAACAAGTAAGTTGTGTGCAACAATTATTAATTTGATTACACAAAGGGTTTTTTTCTCTCCACAACACCTCCCGGGCTCCATACATTCGACTCTGTCTGCCATTTTTGAAGCTGCAGTATACGATGAAAAGCAATATTCAAACCAAATCTTTTTTGGGTTTTTTTGTCTCCCATACGACACTTCATTAGAAAGTAAGAGCATGTTTTAGTTGCGGTTTATTTATGGCTATGGCAAACAAAGCACATTTTCTATACTTGTGTGTCCTTAAAAACACTCTACTGATTACAGCCACCTTTTTTGTTTCCCCTGTACAATTGAATTTAAGCTTTTTATTGCATTCACTGATCTGAAACAGGGTTATTGTAAGTACTACGGGGAATGCAAGGTCACACATTGATGTTGCGGTCATGATGTGTCTTATCATTTTCATCAACTTCCTGTTCATCTTAACAGACTCATACCCACTTCCCATGTAGAAGAAAAAAAGTGACGCTGCAGTATTCGCTGAGCTAAAATAGAACCTCCTAAATTACCAAAACAAAATCAGCAGCTTTTAACTTGGTAGTTCACAGTTATGGAACATAATGAAACATGCAGATCTAATCAGAAAAGAATAAACACACAGTAACTTTAGTGTACACAGCACTTAGAAAATAACCTTGAAAAATCTGTTTATTTCAGTTGCTCTAAAAGTGTATTTCCATTATGTCGTTCCCAGGCATACTGGGCTGGTGTACTTAGCGTAAAAGAAGTTGGAGAACTACTTAAGAGTCATTTACAATCATTAGACCTTAACCCATGACATTGACAAGCAGCCTGATGACTGATGAAATCAGGTCAGAGAAATGGGGGTTTGACCTTGCTCATTTTGCTTTTACCTGGCACTATCCACTCAGAGCAGGTTGGGAATGTAGGAAGTATTCCGTGGAGTGTCTCGAACGTCCCTTTTTCTCCATAAACAAATTAATCCTGAAGTTATCCTCACCGTCTGGAGGACCGCCCTATGACTTTTCCATCTGCCTGGCAGATAGGCTCAATGGCCAGGGCCTATCCTCCACCATCTCTCCACAGGAAGAGAGCACCTTCCTCAAATATTCGCCACTGCTCTGTCACGTCCTTCTCTGGAAAACTGTGTGCTCTACAGCAGTGATCACTAAGCAGGGGTACTTCTGCAGTTGCCTGTTTGTATGTGGAAAGATTGTAGAGTAGAACAAAAAAATAATATATATATATATGATATAAAATACATTTTAATTGTGTGAAGAAATATTGTAACAATATCCACTTTTATATCATTAATAGTTCAATAATATACTGTTGAATCAGTTCAAATAAATACATTTGGAACATGACAGGCAGTACTGGTGAAAGGGTACTTAGAGGGCTGTGGGGGAACCACCACTCTACAGGTACCACACAGATGAACAAACTAGGGCCTTTTAAATGTGCACTAATATCCTATTTATCAAGTTTTTGGAGTATCCTGTTAATGTGTTAGACGTGAATGTTCTGAAATCTAGATATGCTACCTGGAATACTCCTTTGATAACCAGGATACTGTGGTAACACCTCAGCACACAGCGCACACAGATGATCAGAAAACAGATCCTAGGTTTGCACTCATTCACAGTGCACATGTACATTATGTAGTTCCTGCTTCAAGGTCTAATTTTAAAACATGTAATGTGGCACTTCACTACCTGCAAAAACTCTGCATTTTTATTCCGAGCACAGACGCCCAAGATGAGCAGTCCTTTAGAAAAATTCTTCATTGGTTTCCATGCTTGTGATATCAGCCCAGCTCATTGTGGAGTGATGTAAAGCGGCAGTCTTTTCCTCCAAGGCTTTGATTCATGTGTCATCTCTGCACCGACTAATAGATCCTAATCTGTAATTAATATTTCCCCCACGAGCCGTCTCTCCCTGACTTCCGATGTGATGCTCTACCTGCAATTACAGCCAATAAAATACCTAAATCTCCACACTCGCTGTTCAGATCAGGGTCATCACAGTTAATCACAGGCTGAGACTTGATAATGGTCCGTTGCTCATGCAGGGCAGCTGAAGTGTCAGGAGACTGGAGGATTAAATGTTATCTTTATTAGATGCAGTGAGAGCCACATTTTTCAGTAAAGGACCAACTTTCCGCTATTAAAGAAAGGCAGAAAAAAAGCAAGGAAATAATTTAGAAAATTAAATTTGTCTCTCCTTTCATTACACCCACTGCAATCTCAACTGAAACAGAGACAGGAGACGGAATCATTGCACGGCTGAGATATTTTATTACATGCCATTTTCTCTTCACGTCCTTATGTCTCACACACGCAAAAAGGGCATCTGAAGACGAGAATACATGGTCCAGATCGGAGGTACCTACCAAACCTACCCTGGCTCCGGGCAAAAATGCCAGAGAATAAAACAAGAAAGAAAATAATGAAGAGGGAAAAAAAATGATATTTTAACATCTGTATCTGTGAGTCTGTGGTCATTATTTGATAAAGGCACACCACTTTCTCCAAACCACACGAAGCCGGTTCCACACAATGAACCCTACTGAGCATTTACAGTTCACTATAACTGCATTCAATAATCTATTTTAAATATGAAAAACATATTTAATTCATATTTTAAATACACACAACACTGACCCAGCAAGGTTATTATGTCACTGCAAATCAGCTGAAGCAATCAGTTAAAACAATGTAAGTATTGAGAAGGGGAAAAAAAGGACCATAAAAAGAAACTAAACCTACTGCCTTGGTAAACAGCTCACTTTACTTCTTAAGTCGAGCTGATGCTCTGTCACAGTTGATAATTGGCACTCTTACTTTCTTAATCACATCGAGAGCCTCCACTGATTTAACACACACACACACACACAAGCCCTCGAGGTGATACAGTTTGGACCCATTTTGTGGCTTGAACATTTCCATTTCTTTGGCAACTTTAACATCACTTAACTGACAATATTTATTTGGGAAAGTCGGTTACTTTTCCTATTATTGGTTTGACGAGTGGAGACATAATCCCACCAAAAGAGAGAGGGAGAGGGAAAAAAAAAAAAAAAAAAACATGCATAAGTAATTCCCAAAACCTTCCTTCAGGACCACATTCAGTCATGAAAAACACTCACTCTCTCTCACACATACAAACAAAATGTTGAGCAGCAATACAACAAAACTTAAAGTAACATTGCAAAGACAAATATAGCTTTGCATCAGACTCGTCCCACACCAGGCGGGATGAGTCAGACAACAAGGGCCGATGGGGCTGATGATGGGGCTGATGATGTTTTTGGAGAGTGACAACTGCAAGGAGATGTTCTCACTTTGACGGTATGTAGTGGCTGTGCTGTTTAACGTCAGTGTTTGTTCCAGGTCGGGGCTGCCATAGGACCTCTGGAAGACCTCTCCACCACGATCAGCTCATCTGGGTTGTCACGCGCCTTATAATGGAACAGGAGGTCTTGGATTGCCCGCTCTTCAATCTACGGTGACAGAAAAAGACAAGAAAAGGAGATTGAGCCGGGGATACTGTGGGCGACAAAACCACATTTTATTTGAGGGTAAAAGAGAAAACGCTGACACTGAGAGCTTAATGATAATATGAGCGTTTTACATAATGGCAACCAGAAAGCCACAGGAGGGGAAAAAGTGTTTTGTGAAGGCGCTGACAGAAGCCAGTTATGGACAGAAAGGAGACGCATGCTGTGGCCATACCACCATGAAACGTCACCACTATGTTTTCCACTCTGCTGCGCACACACACAAGCTATACATTCAGTCATGGCAGGAGTGTGTGGGCGAGTGTGTGAGCACTAACGCACACAGACAAGACGCGTTACCTGGATGAGCGCCAGCGGCTTCTCCCGGCTGCGGATCAGTGCAGCTTCCTGCTGCTTCTCCTCCTCCACGATGGTGGCAAAGGTCACCAGGGAGGAGAGGGGAGGGCTGCCTACTGCTCCTAGCACCCAGGGCCTGAGGGGAGAGACGGGTGACAGAGAGAGAGAGAGAGAGAGATGGAGAGAGGGTGGGTATCAGTGTCTGTGCTGTGATAGTAAAAGCAATAAGTGTGTGGACAAAGGTTGAGTCAACTACTACTGACAAGCTCCTGTGTGTGAACGGCCACCTGTCCACCTGGCTTTCACAAATCTCGTATACGATTGCATAACAGTGTGAATTTTTACCATCGGTCGGGCTCTAGCCCTTTGCATAAGCTTCACATAAATCAGTATCATTGATACATTTGATACAGCGGATCAAAAGTATTGTTAGGTGGACTGGAAAATTGTGTTGGCCTAAGGGGATTAGTCATAAACTGGTTTATATCTGCAGAACAGAAAGTTTTTAGTCTTTATTGGAGAGTTCAGGAGTAACAGGGCTCCACAGGGTCCCAAACTTGGTACTTAACTCAACAGGGATGCTGAAGTAATTATCTTATCACAGGCGCTTATCTTATGTCCCTATCAATTCAGGCTTAAAAATAAGGAATCTGGGCACACATCACTTCACTCATATCACAGAGTTTAGCCTTTCACCATTTTACCCAGCTCTAAACACAACAACAACAACATAATGATCAACTTTAAATGGTGAATATGTTAGCAAACAGTTGCCTATTTACATATCAAGCAGATACAGAGCAACATTAGCATTCATTTTGTGCTGTTTCTGGCCACCTGAGGAATGCAGGTCCAACTACTTGCTAACTTTGTCTGCCATTTGGTGCTGGCCCAGTTAGCTTACTTTGGGTATTTTTATTTTTTTCTCTGAAAACAGCTGGATGTTTGAACCGAAACAACACTATAAGAGCAGTTTGAACCAAAGCTGGAAAACAAAAACCAAAAAAGAATCATAGAGCTGAGGAAGCGCAAAGTTCGGTGATCATTCTCTGTGGATTCTATACGTCTTTCACATTTCACACAGTCACTAGATCTAATTTATTATGAAATATTGATTGAAGCTATATATATATACACATATATGCATACATACACACACATATACATATATACATATATACACATAAACATATATAACATGGAATAGGAGACATAATGTCAGCTGACATGGAAAAACTGATGCATGCCTTCATTATCAGTAAGTTAGGTTACTTCAATAGTCTTCCAAACCTTACACAATAGAGAATACAAAATATTACTACTTGTAATGGCTTAGCCCTAAAATATAATGTAAATAAATACATTTCCATTTCCACACACTACAAATATTTCCCTACAAAAACAGATGCAGTACACATTTCCTCTCTGAATATTTATATTCTTTGAATGTTAAAGCACATCATTTGTCTAGCTTTTTCCTATTCCAAAAGTGTCTTGAACATCTATTCAACATGTAAAATATGACAATTCACATAGACGCCATGAGCTCCCTGCGGTCTGATTTGTGTGCGCTTTATATGATTTCCTATTTCATACTTGCTTACGTGAGGGTTGGAGACATAGTGCATTAATAGTTTGTTATAAATGTGGCCAAAAGCATTCCTAATCACTCACCATGATGCATGTTAAATTCATGTGGAAAGTGGAGTCTGTGTTTGTGTGTGCGTGCGTCAATCTGTCCCAGAGACACCTCTGGAAATGTTCATAGAGGAGAAAAAACCTCTGACATTCAATCAAAGCGCAAAGACTATAAAGGCATCTGTATTAATTCTGACTTGGGATATGGAAACAGTGTCCCAGAAGGCAGACATGAGAATAAACGAGGCTGCTGCTGCTTCCTGAGCCTTGAACTCATCCGTCTCTCTGCTCATGCAAATACCAAGAGGAACCTATAACCTGCTCCCTGTTCTGTATGATCCGTTGTGACATGAGGGCTGCCCTTATCAATACTGATTAACATCACCAGCTTCAGTAGAGTGACTCACACAGCTGTTGAATATCTAAAAGTCTGCTCTGAAGATTGCAGCATGGGGAAACACACAGTGGAGGAAGTATGATATCAGATAAAAAGAAAAGGGAAGGAAGATGAAGAGCACTTTTAAGACCGAGATGACTGAAAAAAGACAGAGCATTACACAGTTTAATTTCCTTTACACACACACACACACACACACACACACACACACACACACACACAGACACACACACAGACACACACACAGACACACACACACACACACACACACACAGACACACACACAGACACACACACAGACACACACACACACACACACGACACACACACAGACACACACACAGACACACACACACACACACACACACACACACACACACACACACACACACACACACACACACACACACACACACACACACACACACACACACAGACACACACACAGACACACACACAGACACACACACACAACCATCTGGCTTTAGGGACAATTGTTGTATATAAGTCAACTAGAAATGCATATTTATGGAGCTCACACTGCTGTCTGTGTGTGCTGTGTTTGTCCAGCTGTCTGGGGATGTTGTAAAGGTCAGGGTGACTCAGTGTCTGCGGGCAGGTCAACCCAGCTGTACTGGGTCATTTCGAGCTGTTCACCTCACTCAGACCTCTCAATCTGTCTAACTAGAGGGCAACCTGTCAGTGAGCGCTTACATTTGACAAGTTTTTACCTTCCCTGGAGATTAGATTAGATTAGATACTTTATTCATCCCCAAGGGGAAATTCACAGTTTCTAGCAGTATCCACAGACTGATAATAATAACAAAAGCAATAACAGACTGATAATAATAACAAAAGCAATAACAACAACAACAACAACAAGAGGTCAAATGCTAAAGAACTAATCAAATAAAATAGAATAAATAGCTAAATAACAAGCATTGGGTGAGTGTCCTAAGGTGCATGGTCAAATCCAGTGCTTGAAAGGCCTAAAGTGCATAAGTAGGTGGTCACATAATGCAGGGTGCACTGTGTCAGGTGGTACAGTTTGATACAGTGACAGCAGCCTGTCGCTGAAGCTGCTCCTCTGCCTGTAGATGGTGCTGTGCAGTGGATGCAGTGGTTTATGATGATTAGATTTATCTAATCAGGCTTAGATAAACACTCCTTGTGTCAGATCAAGTGCACCCACAAGATAATATATATGTGGGTGCACTTGATCTGACACAAACATACACTGGCTTTGAGATTAAGTAAGTGAAATATATATATATATATATATATATATATTTATATATATTTATTTATTTATTTATATATTAATGTATGTATTTATTTGTATGTATGTATGTATGTATGTATGTATGTATGTATGTATGTATGTATGTATAGTGTGTGTTTGTGGACTGCTGATAAAAAAAACAAAAACAAAGAAAAACATCAGTTTTAAGAAGACACCTCAACAGTGCCACCAAGTGGAGAACAGAAGTAGTCAACCTTGTTGTGACAGCAACCTCTCTTGCGTGTTTGTACTCCAGTGTGCGTTATGTAAAGACACTCACCCGGTGGGTCTCTCTGGCTCGCTTCTTTCGGCACACTTGAACGTGACCCTCCTGGTTGCAGGAGTGGCAGTGACAGGGGACCCCTGGGCACCTTGACCCCTCTGGACACCTGTTTGTCCCACTCCGATCAAGCGATTCTTCTCCTCCTCCAGCAGCGCCCGAAATGAGCATGAGGAGGGCGGGGACTGGACTGCTGTTGCCCTGTAGATGGAAACAAATGACGCATAAGAACATAGTGACACATTAATTCACATTAAAAGTAAAAGATGGTTGCATCTTTCTTGCTACTGCTCCTGGGCGGACCTGCTGTGTTAGTAGTTAATTATGTTTTCCTTCCAATTTGTCAAGCACAGTGTGCATAAAAAATATTCTTAGTTCTTAGTTGAAAAATGCATCTTTACCTAGATATATTGTCCAAAATTATCTTTTAAATCTACAATGCAAAGCTGGTGAGTAGGTAGAGAGGCTGTCAACAGTGACAACCATTATTTTGTAGCAAGATGTTTCTACCAACAATGATGCTTGGTACCTGCAAAACTTTGTCACCAATATACACATTATGAATGGACTGAAGAATCCTGGCTGACATCTGATCATTATCGGGAGGTGCTGACCCAGATCAGATGACACCCTGCTTACAGTGTGCTAGTGCGTATACATTGTGAAACATGTTTTAATACTGTTCATGTGTGGGATGTTAGATAATGTTGGCATTAAAGCAACAACTGTGACTTCAAAATAACTAAAACACAATGTCAGTTTTCTTTGTACCCATTATCTGTTTAGCATCTATCTGTTTCTAGGTCAGTGGTTCCCAAGCCAAAAGCTACAAGGGGGGGTTGAAAAGCCTTCTTGATTTAAAGGGATGTAAGAAAATTAAATATAAACAGTAGTTAGATTATTTTTTAAGATCTTGAATTCCTTGTTTTACACAAACTTCCTGCAGTTATTGTGTTCACTATTTGAGTTTATCAGTTGTTATGTATTGTTATTGTTATGCATTGATTATAATATGAAAAATCCATAAAGTATGTCATTTAGTCTCATCGGTTTCCTCAATGATAGAAAAGGGGTCCACTTAAGGAAAAAAGGTGGGGAACCGCTGTTACTAGGAAACTGATTTATGCTTATGTGCAAATGTACTGTCAATGTGCTCTCTCATGGAGTTTACTTAGTTTTGTCTCGTGTCATCCACTCTAAAATGTGTTAAAGCGAGCCAATCCACAAACACAAAGTTTAAAACTAACTGCCGCTATAAATCCATCAAAGGGAACCAAGAAGTTATTTCTTGAAAGTTGAGTAGTGGACAGGAGTGGTCTTCATATTTGGGCTCACTCACCAGGCCTTCCCACTGCTTTTGGATGGGGTGACTGTGGGGGTTGGTTTGGATGCAGTGGACTCCACACTGGCCTCCTTGTTGGCCATTGCCAACATCTTCCTCTGCTTCTGGGACAGTTTAGCGGGAACAGGGGTGTGCTTGATGCTGGCACTAACACTGCACGCGGGAGGAAAAATATGTACCGTTAGCTGAAATGAGCAAAGCTGAAGTGTGGCAGTAAAGCTTTCCTTCAGACTCAGGCATCACGTTTTAGACATAAAGCAAAAGCATAAATGTAATTCTACGGCAATCAGTCACTCATTTATTGCCATCATAAGTGGTCACTATAAATAATCTGTAAATGATTTCCTCAGGTAGAATAAATACAGCCGGTGTCTCATACCTTCCAGGGCTTTTAGGAGTCGCTCCGAGGGTCTGCAGAGAGTTGGCCTCCATGTCCATGATTGTTCTCAGATCCAAGACTGGGGGTGGACGAGCAGGACTGCAGATTGTAATAACACAGTCACATATACAGCTCAATTTTCAATACTTTTTCATTAAGTTGATATGAAAACATTAGCTCCTTTCTCCTACCCCCCCATCAAAATGAAGTGGGAGGATATAAGGTCTGTTGTTAAAGACAGGCTACCTGGTATCAATTCTCAAACCTGCTTTTCAAATAATATTAAACCACTGATGAATGTTATATCTCAAGTACTTTCAGGAAAAGAAAGAAAGGAAACAAGATTGTGAGAAAGAAGATGTTTTAAAACATAGGATCGTGAAGTCCATCTTACCAGGGAAGGGCCTTGGGGATGGTCTGTGTAGCAGAGTTGGGGGGAGTTAGGAGGCAGGAGGTCGGGGTGCTGGGTGGGGTCTTTAACCTCTGACTAAAAGCCTTCTCATCCTGCAGATGAGAAACAACAGTTTTACCTGTGATCTATAGATTTGTCTGAGTATTAGATCCACCACTGCATGTAATAATCCTACAATAAAGCACAAGTTACATGTTACTTTGTGCAATCTAATAATGATTCACCAGCAGTAGGCCCTACTGTAGTAACATATATTAAACATATAATTTGTTATATTAAGTATGCAATAAAATAACTGCATGTGATTGTTGTAGCGGTCGGACATTCACCTCAGTTTTGTCATGGAAGATGGGTGACTGCATGTCTCGGGGACTGCCCACGCCCATGTAGCTCCCCTCTGAATCGGATGTGAGCAGCTCCTGCAGAGACTCTGTGGAGTTTGCCTTGCCTAACTTCACCAGGGATGGCGAAACCACTGAGAAAGAAGAGAGTGTGTTAGTGAAACTTTTACAACCAACGACAACCTAGAACTTCTGAAAGGAGCTGATGGATGTGGCGGAAAGAAACAAAAGTAACTTTGTGGTTTGTCATGATGTGTGGATATGTGGGAAGTCGAGCATGTAATGATTGTATTTATCATCATTGTGTGTTGAAGTATACCTGCAGCAGGGGGGCTTTGAATGATATCAGAGAGAGTGTATCCCCCTGAGCTGTCAGAGCGTCGCCTTGGTTTCTTTTTAGCCTTGATCTTGGCCTTCTTTAAGAGGATTTCCCTGGAGAAAATAGTGGTACAATCATTAGCAGGTATTTATTTGGGATTACCACATTTAAGAAATTTAAAAGGGGATAGCAAGGATTTACAGATAGCATGGTTAGCTCCCACTTTCCTTAAATTTATACTTTTTTATTTATTTAGGTAATGAGTGCTACCTTTGGTCTGTACCCGCATGAAAAGAGTAATGATGTTTTGTTTTGTTTTTTAAACAGAGGATATACAAATATAGTATAAAAGATATAAAAAAGTATAAAAATATATACAAATCTCTGCACAGCAGCCAAATCAGATAACAAACACATTAAGAGTAAACATGGAGATGCTGAACATTTTTGTATACCTGCAGGAGTGATCCAGTTCTGCTTCTGGTTTGGGGCTGAAAGCTGAGTCCAAATCCTCATCCTCATACACACTGAGGTCTGGGGCACCAGGATACGGAGTGATAACCCTCCTTTGCATTGCTGGGATCTGAAATTAAAACAAACCAAAAAAAAACAAACAACTGAAAAATCTATAGAGAAGCTGCAAGATTTATTTTTATGGCACACTTGTATTTCTTTATATTTCCCACAAGTCATATAGAGTGTGTCGATAACATCCAACTGATTTATATAACAAACAAGCACAACAATCGCATTCGTTTTTCCCAAGTTAGTTATTTAATTCGAAACAAAAAGTGTTCCATAGCTACTCTGACTCACCATCCTCCTGTAGGCTGCAGAAAGCTCCACAAGCACTTCATCACTAAGAATATCCAGCGCTCTGAGGGGAACACAAAAACACAAAAAGGGGCAGACAGACACACACATACAGATGAGAAAATATATTTTTAGTTCGCTCTTGCTGGGCAACCTATTTGTCTTGCTGTATATCAGAATCTCCATGTCCACAACTTTACTGAATACATACTCGAGATAATCTCCTACAGAACAGAACTGTACTTTTGAAGTTATAATGACATTTTTTAATGAGATTCATTAAAGCACTGTGTTCAAAGTGTTCATTGCAACTCTGTGTAGCTATAAATAAACAATTAAAGAAAAATATGCTGAAATGAATCAGTTAGAAAAAGAGCTTTGCAAGTGCACACTGGGTTAGTTATTCTCATTCTCACTTTGACTCCAGCAGGGCAGCCATGTTGAGCACAATGAACTGGAGACAGGAGAGTTTAAGCTGCTCTGCGTTGTACATGGCAGCAAACTCCAGCAGTTCTGCAGCATTCTTCAGAGTCACTGAGAAGAGAAAAGCAAGCAGCTTTAATGACGACTCACAGAAAAAAGAACCAACTGTGTCTAATAATACTTTTCATAACTTCCATTAGTAAAATTGTGCTGCATTCATATCATATATAATTTGGAAGTTGAAGAATCCAACACAAACCAGTCAATAACATCTGAATTCTGAGCCCTTCCTATTTTTTACTTGATTTTCTGTATTCCTCGTTGATAACTGGCCAACCACAGATGATGACGCATCATGTTGAAATTAAGTAAAAGGTGATATTTAGAAGAACACCAGATCAAATATCTCAAGAAACAGAACATGATGGGACAGCAGTCTGAATAACCTCCATGATGCTATGTTTATTTTATGCTTTCATACCTCATTACTCAGTTAAGTTACGAGAACACCAACATTTCTGCCAATTTTAGTCACCTTATGGTTATATTTAATGGAGATCAACAGCCCTCAAATATATCATTTGTAAATCCGGAGCAAATCCAGTTTGCACAAAATTCCTGTCACAGTGTTTTGATGACTGAAAAACAAATTCCATTAAATTGTAATTTTCATATGACATGAATTCAGCATTATTTCAAAAGGAGGAGTTAAAGATGGAAAAGGAAATGATACTGGCTAGAAGGATAGAGGAAAAGACAAAAAACAAAAAACATACAGTTCTCCGTGATGACGACCTCGCACATCTCCTTCAGTCGTGTGATTAACAGCTGGTCAGCCACAACCAATACGTTGCAGACAAACTCCACATTCAGAGACTCTGTGGAGCAAAGAAAGAACAATATATTCTGTTAATATGTGCCTTTTTACTAATATGTTCAAATAAAGCAACATCATTAAAAATACCAATTCAAAATGTGCTATCAGTCAACATAAAACTTAAGAAGCTACCTTTAATGGTGGGAGACTCATCTGTGTAAATGTACTCGAGAATGACCTGCAGAATCTCTGAGCTAGTGGGCATCTCTAGTGCAGTGCAGGATGTGGCCTGAGGGGGCGCAAGATCACATTATTATCAGTACCAGTATGGGTCATGTCCACAAAAGTGTATTTATATTAGGCAGTATGAACAAAAAGAACCTTGCATACCTCAATCCAGGGGTTTCCAAGCATACTATTGAAGTATTCTGCAGAAAAATTAACACTAGTCACATTCATGTAAAATGACAACTTGCATTCTCTATATGAATGAATGACAACATCTGTCTATTTGCATCTTTGTTGATGTGTGGATCCACCTTACCTAGTCTTGCACAGAGGACACTTTTGTGACATGGAAACTCTTTCCCATCTTCGGATTTCAAGGTAACATCACAAAGATATGAGCTGCACAGACACAAAAGACAAAAGATACATGCATCTACATTTTTCTTCTCAGATTCACTTCAGCTACAACTGGTCCTATACACGCATGTACGCACCATTTTTTCTGGTAGAATTTGGGTTTGTTGCCAGTTTTCTTGTTTATAACATTGATTTTTCCACTTTCATATTTGACTCCGTCCAGTCTGTCAAGGAACAAAGATAAATTATTAAAAAGCAATGACACCAAATATGATTTTGCCTTAAGATTTAGAGCACACTCGCTCTCTCACCGTGCAGACAGGCTTCCCAGACCCAGCTTTTTTGCAACACCCTGTAAGGTTTTCACCGGGTTGGCCCCTCCATCGTTGGCCCCGGCCTTGTCACCTTTGCCTCCTTTCCCCTTCTTGCCAGGCTTGGCGCACTTGCTCTTGGCCTTGTCACCATCTCCTTTGGCTGCAGTGGGAATGGAGCGGTACACATCGAGGGCTGAACGACCTCTCAGGCCCAAGTCCTGGAGGCTGCTGATAAGCCTCTCCTGCTCCAAGTCCTGGCCAGGGACAGGACGAGACAGTGGAACACAGTCCTCATTAATAACCAAAGCTCTTCAATGCCAATGTGAATATCTCAGATTGACTAAAACAATAGTATATATTGAAGCCTAGTAAAAGAGTTTGTTAAATGAATAAGTAAATGATTGATGATGACTTTCTTTTCCCCTCACCTGGTTTTGTCCCATCAAGACCCCTGAGACTCTCGGTCGGGCCCCGTGCACCAGAAGTTCACAGGAGTCTGTGTAGATGAAGTGCAGGACGTATTCCAGCATGTCTGCTGGGATCTTCTCCAAAATAATTAAATCGCAGCCCACGGCGTCTTCGCTCTTCCTCACTTCTCCACTCAACTCCTCATCAACCCCGCAATGCTCAGACATGAACAGCTTCCGGAACAACTCTGACCTCATCGACAGGATGTACTTGTGGGCCGGGAAGGTGCGATCGCCGGCCTGAAGGGTCACATCATGGATGCTGTCCATTTCATCCGCCTCATCCAGAAGGCTCCGGAAGTGTTGGGAGAAGGAGGATGGAGAAATGATGGGAATCTCATACAAGCTGGATTGAAGACACAGGGTGGACATCATTGAACAATAATCATTTAGATGATCAGAAATGGCAATTTAGAACACATGCATCAAGAACACAAACACAAACAGTGTCATCTGTGACACCTGAGTGATAATTGGACTAGAGGAAATTAATCTTCAAAAGGCCAGGTGCCTATTTAAACAGAAAATATAAATGTAAATAGAGAACAGACCTTTTCAATAACAAGATTACAATGCCTATCTGACAGCAAATGCATAAAAACTGTTGTTAAAAGAGCAGTGGTATAATAGAAAAGGGCTGTAACACAGGCTCCAGATAAGCAGTGTATGTTATCATCAGGGAAGAGATCTAAAAATAAAAAGACAATTAGACCCAAATTTAATTTAAAATTCTTTTGAAATTTGTCCATTTAGGATTATTAGGCTTCTCTGGCCACTAATTAGACATGAATAACCTCATTGGTGGAGTTTGGATTATCATCTGTTTCATAGATTTATTTCCTCTAGTTCAATTATCACTCAAGTGCAGCACTCATTGTAGTTTTAAACACCCTGTTTATCCAGGATGTGTATAAGCTTCCATGTCACGTCTGCCAGCTTAAATTTTTATCAATGCAGCTGTCACCACTGGCTGCGACACTGCTGTGAAACAGCTTGCACTTCACTCACACCTCACAGACTTATAAATGGAAGTGCACCAATGTGTACAGCATTTTCTGTGCTTCAAGGGAGAAATCCTACCTTGTTTTGGGGTCTGACTGAAGCACTCCAAAATTTCGCCCTTTAGAGTCCATGGTGATGCTGACAGCTCTGTGGACGTACGGGAGCTTCTCGAGGCGGATTCTCTCGTACAGTGTCCCAGCGTCTGAATGGCCACAAACCTCCACACTCACCTCTGTAAGATTAAGAGAAGCATGTAAATCACATTTACTCAAATTAAATGAACACTCTCAAGTTCTGTTTACGTTTTGTCTTTTAGCCAATCCCTTTTACTTTCATGTTGCTGGTGCTTGCTATTCTTATCCTTGTACACTTGCTGCTGTTTTACCTCTAACAAACTTGAAATTAGTGTGTTTAGGCCAAATTTCATTCGATACAAATGTAAGGTTTAGTATTAAAAAAAAATAAGTAACAGTGTAATACAAGTCAATAAAAGTCCAAAGAAAACTATTTAAATAATCCGAAATACCAACAATGGCAAAACATTGGACAACTTCATGATTTAATATGCCATATTCCTAAATTCCTCACCTTTCTTCTCCCCATACTTCTTATATTCTCCAGCCCACACGCCACTGAAGCCCTCCCCCTCCTGAGTCACAAACATCATGTCATTCTTGCTGAGAGCTATGTCCGACATGAAAACCTGGCGCCCGTACGCCCACCGGCACTGTCTCACCGAGCTGCCGCAGGAACGCCAGCAAAACACCTGACAAAGAGAGGGAAACGGAGGAGGGAAAATTTAAGGAAAGTTACAGCAACACAAGTCTTAGTCACCATTTTTATCTATAGGTCCCCTTATAGGCTGGGTTATTTGGGATTGTATAACTGTCTACTTGCACCATAGGTTAGATAACAACAGTAAAGCCATGTTAAAAATAACAATGTTAGACATTCTCTCACTGCAGTAACTTCTAGAAACTGAGGCAGGAGTGAGACTAAACTACAATTTTATCGTCCTATAATTAATTGATTAAATTAAGTAATGCTTCTCTCCAGCAGGTGCATAAAACAAAATATAAAGCATTTCCTCTTATACTTTCTAAATGCGCTTACCCTCCCAGCTTCATCTAATGCCAAGATGGCCACCTTTTCCCCTCCTCCCTCATTCAGGATCTGTGGAACCACACGGTGGTCCAGACTACCACCGCTGACCAGAACCTTCTTGATGTTCAGCTGCCTGAAAGAGACCAGTAAAAATCAAAGGATATGAAGTGTCACATTCAAATCATATGTATACTATACTTATATTAGACTTATTTTAGTCACTTATATGCACTCATCCTCACTAGGCTTTCCAATAAACACATATTTGAAGCACTACACCATGCAAATCAAAGAAAAAGATAACATGACTGTTTCCAGTTTAGTGGGCAGTTTACTCTCTGCTGCCATTCAAATTAGGTCTGATTAGAATACTGGATGTGATGCAGAACAGACAATTCCTCTGCTGTGCTTGAGAAGACATTCAATCAGATATTTAAGCATAGAGGAAGATGGAGAGCACAACCTTTAATTCTTTACAGAGATTCCATTTTAATATATGCCTCACAAATACCCTGTCTGACATTACAAGATGCAATCTTTTGTTAGTTAAGAATGAATACTGTACATAAACAAGACATTTGCCCACTACTTGTGCAGTGCAAAAGTGACAGTTAAGAAGAAAGCATTGAATACAAGTCTTTTATCATTTTTGCAGTGTATTAAATTATACTGTCCAATTCACCTTGAAGCCATTTTCTTGCACTGGTAGTCAGCCAACAGGTAGACGTCCCCCTTCTCAGTCACGACTACTGTCGCTCCATCACTAGCTGCTGCCATAGCTATGGTAACATCCTTATGGTGCAGGGCTGATACCTGCCGGGGAGCTGTCACACACTTATCTCCATTAGGATCCAATAAGTAACCTGCCGATTAACACACAGTGTGAGGGGGAGAAAATATGCTGTACATTAACACAGAGTTAACCATAAGCAGTGTGTGTTTAATACTTTAATACTGGCCTTTTACTTGAAAAATACAAATAAGAAAATCACATTATAGCCTTTTGTGTCATCCACCTCTGATATGATGGAGGGTCTTCCCTCCTCACCATACCTTTCTCCTACAGGAGTAAATAAACATTTGTACCATTCTACTAATGCAAAAAGATAATTATTCATACTTGCTAAAAATATTACCAAAATATTTTACTCTTCACTCTGGCATGGATACACTTTATATACACAATTGTCACATTAAGTATCTGAAAAGCAGTACAATTTTTGTCTTGTAACACTGGCTTTGCTGACATTTAGAAGTTGAGACTTACCCAGTTGGCCTCCATTGAGTCCCATTGTGTAGACAGCCTCCCTGGTCCACAGCACTGTATGGAACCTTCCTGCTGCAACTCCAATGACTGTCCTGCCTTTCAACGTCTTGGAGAACACCTACATACAACACAGCATATTAAAAAGGACACTGAAACTATATTACACAGAATACAGAGATTCTAAACTTAAAACTTCTTGGCTGTATAAAATACTAATCCATCTCAAAAAGGAACTTGCATACAATAAAATTCACCAAAACGAGTCACCATCAAACACAAAAACAATGCTGTTACATGAAGCCCCTTTCCATCCCCCCCCCCGTTACCACCTACCTGTTTAGGGACATATGCTGAGGCGGGAGGAGGAGCCAGGCCTAGCTGGTGAAAGGTGTTGAGGCCAAAAGTGTAAACGTATCCTTCTTCTGTCAGAACCACCGTGTGATCTTTAGCTGCTGCCACCTGGGAGCAGTGGTGGGACATCAGACCCTCTACCATCCGAGGAACCTGGAGAGAAGAGTGAGAAGGAGAGGATAATGAAAAAGATTAGAAACAACAAACTGAGTGTGCAGAAATTCAAAACAGCTTAAACTCACTGCTCAGCAGGCATTGAAGATTACAGAGTTCCCTCCACATTAATCATGACAGCATCCCATGCCTGTATTTTTAGCACCAGGGCAATACCCTGTGTAAAATATTACCTTACTTATAACTACTGTATTTGCCAACAATCACTCAAATGGCGCTGTCACAGCAGGAGCCCGGTCGTTTTCTGCTCTTCTCAATTAATTTGCTGTAGTAAACTAATGTAAATGGACAAGTCTGGTCATATGCTATATTTTTCTTATTGTATACAAATTCCATGGACCAAACCCAACACTGAACTAATCTCACTAACAGCAGGGCAAGAATTGCACCACAGCCAAACAGCCAGTGCTGTGGATGCCTTACTGTGTGGCCATAATGCCCCTGTTAAAATTAACTACTGCCCTGTTTTGAATTGACTGTAGTGCCCTTAAAAGAAAGTTGTGGATTCCCTAATTTAATATAAACAACGTGTTGTTCGGCAAAACAGGCAAAAGACAATTAAAATAGCCTAAAACTGGACATCTCCCAAAAACTCTTTGGTGCTGGAATCTCTTGGTCAAATACAATCAGATTGATCACGTTTTCGCTTGTGAGTTTTTCCCGGCAACAGCAAAAAAAAAAAAAAAAAATGCAGGACACGAAGACAGCCACCCACACACGTTACTCACAAGCCCATCTTCCTTAAAAAGGTGCAGTCCGGTTATAGGTGTGTTTACTAGTATTCAGGTCCAAGTAAATGCACCCTAAACTTAACATCCCCTAAAAGTCATTTTTCAACAAAGACTGATACTCGTCAACTGTCATGTCTACACACTGAACTTTCTACTTTAAAACTGAATATGTTGGGATGATTTATTACAAGCTAGTCATTAATTATTTTATTGAGGTTAGTTGTATACTATATGTATGTATGTATGTATGTATGTATGTATGTATGTATGTATATAAAAATGTACAGCACATATTGAGACACCAAAATAACGTCCTTTAACAAGTCTCACCAGATAAGTCTGTTCATCTCCATGGCCAAGTCGTCCTCCCTGTCCATGTCCACAGGTGAAGACCTGGCCTTTCTGAGACAGGAACACAGAGTGGAACTTACACAGGACCACCTACAAGGAGAAGAGGTGGTTAAACATGTACATAATACTGATGTTTCTGTTTTTGCTTTTAGGTGTAAAATACCATATATCCAAGGCAAAAAAGTCTGAAGTTAATGCTGATTAAGGCTCTTGTCATTATAATTTTGACCTCATAGCAGAGGCTGCAATGCATCTCTTTCCATGTCCCTCAGCCAGGCCCTCTTGTAGTGACAGTAAAACACTATGCCAATAAAAGGCCAGGGCACAAGTGGAAAAGCAAACATCATTACTAATACATTGGGCCCCTCAAGCTTTCAATAGAGAGCAGGGATGTTTCCTGAAGTATCACATTGATGTGGACAGTCACACACATGCATACACACCAGTGTAGTTCATTTAATTAAAAACATGTCATTGTGGAATTAATATTTAACCTCTGGCACCTGCTGGATTGGGCTAGGAAGACAAAGACTATACGCAGTGCCACTGGGTCATTGTGTGGTCATGAAATGAGATCCATCTGCCCCCCACTAGGCTTTATGAAATTACTCTGCATGACAAGTCCTGCAGGGCAGAAAAAAAACCACCTCAAACAGAGGGTTTCTTCTGTAAACACCAATAATATCCTGACACAAAGCCTAGATTCATAATTACTTAACGAATACACAAACCACATACGAATGCCAAGTCTGAAGAATAGATTAAAATGATAGCATATCTAACACAGTCGTTCGGTATTACTTAATCTACTATAACTAGCACCTGGTGTGTACACGCACCACTGGGGGTGGTTGCACTGTTGCCAGTAGCTATATTAATCACACTAAGAGCACCCACATGACAAACGCATGAAATTGTAGCCAGGCTGGCACAGTCTGGCCGCATGGTTTAACCGTGCACAGATCAGCCAAACAAAGTCACAAATTAAGACTACACAGGAGAAGACAAAGCGAATCGGACCATGCCTCATACACCAACTATGCCCCCCATTTGACTCAGTCAAACCACATCAACAATGGTTTCTTGATAGCCCCACCTCCCAAATCCACATGTCCAAGGTTTATCATGGTATGCCTAATAATGTAACGCTGTACCACTACTAACTTCATTTATTTATCAAAAGGACAATTAAAATCAAGCATAGCCCGTATGTCTACATCTGTGGTTTCACCTAGAGAAAATATGAGCCAGTATGAGCCATTTTCACAAATGGTGATTTACCCTGAAGAGAAGGTTGTGTAATACAGGACTCTGGGGATGGAGTGTTTTGCTGGTTTACCCAGGTGGTGCGCCTTATCTGGAGTACCCATGTGCATTGGCGCTTTTTTTTTTTTTTTTTATGTAAGACATTGGCAGAGAGTTGAAGCATGAGGCCATTGCTGATGTGACACATGCAAGTGGGGTTTTCAGGGTAGGGAAGCCCTTTGGTGTAGGAAAACACTTACTCCCTGGAGAGCTGAGACAACAACAAGGGGTTGTTAGCCTACCTGCTTGATGTAAACTCCAGTCCTGGCAAACACATCCACCAGCTCAGGGTGCTGTCGGCTCTCCTGATTACCATGCCCAAGACTGAAATTAGTATTGTTTCCCCATGTGTACACTTCAGTTGGGTCTGTAATGAGGAAGAAAACACAGTGAAAAGCACAGCCACAACACTGTTTCCAACTGAAGCATGTTTTAACCACTGGTCTTTTCTGCCATTAAAAGAAGGCAAAGTTTATTTGTGTAGCACCGTTCAATCATAAGACATAAAGACACTAGCAGAAGAAACAAAAAACAATAACGTTATAAAAAGAAAGATTTAAATAGGATTTTAAGTTAATAACACTATTTAGATAGAAGATTATAAAGAAGCTAAAATAGAATAAACCAGAAACCAGATCTTCTGTTCATACACAATGGGTACTACATCCTCCATCCAGTCTTTCAGAAAGTCCTTTGGTATGTAATGTGAAAAGCACAAATCATAACGGCTACAAAAGACACGTGACATAGCACAGGGAGAATTAAATCCGATGCATGTCCAAGTGTGAAATGCGTCATTAAAACAGAATGAGTCATGATGCTAATAAGCTTGTGACTCTGCAAAAACAAAACCACACCTTCACTTCAGCAATGTCATACAACGACAAGTTGAACAAAAAATATTGTTTGGAATGGTGAAGGACACCCGCGCCATGCACATTGGAATTGAAGAGCAGAAGTCAATTTCTTACCAGTGTTTTTGAACACAACATGTGTTGGTCGGTCCTTCATTGTAAGGTCCAGGACAGAGAGACCCTCCTTGTCCTGGGTGGAGAGGAGTCCAGCATGCTAAAACAATGTCAAGGGGAAAAAAAAAAAAAAAGAGAGAGATTCAAAGAGTCAAATTTAGCCTAAAATTAGCATTCATTATTCCTTTTATGACATTTTCATATTATTGCATTATTTGACTGATGATCTGGACTGCTAAATACAAACCTTGACCAGCGATATGAGACAGTGAATCTGTCCGTAGAAAGCACTGCGATGCAGAGCGGTCCAGCCCGATTCCTTATCCTTCACCATCAGGTCAGCACTTTTGCTCTCCAGCAGCCACTCCAGTAGGGCCTTCTTTCCCAGTGAGGCTGCCAGGTGCAGGGCAGTGCGACCAAAGGCGTCTCGCAAGGTGGCCGCATTGTGGCAGTGTGAAGTCAAGAAGGCCCGCAGCTGCCCCTCAGAGCCACCCGTCAGCGCCGCTACCACCTCGTCTGCATGCTTCTGTGAGCGGCATTTCGGGGTGCAGTCCGGCGGTGCCAGACTCATCCTGACTTCCACCAAATCTTCACAGTGAACCCACCTCCCGTATGTATTACAAAGTCCTTCTGACAGCCCACCACCCACAATTGCAAACAAACTCAAATACAATGTGAGGTAACAAATAAACTGTAACTGTAAGAGCTGCTTTTCAAGAAGAAGAAAAAAAAAATGTGTCAACAAAGGGGTCGAGATGGTTTGGAGTGCTAGAATTGTGCTTGTGTTGAGGTTCCACCGCACCCTAGCGACTCCAGAGCCTCTCTGCGACTTGCTTCAGTCCACCATTTCAACCCAGTATTGAACACAAACTAAGGTGCTTGCAGCATACAGTGGCATCAAGAATTCAATAAATACAAAACCTCGTGCTTTTTATACAAAATTGTACATATTAACCGTTGCAAAAATAGTTTCTCCTTTATATACTCTTTACTAATTTACAAAAGGCAACAATTTCAGCAACCCTCTGACCTTCTCGTCCAGCAGTCCAACCATCAAACTTGAGGGGAAAGGCCCCCTTTCCCCCCAAAATTCTCACTTTTCTTTTCAAAACTCCATAATTGTAGAGTGAACCTGAGGAAGAAATTTCCAGAGTTATCACTGATAAACAATGGCCAACATTCACACTTTGTGTACTTGCAAAATCTAAGTACAGCTTTGTGTGCAGGATGCAGTAGGGAGATGAGATCCAAACTGCAGGCACAAAGGTCAGAGACAGTCCGGCCTAACTACAGCCTTCAGCTGAGGCTGCCGGTTCGCTGCACAGCTTTTTATGCTGAGCAAATAAGATAGGAGGCTGTTCAAATGAATTAATGTTTGCACATGGGTAATGTTTCTGTGAAGAAAATGCACAGACATTAATAAGGGAGGTTCTCAATGTTGACTACCAGGCAGCAGTATTAACGTATGTAACATGTTAAATTAGCCGAATAACATGAGATTCTTCAGTTTCTGTGTTGGATAAAACACTACATTCAACCCCTAACTGGGTTCTGTGTGAAACAACTGAGTGTTGAAGACATTATGAACCTGATTCTTCATCGGAGTAAGATTCACTGATCATATTTCCCCACACAGTTAGGTGACTAACCTGCTAGCCAGCTGCAAGCTACTTCGGTATTAGCTCCTATTACACAAGCAGCAAAAGGGCTACACATAATAATTTGCGATGTATGCTCAGCTAACCTTACAGCTTGGTGTGGGCGACAGTAACAACAGAGCTACGGGTTCAAAAAGTGTTGTTAGCTAGGGCTAGCTAACTCTACCTTGGCAGCTAGCTTAACTGACACATCATCGACAGCTAACGTTAGCGAGCTCTGCAGCAGGGAAATCAACATTTAAACATTTAATCATCTAATTATTGAATCATTGAATCACTGAATCATCTCTTACCTTCCGCTAGATAAAGAAAAAAGAGGACATGGAGAAAGTTGCATCAACGACGTACATCCTCTGTGTCATTACTACAAACGCGAGACGCTAGCGGCTTTTTCACTGGTGCAGATTTTGACAGGACTGGACGCCTGAAGCCCTGCAGGTTAGGTAAAACGCCTCGCTACTGTCGAGACTTCTGATTGGTCGGGACGTGTGTACGCCGACATTCTATTGGTTGTTTTTTTGGGCGTTCGTTGCGCTCAATGTGCTGTTGCTGTAACTATGATGTCATAGGAAAGTTGATTTGATTTTTACTTTAGGGTTTATATTGTTAACATAATTTTAAATAACGTAGAAATTAAAAAATATATTTAAAACAAATGCTATTTATCTTGTCAATTAATCTTAAATGAAACAAGAATATTATTTAGTATAGTATAATACGTTATAATTTGCACCTCATGGTCATCTCGACAATAACACATTATTCTTCATAAAAGCACAACTACAGCTGCTAATACTACTCACTCTTTAATGGACAAATGTGTATTACCGCACTGTGCCTATATTTCCACTTAGATGCAATTAAGAGCAAGAAAAGGTAGAATAAAATAAGATATACCGTTATTAATCCCCCGTAGGAGAAATTCAAATTACACACAGCAGCATTGGGGAATATAAGGCAATAAAAAGAGTACAGTGTACATACAATAGTATCACAATAGCAGGGAAAAGGTTTGAGAGTTGTTTTGAAATTAATTCTGCACAAATCTTTTTTCTTTCACTTTATAGAGAATAAGAATTATTTGATGTTCCACCCAGAACAGAATCTTTTGAAGCACGCCACAACTACAGTGGAGTGGGCATGAAAGGTGGATGTAAAATGTTTAGATCTGCCACAAGAACATCATGTCAGTTCCAATAGTCTCATAGTTATACATTGGGTATCACTTTCAGCCTTGATCCAGGTTTCATGGAATTACTCAGATGATTGTCACATTGACCCAGGCTAAGAATAGGAAGGAGTCAAAGGAGGTTAAAGCTAGGGTTACACTGGGATCTACACCGGGGCTTCCAAATATGACATATTGATGAGCACGCCCTCCGTCACGCATGAACGCATCCACAGTGTTGCTTCTCAGCAGTATAATCCTGCATAATCCAGAAGACAATGCCTTCACTACAAGGTCGCCACTCAAGTAATTTCTCAAAAGGAGAGGTGGAAATACAGACAATGAAGAGATAAAGGGAATCCAACCATTGCACTGTTAAGACAATAATATTGTGTTATTGAACCCTTGAAACTGTCAAATGCTATTCAAATCATTATTTGGTTGAGGAAATTAATTAAAGCTGCCAAAAACAGTGGACAGAATGTGTTTAAAATATTTATTTTTTATATTTTGAACTTAGTGTTAGTTATTACTTGTGGATAAAGTAAGTGAGGTCACGGACCTTTGTTTGAGGGATACGTAATTAATGACATTCAACAGTTTTCAAAATCAAATGTGAAATAGTTGAATATTATATATATATATATATATATATATATATATATATATAGTAGGGATGTAGGATTTAGTGGCATCTAACATCTGTAGTTGCAGATTGCAACTCCCTCGCTTCTCCCATCCCTTCCAAGCGTAAAGGAGAAACTACGGTGGCCGTGAAACACGCCAACAACGCCAATGCTCCTATCTAGAGCCAGCGTTTGGTTTGTCCCTTCTGGGCTTCTGTAGAAACATTGCAGTCCAACATGGCTGACTTAATGTGTCTGTAGATATAAACATTTCATTCTAAGGTAACAAAAACATCACGATTCCTATACTCTGATTATACACTAATGAAAACGTAGCACCCTAATGCATATTATATTCCACTTCTACTAATAGATCCTCCTAAATGTTACACACTGGCCATGTTTATATTAAAGGATTAAAGGATGACTGTTTTTTTTTTTTATTATTTGTTTCAACCTTTACCTCAAATCTGAGCCAGGCACCTTCATCCAAATGATTACAAGTCATTTTTTCTTTGCTCTTCTTTTAAGTTTGTTTGTATGTGGTTCTGTATCATGTGGACAAACACAATTACACACAATAAATCTTGATAATGTTTTTCCACAGCCTCCATTGGGTATGGCAGAGAGATCATTACAATCCTCAAGGATCCTAAACTTCAAATAAATAGCTGTAAAATGCGTTTTAGACATCAGATCTTATGATAGGCCCAACAGATCAAACTGGTTTTCCCACAAACTTTTTTGTCTCCCTACATGTTGAGTCATAACAACATCACGTGAATATATTTTATTTCAAGAAATACCAACTGCAAACATGTTTGTGCTTGGTAATGATGTAGTATGGAACTGTATAAATATCATCACTTTTTGTGTAAACCTGTGATCAGAAGATATAAACTTGCTTACATACTATACTGCTGCCTCATCTCTGAGTGACGCTGAGTTGTGCTTCACATTTCTTGGGACGTCACTGGAGCTCCCTCGGGGACCCCTGGAGGTCCCTGGCCCTCAAGTCACCACCGGCCCACTTCATTTTTAGGGTAACTAGTTGCGTTTTCTACAATTAGATGGTTGACAGTAGAGTTAAGATTAATGTAAAAACCACGTGTGGCATCGCCATGAGAGGGGAATCTAAAATAAATTGTAAATGAACTTAGAGGAGTTTTCAGTTCACCCCCCTTTTGCTGAACAATGGTATGCTCCCTCCTTCCAGTGGTCTGCACTGTGCTGCTGTGTTTAGTCTCTCCCTCCAGACTCCCTACGTTTAGGAGAGCGACAAGCTGGTCGTACCTAATACATGGCACCGTCTCGGAACCAGTAGCCCGAGTAAGTTATCTGTCGATTTTACATTCTGAGCCGGACTTCATTGTTTTATCGGGACTGTAAAATACCGTGCAGCTTGTACACATACATATATATATGCGCCTGAGGTGTGGATAACAAAGGAAGAAGATAACGTAACGTTAGAAGTTTGCAAGCGTCGTCCACATCACCGTTATCGTCATGGAAAGGTAGACTTTTCCTAAAGGAGGATGGTTTGGGGGTAGTTATATGGAGACTGAGTTGGAAGTGGGAGCAGCTTTCGAAAGGATACAGTCGGGAAACATAGGCCTAGTTGAAAAACTTTTCCTTGTTTCCCGTGGAAGAACAAGGCGGTGACTGGCTTGGATTGTTGTAAAGTAATCTTTACGCACGGTCTGCGCCGACAGATTTCTACAGCGCAAGATGCGCCTGTTGAGCACCTCGTGCGGATGTAACCGCGGACAAATCCGAGGGAAAGCACACAAGTCTGGGATGATGTATTTGCTCTTCCTCCTTGCGCTCGCACTGTCCTGTCACGGCTGTCCGGACAAATGCTTGTGCTTCTCACAAACTGTGAAATGCCAAAACCAGGACTTGGACACGATTCCGCAGGATTTGCCGGCCAATACCAAATTCCTGTTCGTCACAGGAAACAATATTTCCCATATTAGTGTGGACTCTTTCCCAAACCGCCTGGAACTATTAACAGATCTCTATCTCAGTGGGAATGAGATGGAGTCTGTGGATGCAAAGGTATTTGACAACTTGCCAAACCTTGTGCGGCTGGACCTGAGCAACAACAAATTCCAGACTTTCAGTGAAAGAGCTTTCCCTCACAATAATACACTGCAGTTCCTCAATCTCAGTAGGTCTTTTCACAACCATTCCTTCATAGATGAGGTCCTGGGTGTCCTGCAGAGTGGAAACCTCTTCCAGCTGACGGTCCTGGACCTGTCCAACAATGACCTTGTGATTCTTCCAGACAACATATTCGCCAGCCTCTCCAACCTGGTCAACCTCAGCCTGCAGAACAGCTCCATCATCTCCATGCAGAACGGGACGCTGAAGGGGCCGCTGCTGCGTGACCTTGACCTGAGGGACAACAGCCTGAGGGATCTGTCCACCACCACCCAGGCAGAGTTCAGCCTCAACCCCGGCGTCCGCATCCGGCTGGCGGGGAACCCCTGGCGCTGCGACTGCTTCATCGAGGACACGCTGTCGTGGCTGAAAAACTCCACCCAGGTCGTCGACGTGCAGAACCTGACCTGTACAGAACCCGAGGCCCTGAGACACCAGCCGCTCCTGCAGGTAGAGCAGTCGCAGCTGAAGTGTTCTGGCGACATGGAGGGCGTGCTGGAGACTTCTTATGTTTTCCTGGGGCTGGTGCTGGCTCTGATTGGCGTCATATTCCTGCTGGTGCTCTACCTGAACAGGAAAGGCATCAAGCGGTGGATGTACAACATCCGGGATGCTTGTAGGGACCACATGGAAGGGTACCATTACAGGTACGAGATAAACTCTGACCCGCGTTTGGCCAACCTGAGCATCAATTCAGATGTGTGAGAGAGGACGGGACACTGTCTTGGACCCCACAGTGAGATATCAAATGACTTATACTGTTAAGATTTGCATGAAAGTCTTCCTCCCCTTCCCCCTTTCCCCCCACGATGCTATTGAGATTTGAGATTTGACATCTGTCATGGCTCCTAATTAACCCCTCTCACAACCTCCATTCAGCCCCACTGCCGCATGTCCTATACAAGTACCTGGCAGCTGTGATGTCAACTGCATGGACAGTGAATCATGGTGAAGGGTTGTTGTTTTTGTTTTTTTGGAGAGTTGCGAAGAGTCATATGTTCTATTTTTACTTTTCCTAAAGGATAAACGTATGGAATACATTGACTTTTAAGTGAAATACCTATCAAAAACACATACTGCCCGTCATTGCATCCCTCTCATTATGCCTCTGCTGCAGAGAAATGCTATACTGCTTGTTTATGAGTTTGTTCTTTTTAATATGTGAATTTGTGATATACAATATACCTTTTTTTTGAATGATTATAGTGCACACTGCATAGTTTTTGGATTTAGTAGGTGGCTGTAATTGCTCTTTTTTTCTGTGAAGATATTCAGCTAAATAAAATGGATTGCTGGTATGTGTCTCGACTAAAGACATTCAATCTTAAACCTGAGGAATGGGATCTAAAGGCTTTTGAAACAGCAGACAGACTCATTCCTGAGGCAGCTAGCATGAACCATATGACAAACACAACTCCTACCCCGGTTGTCAGCGAGTTCAACAATGTGTGAAACTCTGTTAACAGTTTTAAGCGCTATTTTAGCTAACAAGTGAGTTGCATGAACTCAAATTGAGAAGTTGAATGGATGACATGCTGTCTGAATTTAAATGAGCTTCTCCTATCTGTAGGTCTGTAGGTGATGAGAGTAGCCAACTGTTATCTCCCACCCAATTTGCTTCCTGCTGTGAATCTGATAAAAATCCTTGGCTCTGCAGTAAATTCCCCAAAAATAATGTCTGTGAGCTGCAGCCAGTGGGCAGGTTTCGCACCCGACGGCCCCGCACCCACAGACTCCAGCATACACTGAAAACCTTTTAATATACTCCAGCTGCAAAAAAAAGGGGAATAAAACAGTATATGCTGTTTCGTGGCACATGCTAATGAAGGCAAACTGAACCCGAGATTCTCATGGGGCACACAGAGGTATTATGGAAATGAGCTCAAGCGGCTTTGCTTCTCATGTAACCCTGTTTTTATGGGAGCTCGTGTTTTCCATTAGTGTTTCTACCCAACTGTCAATTGCTATTTTTCGTGTCGTCCAGTATAGTATGGATAAGTAATTGATTCCTATTCCTTATAGGAGTATAATATGCATGTTGTTGTCTGGCAGTCTAAATTAATGATGTTTGTTGTGTCTGAACTTTCTTGGTCCTTTTTTGAAGAGCATCTAGATAGATAATAATTTCCCTCTCCCTCCAGCTCCTCACTCCTTCGCACAAACACATCTCTAACAACTGGCCTTGCGTAGCCTGCAGCTACATGTCATTTGTAGTAGAACAGCATGGCTTGTGCACAGATTTCCCCTCACTGTATCACGCGGCAACACGGTCCGTTGTCATGGCATATCTTTGTATTTCAGTGGGGGGGGGGTTCAGCTGCCATAATTCTGATTCTGTCTCTGGATGTGTGTGATTACGCTCGTTTGACATGAGGAAGGGAAGCGCTGTGTAACACTATCTGTCTGGTCTGGTGCTCTGGCTGGTGTTAATGCTCTGTATGTCTCCTGACAAACACAGCAGCCGCTCCACTGTCTCGGAGGGCTGAAGACGTGTCGTCACACCTTCAGTTTCGCACTTCCCGCCTGGAAATCTCTTTGTCTAGGAGACAAAAACAGCATTGCCAATCTTGGAGATAAGGAGTATGTAGTTTGCAATAGGCTGCTAGTTTTTATTTGATTATTCTCACTATTCAAGGTGTCTCAGGCTTCTATTCTGATGATCACACCTCCATTTCTGGCTCTCTGACATTCTTGTACAATTGTGATTTTGCAGGTTGATTTTAACTGGTTAAACAGCCCGAAGGCTGTTGGTTACGAGCTTGTTTCCTCACTCTGGATTTATAATTGTTGCAGGTTCATTTTGAAAATGGATGGTCTCACTTCACACCCTATTCCCCAAAGTGTGGCTTCCTTACCTCTTGGTCCCAGGAGGGACACACAGGTGCAGGCTGCTTACAACCTAATGTTTCCACAGAGACTGTCAGTGAGGAGTCCTTCTCCTCGCACAGTCTGCAGATTCATATTAACGAGTGATTTTGCCCAGCCACGCCTCGAGCTACGCTTGGCAGAGCAGGTGTAATTACAGTGAGGAAAAAAAAAAAAGGCAAAGTGAGAGTGCAAATGGTTAAAAAGGAAGAGCTATAGCAGTGCTGGGTGTGGAGAGCGCTCTCTGTTCTATTAGCTCAGCGACACCTTCTCTGGCTCACTCAGTGGACCCTTTGTGCTTGTTAAGACTAGTCCCCAAACAGCTTCAACGTCTAAATAGCCGGTCATTGACTTATGGTGTCAACTGAGATCCAGAGCGGCGGCAGCGTGTCTCGGGCAGCTCTCTGGACTCTCTCAGCTGTCTGTTTAAGGCTGTCGTCTACAGCTCATTTCCAGACAGGAGCAGGACTCCCTACTAAGGGACAACTTTTATTTGATTACATACAGAAACATTGTTTTTGTTCCACGACCAACCTTTTTCCTGAACAGTCCACCTATGTGTAGAGCATTACCTTTGTTTACGTGACGACATTTTTTTTATTTAAAGAATATATTGTTGAAGGTCCAGTGTGTAACATTTAGGAGGATCTATTGGCAGGTATCAAATATAATATTCATAGGTTTATTTTCATTAGTGTATAATCACCTAAAAATAAAGAGTTGTTGTATTTTTGTTTCTAGAGTAGCTCAGAACGGACAAGCCTTTAAAGGATAGGTTCAAAGTTCTTTTTATTTTTTGGGGGGGGGTGGGGGCTTTTATTGGCTTTATTGATAGTGACAGCTGAAGAGTGACATGAAAGGGTGAAGAGAGAGAGGGGATGACATGCAGCAAAGGGCCACAGGTCACATTCGAACCCTGGGCTGCTGTAGCCTTGGTACATGGGTCACCAGCTCTACCAGGTGAGCTATCAAGGCTTCTGTTTCTTTCAAGTCTAGTGGGTATCTTCACATTGAATGACTGTGAAGTGAAGCCTTCCTTCTGCAACTCTAATGGGAGAGATGGGGGAACAAAATCTTCTTTCAGTACTGAAATGTCATCCTTGTGTTACTATACCTGCCCTGCAGCTCAGCAAGGAAGCACTGTCCATGGAAACACTAAAAGGCACACTCCCCTTCTCCTCTAACTCTGGGAGCTCCACACCTGACTTTGGTAACTCACATTTCTGAGCCTCATTTTAGCTCCAGCCAGATACAAATCACTGTCCAGCTTGCAGAGCAAGGCTGCTGCAACCAATTATGTTGCAATCTTTCATGTAATCTATGGCTTTAACTGCACATGGGAGACTTTTGTTCCCTTTCTTTAGCCTTCCAGACAATGGGTGTACCACCCTGGGGATAAGCGCTGTCTTCAAGATAAAGTCAAAGAACAAAAGTCTCGTCCCTCGCTGTCGTTCCATTACCCACAAGCCTTGTTGAGGGGTATGAAATAGATGAGTATATTTAACACACTAGCACAGCACAAAATAAAAAAACAGTGCCACCAACAACAGCCACAAACTAAAGGGATAAGCTGTGGTCTTTTACTTTGGAGTCAGCAAAAGGGATCACTTCATCAGTAATTCTTACAGTGTAGAATCTGTAGATATTGTGAGTTTTATTTTTAGATAGACTCAAAATTAACTGAACCTATCCTTTAATTAAGAGATTTAGTGGTCCAACCCTTCCAAGCGAAACAGATTGTTTCCAATGAAATTCATCAGTTGAAAAACACAGTGGTCTTGATTATCAGCCAAACCCTGTTCCACCCACTACCCCTACCCTATAATACTGCACAGACAGACACTGTTCTCGGCTCACAACCGTGTTTGTTGAGCCACATTTAATATGCCAGTGCACTTTCCTAGTGTTGAGAGACAGACTGGCAGGTTATCAGATTGCCAGAGTGCCGTAATTACATTCACCGCACTGCACTGGTCTGCTGCTCCACAAACACCTGGCAAGTTGCCCCAGCCACTGACCTTTCCTTTGGAAAAAAACAATCCGGCTATGTAAATGGCAGTCACACGATGAGGCACGCTTTGTAAACTGAATTTTTTTTTTTAAAAAGCAACAGAAATTCCCTCAATCGCTCCTGGATCTATTGGTTAGCTAGTTGTGTCCGGGGCTACTTGTCATGAACCCCCTCAACCATCCTCCCTCTGCATGAGATGCCCCGGCCTCACTAATGTGGATTTATGACAGCGTACGTGAGCGTGTTTGTGGAAGCCTGCCTCCTGTTGAGCCATGTTGGGCTTCATGAACAAGCGGCCTCATAAATGAAGACGGATCTGAGCTGACAGCGCCGCAGCCCCTCCGAAAGCTCGGCCGTGCAGCATCTGCCACATGTGGCCACATGTGCTTGAGGGACAGATGCAGGGAAGATGTGTAGAGATGAGGAGGCGAATGCAGCACCGCCACTCGGGCTAAGATATCTGGTGGCTTTGCTTACTGAAGTTGTACTGAACTCGACGTGATACATGTAAAATGTCAAAATGCATACTGAGAATGACCTTTATGTGTGGAATGCCGGCACTGAAGGCCAGGTAAGGTTGCTAGTTTGTTTTTTACTTAATGTTGAGTAACTGCATGATAGTTGAGGATGTAAAATGTTAATAATATACTGACCTTTCCTGTGTGACCTTTAGTCTTGGAAGACTTTAGAGAAAAGATTTAATAATTTAAAAAAATTCTTTTTTATGTTACAAAATTTGCATAAGACCTCCCTCTGAAGGAAAATGCACGTCCTGATTATCAGCATATCTTAATTATAGACTAATTGTTTTTTTTATAGATTTTTATGTAGATCACATGCTCAGGTGCATGTGAGTAGGAAACTGGCATCTTTATGAGAAAATATTAAAGTTAAATCACAAGTGAGGCCTTCTGTGGTAGAGATTGGAAAAGAAATGCAGAAAATGTAAAATAGTATAACACATGATGTCGTGTTTTCAGACCAACAGTAGTCCTCAGAGCTGATCAGATAATGATGTTTTAGTTTTCAACTTTATGAATCAAGAGGTCAGACTCTCCTACAATCTTTCATGTCTTAAAAGTCAGTCTTCACTCAGTATAGTAAATATTGAAGTGTTGCGTCTGAGCGCTGCAGCTAACAATCTATCAGGCACACATGGATGATTTTTGTGTTGATTTCCCAGCACTCAATAGCATAGCTGATCAATGGGCCAGTCTCAGAAGGAGTTGGTGTTTTCCTTCAATACATTTTCCATGAACACAAACTTGAAACCCAGCCTGCTTCTGTAACGTCTGTAACATAGACGGACAAGAGTAGTCTTTCAACTGCCTTGTAAAACCAGAGACTGATTAATGTGCGGATGTGTACATCTGATGCTGGGATCAAGCATCAAGTGCTCTCTTTGTGTTCTGCTCTTAAACAGAAAGTGATGCTCAAGTGTTTTTACAATAATTTGTTTATTAAATGAGCGGATGTCCTGACAGACGTTCTGAGGAGATCGCTGGCCTTGAGCTTTTATAGCCAGTCATCTTTGGTTACAAATAGCAGCGCCCAAAACAAGCCTGTAAATGCTCCCAGCTTTGTCTATGGCCTAGGCTGTTTATGTCAAAATATTCAGTCACAATAAAATAAAAGATCAGCAGACTCTCACGATGGGTGTCTGGTGTTTATCATCATAACAGACCAGGGGGCTCAAACTGCCGGATGAGGGGTCATTTCCAGCCCTCCAACCTGCGACATGATGTCAAAAATATAATATGATCTGGTCTGCAAGATTATTATTATTATTATTATTATTTTTAAAAGTGTGTTTTATTTGGTGCACAATAATGGATTAAAGATGCTCGCAAATCTGCAAAATTGATAAGAAGAGAGCAGGTTTCCGGCCTTTATTTGTTGTTTGGCTGTGTACAATAAAACAGATATAAACTGATGATATAAAAATCTGTTTAAACCGCAGCCTGTATGATGTTAATAATTAAAATATTTTATTTATATTTCAATTTCTTGTACTTGAACATTGAAGTGACCGTCCCATGAGATGACAATGCCAGCAGTGGCCCCAAGCCAATTAAGTGTGTTAATGATCAAACTAACTCTTGGTAGTATAATAATTGGACTAATTAATAAGAATGAAAACAGAAGAGGAAAAAGGAAGCAAGCTTTAAATTATTAGATGAACTGCTCCTATCTGGATTCGGTAGTGTGGAAACCTGATCTGGACCAGACAACACCTTCAGCCCTGAGCTCATGGCAACATGTTACTCTACTGCCCAGTTACACCATCTCTGTGTCCATACTGGGTCATAATCAAATCCACACAGCTCTGAGTAAACAGCTACTTACAGTCTGAACACAGATTGACTTTTGTTTCATCACTTTTATGATACCCTTAAATCAGCTGCATAAGCTCCATCTTAGAAAGTAATGGGTATATTATTAATACAGTAGTTATATAAAGGAATGTAAATATATAAAACTGTGGGGAATATGTTTAATAATTTGCTACCATTGCTGTATTAAGTTTATTTGCGATGTTTTGAGCTTATTTTTAGATGTGCATAATGTATTTACAAATGCAATTAAATATAGTTACTATAACTATTTGAATCATTCTTTCCTCTAGTATCTTAACTTAAGAAATGTAAAATAAAGTTTTACAGATTTAACATTGAATGTCCAGGTTTGATATTGGATTATTTACTTTTTGCGTTTTTCCTATCACTTATTTTTGGTCTTTGAAAGCGATTCCTAGTGTATTGTAATTGTATTCTTCATTTGACTTGAGGTTTAAAGGTCAATCTTGGCCTTGGAAACAGCAGTCAAAGCAGAAAACAGTCTCACCACAAAGACCATTTTAGGCATTGTTTTGCAGCTTTGGATGAGAAGTCCTTCCACAGTGCTCAGAAAGTCTAACATCTGAATTCCATGACAACTTGGCAAACTCCATTTGCTGATGAAGATCATGTGATATGATCGAAACCTCCAGAATGCCAACTAAATGGATCTGGTCAATCTTCTTTCTCAGTTGTTTTACTTCATTCTTCAGAGTTCCCACGCATCCTGGAAAAGCTGGAAATTTAGAGACTTCAACAATGTTGTCCTAGAAATGTTTGTATTTTAGCCCCTCATATAGCATTTGGAAACATAGGTGCGTATTTTGTTTGAAACTGGACCTTGGGCAGGATAAACCGCTTTTAAAATGAGTTTACCCGATGCAAAGTGGAAGTGACTTGCAGCGATCTTTGCGACATGGAGCGAAATTCTCATATCTACATGCATACAGCATAAAAAAAATGAATTTTCTGTCAAATAAAATAAATTTTACTTGATTGGACTGTTACCTATGGGCTGTGGCCAAATTAAAGCAGTCACTTTGCCCGAAACCACTACTTATATGATCGTTTGCAAGCTTGTGCTGTCCTGTATCAAGAAAAACTGTAACTGTAAAATAACTTAAAGAAAGAGTAAAGAGTGTGGAAACCGGGTTCTTTCTTTAAAGTGACTTATTCTCCGTTGCATCTTATTGGTTGTATTGAGTAAGAGCGGTTCGATAGCTAAATGAGAAGAACGATAACACTCAACAATAGTCAGACGCACAACTCCCCATAAAACCACAACTTCGTCATTTTACACTTGTGTTTTTATGCAGATCCCCAAACCGTTCCTTTCATGTTAATGTTTATGCTGCTCTCTTCATCGGGTCCCCCTTTAAGGAAGACTCCAGGGGTTAACATGCTAAAAATAAAGGTTAGCGTAAGTACTAAGGAAAAGCATGTGATGAATGGGAGACAGCAGTAGTCTTTCTTTTGGTAAATTCCCTTCTATTAGAACGTTAAGCTTACGTGGACACGCTCCAACCTAAACACCACTTTAAGTGTGTGTCTGTACATTTCTTCTCCTCTTTCTAAGGAGCATCTCCAAATAAACCGTGACAGCTTAGTGACAGATTTTTGCCATCTGGTAAAAGCTTGAGTGGTTCTTATATAAGGTGTGTAGTAGGCTTCTGTACCTCCAGGGAGAGCAATGAAACAGATTTAGAGAAGAGAATAACTGTAGGAAAATACAGTAGCCTCAGGTCTGTACGGAAAATCAGCTCGGTTGCTTTCTGTTCTTTGTGTGCACTTTCTTTCCAATTTTGTAGTGTGAAGTGTAAAGAAAAATTGAAGACAACAGCAGTGGGAAAATGTTTGATATATTGTTACCCAGTACTGTTTGTCACACTGAGTTCTGAGCTCCTTACACCTCAGGATGTAAGATCTAAAAGGTTTGCATAGTGTGTGCATTTTCTCAAAGCACTTCAGAGGACATGATCAATAACTAATCAACCAGAATGTCAAAATAAAGTTTAAAGAAGTACAGCAGTGTGAGAGATTTGCTGAGGGAAGCGCTTTAACAATGGTGATGATGCATTTAGTACAGCCAGGTAGTCTTCTTGCTGCTTGCCTTGAGAGGCCATACGGTCAGCGGGGAACAACATTAAACGCTCGGTAATATGATGTAGATCAGCGGAGGGTGTCACAGTGAGTAATGACCTCAGCAACACAGCAGCAAGGCACCGGGAGCAGGAACCAGCCAGCAGGAGCTCCATCATGCCAGCCTGCAATGCTTTTACAAGGTCTTGTGGTGTAAAACCCCAATTTAAAAACATGTAGTTTTTAGCCTCCAAATTAGAATGCTTGGCAGGCCTTGAAGAAAAGGTGTAAGGAGGTCCACACAGAATATGAAAGCTGTGGTCCTGCCATTAATCTGTTGGTAGAAGAGGTGTTAAAGTGGACACCGGTTCAACTCCTCCGGCTACAGCACTTACTGAGGAAATAGGAATTTGTTATGTTGGCTAAAATGATCTAATTTTTCACAGCTCATACAAGGTAGCCAGATTGGAAAACCTACACCTTCCAGGTTTTATATGCTTAGTCTAAAAAATATAATAATAATAATAATAATAATACAGCTGATTTACATGATATTTATTCTGGATTATGCGATCTAAGGCGAACGTTGGATGTTGAAACAACGTAAAGCACCTTGTTATGGGGTGCCTGACAAAATGTATGGAGTACAAAATGTCCAAATCTACACTCAGTTAAAAAGAAAAGCAAAAGGCTTTCTTTACCTTTAATTAGTTGGTAAAATAATTATTAATTATTAATGATATTTTACTTATTTACTAGCTCGTTTTATTTTTGTGTTCTTTGGCAAACATTTAATCATTTATCTATTTTCTTTTTTCCCCAAGCAACATTTTCAGTTTTCTAACACTTCACACTGCATACTGCTGTAGCATCATATAGACTATTTAACAGTAGCTGAAGCATTTTAGTCAGGAATCAAACAATAGCAAACTTAGCTTGTAAATGACTCTTTGAACTCCACACAGTGTTTAAGATAGCACAACAAAGTGGAGGACTTTCCATTGCACTGCAGAAAAAAAGGAATGTTCATAAAGACAAAAAGCTTTGTTTCTGGGAAATTAGTCTTATTTCTTGTCCAAAAAGTCTTTTCAATCAAAAAAGTAGTCTCGTTTTAAGAAAATATATCGAACTTTGTCTCAATAAGATATTACAGCTAATATTGAGCTTGATTTAACCAGTAACAAGTTACAACCAGAGAGAGAATAGTCTTGTCCCAATATTGTAAATGAAGCAGCTGTTCTTGTTGACTTGCCAGCTTAAATATGCGCTAACTACTTTAACAAGAGCTCATAGTAACAGCAGCATGCTGTGCAGTATATGGATGATTACCATTAGGTGTATCGGTTAGTTGTATGAAGAGAGTTAGACTGACTGAAATGGCATGCTTAGGCACACCCATCTCCTTATCGTTTGAAAAAAACAGAGAAATGTTCCCTGTGTATATAAAATAGGAAATAAATAATAGATAACTGTGGAGTTTAAATTAAATGAGCTATTATTGGTGGTAAAGAAAAGAATAAATCATGTTTTTTTTTAACCAACTCACTAGATGTATAATAAAAAATATATAGCGTTATAATTATTATTTTACACTCTATTTTAATTAGCCTATTTAAGTAACTGGCTGATTTCACCGTCACCGTTTCAGGGCTCTATACCTTGTTAGCGTTCCATATGTTTAATATCCAATACCTCAAATGGAGCCCTTTCTCCTGGGAGCCTCAGTGAATGTTAAAATACTTACATTCACATTCCTCCAGTTACAATCTCGGCCCCCAGTTGTCAAGTGCTTCGTTCCGCCCCTTTGCGCTCCATCTTGTCATTTTCTATTCTCCGTATGAAATGAGACGAGTCTCCATGCCAGCAAAGCAGTCTGGCAGCAGCGCTGGAGAATAATGAAATAGGCTTCAGATACAGTACAGGCTCAGACAGCCTCCCGACAGATGAAATGCAATATTCTTAAAGTGCTGTGTAACATGAGCTTCATATGTAGATATCAGATAGTACTTGACGATACCTCTATTACCGTCCACAAGCCAACGCTTTGGGCAATTAGGATCTCTCAGGTTACCCCTCTGTACATGAGCCAATCCAAGATGAGAAGGATAAAAACTCAATTAGCTTTTGTGAGGTGCTGCCCACTCTACGTACAGGCTCACATATTCCATATTTTCTTTCTGTAAGATCAAACACCAGGTTAAGGCCTTCCTTATTGGTTCAGTGTCACTACTTTACATTTTGGGTTAAAACCAAATTCTTGCAATTCACTGAAGTATACAAAAAGTGCAGCTCAAGAGGGATTAATCTATCATGCTCTTTCCCAAATCCCTTTAACAATGTGGGGATAAACATGAACAGAAAATGTGATCTGACAACTGGCCCTGTGGTTTAGGGGTCCATTAGTGGACAGCTAAAAACAGGTGATCTGTTCAGTAAGCACAAAGGTATGTGGTGAAGTCGCTGCATTCTTAGTTTTCAGAATGGATGAATTAAGACAAAATGAGTCATTACTCCTGATACTTTCTCCCTCTTCTTATCTTTTTCTCAACTTTTCTTTCCTGTCGGCCTCAGAGATGCAGTTTGTCAAAGATTCATTTATTTCAATTATATTCCTTGTAAATGAAAAAAATATTTGGATTACAGCCAATGTAGAGAAAGTTATGAAATGATGTCTGTGGGGCATTTTTGCTCTACAAATACCTCTTTGATTTAATAGAGAATATGTAGATTCAAGAAACAAGCTGAGCTTTAATGTTAATTTATACTCTATTCAACTCAGGTGTCTTTCAGTTTTTGGCTACGATGTGACCTGCTAGACCCGCAGTGATCTGATAAAGATCTCTCAGCTGTCTCAAAACCCATTTTGTTCTTCGGCCTTGTATTTGCATGCAGTGAAGCTACTGTAAGAGCACACTTGGTTACTAATGTGTGTTTAACCCCAGTTTCTTTGAGTTCACAATGTACTTTTCTCCCAGAGATACAACACTTTGTCCTCCAATATTCATCAATTATTCCACTTTTCATTGTCACATAATTAGAAAATGTTGTGTTTTAGAGATCATGATATAATAAAGTATCTGATTATTGCTAAGATTTCTGCCTGTGCTGTATGTTGTATTTGAGTAAAGTACCGTTTAAATGTATTGATCAATGATCTATCCCGCTGTCTGTCTACATTAGTTTCACTATTAGCTTTACTAATAGTATACTAAAATTGCCTCTCATAAAGGCAAACTTTGAAAGATGTGAGTTTGGCAAAAGCATTAATTTGTTATTTTAATGTAACAAGATAGTAAAACTTGAAATAAAGTAAGAGCTGATGGCTGAATGCATATGTCAGTTGTTTCAGTAGCAACAGAGGAACATAACAGTACATTTCTGTTCTTGTCCTTTCAGTGTGCTGTTTGAATGCTATATGTGCAGAGTTTGACACTAGCAGGATGTTTTCACATTCATCTGCTGAATGTGGAAAGTTTCTCTGTGTTCATTGAAAACCTGATTTAAAGGATCATTATTGTGACATTACAAATAGTTTGTCAATCTTGATCCAGTATAAAACTTATATGTGTGATGTAGAAACTTGAAGCCACCAGTGCAGGAAAACTTTAGAAGTGAATAACATTTGCATTTTCATTGATGTAGTTGTAGAAGTCAAAGCCCTTTTAAGGATTTTGATGTGGAAATGATTTGCGAAAAAAACATATCAGACACACATTATGGTTCTAAGCAGTTCCAAGTATATGTGTCTGGAGGAGATCTTTAAGAACTATATGCTACTTAGGTACAGTCTTAAGGTACTTGTACACTACATGACTTTGCATTCGATCAGTTTATAAGATATAATCCACTGCTATAGATGAGAATGCCCAGTGCTACTCCTTGACCAACTACAACATTACTGCTGCTTTAATGTTAATGGATCAGTAATAATAATCCAACAATAGATATAAAAATAATAGTTGATTTACCACTCTGAAAGGATCCATCTTGCTGCTTAAATAATACTTTTTTCTCTATTTAATAATGACAGTAGTGATGGGAAAGAGCTGTTTTTGTCTAAAGATGGAGCGGGTCCTATGGAGTCCTCCATGTTGAACCACCATGTTTCTACAGTAGCCCAGAACAGAGAAACCTGGGTCTAGATAGGGCCTTTTTTGTGTGAGTTTCATAGCCACCGTAGTTTCTCCTGCATGCTTGGAAGGCATGTGGTATTCAGTTAGTTGCAATCTGCAACTTCATTATAAACACTGGTCCTTTAAGTCTTTGCTTAAAGACTCTTAAGTTACAGTATATCAGCTCTTGATGTTTGCATACACATCCTGACTGAATATATAAAATGTATTATTTGTATTCTGTGTGTGTATAATAACATAATGATTTTTTTTTTACTACTTGCATAACCATGTGCTTGGGTTCTTTGAAATATGCTCGATCATTTTTTAACTCAAGCGCTGCAGATTGCGAGCTAATTTACCTTCACAGACATCAGGTAAACTCCAACTTTAATTAGCGAGGGGGAGTGTGTGTGTGCATGTGTGTGTGCGTTTGTACAAAGTCAAAGCAGACAGCTGTTGTGGAAAAATGAAACGCTTCCTCCTCGCCGTGCCCATTAACAGAGTTTTCAAACATCCTCCCCTCATCAGCAGTGATCCTGAACAAGGCTGGCAGGGTTGCAGGCAGGCCAAGGCCACAGGCAATAATGCTGTGGTACACTGAAGTTACAAAGAGGAGTGTAAAATGTTAATGACAACAGATCGGCTGTGCATGCACACACACTGTAATCACATCATCGTCCCTGCTGGCCAGTTAGTCTCCCTCCCTCCCTTAGCAGGAGCGTTTTCATCACCAGCGTTGATGTGGTGTACATACTGCACCCTATAAGCACTCGTGGCACACAATAACATTAGTGACATAAGCCCAGTCTGCACGGCCTGCTGCTCTCTTCCGCGGTGACTCTGTACTGTGATGATGGAGCTGTTCGAGGGATAGAGAGCTATTGGATAACAAGCAGAGACAGAGGCAGATCAGAGGAAAGAGGCTGCTGTAATAACATCCTCTGCTTGAGATGCTGACAGGCCTGAGAGGCATCATTTAGCGGTATGAGAACAACAGAGAGATATATACGGCTCGCAGACAAAAAGTTCACGTTACGCCCGATTTCAGCTCGCTCTTCTTAAATGTTTTGTGGAATTAAAACAAAAAATAGCTGTTTAGACTCAGAAGATAAAAATGGTGTAAAACGTACTTTTCTTCACAAATTTTGGAATGCGTGCAGATCCCTTGTGAGGTTTGCTGAACAGCAGCCACTGTGGCCTCAAGTGACAATTATGGGGAATGTACTGTGAAAGAAGTACAGAATAATCGTAAAGTCGGCTAACTGACTCAGTTACACAATAAAATCTATTCAACAGTCGCCACCACACACTTGTGGTCATACCAGACCAAGTAAGGCTGCAGCAGTAAAACTCCTGAATTCAAAAGTTATATAGTGCTGCTTCAACAGTTCAGTTAAGGCAAGTAAACTTAGTTTGGTTATTGTTAAGTTCTCTTTATTGTTTTTACTTTCAGGGACGTATGAGAAACAGGTGAACAAAAGAATGGTAATAAACAAACCTTGACCTCCCTAAAATGTGTCAAGCTCCCAGAACCTGGGATCCTGTATTTCCCATAAGGCAAGTCCTTGTGGTAAGTTTAATGTCATCGTCATATAAATTACACACTGCAAGTTTGTATAGCAGGTTTCCTTTTTTATTTATTTTTTTTCAATCGGACACAGGTGTACCAGCAAGCCTTCATTTATAAACTAGTATGAATTTGTTTCCAGGCTCAAAGCGTGTAATGTAATATTTTCCAGCTTACATTATCCAGAAAAACACGCTTTTCAAACATATACAGTAATTATCTATACTTTAATCTCATCAACACACTTTGCTCCTAGCATTTATGTGTTTCTGATGATACGCAGGAGGGACAGTAGTTCCACACCAGCACCAAGCGGGCAATACCTCAAGTGATAAAGGGACAATATCTTAGAAGATTTCAGCAGTACCATAACAGGCCTGATGACACCATCTGGGTTATAGAGCCACACAAGCCCCCAGGCAGGGCACCGGCCTTGAAGCCAATTTGACATAGCGGCCACACTGTATAATGACCGCACAAGGCCAGCAGAAATCTCTAGTGCGCTTTCTCTATGGCACCCACAACACAGCTCCATGCTCCACTGAGCAGCTCCCATAAGATTGAGTGGAGCCCCGTACAATTCTGTACCCAGTTCTACCTTAATATATCAGTGGAGCCACAGAGGACATTGTACAATTGTTCAAATAGCACTTCCCATAACTACTACATCGGTGGAGTAGTAAATCTTGCTGAGTAAGATTTTGGTCAAGCTAAGGTAAGAAACAATATAGCTTGCTTATAAATCTTGTTTAATCTTCACGACACTAATTACATACAATTCTTCTACTTCAGATAAGTCTTTGTAACAAAGTATGCTACTTTTGGTCAATGTGTTAAAATGATCATTGTACAAAAATGTGCAGGAGCCACAGTATGGCACAGAAGACTGACAGTTAAAATGAGTGTATGGTAATTACAAAGACATCAGTGAAAAGGTCCCTGCTAACTCCTGCAGATAATAACACGCACGGCAATTAGAGCCGGAAAAAAGAACCTGCCTGTCTCTGCCTCCCTCTTTCCCCTGCAAAAATTACATTAAAAGCTGGATATCGTGACCATGATTCATTCTCCACATACAGTACAGCACGGTGCACCACAGTGCAATACATGTAGCCTTCAGCAAATTGAAGTGAATCATTTCTTAACATTGTTACAGAAGCTATTAAAGCCGACACAATGCGATGCCAGATCCGCAGCCGGAGGGTTAGTGACGATTGACTCTGTAGATGAGTGGCAGTGGGGACACGCAGGGTCCAACATTTAGGTTTTAACACCCGAATATCATAGGTCTGTTTGTGGACTTCATGAAATCCAACCAAAACAATGCAAAGTCATGCCCCGTGCTAAAAAGTGTGGTGTTACTCGAAGGAGAGCTGATCCGGAGATAGCTCGGTGAAATTAAGCAAGAAATTCTCTTCTGTGATGGTTAAAGGTTTCAACCGTTAATAAAGCCTTTCCAAAAGGGTTAGCTTATCAAAATCACACAAAAACACTTTTACACTTAACTAGTGATTTCTAGCTGTTTCATTAGTTTCAGCTTGATTTTCTAAAGGTTTGAAATATCCATCGTTCGACTTCTCCCACCACCCCATGAATTATGGTGAGTAATACTGAAGAAGACAAACAAATCCATGTAAAGAAAAAAAACAAGTCATTTTTTACTCTCTGAGCTGTAGGAAGATATTAAAAAACGGAAGGTTCACTTTGACAAGAAATTAGATGAGATGATCTTCCCAACTTATCAGAACGTCCTCCCCTCCACCTGTCGCCTCTGTGGGATAGCGAGGGTCTTTGTTCTGACTTAGCGACAAACCCTCTTCTGAATAAAAGCTTCTGTCTAATAAAACAAGCTGCGTGCGGTGTGAACTATAATTTGGAAGCAGCTTCAGGAAATGGGACTCAAGCGCCTCAAAACATTAATGCCTCAGAGACTTAGAATGTGCACAGTCCTGGAACCATTCAGAAAACTGGACTCGGTCTCTTTCACGATGAATCCCGTCTAAAGATAGATTCATGGAAATATACTGGAACAGACAAAAGGCCTCTCTTTGGCAAGAGGCAATGGGTAACACACAAACTGGCAGTCGTGCACACAGAAACCATCCTGTTTGGCCAGTGGGAATATGTCTCTGCCTATTATTCACTTTCGTTCCAGGTTTACACTTTTCTTGGGTTCGTCATGTGAAGGATGTGATCTTGGGGTCAGGTCTGCTACACAAACAGAAGGCCTTTTTATCCTGGGGCTACAATCAGCTAAAACTTCTAAAGAAAGAGAAGGGCAGGACAGAAGAGAAATGTGCTGAGCAATTTTGTGCCCTCGTCGCTTTACTGCATTCTAGAAATGAGAGAAAGATGAATGCTCCACTGTTTTTTACATTTTGGGGAAATTTATCACGTCAGATGCGTAATAAAAAACATGCAAAGAAACATGCAGATATTAACTGCTACTCGTACAATAGTACTCATACACAAATTTAACAACCAAGAGTTGTACAAGCAGCTGCAAGCGAGAAACAAAACATAGAAAGAGGCAAAGAATTGCACCTGCGTGTATATAAAAGTGCACAAAGCAGCCGGCACACACAAGTGACTCTCTGCTTGGCGAGCGCTGGAGGGCATTCACGCTCTCACAGGTGTGGGTCAACATAGAAACATGGCTGTGGATGTAAGTGAAGTTGATTAGAGTGCCATTAAACTTTGTTTAGAGCTTTGATCTGGCCCAAAGTTCATGTCCGGCCTGACCCGAGCCTAAAAAACATTCTGTGCAAGCTTGAAACAAGCCCGAAGCTGGAAGCAGTTTTGGGCCAACCCTGAACCTGAATTTCCACTTAAAATAAAAAGTTTAAAGTACAACACATTGTAAACATTATGGGCATAAAATATTGTGCAAATTATTATCAAAACGAATAAAACACATTCACTCGTAAATTCTCGGCAGCAGATTTGAGCTCGCACCCGGCGGGACGTGTCGGGTCCAGTCGGGTTCGGGCAGAGAATCAAAGCTTTTTATTTATAACTTTATACTTATTATAACTAAATTTATAACCAAATGTGCTACCTGCAAAAGCTACACACATGTTTACTGCCGATTAGCATGCTTACATGCTAAACTAGGATGCTGAACATGAAAACATGTCAAATGTGGAAAAATAAATGTAAGAGGACGGCACAGTGACCATGGTGATTTACTCATTTATTTCAGCACAGTGGGTCTATGTAAAGTCTATGGAAAAGGCTCAGATCATAGTTCCTGTAATTCTGAACAACTGGCCAGAGATTTCTGACAACGTGCATTACCTCTACTGCTACAGTAGAAATATACAGCTCATCTGTTGCCTGATGTTACCACAAGGAATCAATTACTTGTGTACTTTGCTCTTCATTTGAAGGTTCCAAAATGGCAATAGCCACAACCACATCCACAGTGGATACACCCACGAGGCATGCAGAGGAGACATGAGTCTGTGTAGATTGGACCATTTATCTTTGCGGTGAGTGCTGACAGATTGCCCTGTCGTTATCTCTTCCTGTTCCCAATTCTATCCATCCCTCATTTTGATCCTCCCCGAAGCAGCAGTCCATATAGCTGTCACCTCATTCATGGGACACAGCTGAATGATCTATCTTTGCTAAATAGTTCAATCTCAATTTTGGAACAAAAGTGTGTAATCTGCCAGATGTGGTTAAGTGGAGCCACCGGCTACTCTTAAAAAGTCATATTTAATTTTGTTTTATTCTATTTCTTTTTTAATTGTGTGCCCAGCTTTTACCTGTAAAAAGCATTTTGTTCTTTTTGAATCAAGGTTTTCTAGAATGCAAGCCCACACACTCCGTATCTCCCCCAGGAGTGCGGATTAGCCGCTACAGGAAACTTAACTGCTTATTTCCCCATAATACATGCCGAACATAACCGCTGATAAGCATTTTGCCCCCCGACAGTGAGGCAGAAGCTGCTCTGTCTCCAGATTCAGAAGCAGCAGTCGATTCATCTTCCCTCGGGCTGGAGGAGATATCAAGCTGCAGTAGCGGCAGAAACGGCATCCTATCAGCCCACTTCCAGCGGAGCTTCCATTTCCTCTGTCAGCTGTCAGCTCAAAATGTCTCCTGCCTGTCACACCAGAGCTTTCAACTCAGTCCGTCCCTGTCTGCCCAACTACCACCACACTTTCCTTCCAAAGTTAGAAGAAAGGTTTTACATCACATTGGAAAATCAAAAACTAATGTGTATTCTGCAACCTAAACAACAGCAATATTGCTGATGCATTTGACAAGTTTCCCTCTTACATACTGCATTCACACACTCATGACAGTAAGCAGTTTTCTGTCTGTCAATCATTGCCATTGTCACAATCATTAAAAGTTCCAAAAAGTGCTTTCTAAATGTCTGTTTTGAGTTGGGGTTCTTTTTGCCTCATGCTTGCTGAGGCAGCTGTGTCATTCTTCCCTAGGAGCAGGATGACTCTGTAGCCTGTGACTGCTTGAAGGCTTGGCGTGGTTTTGTCTATGATGCCACTGAAACCAATACACAAACTAATAAGCCCTTGAAGGTGCCACTGATTTGCCTGGTCGCCTTGTAAGGGCTATGGGGAGTTGCACGGGGAGAGAAAGGCTGACGTATGGCTGTAGGGGGTATGGTGGTTGTTCGAGTTATGGGGTAATTAAGTGAAGCTAGAGGGGAAGACAGTATGACTTTGGAATTAAGATAACAGTGAAACCAGACTGAGCCATGTTATCAGCTCTTCAGGGCTGTATTACTTGGACACTTTAGTGTTTTGAGCTAATAACATCAGCATGCTCACAATAACAATGTTTACTGTGTTAGCACTTAAAGGACCAGAGTAAGATTTAGTGGCATCTAGTGGTTAGGTTTCAGATTGCAACTAACTGAACACTGCTGGCATCTGTATTTGACAACCTGGGAATGAGAGCGGGCTGTGAAAGTGTGTAGGAGAAACTACGGTGACTGCGAAACTTCTACAGCTAGTGTTTGGTTCTGTAGAAACATGGCGGTTTAACATGGCAGTCTCGATGGTGCTAGGGATAAAATTAAAGTCATTAGAATTCATCCTCTGGAGATCATGAATGTCATCAAGATTCCACGGCAGTCCATCCAATGGTGAGTTATCTCAGACTGTGTCAAAGGGTCCAACAGAAAATCTTTCAAAAGACAAACTGAATTTCTTTGCATCGAACATCAATAAAGCTTTACAATGGAAAGTCATACAAGGAAATCTTGGAAGGTAATATATTTTCATTCTGAAAAACTCAATTCAGCCCTTTATTGGAGGTGTTTGGCTTCTCAAGTGCAAAAGCTATAAAGTAAAATACAGAAAGAGAACCAATTTGATGACCCAAGGTGAGGTGAGGGGAGGGTCATAGTGCAGTATTCTCAAATCAGACCAGAACACCAGAACAATAGAGTGAAAAAAACTGATATAACAAAGTTGACTTTAATATTGTGTTTTTGTCTTTACTTATTACCTTTACAGCAACTCCGGAAAAGAAGAAAAGAGAGCAAAGATTCTGGGATTCTCAGAATGACTCCAAGATTCTCAGGATAGATGACCCATTAGGCTTGGGTGACTAAAACGGGAACTCAATCTAATGCCTCATTTCCTCTCAGAGATGAGACAAGCTTTATGGCTTGACCTCTCCCAAAAGGATCTCTTTCTTTCTACAGTGGCCATGTTGTAATCTCACACATCGCTGTCTCGCTTAATCCGAAAATAATATCAAACACATTAGCAAATGCAAAGGCCTAGAAAATCCAATTTGAAATTCATACTGTTGCACTCGTAGACTTGATCACTCCATATGTGTGATGTCACGTGTGGTTTTAATGGACATTTATCTCAGATGCAAGATAAGTTTTAGAGGAATCAGGGAGTTCCAGGTGTAGAGATGCTTCGAGTTGCAGGGTTTAGTACCAGTATTAGAGGACCAGATTAGCAATGCCAAGTAAAATATAATGCTCTCCAAAATGACAACCTTTAGAAACTTCTTGACCGTTAAAGATTTTTTTATTGTGATTCTTTTAGCCACGCTAGCTGTGTGGCTCCAGGGATTAAAATGTTGGTTGGTCCACCACTTCGTTTTCAGAATCAAATATCTTAACTATTGGATGGGTTGCCATTACATTTTGTACAGACATTCATGGTTCCCAGCTGATAAATCCTAATAGTACTGGTGATCCCCTGACTTCAGCACCACCATGAGGGTCACGTGTGGTTCTACATGAAATGTCTTGACAACTACTATATGGATTGCCATAAAACTTATAGCCCTCCAGGATGAATTGTCTCAACTTCTGATTCCTATTTTTAGCGTGCCTAAAGTACAACCTCTTCTCCGAGTTATGAAAACATTTCAAAGCCTGTTTAATAAGTTCAAGTGTGTTTGAATTTTCTTGAACCATCTTTCAGTTGAAGCTAAACTGGTATTCTGCAAGATCTTGAGGTTGAATCACTGCTGCGGGATTTCACTCACCAAGACAGGAGTGGCCAGCAAATGTAGTGTGGATTATTATGTGGACAAACATTAAATTCATCAAGATTTAGGTGATAAGTTTAGTCATGATGACAGAGACGTCTCTACAACCACGCAGCACTACCCCACAGAGCGATGATACCCTCGTAGGAAATCTGAAGCAATGCACAACAGTGGAAGTCTACTATGGCATTCAAGGTGGTGGCAGTTGGATGTCATTTCCCTTTGTTCCTTATATCTACTGTACACATGTAAAAGAAGAGCAAGCAAAAAGTGTCCCGCAACCATGGACAAGTAATTACTGTGTCTGAATAGACCTTTGTTCAGACTGATATTTTTCAAGAGATAACTGTCTGAAAAGGCTAATGAGCTGCACTGTGTCAACACACAGCAGTGTAACGGCCAAAAAAACTTTTAATTTGACACTTCCATTGTCTATCATCAAGGGGGGAGAAAGACAAAGAGTGCCTACAACTCCTTAAGGCTTCTGGGTGAGTGTCTATCGGTGTGTTCAAAACAGCAGCAGCAGCCAGTAATGCGGAGTAGCTCCTTCTGCTCAGCGGGCTTGAAACAAATGGGTTATTTAGAGCCTACTTCATTTGCACTTGTGGAAAAAGGGCAGAAAGGAAATGAGAACCCCTTGACGGTTCAGCATTGGATGTATTTAATTAGCCAATTCACTCTCTGCTTTGCCGCCTCAGTGGGCACAATACTTCTTTGTATTTTTAAAAGTAATTGTCACTTGCCGCATCAGCATTCAGCAGATCCAGGCATGCAGTCAGGAGCAGAAAAAAAAATAGTCCCCCCCCGTCCCTACTAAGAGCTCGTAAAAATAGACACACAGGCACATATTATACTGCATTGCTGGTCAGAGGTAACCTATGGAGACTGAATGCCGTGTTCACCAGCCATGAAGTAGAGGTGTGGGCATCATAGGCTCTAGTGGTAATCGGTAACATATCATTTTGCTTTACTCAGCTGACTGAGCTTAACACCGTTTAACTGGTCGCATCTTGATTTACAGTAAAAGCTTTCGAATGATATGAGATGCCCACATCATAAAATATATTTTAAAAATATATAAAGGCATGTATATAGCAATATGACATCATCAAAAAATCATTTCACAATAAAACATGACCAAGAGTGTACAGCCATGCTAGCGACTCTGAGGTGGTACTGTACAGCTGTGCTTTGAGCGAATGCTAATGATGTTTACCAAAGTTAGTCGGATACATTATCTGGGAACCATGAATGTTTGTACAAAATCTTGTGGTAGATATTAAGAAATGTCCCTGGATAAGTGAAAACTTTGACGTAATGGTGTCACTAGATGAAAAGTCCAGAAAAAACCTAAATAAACCAAAACCTCTGAGGATGATGAATGTCTGTAGAAAATCCTTCTGATAGTGATGGATCCATTTTACTCAGAACCAAAAGTGTAAAGGAAAAGTTAGGGAATCACAAATCAAAGTCCATAGGATTTATTGTCTGGGAACCATGTCTGTGTAAAGATTTTATGGCAGTACATCCAGTAGTTGTTGAGATATTTTAGTCTGAATTTAAAGTGGTGAACTGACCAAATGACAGACCATTGCAGAACGTTGCCATCCCTAGATCCACACTGCTAATGTGGCTAAAAAGTACTTGGACATACTGTAAGGACTACTTGACCAGCCCATATCATTTTAGAGGGATATAATAATTCAAATTCAAATTAAAAAAGACACATTTTTCAGAGCTTAAGCACATATTTTAACAATGATTCTCAAGACCAAGCACATTACATAAATACCAGCAATCATTGACACATACACACTGGCACATAAACCCACGACTAGACAAAAATCACCTAGCTCCACAACCTGTAATTACAGTACACTCAAGTGGAGGATGCACTGCTGTACCCTGGGGCTGAAGTGCCTCTATAATAAGCTTTCATCCAGAGCCAACTCAAGAACAATGTCCCACATATCAACCACCAGTGCTCTCCAGCAGACAGAAAAAAGAAAGGAAGAGGCGATACTTCAAAAATAGAGTTTAATCTGTTTTTGTCAAGAATGGTAAGAAAAATACAAAACAAAGGTTTAGGAAGGACAAACACAATGTACACATACAGGCTTTTCAACCACTGTGATACTTCTAGATACAATTACATTAGGGTTAAAAAATGATAAAGAACTACAACAAGACCTAACTATTATCTATTCTATGAAAAACAACTTTGTTGCTTTTGTCATTCTCTTCCAGTTTTGCATTTACTGGATAAGCGCTGGCAGCAACCTGTTTAAACAGGACTGTTTGCAAATGATGACACCGAACCAAACAGGTTGACGGAAGCAACCAGAAACCACAACTTGACTGAACAAGCTAGGCCATGCTTGCTGCATTTCCTCCTGCAGGAATCTTCATTCTCATACGTACTGGAGATCTGTGCAGGAGGCTATCTTAATGTATACAGACATACAGTACATGTTCAACGTTCCTCTCTCAGTGGTCCCAGGTCCTTTTGAATTCACGTCCAAGAGTGAGACGTGGAGTCTTTACCCCCTGACATCTGACCTTTGACCTCACAGTCTCAGGTAAGCCACCTAAGAACGACAGGAAAAAGTTTAAGAAATGTTAAAAATCTATGGGGTGAGAATCAAATAAAAATAGATCAACTTTAATATTTTACAAAACTCCAGTTGGTAATGTACGATGAGAATTTTTGTTCCCCAAAGCACAGATGTATGGGATCTCTACGGTCTGCTGATCAGCACAGCAACATATTATCTGCAATTACTGTCATCAAACAACAAAAAACCACAGGTGGTGGAGATTTAATCAACTTTAAAAACACATACAGATAAACAAAGCACAGAAAACAAATGGGCTCAGTCCTATCCTCTCTCTCTCTTCCTCCATCTGCTATTCCTGGGTGCTTGCCTGCTGCAGACAATAGTTGCGCTCCACTGAGGGCTCTATATTGGGATGATGGATGAGGGCATTTGCCTCACTGAAGGCCCTGTCTTCTCCGTCCCTGTGCCAATGTCTGCTCACCACTCAAGCGCATCAATGGTAATTCACACAAATGATAACAAACGGCAAATAGAGGTGAGGCGCTCCTAACACAACTGTGAGACCCAGAAAAAAAGAAGACAAAGTGTGATAAGGAACCAGAGTAATTTGAGTAGAGACAGAGGAGAGAAGTTGGCTTGTGGTTGGAGGGTTGCTAGGTTGAAGTTAGAAAAATGAAGCTCGGAAAAGTGCTAGTGCTCCGCTCTGCTCCTTTGACAAGTTGCAGTTGAGCAAGGCACAAAACCCACAACTCCCTTCTGTGGAGCTGTACAGTGACTAACACTAGAGCAGTGGCTGCACTGGGCACTGAGTGTGAATGTAGTCGATAGATGCTGGAATACTGAATACTGACTTCTTGCCCAAAGCCTCTGAAAACTTTAGTTTCATAAACAAAAAATTGCTTAAAACAAAAAATAAGAAACAAGCAAAAAAATAAAATAAATATAAATTATATTTATTAAGAGTTTATCACTCAAAACCTCAGCTAATCTCTTCTATCTGGACTGTGTTAGTGGTGAAGAATGAAAGAAATCAAAAAACCAATAAAGAAAGCTCTAATGTGAAGTAATCCCTTCGCTCTACAGAGCACTTTAGCCTCTTTCAGCTCATTGTTTTGGTTATAAGACCAGCAGTAAAGAGGCAACTAATAGTGTTAGGATATAAATACAGCTTGTTTTGGCTGCCTTCCAAGTGGACAAAACAAAAAAACAGAATTACTCTTTAAAATGTTCCTGTTATCCTGCCTGGATAAACAGAGATAATAAAGCTACAATCTAGGGACCAGTCAATCAATAATAGATATTAAATGTTTCATATCTTCAAGGGTCTACCAAAGCCAAAGTACTTGCAGGTAAAAATAATTTCCTGATGACCAACCAAGACAATACACTTACACCAAGAAAAGATATTACTGTGATTGTCGATAATGAACTGATAAACATCTTTCCCAGCACTGCCAGGACCCTACACGATGTTAAATCCAAAGAAGCACATCCAGCACATATATCAAGTTCAGTCAGAATTGCGTCCTCTAGATTTTCTCAGTAAATGCTCATGTGTGACTGCAAAGGTAAGAGGCCAGCAAAGCCAATTTTGGACTGCAAGTGGTGGTTCCTCCACAACGCTGTACCTATCTACAGCATGAAATGTGAAGTTCAAAAGGCATACCAGGCTGGTTGAGAGCCTGACTGAAAAGACAAATCACAGACTCAAGGTATCACGAGGCTCACTACTTTCTACTTGCTCCTGGTGAGTACATTTAATGTTTTTGGAATCAACTATATTATGAGAAGTCACACAAAAAAAGGTTCTCAGATAGTTTGTATTTAACAGTATTAAGATTACATGAAGACGGTCTTTAAACTGGTAGTGATGTTGACAGCAGGTCTGCCCAGAACCCTTGATGAGAATATGCTTAAGGGTGTTACAGTTCTTTGATCTCATTGAAATTCGTTTGAGCTTAAGCACGGTGAAATATAAAACATCACTGCAAAGCCCTGAAAGTAATACATCTACCTGTAGCAACAGATAACCTTTGGGTTTATTTTCCATCTCTATACAACAGAAGAAGAGACTTTACAGAACAGGGGTTAACATCTGGGCATTGAAAGGTTTTCAGACAATGACAAGGTATGAGGAGGTCTTTTGAGCACTTACTCTTTAATGCTCGGTTTTCTACACTTTTCTACACATCAGAGAGGTAAGATGATGATGAGATGATGATGAGAGGAGGATAATAGCAAAGCTATCATCACTGATGGACAATGTCTCCCACCCCATGCATGACACCATCACTACACTGAGCAGCTCCTTCAGCGACAGACTCCTTCACCCCAAATGTGTGAAGGAGAGATATCGTAGGTCCTACCTTCCTGCTGCTGCCAGACTGTTTAACAACCAGCCCTGCTCCCAGTAAACAACCCCCCATGTCGGCATCAATAATATTAAGGCAAACAAGCATCTATTGAGGAACTCTGAGCTAATTTGGTTATTGCTATTATTTTTTAAAAAAAAAAAAAGAGGTGAAATGGTTACAAAAGTAATGGATAATGATTACATAGTTAGATAAGAAGATAAACATTTGAAATAATGACCTAAATGAATGGACAAACTGGTGAGATAGAAATAATGAGCTAAAAGTTGATTGAAAAACGATTGAACTTCTGTCACTCTAAGTGGTAGTATTAGCAATGGAAATTTGACCACATAGACCTAAAACACTGACTATTCAATTGTATGAAAAAATATCAAAAAATACATATAACAACAATATCCACTTTTTGTAGGGCTACGCTGGAGAAAAAAGGGTGGTATCCACTGCTTTAGACATTAATATAAATGTCACAGGAACTTTCGACTCAGGCCCAATACAGTATTAAACCATCATACACTAAAGATCTGGTTCAACAAACTGCTTAATTCCATCACACTAGAGGTAAACAACACCGACTTGCCATTACAATTTTTTTCTCTTGATTAAAGAACACCAGCCTCCTTTCTACCGTAAAGCATGATGTAAACAAGGACGAACAAACCCCCCCCCCGCGCCGCTCTGTTGATAAATTCCTCTTCTAATCCATTGGCCCACATGCAATGAATCGAGACGTGTGCATTGTGGGGGAAGTAATTTATTTCGACAAAGTGCAGCCGCTCCTGCTGGGAAGCTGTGTGGACTGCAGAAAGACTGAGGCGATGTATGATCGATATATCTCTGCAGTTCTTCAATGTAAAACGTTCAGTTTTTGGATCAGTTTCTGTCTAACCTACATGCTGTCAGTGTGGGAGTGAGGAGGAGATTAATGAGGTGGGGGGGGGGCTGGCTGTCTGTTCCCAGGGTAAAGAGTGACACTCAGAGCTTGAGCCACTTTACACCCCATTACACAGGCAGGCCCAGGGATGGAGGGCGGGGAACACAGCACCCCAGACAACAGTAGACATTCCACATGCAGCATAATAACAGGCTGAGTTATGGTGCAGGCTTTGATCTACTCACAGGGCTAACCACACATATGCACACACACCCAATTCAAAACAGTTACCTGAAAACTCTGGGTTAGTGCTGTTACACACAGGTTGGGACTCATACAGTCCTTTTCCAGATACGTGTGCTGGCTTGGCTTGACTCATTCGACAGATTGGAATGGATTTGGATCTCCATCACTTTAACATAACCTGTTTGAAGGTGTGTCTTTAAAGGACCAGTGTGTAGGATTAAGTACCATCTACCGGTGTAGTTACAGACTGCAACTTCCTCATTTCACCTTCCCCTTCCAAGCGCAAAGGAGAACCAATGATGGCCACCAAACACATGTAAAAAACGTGAATGCCCTTATCTAGACCTAGTGTTTGGTTTGTCCCTTCTTGGCTACTGTAGAAACATGGCAGTTTAATGTGGCGGATGGAAGGTGACCCATCCGATAAAACAAATAGATAAAAACAGCTCAATCTAAGGTAACAAAAAACATACCTATGAATTTATATTCCATTTCTGCCAATAGAGCCTGTTACACACTGGTCCGTGTCTTTAGTCGATGACCTTTAAAAGCAGTGCCCTCTACTGTTTACTATTGCTCTCTGCAGTGGTTGTTGGTAGCTAGCTTCTTATCATCATCATGGATTTTCAGCCTGTTACGATTTTGCTTGGCATCTACCGCTTATTTCTTGAAAAATTAAGACAGGATGAGGAAATGGATCTAGAAAAGGAAGACGGAGCTACCATTCAACATTTGAAGAGAATGGCAACGGAAAGAAGAAGAACAGATATCGAGCTGTCTTTCAAGTATGCCAGCAACAATCCATCTGATGCCACTCGCAGGCAGGTAGGGTAAGCTTTGGACGGACTTCCGAGATGGTCCATCTCGGGCAAACTCAGAATAGCTCGGGGGGTTTAAACTGGTAATGGAAACGCAAATCACATGGCATCATATGCATTACACCTTTAATGGGATGGATACAATGCACTTGGATTACATATTTAATGTAGAACCGAGTATGCATGAATGTAATCTTGGATTTATTTTTAAATATACTTTATTCATCCCTAAATGGGACGTTGTCTTTTCAGCCTGTAGGTGCTATACATTGCCGCTGTTAAAGTTGTAGTAGACTTTTTAACTGCAGACATTCTGACATAATAGCAGGAAAAGTACAGGTGTAATACATAACATTAATAATGGCTCGGTTCTATTCAATTGCCATGACAGTGTGAAAGTGAGCGAGCATGCACAACACCAGGAGCCTGAAACTGAAGCAGCTAAATGGAATTCAGCCATCATTAATCTCATTATTTACCCCTGTGCTTTCCCTACTGTGACATGTCAAAATGTTTTCTGTGGAAAAGGCCTATTGTGCATACTGGCTCAGTGAAATTGGGCACAATGAACTGAACCACCGTTGTGTTATAAGCAGCACCTGTGCTTTTTCCTGCTACAAGTCAAAATGTCTGCTGTGAAAAAAGGCCTATTGCTTACATGAGCAGTCAGATGTTCAGGCAGTTAAACCCAATTATCTAAGCCACATTAATGAAGCCTTACACAGCCATGGTCCATTCACACACACGTTTTCACTTTTTCCTGATTAGACCTCTTAGGACTGTATACAGATTGCACTTGATCGGCATCTTCCTGCCTTCCCTATTCTAATAGGTCTTTTTTTCACAGCAGACATTTTGGCTTGTCATAGCATGAAAAGCACAGGCGTTACTACTGCTTTTTTAATGATGGCTCAGTACCTTTAAAGTCTTCCAGTAAGTCAATACAAGGGCCCTGGAACTGGCACACCTAAATGGAATACAGTTGTTATTAATTAGACCTGTGCTTGTGCTGCTGTGCCATAGGTCTAATAGTATATGGAATTTGGTGCCCTCACATAACTCTCAGTACTTCAACCTGAGCAGAGATCTAATCAGGCTGGATAAGTGAAAGCACCTGTGTGGGTGTGCTGGACCTTTAACATCGCTCTTCGGGATTCAGAATTGTTGGGTTAAATTTGTTCAGTTCTGTCTGATGCTGAACACGATACAAGATTTTCCTTTAAAAGAGGTTGAAGTGATTGCGAATGCTAATGCCAATCGCTCTTCTCAAGAAGGTCTTTTAAAGCAGTAGGAAAACCATGGGTCACAATACCCTTCCTCTCTCTTCCTCTTTCGCTCTCACTTCTTCATCTCACTTTCTCTAGCAGATGCCACTCTTCCAAACATTATAAGCTTCCAGACTGCCGTCCCACTGCATGTTGGTCCTCCTCCTTTGACCCTCTGGGCAGCAGTGTATTTGAACAGGGACTCTCTGAGGCTCTCAGACCACCTCCGGTAACTCTAGATACCCCTATGATCACATTACCTTCCTGTCCTCTGCCGCCTATAGCACAAGCTTCTACTATCAGGAAGTGTTGAAGTGTGTTAATTTATCACACTCCCTTTACTGCTGTAACCGCTTCCACCACCAGACAGATACTATGTCCTGTGTCTGGGTCGCTCTGTAGCCTTCTCCATTTCAACAGAGCCTTATTTTTTCCCCCTGCCCACCACTGTCATGTTGTTACCTCAGGAAACAACAAAACTAAATATAATTATACTACAATGTGTAGAAGAAAGAGGAGCAACAGTTCTGAATTTGTATTAGTTTGTCATCCTCAGGGCTTGTGGTGTGATCATTTTAAGGTGTGAGGCACAACACCTTTTGGAAGGGGGGTGTAGGTGAAATAAAAAGAATAGCAATCCAGTGTAAGTGAGCCCTCTATTCCAAATTCCACTTCTTCTAAGGTGACATATTGCTGAATTTCAGCTTTGAAATTGTGTTACTCCAACAAGACAAATCCCAGTATGATAGTAAAATACTAATACTGCCTTCTGAGCTCATAGTTCAGAAAGTCTGCTTCTCATTCATTGTTGTTGGAACAGAACTAAATCTTTTGTTCTTTCGTGACGAGCATTGGAGTTTTCTTTTACAAACACACTGCCCCATTTCACAGGCCTGGTGTAGCATGCTTTAAAACCTTTTTCAGCTGACTTGTATTAAACCAAGAACCCTGTAAAAGGGGTCTTAAATATGTACTTGATGGCTGCATACATAATCATCACATAAACAATCAGCTTAAGACTGAGACTAAGGCTGTCCAAGGCAAAAAAGACAGCACCCTAAATAGTTGATGATCCATGTAGAAGACATGGAAAAAAAGGAGGAGCATTGATCTTAGAGTGCAGTGGCTATGATGTAACCCTGTTTGGCTGGTTAGCTTTCATACTGGTGCGTATTTTCAAAAAGTATGTTTTCATCTTAAACATTACCAGATGAGGATGGAGGACCAACCAACATTTTTGGTGAATATATAATGCTAAAAAAACAGTTCGGTTGGAATTGCATCTTTAACTGTAGTGTGGCCATGGATGTCCGTTTCATTTGAAATCTTTACACAAATTTGAAAATTAAAAACATAAAATATATCTGGATAGGTGACCTTTTCATTGCAAATAAAGAATTCCTTCTTTAAAGCATAACTCCACTGCCTTTAGATTAAGAAAGACTCAAGTGAACAACTCCGCCGAGGCTTACAACAAAAGAGGCTTCACCTGATGTACAACAGCAGACTTGCCTCTCAAATTTCTGCTCACGGTATATTATTCCAGCTCTCATATTGTTTAAACTTGTTTAAGTGGTAGGAGTCACTTCCTAAACTTTCTGAGCAGGAAGTGGAGGATAATGGTGCTAATTACCCCTGTAACTATGTTTAAAACTGCAGGAGAATAGAGATGTCAGCAAAGTTAACACCTCCTATTTTGTAGTCAAACGGTTTTTCCTTGGCAACTCAGGCTAAATATACACATTTTGCACAATTACAGGTGTATAAAAGCTGGAATAAGGCTGACAAAAGAAAAACCTTACATTTGACCCACATAATCCCTACAGCGAAGCTGTTAACTGAAAGCTCTGAATCATGAAATTAATTAAGGCGGGATAAAAACACTGTCAAGCACTACTGAATAATGGATAAACAAGGTGCTGTAAGTAAGAACTAAGTGAAATAAGTGATTGCTGTCAGCTAAGAGTCCCTGCTGTGCTGCTAACGCAGCTTTTTACAAAAGATGAAAATAAACTTTCAGCATCTCTCTGCTTATACTGCACAGTAACGCATAAGCACATTACAAATACCTACAAACACGTTACTATGCCAAGGATCGACATGCGTTAGTCATCATCGGTTGCCCATTACAGTACACGGTAAATGTCTCACCTCATAGGACCTCATGCAACGCATAGACACAGGGAGTGTCGTGTTGCTGTCATCTATCACTTGCAGCAGCTCCTCGCACACCGTCAGCGGCAGCACCACAGGATGTCCTATGGCATTGACCTCCCAGCTAGCTACAATGCTGAAAACACACACAGAGCAGAGGAATGATTTAAAGTGACTGCCACGGCATTATACTACCAAGATGATGCCCAGAATAGCTGCTGTAAATCCCATATTGGAGCATTTGTCCGGACGTTTTAATTACATAGTTTTAAACTGTAAACTAGATAACTAGGGATACATAAAAATAGATTGATGGCATGTTTGTGTTTGTGTTTGTGTGTGTGTGTGTGTGTGTGTGTGTGTGTGTGTGTGTGGGGCATCAATACGTGTCTGTGTGTGAGACGAAAAGAAGAGGGGACTGAAAGGAGAAGAGGAAGAGTGATTGAGAGAGGAAAGATTGATGCTCTGTCAGTGTGTGGTGCTGATCCAGTTTGTTTGGGTGACATTTAGCCATCTGTGCAGTTCCTGAGAGTGAAAAGTCTTTTGCAGTTCTACTTTCATCGCACTGGAGAAACACGACTGCTACAGCAATATTTACATGCATGGGATATTTGTCTGGAATGTGTCTTCAGCCTCATCCTACTGACATATTTAACAGACAAGGACTGGGGGCCTGAAAACACCAAGAATAAACTACTGTAAGAAGCAACCACATATAAATGTTAACTTATTGAAAACGTATTTCTTCTTAAAACATTATTAGTTATGTCATTCATTTCATCTGGAAAAAAACTATGACTATGATTATTATTTTAGGAAAGTTACAGTTATCACTATTATCTAACCCTAACTCATATTGTGTAAAAACTAAAATAGACTGAAATCTGCATCTGCTGTATCTGTGAAAGAGTGCGGTACTATTGACTGGTGTCCCCCAGGACCCACATTTGCAGGTATTTCAAACAGAGACAGAAACAGAAAATAAAATAATTATCATTAGGGCACACTGACTGACAAAGTCATGACAAATTGGAATGACTATTGACATATATATAAAAGTATAACTGTGGGTACCCCAGTCGGTAGGATGAGGGTTAATCTGGTTGAACTGTATACACAGCAAATCTAATAAAGTTATCACATACACACACAGACCCAAACGAGTCTACATCATAATTCTTTGTGCATAGAAATGTAGTTAATGTCATCTAAAGTACGGTTTGATTACTCACATATCAGAACAAATTCTATGGCCCGTACAGTTTCCATTAGACTCAATTTCCATATCTATGAGACCTCAATCCCATTGTACCGGACTGTGATGGTGCCTGCGACTTTCACTCAACTCATAATCAAGTCACCGCCATTAGTGACAAGCGTAATCCACTTAGGCATTGGCTCACTGATTCTCCAGCCAATTATTGGCAGTTTTAACAACACATACTGCAACCTCTGGCTGCAGTCGACTGTAACCGACTGTATCCTGAATAAGAGGGCCATCATCCAGGGAATTCAGCTCCCCAGGCCCAACATTTAATTTAAAAATGTCAGAGATGAGTGATGAAGGATGAATGGTAAATTATGTAGGGGGAAATGGAAGTGTGAGTAACACCGGCATTTAGCTTTGCAAGACTTCAGGAAAATGTCAGAAATAGGTGAAAATTCAGAAAGCACTTGCTCAAATGTGAAGCCTTAAAGCCAAGACTTTTATTCTGTTCTGTGACCGATGAGGAGTTGGTAATCAGTTTAGGTTAAAACAAATAGAGACAATCAGTTACATGGGCTGATTTTAGCTTATTGCATATAAACTGATATCAGCATTTGTGTCGCCTGATAAGTGACAAGAAACTGCAATACAGAAAAGTCAAAGACGTGTTTGAGATCAATTAGAAACACCATTACATAATCTGTCCACTGGGGAGCAATGACTGAAATTAATATTTTTTTACTCAAAAATCTTGGTAATGATTTTTCAAAAATGTTTATGCATGTTGTGTGTTCAAAAAGCCTGAAATTTAGACTGTGGAAGAACTGATGTTTATATTTCATTTCTGGCAGGGCTGAGAATGACCTCTATGAAATCATTCTTACAAAAAGTGAAAAGCTGAAATTCCAGACTTGACAAAAACAGCAGTGCTCCAGTCAAAAGTTGCTGTCATGGCTTGTTTTACCAGGACGACATCTCTCTTGCTACCCAGCGTGCACCTATGGTGAAACACTTTCCCGAGCATCACTCAGCTCATACAGTTTATCATGTCATTTAAATGCACTCTCGCGGCTTTGACTGAGTAGACAAGCCTTCCTCCTTTCATGGGAGTTTTTCCTCTAATTACCCTTTCTCCGTCAGTCAGCCGGTAGGCTTGTCAAATTGGTAGAAACATCAAAACTTCCCTGCTCTGCCTTCACTCTACAGCGGCTGCAGTGAAAGGAGGAGGAAGAGGAGGAGGGGAAAAAACTCTGAGTGCTGATTCAGTTAAAAATAATGAGGGTGGAAGGCTTCTACAGTGGGGTGCTGCTGTACTGAACATAGAGGACCACATGCAGCACATCCACCTACACCTCTCTAATGCATCACAGCAAGGTACACAGAGCCTCGCTCCAGTCAAAACAACATCCCCTGTATGTGCAACAAACATGAGCGTGGCTTATGCAACTGACAACACTGAGATGATAAACAGCTTTGATGGCAATCTCAAAAATAATAGACAATTAAGTCTGCGCAGGAACCCTTAGCGCAAAGTGTTCTATTAAGACCTGAAATCTGTGCCCCAACAAAGTAGTCTTTCATGTCTCTCGGTGAGCCGAGACAGGTGGTGATTGAGAGGGTGCGTCGGAAAGATGAAAGGATGAGATTAAGAAGAGGAAAACAAAGATTGAAGGGAGGGGGTTTGGAGGGCGGAAGATGCAGTAAGAGTCCTCGCTTACTCTCTCTGCTGGATGCCTGTGTGAGAGCAGGCGGTGTAGAGGAGTTTCAGGGCCCTGGCAGCTCTGGGTGATGGACTGTGAAGAGCCGGGGAGCTGATAGACCTCTCACCCCCGACACACGTCTCTGGGACTGACGCTATGATGGAGTCGCTGTTCAGCAGCCAAAGCTGCGGGAGGAGCGTACAGGTCACTTGACACTCGGATGCCACATGGGTAAAGGAATCACACTCCAATACATAAATTCTGTGCATCCACTCATGTACACCGCGGCTAGAATGATACTTTGGAGATGGTAATGTGCTTTTAATGACCCTCACATTCTGCTTGGGGTCGCTAAATAAACATTTAACAGTTAAATTTGTTTCATTACTTTTATACTTCACGGCTTTTCCTGATTTGATGAAAATTGAAGTCTGCTACAGGAAATAAAGCATTGCTTTCCAGCTGTAAAACATGTTTTTTCATATGCTCTATATTTGTGATATAATATATGGTTCTGACTCACTTTATTTACAGCATTACCCCTCACAAAGCCCAGAGTTGTATAGCAGTTTGTTCAAAAAAGATCTATCAGGGGCTTTAATAAAATCCAAAGAAAAGAAAAACAATTTGATGAGAAAGAAAGTAGTTTAATTTACAATTATTGCTGTTACTATACCCTCTGATATGATCCAGATGATTTGTTTTTCTATTCATGAAAGAATTTGGTCCATTTTGATCCAATTTCACACAGGATTAATTAAATGGTTATTGCTAACCCTTTTAAGTAAGTTTCAGTGACAAGCTTTAATGTCCTAGAGTGTCGTCTGCCAGAATTAGTTAAAAACTGGAATACTTGGGATATTTTATGTTGCAAATGGTGAGACATGAACCAGCAAAAAATATCACCAGCCAGCTTCAGTTAAAATAATATTAATATTGGAATATAAACACTTACACTAAAACTACATAAAATACAACTACTATCCAATACTAAATGGACAATGAAATGAATAATGCCCAAATTAATAGATTTATAGAGATCTGTTTTTTTTTTTTTGGGGGGGGCTTTTATTGCCTTTATTATAGTGCCAGCTGCAGATAGACAGGAAATGGGGGCAGAGAGAGGGGATGACACGCAGCAAAGGGCCGCAAGTTGGATTTGAACCCTGGGCCGCTGCAGCAAGGACACAGCCTCGGTACATAGGTCGCCAGCTCTACCCACTGAGCTAACCGGGCGCCCAAATGAATAGATTATTATCAGCAATTTTAAACTCTTTTTATTGCATTGGTGTGTTAGTTTTGTTTTACAAAGAGCCACTTGTAATAATCCACTTGTAGCTGATTTTAAAGAAGCGGAAAGCCTGGCAGTGTGCTCAAACAATTCATAATCACAGCCAATCAGCTTTTCACATCACTTGAAGAACGCTTTCTCCCGTTTATCCATTAATCGAGTAGTCTATTTTTACTAAAATGTCATGGTTTCTCTGATTATGTTAGCTTGTTCTTACCAATAAGAAGGCCTTTCCATCAGGCGTCTGGACAGAGAAGTGGAAGGTGCTCAGTGAGTTGGACAGTCCCAACAGCCTGGCTGCAATAGCCCTCTCCAGGAAGAGGGCCCTGCCAGAGAGAGACAATGTCCATAGTGTTTATAGAGCATATTAACTTGCAGTCATTTAACCTCATGCACTCACAGTCAAACATAATGGAGTTGTCTATGGGTTTTGGCAAGATTACAGGGTGTTCATGTTTTTCTATCTTACTAAATGCCTCAGAGATAAAGTTATGTGAAAATATGTTGCTTTTTATGGTCATGCGTAATCCCAGTGCTAATTTTAAAAAATGGTTTGACCATAAGTCAAACAATGCAGCCAATCATTCATGTAAATTAGCTTTAAAAGGAAAAATAGTTTTCAAAAGCTGGTGGGAAGAAAAAAACAATCAAAGTGCGACTGTGATGCTTGTGCGTAATTATCAAATTATTCAAACTTGCACCGTGGGAGATGTGGTTATTAAAATGTTTAATTCAGACCTACAATTGTAACATTGTAATTAGATTTGAAAAAGCCTGAAGACAGTGCTGATATGGGTCATTCCCCAAAGTTTTAGCAAAATCCAATCAGTGGTGTGACAGATTTTGGGTCAGACTAACATACAAATAAACTCATTTATACAAAAACATACAACAATCCCACTGGTTAACCTAGAAGGATGGTGTGTGACTTTGTAGTTTCTCCTACATTCTCTGCATATAACAGCTACTTTATATTTATTTCCCTGTGAAATAATGTGCTTCAACAGTTACTTAATTGTCACCACTTGGCTTGGAGAAAAACCTGCCTGTTAAGTGAAGCTTCTGGCTTTCTGTCTCCCACAGCGGCCTCCACCACCACCTGTGTGATGTACAGTTTCAGGGTCCCTATAAGATACAGCAGAGAAAGGCTCACACACACAGTTGAAAATTATAATTATTTATGAAAATCTTTTGGAGCGATGTATACCTGGGGCAACAGCCTCTCCCAGCACTGATGAGCAGCTCTTGCAGGAGACAAGTGCCAGTCGGCGGCAGGGTTTCTGCACGTAACAACAGAAAAAAAGAAAAAAAAGAAAAAGAGAAAAAGAGAAAAAAAGAAAATCATTCACCACAATACACACCCATCTTTACCTTGGCTGTTTTCAAGCCGCAATCGATAGCCACTATAACCAGGATGGAAGACAGAGGAGGAGGAGAGACAGTGAGAGATATATGGCAGGCAGATTGTCATTTGTTCTCCTTCTCTTTCTATCTGCCTCTCTTGCTATTTCTCAGTTTCAGTCATGCAAAGAGTGCCACTCGTGCAGAGAATGACTAATAGAAGAGTAGGGAGATCAATCCTCGTCTACAAAGCGCCAAAGTTTGACTTCACAGATGCAGCCGTCTGAGGAGTGTGTGTCTGTGTGGGTGAGTGTACTGTATGATAACACTATGAATTCAGTTTTGCCTTTTATTTAAAGAAATATGGTGTTGACCATTCAGTGCTTTCACTACCTCCTCCCTGACTGCAGCTAGTGTGGGTGTTTTTTTATGGATATAATTATTTTATGCCTAGATATATATTTCTAGATACATAGAAATCATTCTTTCATCTAGATTTACTTTTCTAAAAAAAAAAAAAACACTTCTTAAAACCTGTAGTTTTCTCTTTGAAATGCTGGTTTATAGCCTTTGTCTTTCTTCTAAGAATAAAAGGAGCAAACGGGTTGTTTTCCTTTGCAAGTCCCTCACCTTTGGATCTTGACTGTCTTCTGAGCCAACAGGGCTCACTTCCTCTGTGAGAGTCTGTTCACAGCTGTCGTCTCTGGCTACAAGGAGGAAGGTGTCACCGAGTAAACAATCCTCTGCTCGGGGTAGCAGCTTCTTAGCAAACGGATCTGGATGGCAACACCAGTCGTCCACAATAGAGTTCCAGTTGCCATTGGGGAGAGGAAGGACTCGCTTAAACACTCTGAAGAAGAGGGAAAACAAAACAAAAAGCAATTACAGGTTTTGTTTCTATCACTGTGTAGTGCTATTCGGAAATTGTATTAGCTGTTATCTCTCAATAAGCACACAGTTTCCCTAGGACCAGAGAAGATCAGAATACAAAGGGGAGACTGAGGGGGATAGGTCATGTTTTTCACTTGTTCCTTAAAGTTAATTCCTCAGAGTGTTTTTTCATAATGCCGACAGCAGGAAAGCAAAAGAAGAAAAATATTCACAATTACCAATAAAATGACAACCCACTTCTTTGCATGTAGCAAATAGTGTCCTTTTCCAAAACTTCTTGAAAGGCCTAATTTTATAGCTACAAGGAACTTTCATTTTGTGTTGATTCTGGTGACCCCTGTGGGCAAAAGCAATAGTGTTTTCCATTTTGGCTGATTTCGAGGGAACGCGACAAAAACTGAGTCGATGTCATCATTATTAAATGAATTACTCATAAGCAGTTAAAAATTCTTTGTCATACACTACATTCCATTTTTTGGCTACAGACGCCAAGGCAGTCGGCCATGTTGAACCAAACACTGGCTGCAGATAGGGCCTTTTGTGTTTTTTTGGCAAGTTTCGTGAACACTGTAGTTTCTCAAACACATTTCACAGCCCGTTCTCATTCCCAGGTCGGCAAACACAGGCGTGAGCAGTGTTCAGATAGTTGCAATGTGCAACTTCACTGCTAGATGCCACTAAATCCTACACACTAGTCCTTTAACTGGAAACAGGTTCTTGCTGCTGAAACCGTGAGAGTTGTGAGACTGAACCAAAACAGTGTTTATTTAATCCCCTGAAACCAAAACAACAAGCTGAAAAAAGCTCAAATGAACAAATGGAGAACTGCAGAGTTAGTTAATAATTTTCTGTTGAATCGTCACTACTAGTAACCCAGTGTTAATATAAAAATACCAATCAGTGCAGCTTTAATACAATACCAGTTTTATTAATTCCAGTAAAACACTTATTGATGGTCGCAGTCAAAGGCAGCCTTAATACCTCTAAGCAGCCATAAAATGGAACATATTGCAACAAAGCATAATGAGGCATAATGTTGTTAAAATTATAACTTTGACAACGCTCGAAGCGCTGACATTTTTACATTCCCCAGCCCTTGTTGAAAGCGAAAAAATACGTTTTTGGCAACTTTTAGTGGGTTATTGCTGAGAAACATAGCCAGAGGCCAAGGGTCTGGGTAATGCAGCTATTGCAATTTTCAGCATGTCACATTGCTGACCAGAGAAAGCTACAAGCTTAAGGCAATAAGAACAATACCACTGTCCAGCTGAACCACCTCAAGGTAAGAAACACAATTGTTTTTTAATGGGCAGCGCGGACCTTTACGTCACTATAACTCTAACCCAGTCAGGTTGACAACTGTGCACTCCAGCTCCATCCATCAATTTTTCTTTCCCAGACTATCACTTTTACTGCTGGGTCACACCATCAATAAACACCCGCTCCTCTTCCTGCGGAGGAGGGTGTAAGTAAAAAACCATTTCCACTGATGCTCTTCCTCGTCCGTCTGCTCCTCACCTGTCCTCCAGCAGCCTGGTCATGCAGCCCTGGCAGTAGAAGCAATAAGTCTCTTTTGCCCGGAGTGTCTCCATCACGCTGTCAGAAGCCTCTGTGGAGGGCCAAAGGCAAACAAATAAATGAACCAGATTTGGTGAAAGGGTGGTAACTTTGTACTACAGAGCAGAAAATCGATAAAATACTGGGTGGTAATGGTGGCTCGGCTAGGGAGCGGACGGATCAATCTGATTTTGACTGGATTTGTCAATGACTGTCCTTTGCTGTAAATTCCTCCTGCACTGGGAGTCACATAAAAAATCTCAGGAAATGCCAAAAGATGGCGTTTGTGGATATTATGCAACGACCCTAGGGTACACTTTTCATAATATGAGATCAAACCAAAAGGGAATATTCTCATGATTCTGATGATCAGTTACTTGTGGGCTGTTAAGGGTCCCAAGAGCAAGAATTTACACCCTCACTGTCTCAGATGACCAAGTGACTCAATCCAATTAATTCAGAATAGACAGTAGGCTCTAAATAGCTACCAAAAGACTTTGTTCTAGCTTTGGCATAGAGGAATCTAGAAGCAGAAAGAAAGAAGGAGGCTGCACATGTCCGGATGTGTTTCCATAGTTGTCCATTACCTTCACCTTCAGATGACATTACCTTCCTCTGTGCTTCTTGAGACACTAATGCGCAGTCTGAAATGCAGCTCCTCTCCACAGGATTCTCCCGCAGGTGTGGGAATGCAGGATCCCTGCTCGAAGGTGACTCCTGCCGGCAAAGTCAGGCTCAGATCTCCTCTGGGAGTCCGGACGTGGAGAGAAGACTCTCCTCCTGTCACGGCCACATCCGCAGGATTTCTGGCCACATCTTTCCTGGAGAGCAGATACAGGCTTTACACGCACATCGGAAATAGAAATGGAATTTGTTTCCCTGCCGAGAGTTAGATGAGTTGATCAGTACCTCTCTTGTCTGTAAGGTAAATGTGAAACTAGAGCCAGGAGATAATTAGCTTAGCTTAGCAGAAAAGACTGGAAACAGGAGGAAACTACTAGCCTTGGTGTCACTATGTGGTTGCCATGTAACTAACACAGACTGTAGGTCCCTCACATAATCTCATAAAACCACAACTTGTCAGTTTTACACTTTGTTTGTTAGTGAGCTTTAGAGGTGCTGGTATGTGGCTTTTGTTGTCTTCAAACGGTGCCAGACCCGTTATTTCCCCCGTTTCCAGTCTATATGTTGAGTAAAGTCTCAGAAATAAACAGATTTTCATACATATATTTGTTTTTTACAACAATATGTACTAGTGTGTAATGATTTCTGAACTGAGGAGGCTGAATCATTCCGTAGTCTCTGCTCTTGATGGATAATAAGTGAACAACAAGCTAATATATTGAACATCAAATCATACTCTAATTAGTCAAGGTCTCAATACGGTGATTAATGAGTCAGCCTTCAGTGCAGATATAGACTGTATATAAATATAATCAAGTGGAGAGATCTTAAGTGAAGAACTATTAGAAATAATACTACTACAATCATCAATAACAGGTCTACCTCCTGCTGAGTGCTGCTGTCTCAGCTGAAGGAAGTACTGAACAATGACCGAGTTCATGAAGACCACTAGCTGAGAGAAACACAGTTTTTACTGAAAACAAACTGGATGCTGGCTGAGCGGCTCCTCTGGTTGTAGGGATGCATTTAAAGGGGTTTATTACAGGTTTCTATGTTATTTCTTACAGCTTTGGAAGCCCTGAAAGTGTACAGGCCTAAGTGGTTGGTGGCTTTTATTTCATCCCCTTCTATAAGAAAGAAAGAAAACTTTAGCTCTCCTAGATCTACTGGGTTACATAGCTTTCAGTCCTATATTGGCTGCACAAAATGTAGCTCTATGTAGCAAGAATTTCCCACATTTCTCCCACTGTGCAGTCCCTTACAGAGTTACCTCTCCACTGTAACTTCAGAGAGAGGACCAGGGCTCATTTTACTGCCTGTCAAATCTCATTAACCCCATCTAGTGATGTTGTAGGTGAACTATATCTTCAGCAAGCAAAGGCGCCTGATATCAAAGACTAAGAAGAAATATTAGTATAAATTATATACCTACAATAAATTATTGGAAATAATAATATGAACAATTCTTTATTCATATGGCACTTTTCAAATAAAAGTTTACAATGTTTTCTTTTTTTTTTAACATAATTCTCTCATATTATAAAATATGATTGTAATTATATCTAATTACCGTGCTGTTACAACATAATATCTAGACTATACTGTGTGAAGCCAGGAGACTCTAAATACTTCATATGCTTCTGGTTATTATGGAACCTAAGCCACATGGCTAAAGGCAAACAGATAAGATGCATAAACACCGGTGGTGGAAGAAGCGATATCACATTATAAAAATACTCAATTACAAGCACAACTCCTGCATTTAAAGTTTTAATCAAAGTATAGCATCAGCAACAAAATGTACCTAATGTATAAAAAAATAAGTATGCAGAATTGCCTGTCAGTTATATTATATATCTTATATCATGATATTACTGATCATTATCAATTATTGTAATATTGTAGTTTGTCAAGGTGGAGGAAATTAAACAACTTAAAGCTGCGGTAGGTCATTTTTATAAAAAATATACTTTTGTCATATTTGTTGAAACGTTTCACTATATGCTGCTCTGATTGGTTATTTTTGTCCAGGCCAGAGGAACCAGTTTTTTGTTTTTTTTTTTCAGATTATCTGTCTCATGTTCTACTGTCAGAACAGAAAATATCACCAATAATGATAAAAAGTTATTTTTCTAAAAGTTACCTCCTGCAGCTTTAATACACTGTTGCATCATATTTTACAGTTTGATCTGATGTTCTGTATGTACAGTTCAAAACTTCACTGATGGACTATTTGTATAGTGTCAAGAAAGAAAGAAAGGAGTATTTGATGATAAGGACACAGTTTTAAAATATGCTACAGGACCCAACATCAAACCATAGGACACCTGCGATCATCAGGTTAGCTCCCACTTATTCAGACCAGAGAAGCAGGACTTAAGTAACTCATTTTATAAACCATTTTTGTTAGTATCCAACAAACGTGCCATGAAACAAAGTGGCGACATTCACACAATCGCCAGCTGACGTCAGAGCTCTGAATATGTGAGTGGAACAACAGAGACATAACATTTATAGCTAGCTCATGATATCGGCTAAAGTTAGCCAATGCTCTCAGCTAGCCTAGCGTGTAAATATAATAATGTTAGCTATCTAACTGTGACTGTCGAGCTGGCTCTGTTTCAAAATGATCACGTACCTGACAATGAGCAGTCCAGTCTGAAGCCTCTTCCTCAGCTCTAAGAAGACTCCATGTGTTTCGGCTGGCATCTCCAAGTCAGCCATTAAGGCGGCAATATTCAGACAGGATGAAAAATAAAAATAAAAATAAATCGTCCACTAATAAAAACTCAGGGGAGCTGGCAACATAGCATCCGAAGTAAAACAAACAGGAGCACATGTATTAGATTCAGAAGAGGTTGGTTACTTGTCTGCAGCGTGACGATACCGCCGGTGTCAAGTACACCAAAGTAAGAGAGAAAAGCATCCGGTCAGACATTTCAAAATAAATTGTACAGACGTCAAATAATGTCTATAATAAATGTTTCGCGTTTGAGCCTTTGCGCATTTGACCTCCATCATTAACACATTTGCTTTTACTGTGTAGGGTAAACAGTAATGGCTTTATGGTTTGACTGGGATGCTGTCTTCAAGAGGTGGCATGTATTTTGTATTTTGTATTTTGATGCAGTGTTTATGGAGAGTGATAAAGCAACAATTGCAAACAACTGCGTGGAGTATTACACAAGATGGGTATTCAAGACAGACAGGACCTGTCTGAGTAGATATTATACTACAGTGGTTCATTTAACAAGAATTTCAAATGACCGAAACCAAGCATTCAGTAAATTTGAGAGTTTTGAGGCCTCTTGTGGTCTGGCTTTCTGCGCAGTTGCAGTTTGCTTTGTCTGTAATCCATCTTTGCTCTGACCCAGTAGGCGACTGGAACAAAAGTAAAAAGTATTTAGTTGCTATTATTCTGAATGTGCAATGTATATGAATGTATGTCTCCAGAGATAGGGACAGGAGTGTTTGTTACAGTTAAACCTTAGAACAACAGGGGAATTTTAATAAAATAATACAGAACACTAACAGTATTAGTATAGTATCATATATTAAATATTGGGACGCTATAATTGCTAATGTCAAATGTGAACTTTTCAAACGTGAAAAACATTCAGCTTTAATTTTGACCAAAAAAAACAAAGGACCCTCATTTCCGGGATTCTTTGGTGTAACTGCGGTCACTTGACTGGAGGAGGAAGTCGTCCATGCGTAAGACCGGAGCAGTTGGACGTTAATCTGCAGTGCAGTCTGGGAGCTGTCAATCGTCTTTGTATCTCTGGCACTGGAAGCTACTGATGCGCTCATCACTGTTTATTTACACAGTGCGGGACAATACTACGAGATATAAGAATATGTAGAACATAATGACCCATTGTCTCCCTCCAAAGCCTTCTCGTCAAGGGACTGGGTTTATATGAACGGGCGACATCGGAGCCGGGCCCTGCATCTCCATCATTTAAACAACCTGCTACTAACGTTAGCTGGCGTGCTAGTCCTATTATTGACGTTGTCAGCCGTTTTTACTCGGCGAACCGGGCACATGATTGAATGACAGTTGCTGGCCTGTGTCCTATAACGGTAAGCTTTTATATCCGCCTAAGAATAAAGTAGCGTAAACATGTAATTTACGTTTAGCTGAACACACCTAACGTTAGCTAGTGACAAGGTAACGTTAGCTGTTAGCTGTAGCGTCAACTGCAACAGTTTCTCTCTCTCTCACACACACACACACACACACACACACACACACACACACACACACTATAACGCGCTTTCTACCCACAATACTGTGTGAATATTCTTTAGCTGAAGTTGCCTTTGTAGTAATTGTCGTACATTAACATACAGCAGGTATACAGCGGCTGCAGTAGTGTGGACGACAGGTGTGCGTACCTGCTCCACCGTTAGTGTGTTGTTGACACCTGACAGCAGACTCCAGTGTGTTGAGCTCAGGGAGAGCACAAGCTACTCTCTCACATACAACTTTACGTGTCCCTGAATATTCAGCCACACGACTGCCTCATTGTGTTCAGGCTCCTTCTCAAAATGGAATAACATGTCAGACCCTATTCACGTCTTTGTCTGTCTGCTGCAGACACTTCTCAAGGCAGACATGTTGACATGTCACAGCAGGAAGAGCACAGGTGTGATTAATTACATGAATTAGTAATGGCGGCAGTGTTGCCTGATGGCTCGCTGATAAGGGTTTCCTGGGATACTGAGTCATCTTTAATGTTGTTGGTTCCACCTTTCCCGCTGTGACAAACTAAAATGTCTACCATGAAAAAGCCTGCTACCAAATGTTGCTTTCCTTTTCAAAATACGTTCGATACCAATTTTATTCACATAATATTGTGATATACTACTGAAACTGTCCTATTCTAATCTTATGGCTGAGTAGGAATGGAACAATAAATAATATTACAAACACTCAATGGAATAATGGTGAATAGCCTCACATGACTTGACTTGAAAAAGCTCTCTAGCTCACCAGCCTTCAGTCCCGTACTGACTTGCTGATTTATTTTGAACAAGGGGACGAACCCATCTGTTCAGTCATTCCAAAATCCTCAGCCTGTCACCAGGGCTCGGCTTGCCCGCTGTATCCATAAAAAACAGTAAACAGGATGTGTGGGAATAGTATAGATTCCAAAATACAGAAGAGGGAGATGAGGTGCCTTTCTGAGATGCAATAAATATGCGTTTCTTAACAAACTGTTAAGGGGATCTCAGTATGTTTTCATTTTTTCTTAATATGAAGTATATTTTCATCATTATCAGGATCATGTATCACAATTATTTTGGCCAAGATAATCGTGACAGGACATTTTCATATGGTTCTGTGCCTAGGACTGAGTATCTGAAGGTCACAATAAAGGCATTTCTGGTTGGGTGTGTTAATGGGCTAGTAAGCTAGCTTACATTTAGAAACTTCATATAAAAGAGAAGTAAATGTAGCTAGGCAAACAGCACTTAGGTTTTTAATGGGAGCTTGTCAGCCTGGATGATACTGCGTAGCATGAAATTAACAACATCAAAGCATGCTGACGACAGCCCGCTTTATGGTGAGGACTCATCCGTCTCTGCCAGCTGCAGAAAGCTGTTGCCTCGGGCGCCGTTTCTTAAATAATTTTTTTCTTAATAATGGCATTGAAGGAGTGACAGCAGCAGCATATTTTATGAAAGTTGCTGACTCCTCTTCCTCACTAAACTTTGTAAAGTTTTTTTTGTTCATTCTATGATACAGCACATCTTGCTTCATTTCCAAAACACGTAAAACAAAGATAGTAACAAAGATAATGACTGTTCATGTCATTATCTTTGTCATGTGACTATGCTCCTCCTGACTTATATGACTCTGTCGACTGATTTGGCTCCAGCCCTACCCTGACAAATACTGGACCACATACTGATTGATGGACTTCAAGAATGGAAATGATGACTTAACCAAACTTTGTAATCTTCTTCTGTTCTTTTCGCTTTTGTTTTTCATTGCAGGTGTGATGTACATATGTGTGCCTGGTGTTTTACATTAGCGCGTAATAACCACCCAGGAGAATGAATGCAGAGGAAGTGGAGCTGCTCAGTGACTCCAAGTACAGGAACTATGTGGCAGCGGTGGACAAAGCCCTCAAGAACTTTGAGTACTCCAGTGAGTGGGCAGACCTCATCTCTGCGCTGGGCAAACTCAACAAGGTAAGGATCACAGACAGGCTGCAGCTTCACATACACTGCACTAGATTACAAGTTGTAGACGTATACATACAACAGACAAATACATATACAGACTGAATCCATCCAGGTGGTATCCAGCCTACTGTAATTGCATGAGTTGTAAAAGATTTCATGACTACATATGCCAAAAGGGTTAAATTACACATTAAAAAAACACACATAAAAACACTGTTGTCTGACCCACACCTACCACTCTAACATAATTTCTCAGGTTTTGCAGAACAATGCAAAATACCAAGTGGTTCCCAAGAAGCTGACGATAGGCAAACGGCTGGCCCAATGCCTCCACCCCGCCCTGCCCAGCGGGGTCCACCGCAAGGCTTTGGAGACCTATGAGATCATCTTCAAGATCATTGGTCCCAAGAGGCTGGCCAAAGACCTCTTTCTTTATAGGTAATACTGTAGCGCCAATTACAGTTGTCACTAAAATAAGGTTTTCAGCTAATATCAGATCGTGACACCACTCAAAAATCTTTTTCATCCCCGCAGCTCTGGGCTCTTCCCCTTACTCTCCAATGCCGCCATGTCTGTGAAGCCTGTGCTGCTCGGGCTCTATGAGACCTACTACTTGCCCCTGGGAAAGACTCTGAAGCCAGGCCTACAGGGGCTACTGACTGGGGTACTGCCTGGCCTGGAGGAGGGCTCTGAGTATTACGACAGGTGAGATGAGCAGGAATGGAAAGAGAAACACTTTTAATGTGCACATGAGGGCATTGGAACAGACCATTAGGAGAAAGCATTTTATTGCATAATAACGTGGAAGGGAATTGATTTCAGATTGTATGAATTATACATGAGAAATGAGTCATTGGAAGATGACTAATGTTTCAAACTCAAGACGCAGCCCAAGACTTGTGTCTCTTAGAAAAAACGTAGTTTTGCATTGTTTGATACCAGGAATTAGTGTGGATATTTGTGTTTACTATGTTTACATTTACTGTCTCAAAAAATCATATGTACAGTATTTTATTCATGTGGAATGCTTTTTTGTTTTTAATTGTCATTTGCTTCATATATGTTGACAAAAGCTAAAAAATTACTCTTCTCAATGGCACCATAATTCCTCTCACAGGCCCTAGAGGGCACATAGGACTCGTAGACTGTTAAACTTGTTTTAGCAGGAAGAGCACAGGTGTGACAGATTAAATGAACAATGGCTCCATGAGACATAGGCTGCATACGTCGCACGGAGGCCACTTGGAGTGCGGAGGGAAAGTGGGCGGGGGAGGAGCGGGGGATTTAAATGAAACGCACTTGCCCTTACTCGGCGTTATAGCGGCAATGACGTAAACTGCAATGCATTGTGGGTGATATCCACCTCGGAGTGACCATCGTTGTTCACTCGCTCCCTCAGCCCTCCGAGGGTCCATCTCACCAAGTTCACTTCAGTTTTCCAGACAATTGGAACGACACTTATGATGGCGGCGGGGATTCAACCGAGGGCAAGTGAACGAGGCCATGTTGAACGACTAATGAAACGCAGCCTGAAGTTCCGCAGTACGCAATGCCACATGTGATTAACGTTATAAGTGACACCTGTGCTGTTCCTGGTATGAAAATGCCAGCTATGAAAGGGGCCTATTTGTATTGGTCAACATGTATACGGTCATCATATTTTTCATTTAAATGTATACTGTTTATGTTACAGTTTTAGTACTTGTACGTCAGGTATGCAGTATTTTAAGCCTTTTTTGCTTCTGTCACATTGCAGAAGTTAACAGAAGGTTGCATTATTTTTACTACCTCCTATTGCCATTTCCTGTTACTGTTTCAGTAATTCAGTTTCCACACAGACGACATTTCTTTCTATCTTAAAGCTGCTCTGGGATTGTAAAAAAATCTCCTGTCTCATCAGCCTAAATCACAATAGTGTCCAATTTGTTCCAAGTGAGATTTTACAGATTTAACTTATTTGTCCATATTAAATTTAATGTTATGTATAGTTACTGGCAAGTCTTACTCAGTTAGTCAAATTAAAGCTTGACAGTGAGATCCAAATGACCTTGTAAACAGCAGAGTGAGTGCTCTGTTCAGAGGAAGCTGATGAGCATTGGATGATGAATCTCTCTCTCTCTCTCTCTCTCTCTCTCTCTCTCTCTCTCTCTCTCTCTCTCTCTCTCTCTCTCTCTCTCTGGTGCTTTCAAAATCTTCTGCTTTCTTACCAATTAGATGAGTGCCCTCTGGGCCATTAAGGGATGTTACATTACGGAAAGAAGACTCAGAAACAGCATTTATGCGTGGACCAAGGAGCAATAAAACCTGTGCAACTGACACAGCTCATTGTACTTAATAAGCATGTTGACTTTTTCCTGTCTGTATTTCTCATAGAACCAACACCCTGTTGGAGAAGGTGGCTGCAGCAGTGGAGCAGTCAGCCTTCTACAGTGCCTTGTGGGGCAGCATCCTGACCAGCCCTGCTGTGCGTCTCCCTGGGGTGACCTTTGTTCTGCTGCACCTCAATCGCAAGCTCTCCATGGAGGACCAGCTCTACGTCATGGGCAGCGACATTGAGCTCATGGTACATTACACTACACCACACCTTCCTCCAAAACAGCAGTTTAGTAAAGCTGATGTTTCAGCTATTTGGGTTGTTTAGCATCAGTTCAATGCTTTATTATATGTTAATTTCCAAATGCATGTTTGGAATAAATTAGTCAATATTCAACCTTAGGCGCTGGTGATTGCAAGATAAATGTCAGTAGTCAGACAAAATTAACCGCAGATGTTTGCGGTATTGTCTACATAGTTACCCCATAAAAGTATATGAGTATTTTATTAACACTGGCATGCTCAGCGGTTCATCTAATGTTTAATGTCAGTAACAATAAATCAAAGTCATGATTACCAAAGTCAAATAGTGTCTGACACAGGAAATGAGGAGAGTCATTGAGCCAGGTCAGATTGCATCGCAGGTTTAACTTGTATCTCTTTGTCTGTTCAAATGGGTTAACAGTGTAATTTTGTATAATGTTCTTTTTTTAAATGTACATAAGAAGTTTGAATCAAAAGTGTGTCTCTGTTCTCACCAGGTGGAGGCGGTCAGTACCTCAGTCCAGGACTCAAGTGTGTTGGTACAGAGGAGCACCCTGGACCTGATCCTCTTCTGCTTCCCCTTCCATATGAGCCAGGTAAAGTAATCAGACGTCTGGCTAAAACTACAGGCCTGTGTGTGTCTGTGTGTGTGTCTGTGTGTGTGTCTGTGTGTGTGTCTGTGTGTGTGTCTGTGTGTGTGTGTGTGTCTGTGTGTGACAGAATTATGGTATTGATGTGTGTGTTTTCCAGTTCCTATTAGACCCAAGTATTTAACTGGCTGATATTGATTTATTAAGCTATATTAGCTACTGTTGATGTTAGTATTGGCATTGTTGTTAGGTTATTTCAGATGTGGGTGTTTGTGTTTTGTTTTCTCTTTGTGCATTTGTACATGCATGTGTGTGATCATAATGAGGCCATGGTGGAAGGCTGGCTGCTTGTTAAATCTTTCACCTCAAAACATTTCTGAAGTGTCAGAAGTGGGACACAGCTCTAATCTGACATCTGCTCTGTGTGTGTGTGTATGTGTGCTTGTATGTATATGTACAGCACATATGTGTGTGAAGGGGAGAGATAAACAGTCACAAGCGTTCTGGTCTGTTCTGTTGTGCTCAGGCGACTCGACCCGACATGATCCGGATCCTGTCAGCAGCTTTGCATGTGGTTTTGAGAAGAGACATGTCCCTCAACCGCAGACTCTACGCCTGGCTGCTGGGTGCGCAATACACACACAGACACATTCAGATGTACCACAGTTCCCATTCCTCATGTCATTTCTGCTGTATTGTAGGATTTAGAGAGATACTAAGTCCAAGAATGTCTGGTAAATCTTTACAGGAATACCCAAAAGTGTTGTTGTCGTCGAGATTCGCATATTTATTAACCTGTAGTAGACACTTCTGTTCTGTGGAATATACAGTAGAAGTGTATCTACTGTGATCATTGTCTTACTTTATTTTCTCTTGTTTACAACTCACTGTGGATGAACATGCCGGTAAGTGTCTGCATGGCTAAGGATGGACACTGAATGTATCAAGCTTACACTCTTCTCCAAAGCAACTTGCAATGATAGCACACAGCATTAGATTGTCTTATTTCTGGATCATCAGAAATGATAAGGAACAAATAGTAAGTGGATTCTGTGAAAGAGTTTTCCCCAATGAATGGGATATATTATCTTATGGTGTAAGTAGAGCTCCAGCTATTTGGTTGGCTTTAAAAACCATTTGTTGTTGTTTATTGAATATTTTCAGGCCCTGCCACTCTTAATCTGGCTAGGCTTGAAATCTGCGATATGTGGGCAACAGCCGTTAGGACTTTATGAAGAAGAAAGGGGACAAAGAACAGGATTAACTGAAAGATACAGATGGTTTTCTCAATAAACATTAAATTTCCATTGGCTCCACTCTGAATACTTGCTTTTTGCCTCATGCTTGAATATGCTGGATGTACATCTGAGTGTTTGTTTGATTATAACTATATGTCTTTGTTTTTTGAAGGCTTTGACAACAACGGTGTGATAATAGGTCCCCGCAGCACTCGGCAGAGCAACCCAGAGGAGCACGCTAGCCACTACTTCAACACCTTCTCTAAAGACATGCTAGTCCAGGTGAGCTTTCAAGCTAAATAGGTCATCAATTATGTGTACAATAAGCTTCCAAAAAATCCCCAAATCATATGTCTCCTGAGATCAAACGTGCATATATTTGGGGTTGGGAGTGTGTGTTGGTTGGGGTTCGTCCTTAATTTGGCAGATCTGGCCCTCTTTTGTCTGTCACACAATTTATCCATGGCCTTTAATCCTTCTCTTCCCACATCTCCCACGTCCTCTGTGGGGTTTGCGTATATGTCCTGCTCTCTTCTCCTATTCCCAGTAGCCTGTCCTTTGAAGACAGCTCCCAGTTCTCCCAAAGACTTTTACACACACAGAGACCCCCTGGCATGTGATGAGCTCTGGTACTCCAGGGGTTGGAACAGGGGGCACACAGAGCGACCTGGAGGGGAAGTTTTGTATTTGAAAGGGTTTTAAAAATGTTTTGTTCTGTTTTTTGTTTGCTCTTCTACCATCTGCTCTGAGATAGCAATTGGAGCTCCCTCCATTGGGAGAAGGTTGGTACTACAGAGACCGTCTGTTTCTGGCTTCAGCCCATTATGTGGCAGACGAAGCGTGAAACACACACAAAAAAAGGGAAAATATGAAATTGGTTCTGCCAAATATTATAGGAAGTTAAATTTAAAATGATAAAAAAACAAATGAATGTGCTCTGCTGTGTTGCTGCTGGACTTTGCAGATATTTTTTGATCTCTACTGTAATAGAGATGTGTGTCTGTGTGTGTCTGTGTTTTTTCAGGCAATGGTAGGGATCTTGCAGGGCAAGGCCCGAGGTGGAGAAGAGGAAAGCATCCTCATGCACGACCTCAAGCCATTTCGCATCCTCATCAGTCTGCTGGACAAACCGGAGCTCGGTAACCAGTCTATCAATAATCAATAGTTTAGTTAGTGTTCTAGTGCTGGCACATAAACTAAATGTTATATATCCAATGTGTGTATCGTCCCTCGTACGCATCTCCCTCTCCAGGCCCAGCAATCCTAGAGGATGTTCTGATCGAGGTGTTTCGGACTCTACACACACAGTGTCGAACAGAGTTGGACCTCCAAAACCAGAGTCCATTCAGTAAAGACCACACACACCTCAGCAGGTCAGTCCAGTGTCTCTACTCTATACATTTACATATGTGCACATTTTAAATAAACCCCTTGATGAAAGTTTAATGGTCGCATCATGAAAAAAAAATACAAGTAAAATAGGTTAAACTGAAACTGATGTTACATCAGTCTGAATAAAAGGTAATAGAAAATAAGTACATTTGCAACATAGAAATAGGAAGATATCTCCAATTTGAAAGATAATAATACATAATTGAAACCATTTTTTAAGCACTAGCATTGTAATGGATGTTTTTTTTTTTTTACCTTTTTCCTTAGTAAACTACGAGAGAACAAGAAGACAGCAGAACTGATTAAAACAGCCAATCTCCTGTTCAACTCGTTTGAGCCGTACTACATGTGGGACTACATCGCTCGCTGGTTTGAGGAGTGCTGCAGGTTCGTGTGTTAAAATTCACTCACTACACTCCATTCACCAACTATACAGTATCAGAAGCACTACGAGTTAACCAGGAGCCGAATGTGTGCCCGGATACTTTACCCACCCCCATCACACACACACACCCCTGAACACAGTGGAGCCACATATTGAAGTGAACTGCTAACCATCACACCTCAAAATAATCTCACAAATGCTTCTGTTGCAGGAGGACAGTGAACAGCAGCATGCGTGCACCACGGCATGCTGGGAGCTTAGACACTCCAGAGCTCTCATTGGTGGAGTTCTGTCAGCTGGTTGATTTCCTGCTGGATATTGTTTCCTTGGTGAGACTCTTTCTTTGTTTCTTTGTTTGTTTGTTTCTTTCTTTGTTTCTTTCTTTCTTTCTTTCTTTCTTTCTGTCTTTCTTTTCTTTCTTTCTTTCTTTCTTTCTTTCTTTCTTTCCTTCTTTCCTTCCTTCCTCTTTCTTTCTGTCTTTCTGGTTGTCTTTTTTTGTCTGTCTGTCTTTCAATCTTTCTGTCTTTCTTTCTTTCTGTCAATCTATCTGTCTTTCAGTCTTTCTATCCATCTGTCCTTCTGTCTTTTTCTGCCTTTGCCTTTCTTTTCTATCTCCCATTTGCTTTTTCTCCCACTTCCTGTCTTTGCTTTTACTCCATTATCACTTTCTTTATTCTTTTTCCTCCACTATTCCATGCTGTTTTTTTCACTATCTATATACTTTTTGTATTTCTTCTTTGCTCAGTTTTTCATTTCTGGCCTTTCCTTCTTTGTCATTATACAGCTTTTCCCTCTCTCCTTTTATGTTTTCATTTCCCATCCTTTATAGGTTTCTGTTTTTTCTTTTGTATCTGTCTGCCACTTTCTTTCTCTTCCCTTTTTTCCACCCCCTTGTCTCCCGCCCCTGCTTGGGCTTTCATCTCATTCCGTTTCTCCCTATTGACTCACACACCTCCTTTTTAAATGCAGTATGTTCCCTACAAGCACCCTCCATGAACATTTGCAATTTGGCCTCCATGTTGTCAGATTTGTTGTCAAACTACCATTTTTGAATCCAGTCCTGGGATGTCATGGCCACCATTAGGAGGTGTGTGTGCACCTCATCTCTCTCCTGTTCCTGTGTGTGTATGTGTGCAATCTCTACACAGGTTCAAAATGCCTGTGTTTAGTTTCCCTGCCAAAAATATTGTTTGCATCCTTTTAGAAATGTGCTTGTCTATATACAGTATTTCCAATCTGTATAGTTTGGAAATCCCCCACTCCTTAATGATCCTGTTTAAATGCTTGTGTCTGTGTGTGTGAAAGAGTGAGAGAAAGAGTACCTTGTGAGCGAGAAAGGCGTGTGGGTAAGCGTGTGTGTTTCTGCAAACCAAGTGTTGTGTGGCCTGTGCTCTGCTTGCTCCTGTCTGTTCAAACTATCTGCTCTTTCTCCTTGAAGCCTACTAGAAGCATGAGGGTAATCTGCCAGGTAAAGTACTGCTCTTTCCTGCTTTTTCACCTCACCCTGCTTCACTGAGGCTATGATAACATTATTGCAATGTCCTGCCAACATCCCTCAGGCCATCCTGACCTGCTTTGAGTGATCATTTTAGAATGGCTGACTGACTGTCATACTTTAATACTAAAAATGATCCAGCAGAAGAAGTGGGATTATAACAGTCATTACATGTGGTGTAAACTTACCCCGGCTGTTTGGTGTGGATCTTGTGAAAATGAAATCTCCGCCCAGTGTGTATGTGCTTCCTGTTAAGCATGCATGCAGTTATATGCTATTGAAGTGCTCACATATTTGTAAGAAATATGACCATTTTAATTTACTTCATGGTTTAATGCTCATTTTATATTTTATTTTTGTTTCATAAAAATGTGTTTTGCTTGTTGAGTCAAAATACTTATTTCAAAATAAAAATAAAAATAACGAAGCACAAAGTGCAAAAAGGCCATACAATCAAATATAGAGAAAATAATTCTGTACATTTAGGTCTAATATATTTAATGGTAAGGTCATCATTAAATACTTGATGTGAAGTGTTCAGAGGAAAATTAGATAAAATAATGTTTTTACTTAAATGAAATAAGAAACAGCCAACACAGAAACACAAAATAGAGGATAGGAGAGATGTCTTCAGGTGAATGGTCTCACACAGTATTGATTGATCTCCAGAAGGGAAATTCAGTTGTTGCAGCAATACAAGGACAGGAATGAGTAGCGAAAAGTAAAAAAAAACAGACCGTGATTAATAGCAGCAAAGCCAGCAAGTCAGGTATGTTTTGTATGTATAAGAAGATAACTCTTGATGTTAATGTGTATAAAATTATATTTAATCTAACAAGCCTGAATTGCATTATATCAAGTTTGCCTCCTTCCAGATACCCAGTCACTGTAACTTTATGTCCTCACTTGACCTCTGTTTTTTTGTGTCCAGGAGACCTACATTGAGATCCAGACAGAGCATCTTCCTCAGCTGCTGCTGCGCATGGTGGCGGCTCTCACCAGTCACCTGCAGTCCCTCGGCCTCGGGGAGCTTACCCATTGCCTTCGTCTCTGCTCCAAGATCCTTAGCAAAGTGCAGCCACCACTGGTGTCCCCCCTGGCCTTGCCTTCGGGCCCCCGGGCTCAGGGCCTCGCCAACTCCACCGGCAACCCCTCGAACTCAGCAAGGGATAAGAGCAGAGACAAGGAGGACAAACAGGTGAGTAAAACTGTTAAAAAAAATCCATAACAGATATTAAAAGTGTTTAACATCCCCTTTTTTTCTGCCATTTTATTATGATAAAATCTGAGTATCTGTTCGCTTTAGTGGTCAGTTAAAAATGAAAGTTGTTAACAAGCACCAAAACAAAAATGATGCCCCGCTATGCCAAATGTCAGACTTTGAACAAACATCGCCAGCTGATAGTTCTGTTCTGTCTCTGATCAAGATCTTTTGATTAAAGCATAGGCCCTGTTGCTGCCCCAGTCAGAGCAAATCTCAGTTTGACCCGCTTGACCCACTTCCCCTACAAGTTACTGCCCAAAAATCCATCAGTTCAGGCTCTGATGGTGTGCCCTGGTCCCAGAACAGGGCCCCTTCAGGCTCTTTTTGGCTACTGCCAGCCTCCTGCCCTTTGCTGCAGTTGTCTGGGTGGTCCCACGACTGGCCCTGCTGTCCCACACTCCCTCGACACAAGGCATTTGAAGACTTGTTCAGAACAAATGCTTCGTCTGGCTGTCCTGGTCCTCCTGGTCCCTGTCCAGCAACCTGGTTGTTTAAGTGTTTGAGGGCTCATTGAGGCATGATTAAAAGTTCACTCAATCAGTCCTATGCCCCGAGATGGATAGGGGATAGATAGATAGAGGCATGCCCACGAGGGGCAAAAGAGAGGACAAGTAGAAAGACAGAAGATGGTTAACCAACAGCTGAGCCCAGCTCGCCTTTTCTCTCTGAGGAAGAGAGGAGTAGGCTACCCTGCCTCCTGGGTGAGCCATGTCCATCTGAGTGGAAAACATTCCACATACATCCACTGAATACTATAACATCCCCACCCCCCGCCCTTAGGGGCATATAGGGAACGTGCTATCTAACGTGCCATCTGAGTCCAGACTCCAGAATGTGCAGGCTGCCTCAATCAAATTGCACCCCAGGAAGCCCTCAGGCGTGACAAAGAATTTAAATAACTTCAGTCTGTCTGCAGCAGGATGCTAGCCTGGTGTACAGCTCAGTCTACATAAGTCCCTCGGGTCAAACCCAACAGCTGTGTGTACAGCCTCACTATATGTATGGGACACAGAACAGAGCAGTGATGAGGATAATGTGTCTGTTGAGAGACCTCCACTATTAAAACTAATAGTTAGGCATACATTTACTGAATAGATTACACATTTAAAGTTATGGTCTGGGTGCATGTGATATTGATTTAGTCACACTCTCTGTAATTTTGTATTCCAATATATGTTGTGTAATAAATAAAGTGTTTCAAGATTAAGTAATATGTGGAAAGGTTTTGACAGAATTATATACATGACAAATTAAGCTACCTAATGACATTGCACCAGAAGCTGGTTGGAAAAATCCTGTAAATCCAATATTTGTAATATTATTTGTAATAAGGTAGTTCTGCAACATTAACTATAATGGCCCTACACGGTCAGAGGCATTAAAGGGATGGATTTGTCATTATAAATGGTATGGTAAAATCTCTGGTGGCAGATTTATATTGTCTTACATTAGATACTGTCATTTTGCCCAACCCTACTATGGCCACATAGTACATATCGTGGTCACAAAAGCTCCATGTAAATACACAGAATCTGCACTGGCTGGCTGTATTTTCAGTGCACTGGTCAACAGACACCTTTTCTTTTCCTTTGTTTCCCATCACTTTTTGCTTAACTTCCTTCATCACCTATTCTTCTCTGTCCTCCTGCAAGGCTTTGCACACTACTCTGGAGTTACCTGGCAATGGAGAGGTGTTTGAGGACGGAGAAAACCCTCCGAGCAGTCGCTCCTCTGAAAGTGGCTTCACAGACTTCGTCCAGTATCAGGGAGATGGCCCCGAGGAGACAGAGCGAACCCCTCATCCCCATCCGGCGCTCAAAACAGGCCGTCGCTCTTCCGGCCCATCTCAGACCAAACCTCTGGACAAACCAGTCATGCAGTGCTGCCTGGAGCACTTCCAGCAGTTTCTCTCCCGACTCATCACCTTGTATATTACCCCTGGGCAGGTGGACAAAGCTAAGGGTGAAAGGGACGAGGTCTCGCAGTCGGGGCTCCTGGTTTCAGAGGGCTCCCGGCACAGTGATCATGTAGAGTCATGCTTAGAATCAGCGTTCATCCAGAGAGAGTGTGTTGCTGCCTTCACTGCTGCCTGCCAGCTCTTCCTGGAATGCTCCAGTTTCCCTGTTTACATCGCAGAGGGCAACCTCAAGTCCTCACCCACACAGGAAGAGCAGTTAGGTAAGTGCCACAAACACTCTGTGTCATTTAAAAAAATAAATCTGAAAACAAAGATGTTGCATTTACTGTATTGTCATGCTCAGTGGGAAGGGACAGATAAGTTAAAGTGTAAAAATGGTTTTCATTGGAATATCTACCCTCTGTTTTTATGCTCTGCAACTATACACAGCCAGGCATTATGTTTTGGGTTGTCCATCCATTTGCCCGTACCGTTCTGTTGAACGCAATATCTCTTCAGGGAATTCCTTCAAATTTGGCACAAGCATCCACTCAAGGAAGAACTGATTAGGTGGTCAAAGCTCAACTTCACTGCGACATAATGTTCTGCCAAAACACTTTTCTGGCCACGGGGAAATTGTGAAAATATTTCACATTTAGTCAGTATTTGGACACTGAATTGGTGACACTAATATTGAGTGCCCATCCTGAAACTGTTGTGATTGTTTAGATATTCTGTGCTCTGTGTGTGTGTGTGTGTGTGTGTGTGTGTGTGGGGAGTGTGTGGGTGTGTGGGTGGGTGTGGGTGTGCATTTGAACGCAAACAAGTTTCAAGAATATGACTTTGCTTCTCTCAATGAACTCACACAGTAACAGACATACAGCAGTAGTCCGTCACAAGGTCATTGCTTTTGCTGATGCTGAAAACGCACTTAATACCTTATATTAAATTCATTACATATTATATGAGTCTGGACAGACATGAATGTAAACTGCAACTTGACTGGTAGGTGGAAGCATACAGCTGCGAGGCGGTAATTCTAGTTGTTCATGGAATCAATCAGTAGATCCAGCAGCTGTAAATCAAGGACACCCAGGGCTAGGGAGAGAAACTGAGTGTTAAGATCTACAGCTTTTATATGTTCGATTTGTGCCATTTTAAACACTTGATATCCCCCTGCTTCAATACAGACAGTGAGCAGGTCCGTCTGCCAGTGTGGCTGCAGACCCTGATGGATGCCTGCTGCTTAGCCAGTGACTTCAGCCTGCAGGGTGTGGCCATCTCCCTGCTCATGGACCTCGTAGGACTCACCCAGTCGGTTGCCATGGTCACCGCGGAGAGCGTGGCATCTGGCGGCAGCTCTGAGTCCTCCCAGCCCATGAGCCCCAGTCAGGGTCGCGTAGCTGTCGTCATCAGGCCACCACTCACTCAGGGAATCCTAAAGTACATCGCCGACAAGACAGACTTCTTCAAGGTAGAGGTCTCGTTTTAGGTTACAGTGGGCTTCATGTTTTTGTTCTTCTCGACCCTGTTTAATCCTCAATCTTTTTACCAGCGTGTGGCTCTGATCCTATGGAACCAGTTGAGTGAAGGAACACCTCAACACCATCAACGCAGTGTAGAGCTTTTCTACCAGCTTCACAACCTGGTTCCTTCTTCCAGCATCTGTGAGGACGTCATCAGCCAGCAACTCATGCACAGAGACAAGGTTAGTGCAGTAGACACTTAACATCCCAGGCAACACCCACAAACACACAATATAACAGCAGGCACCTCGTCATTCAGTCTGCAGACACACAAATGTCAATGAAATCCATGCTGAAGCACCTTTTTTCTTTCAGAGAATTCGTCTGGAGGCACACGTGAAGTTCTCAGTGCTGTGGCATTTGACGCGAGATTTGAACATGACCAAGTCCTCTCCTTTTAATCGCACTTTCGACAGGTGGGTTAGCCCCATAGAAATGGTGCCTCATTTATTTAAATTATTAATTAAATTAAATTAATTATTAAAAATTATTTTCCATTAATACAGTTGTATTCTGTATCAAGTGCCTTTCCTGTGATTCACTGTCAATTAAATTTTTTCTTTGTCTCTTCACATCTTTTTACTTTGACCTTCAGATCTCTCTTCATCATGCTCGACAGTCTGAGTTATTGGGATCCGTGCACTAGTGCCGTTGGTCGGGCTTGGCTAAATCAGGTCCTTCAGAGACATGACATTGCTCGGGTTTTAGAGCCTCTCCTACTCCTTTTGCTCCACCCCAAGACCCACCGAGTATCCATTCAGAGGGTACAAGCCCAGCGCCACTGGGCGCAGGTCTTCCCTGAACCGCCTGAACATGAGCCATCAGAACCCATTTACACCAGGGACTCTGGTTTCTCAGACAGTAAGTAATGGTCGTTAATTCAGCCTTTTTAAATGATAGTGTGTCATTTTGGATCCATATTGTGTTCACATCATCAAGCAGTTGCATGTTTATGTGGAAGTTTCTTTTTTCCTCTATGTTCTCTCTTTTCTTTTCATTAGACTTCAGTCAGATCCACGGGGGCAGGATGTCACACGAGGAGCTCCGAGGCCTGGCAATGGGTGACATGGAGCCGTTCTGTCTGACTGTCAACCCCTTGAGTGACAGTCTGTCCTTACTGAGCCTGAGCAGTGAGAACTTGCAATTAGCTTGTGAATATCATCCCGCAGACCAACAGGGAGAGCCCCAGAGCTCCGAGTCCAGTGGTTCTCATTCATCTACAGTGGAAAATAACAGCTTTGAGGAACCAGAGGGTGTTGGCAGCACTGTCAATGGCTCTGAGCAACAACCTGGTTTTTTAGATGAAATGTCGGAGGACTCTATAGAGGAAGCTGTGTCCTCTGTTATTAAAGAGCTGATAGACAGGGTTTTGAGTTTAGTAGACGAGGAATCTTTTGAAGTCCCAGCTCCACCTGAAAACTGGCCCCAGACAGATACAGATAGCACCTCCTCAGACACCTCCACCGGTCTCCGTCTTGACTCTGGCCCTCCTCTCATCTCCAACCACCAGACTCTGCCCGAGATGCTGGCTGGAGGGACACTGGAGTTCCTCTCTGTCACACCGGCTGATATATCTGCAGAGGAGCAGCACAGAGAGGGCATCACCCGTCATAGTTCTTCACCTTCCATTGTCACACTGCCAGACGGCTCCGACCCAGCCACCCCAGACCACAACCTGCAGGTGGACGACCCTCAGGCCCGTAAACGAAGCCATAGCAGCACCCAGCTCAGCCTTAAAGGGAAAATCATGGAGAGGCTAGCAGACAAATCACCAGGTGCCAAGCCCAAGATCAAGAAGTCCAAGAGGAAAGAGGAGGAGAGGCTGAGAAAGATGGCGAATCAAGCTGAAAAACTGCGACCTCCCAGTATTTTCTTCGGGGACAGCCTGGACCTGGAGAACTGGTACAGCTGTGGGGAAGGTGAGGTGTCAGAGATTGAGAGTGACACTGGCTCACCCAGCGGGGGCTCCGGTGGGACTGTCGAGGGTGTCAGTGTCACAGGACGCAGATCATCCTCTGCCCCACCTCGTTTCAACATCCATCCTCTCTACCAGCATGTCCTGCTCTACCTCCAGCTGTACGACTCCTCACGAGCACTCCACGCGCTGTCAGCCATTGCAGCCATGCTGAGAGCTGCTCCTTCAGGGTTTGTAAGTGCCATCTCCACCACCAGTATCAACAACACCTACACTCCACAGCTCTCTTTGCTCCAAAACCTCCTAGCCCGTCACAGGGTCTCCGTCATGGGCAAAGACTTCTACTGCCCCATCCCCCAGGACTCCCACTCACACTCATTCCGCAGTGCTATGTACCTGGAGATCATCATCTCGCTCTGTCTCTACTTCCTAAGAAGCTATTACTCTTCCCACGTGGCAACAGGCCCTCAGGACTTGGCGGGGAACCGGGCCATGCAGCTGACCAGTGTGGAGGTCTTAACTCTCCTTTTCAGCGAGCTAGCCAAAGTCACGGGTGGCTCAGCTAAGGGCTTTGCTAGTTTCATCAGCGATGTTCTGTCCAAGTGCAAAGTTCAGAAGGTGGTTCTCCACTGCCTGCTCTCCTCCATATTTAGCGCCCAGAAGTGGCATGAGCAGCGGGTGGCAGGGGTCAACGTGGCCACAGTGGAAGAAGGTCTGTCAGAGGACAGTGTTATCAACCTGTCCGAGGACCAGATAGACAGCTGTAGCGCCGTCCAGTCTCAGCTGCTGAGACTGCTGCAGAGCCTAGTTGTACTTGAACACAGAGTGCTGGTGCCAGCTGATGAAGCAGGAGAAGGAGGACCTGTGGGAGGAGGGGCAGGTGGTGTAGGGACGGGAGGCGGCGCTGGGGCTGGGTATGAGATCCTGGGTGGGGAAGTGGAGCATGTCAACCCCCAGCAGCCAATGACATCACTGCAATACCTCCACGGACAGCCTATCACAGCGCAGGGTATGTTCCTGTGTGCGGTGATCAGAGCGCTGCATCAGCACCATACATGTAAGATGCATCCCCAGTGGATAGGACTCATCACAGCCACCCTGCCATACATGGGGAGGGTGCTGAGGAGGGTGGTTGCCTCAGTCACCCTGCAGCTGTGCAGGAACCTGGACAACCTTCTTCAGCAGTACCGCTACGAGACCGGGATAACTGACACCAGGTATTAACATCTGCATACGGCTGAGCTATACTAACATAATAACCCATTCTACATGTAGGTTTCGTGTACAGGCAATAGCAACAGTTTGGTCACCAGGTGGCACTCTTGACCATAAAATGCAATGGCTCTCTTAAACATCGTCCATTTTTCTGATATACCAGTTGTGATATAAATGCTTGACATTCTGAATTGTTTTTAATAGAAATGCATTCATTAAGAATATGTATTTATTGAACAACATATTCTCCCTCTGTCTTCTAGACCCCTGTGGATGGCTCTCTGCATCCCTCCTGACCTAATTCTGACAGTGCTGGAGGGGGTGACAGCCATCATCCATTACTGCCTTCTGGATCCCACTTCCCAGTACCACCAGGTGAGGGCGCCAGGCCCTAACGGGTTGTTGCAAATTGCTAATGTCTCAGTGAATGTTTACAATCTCTGAACAGACTTGTTTATATTTAACAATTCTGAATCCTGTGCTCATTAACTATGATTTATATTAAAATATGCTTGATATTTTCTATTTCTTTGCATAATAATATAACCGGGCTGACTGTCTTGTTTAAGATTGTATATTATTATTATAATATTATTGTATAATACTTGTGCCTCTCAGTTACAAGTGAGTGTTGACCAGAAGCACCTGGCTGAGGCTCGTTCAGGCATCCTGTCCATCTTGCACACCATCATGTCTTCTGTCACCCTGCTGTGGAGCGTCCTCCACCAAGCGGACAACTCCGACAAGCCCGCCGCTGCCTCTGCTGCTTCTACTTCCAACATCAACCTGGGCTCCACTAAGGTACACCAGGCAACATGTATTCACTTCACATGTGTCACAAGTGTTACCACACTAATATTTTTTGCTATTTCACTCGTGTTGTCTTAAACCTTACCCAAATAGAATAAATGCAAAGGTAGCTCACATGTTTATTCAAATAACCTGAAATGCAGCACTTAACAGAGGTCAGGTATAAAACAGGAAACAGAAGTCTGCAGTGCACACAGCAAAGTGAAAATCAGTCCCAGAGCAAATCTAAACATGTGGGCAGCCTGTCCTAAAATGCTGGATCCACACACTTGGATTACACTTGGTCTCAACAGTGAGAATACTTTTTTCAGCAATTATAGCTCTGTATTTTTCTTCAAGTTGTTTATTAGCCTTGTCCAGATGATATTAGTTTTTTCCGGAGCTGGGTTGTTAATGTAATTTTCACTGAAATAACACAGTGATTTATATCCTCTACAGGACATCATTTGTAATCATTTCAGGGCCTGTGTTCCTGTCGGAGGAATAATAGTGAAAATATAAAGTGTAACTGAAATTATTTAGTAAGTAATCAGCTGGTCTAGCCTAACTTCCTCGCTCGCATTTGCTCTACAGAACCTCCGGCAGCAAATCCTGGAGCTGCTGGGTCCAATCTCCATGAACCACGGTGCACACTTCATGGCTGCGATTGCCTACGTTTGGAATGAAAGGAAACAGGTCAAGACTCCAGTCAGAAATAAGGTGGGTGTTCTAAAAATCTCTCTGTTGCCCACCCTTTTGATGTTTTTATGTTGTATTGTCTTGATGCCTACATTGAAATCTATTGATATCAGGCTTAATATACTTTCTGGTCAGTGTAGTAAGCAGCTAGGTGTATTTGCTTTGCTTTTTACATGTTAAAATAAAATGTATATTAATGTAGTAAATGAACACCTGGCTGAAAAGCATGCTTTGCTGCCCTCTCTGGTTAAAAGTTTCAAGCCTGTTTCACCTCTGACTGCTGGGTGTGGTCTGAAGTGTATATCGTTACACCTTCGACCACACCCAACAGTGATGTCACTGGGTCTTGGTGTACACCTGTACTTCACTGCAGCCGGGTGAGAAGTTAAACCAGTGGAGGTCAGGTATTCAGGGGGTGTTGTTTTACTTTAAAAAGTAACTTATGTTACTGACTCTCTCTCTGGCATTGTTCTCAAGAGAAAGAGATGCCCAGACTCTAGTATGTCTCTGTTTGAGTGTACGCATTATATTTATACCACGTCTTTTAGGTGATTCCCTTGGCCAGTGAAGAGCAGCTGTTGCTGGTTGAGCTTGTTCGGTCAGTAAGCGCCATGCGCACTGAGACAGTCATGCAGACAGTCAAAGAGGTCCTGAAGCAGCCGCCTGCCATTGCAAAGGACAAGGTTTGTGTTTGTTGTTGAACTCCATTAATGTAAATAGTTTCATCCCCATCTTTCCCTCAGCAAAAGGCGATTAGACACTGAGTGGAAACAGTTTCTGCCTGTGTATAATGATGTCACAAATTAAACTGTTGATACAATAGGAGCTGGAGGAAAAAACAGACGGCAAATATTAACAATCAGCTAATAAGCCTCTGTTTACTCATGCCATATTTGTCATATCGATATTTGTTTTTCCACAAGGACTTTGACTCGTATGTCTTTTAGTTTCACCTTGTCCATAGTCATTCATTCTGTTAATATAGTTTCTTCACTGTTCCCCACAGAAGCACCTCTCTTTGGAGGTCTGCATGCTGCAGTTCTTCTATGCCTATGTCCAGAGGTGAGTCCACTGCTTCTCAACAGCAAATATGTATGCTATGTATCTATTACTATTTAATGTAAATGATGCCATTAGTGCAGAGCCTTCAAACCTCTAAAAGTGGTTAGTTTGCATTCCTGATTGTGCCTTCTTCCTGTCCTAGGATCCCTGTGTCCAGTTTAGTTGATAGCTGGCCATCTCTGCTGGCACTGCTGAAGGACTCAGTACCGTTAGGCCTGCCTGCCCCTGGACAGTTTCTTATACTCGGGTTGGTTTCTCATCCTTTTCTCCTTTTAATTGTCACACATGTCCCTATATCATCACATCTGTAAAGACTACTCCTACATCACATAATTCAACTTATTTAACTTGACTCTTTCTTTCTCTTCTGCAGAGTTCTGAATGAGTTCATTTTGAAGAATCCCAATCTAGAGAACAAGAAGGATCAAAGGGAGCTGCAGGTAATTACTGGATCCATCCTGACTCCTATTCAACTCTCAATTGCTTCCATTTTGTTTTATAATTTGATGATACTTCTTCCCTTTTATTCCAATAACATCAAGGCTTTTCTTTAGTTTCTTGTCCTACAGTCATGCAAGATTAGAGTGAACCACAGTAAAATGATCTGATTGAATGTGACTTCTTACTAAGTAACTGAATATTACTTGTGTATTCAGGATGTGACCCATAAGGTGGTGGAGGCCATCGGGACAATCGCGGGCTCATCTCTGGAGCAAACCACGTGGCTGAGGAGAAACCTGGAGGTGAAGGCCTCTCCTCAGATAGTTGTGGATGGAACCAACCTGGAATCTGATGTAGAAGGTGTGCTGCTTACAAACAAAAAGTGTAAATGGAAACTGTACCTGTATCATTGCATATTGCTGGAGTATGTAACAGCCAGTTTCAAACTAAAGTTACTAACAAACAAAAAGTTATAGCACTACATCTAAAGGGAATGTGAGATTGTTAAGCTGCACTGTGGATACTCAGGGTAGTCTGTTTTTTGGCAAGTGAAAGGTCATTTTTGTGTTTATACAAGGATGTATTATGTCAGGGATTAATGCAATCCAGCTAAATCAAGTGTAAAAAATAATCTGAATGTGAGACACTGAAAGTGAGTATGTCAAAACAGAGCACTCCAGTTCACATGCACGATGAAAAGCATGTGAAATGTGAACATATTTTGCAGTAAGTCTGCATGCTTCAGCATGGCAGTATTAATATTTTTCCGCTATGTAGCTGCTGCTAATGTTTGCAATGTGTGTTTTGTAGATTTAATGCTCACAGTGATGGAGGCCTCCAGCTTCACTCCATCAGTGTACAGCGTGCACGCCCTCACACTGTTGGCCGAGGTAAAACACTCTCTGTCTCTGTGATTCGACTCAACTGTTGTTTTTCAGGCCATCAGTCAGTGGCTCTGCCAGTTCTTCCCATTGTTCATCTTGATTATGTCTCAAGCTGCTCTCACTCACATTTACCAGCATTGTTAAGGCCCGTTGCTCTCCCGAGGCACAGCCCTACAGTACACTAACACTCCAACCTAGCTCCTTAGAGCTGATTTACGACCCCCTCCCCACCTCTACTTCAATTATTATTAGTGAACCAACAAATCAATCGGTTGGACTTAGTGTGGTGCTGTGAATGAGCTGAGCTGGACAATTGAAATCACTGGCTTCCATCTATTTTAGCTCAATGTAGAGCTAATTTAGCAGATTTTGCCAGTGCTTCACTGCTGTTTGCAACTTATAGATTCATGGGTTTATTCATGGCAATATATCAACATAATGCTGCAGTGCAGTTAGTCATACTGTTGCTTGTTGCAGTTATATCAGCCTGTATATAATCTCCCAGCCAAGGAATCAGAGTAGCTCAATATATAGAAAGGACTGCCTGCTTTCAGCTTTTATAACTCAATGTTGCCATGCCTACTGAAAGCACGTGGTGTAAGACTGACATGAATGGATGATAAATGTATTTGTCAGGTGCTGGCTCATCTGTTGGACATGGTGTTCTACAGTGACGAGAAGGAGAGGGTGATCCCACTGCTGGTTAATATCATGCACTACGTGGTGCCCTACCTCCGCAACCACAGGTGGGGATAAGCTTGTTACTACTTTGAGATTCCCTCTGAATTAAAATGTGTATACTATGAATTGTTTTACATCACAAAATAATGAAGTATGAAGATGGAACACATGAAATGTCAAGCATATAAATAAAACAGATCTTTGAATGTTAGGAAGAAAGGTGGAGTGCGTAAATAAGTCGTAGGTGACCAAATGCATATTTTATGTTTCCAATTTCTCCTGGCAGTGCTCACAACGCCCCCAGCTACCGGGCCTGCATCCAACTGTTGAGCAGCCTCAGTGGGTATCAGTACACCCGCCGTGCCTGGAAGAAGGAGGCCTTCGACCTCTTCATGGACCACACCTTCTTCCAGATGGATTCGTCCTGCGTCAGCCAGTGAGTAGGAGAGGAAACCCGACCGTGTGTGGGTGACCACTTTTGCAGCTGGTTTTAACATGTAACCCCAGTGAGGGAGAAAAAAACACATTAACTCAAGATGCACTGTTGTAGCAGTCTGCCCTTTGTTTATAGACTAAAAATAAGAACTCAAAGACAGAGATACATTTTAAAGTCAAAGTGTAAATACATTTTACCTAATCCTAAACTTTGGAAAGGCACATGTTATTGTCAGATGTTGTTAATTTGCCCCAATGTTTCTGGACTATTAGTCTAACATCAACATCATTTTCCTCATCTTTCAGCTGGAGAGCCATCATTGACCACTTGATGACTCATGACAAGACCACATTTAGAGACCTCATGAGTAAGCTTTTCTTATTTGTAAATAAGGGTAGATATTGCCACTGGGTATGGTTACAGACCATTTACCAGATCCTCTTTTTCTTTCTGACATTTGCACTGCAGTGTTTTTCCCTTGGCGTGTCTCGTTTCAGGCAGAATTAAACCTGCATTCTGAAGAGGATCTTGAGCAAACAAGCTGTACATTTCTACTCCAACTAAGTGTTTAGCCCGTGCAGCTGCAGAAATATGCTGATGTGACATAGTTAAAGTTACTTTTATTTATATAGCCCACTTTCACAAATTGGCCTGAAGGCACTTCACAACCTCTACAACATTTGGCACCCTCTATCCTTAGACCCTGGATTCGGATAAAGAAAAACTCCACCATCAAATAAAAAAATGTATAAAAATGAAAGACTGGCAGGGAGACTAATAATGACTGCGTGTGTTTCCCTTCAGCCCGGGTGGCAGTAGCCCAGAGCAGCTCTCTGAGTCTGTTCACCAACAGAGACGCTGAGCTGGAGCAAAGAGCCATGCTGCTCAAACGCCTGGCTTTCACCATCTACAGCAGTGAAGTGGACCAGTACCAGAAATACTTGCCAGACATACAAGGTAAATACACATATATACTGTACATGTACCTGGGAGGTGTTACCACATGGTTACTGAGCAGATACTAAGTTTGTTTGTGTGTTAAGAGCGTCTGGTGGAGAGCCTGCGTCTGCCTCAGGTGCCCATCCTCCATGCACAGGTCTTCCTGTTCTTCAGAGTGCTGCTGCTGCGCATGTCACCTCAACACCTCACCTCACTGTGGCCCACCATGATCACTGAGCTGGTGAGAACCAGACCACACTGACTCTTTCGCCCACTGACTGTGCCTTCTTTCCTTCAGTTGTCTAGACATGTATATTGGCACAAAAAACACACATGTTAATTCTTACACTCTACATCTGCTTCCCTACATCAGGTTCAGGTGTTTCTCCTGATGGAGCAGGAGCTAACAGCAGATGAGGACATATCAAGGTACATCATCTGTTGATATTGCAGCAGTAAGTGAACACCATAAATGACCATTTTCCTGTGAAGATGAATCCTCTCCTGTCCATCTCTAGGACATCAGGGCCATCTGTGGCTGGGTTGGAGACCACTTATTCTGGTGGGAACGGCTTCTCCACCTCCTACAACAGCCAGCGCTGGCTCAACCTCTATCTGTCTGCCTGCAAGCTCCTGGACCTGGCCTTGGCCCTGCCTCCTGAGAGCCTGCCTCAGTTCCAGATGTCAGTACAGACAAGCCTGAGTCATAATAGGCTTTGCACGTAATAGGGTTGGGTTAGGGAATCAGTAACAGACATTTGTTAAAAAGTGGAAATTCTGTATATATGCCTGTCAGTATTTAAAATGCATGAACACAGCAGGAATCATTTGCAACAAGATTTTTAAATTAGACTTTCCCAATCTCAGTACGTGGAGTGCATATGAATGGACTTATGAATAATAACTTTGGATATCACTCCTTTTTAAAGCTCTGGTAACTTGTTAAATAGATCAAAGTTGTGTTATTTCTGAATGAGTCCTGCCTCATTACAGGTACCGCTGGGCCTTCATCCCAGAGGCTTCAGACGATTCAGGACTGGAAGTGAGACGTCAAGGGACACACCAGAGAGAATTTAAACCCTACGTGGTGCGACTGGCCAAGCTGCTGAGGAAACGAGCCAAGGTATCTCATCCTCCCTCTGTCCACACAAGGTTATTAAATGATGGAGACAAATGACTGCCTCTTACAAAGAGTATCTTCAGGGAAATGCTCAATAAAGGACCCAATTTGTAGCTCATTTCATTCATTCTGCGTTTCCCTCAACCGGGATAGTAAATGTAACCCATGTTACCCATTTCCCCCTCCCGTAGAAAAACCCAGAGGAGGACTGCTCTACCCGAACCCTGTCCTGGGAGCCAGGTCACCTGATGCTGACCCTCTACGTGATCCGCAGCATGGAGCAGCTGCTGCCCTTCTTCAACCTGCTCAGCCAGGTGTTCAACAGCAAGGCCAGCAGCCGCTCAGGTCCCGCCTACAGCCACAACCCCGCAGACGCCTCCTTCCCTGGCCACAAGGAGGGCCACAAACTGGAGAGCCAGAAGGTCTTCTGGAGTCGAGCTCGACAGAACATCGAGGAGATGGTGGAGAAAGACTTTCTAGAGGGCCTTATCAAGACGTGAGAACACAGAAAGGGGAGGGTGGGGGGGTTAACACATAACTGATCAACACTAGTGAAAAACCTCAACTTGTACATTAAAGAAAAAGGGAACAAAAATGGGGGAAAAATAGTTTGTACATTTTTTTGTATTTATAATGATTATTTTAATTTTCAAAAGCTATTGTATTTAATTTTAATTATTTGTATATACGGAGCAGCTTTGATGACTGACTTTTAACATTTCCTGTTTGAACAATGTTAAGATGCTGTGCCATTCCATATCGATGTGACTTAATAAAGATTTCTAATGGGAGAGTTACCAGCACTCTGTCACTGTCATCATGACCTTTAAAATATATCCTGAGCTGGGCTTGTTAAGGGGATAATTGATGGAAATGACCAGTTCCTGTTTTGTTTGTGGGGAATTAAAGGTGTTAAATAAATAAATGGATATATAACTGTATTTAGGCAGGCAAGTATAAGTCAAATAGGCCCGTCATAGTGAGAAAAGCACAGGTTACTAATAACATTAACAATGGCTCTGTTATAGTGTCCCAGTAAGTCATGACAGTGAGCCAGCATGCACAATACCAGGTAGCAGCTAAATGGAATTCAGCCATCATTAATATGATCATTTACATGTGTTTTTCCTACAGTGATGTGTCAGAATGTCCTCTGTTATTAAGTCCTGTTGAGTAGCAGGTTTTGTTGCTATCCATGGTATTGATCTACACATACAAGTACAACCACTGATGCACTTTCAGTACTACTCCATGTTTAACTATAGTTACTAGTTACAGTACTTTTTACATTAAGATTTTCCATAAAAAAGAAAGTGATTGTATTTGAGCTGTTTAATACAATTGTATTAACATTAAATCATGGGTTTCCAACCTTTTTGCCTGTGACACCTTACAAAAAAGCAATGTCAGATGGTGTCATTTAAACAAAGGTTTGAGGGTGTTTTGTTGTGCTAATTCAAATGACTTGCAGTTTGTGGATTTGTTTTAACTGTATTGCAGACAGTCCCCCTCTATATAACTCACTATACAGTTCAACAGCACCACAAATGACTGCCTCCAAAATGGTAGAATTTATTGCAGGACTGTAGGTAGGTATACCTAATAAACTAATACACTAATACTTCACTCACACGGGCCGTTTTTCTGCAGAACTGTACGTCTAGTTTTACTGATAATGATATTTAATGTCTCTATAATGTCTGCATTTTGACCCCAGGATTTTTACCTGTGAATGAATACTTCTACACTGTGGCATCCATACTTTTACTCAAGCACATGGTCTGATTCTACAACCAGCACACCAGTGAGTACCCAGTGTATGTCAGTGACTCCAGAGGAGAGCACATCAGCACCATGGACAGGGACAAAGGCCACCTCCTGGCTGGCTGCAGATCTACTGTCATTTTTGTGCATCCGTGATCAAAGAGCATGTTACCTGAGGCAGCACGCTTCATATGACCTTCATAGTATGGAAGCAGCGTGACAAGAATCAAGCTTGGCTGTAGAGTAGCTCCATTAACCCCTTCACGTCCTTCACCCATCCACAACCTCCTCCATCCCAGCTCTCGCGATGAAACAGGCAGGAGCAGGGTTGGTTGGCGATACTGCGTCACCTGACTCGGAGGAGGGGGCGGGGCGCGGTGACAAATAGCAATAAATTAATAATTAAATAAACAAGAGGATGTAAATCCGCTGAGAGCACCGCCATCCAACGAGCCGGGTTGAAGCGCGCATCGCCGGGGCTTGCAGGCTGACGGTGGGCCGCAGCAGAGAGGAAGAAGTCCAGCAGGGGAGGAGGAGAAGGAGGAGGAATAAACCGCCGCACTGGATGGTGGGGGATGATGATGTTGCCAGCCAGGGCCTGATGTTCCCCTGCACGCCCCGCTGATACACAGGGACTGTCGGACTGCTGCTGGTGGGGAGGATTATCCAGGAGGCTGGAGGAAGGGAGACAGGGAGGAGGGGGGAGGAAGCAACGAGCATCATCCGGAGAGGAGCGTTTTGTGTCAGGGAGGCTGGCCGAGAAATAACGCGGAACAGTGAGAAATTGATCTAAAAGAAAAGGAATAAGGCCAAAATTAAAACCCGGGATAGGATTCTGCAGCCCTGCTTAACTTCTAGACTATCAGTCCATGATTGTTCCAGAAACGCGTGCAGAGCCAACACTACTGAGTGGGAACCAGCCAGTTCCAGCACTGCTGTCCAACTCTACTGCAATCCAATAGAAAGTCACACTGCTGTTTCTCTTCTAGTCCCGTGTTTCTGTGCTGCTTCCGAGGGCAGCTGGGATTACTTAGGCCGGTCGGTCATTTCGGTGTGGGGGGGTAGGACCATATTGGACGCTTGATAGTCGAGGTAGAGCTCCACAGAGAGAAGATGTCGGGTCAGACGCTGACGGACCGCATCGCCGCGGCTCAGTACAGCCTGACGGGATCCGAGGTGTCCCGAGCTGTGTGTAAAGCCACCACACACGAACAGACCCCTCCAAAGAAAAAGCACATGGAATGTGAGTAATCTATCTATCTATCTATCTATCTATCTATCTATCTATCTATCTATCTATCTATCTACCAATAGATCATACTGAATGTGTCCTTTCGACCCTCCATCCATCCTCCTCATGCACAACTAGGCCAGGCACCACGATGGTTGCCTCCCCCCCCCCCATCCACCCTCCAGCGTGTGTTAACGTGCTTGGAGGGGTTCCTCAGCCACACTAAATGCTCACATGTATATGGACAGTACACGCACATACATTATGCTTGAGGCATCTACTGCTTTAATTTAGACTTTCACTGAACAAACCAAACCTATTACCTAATTACAGCGGGGCTTCTTCCCCCATTGTGCCCGGGCAGAGGAGCATCAGCGTAGAAGCAGAGGGAAGCCACAAAGCCTTAAACCAGATACTTAAGCCCTGCTGCCTGGAGGCTGCCTGTCTCCCCCATGTTGCTCCATTGCTGCTGAATGCATAATTGAACAGGTTCAAAGTGGTGTAACTACTAAATACACAGGCCTTTGCCAGGGCTTTTGTCCACTATGGTAGTGCAAAAAGGTGTGTAGCACTGCCAGCATATCACTGACTTTTTTTCTTCCTGGTGCAGTTTGTTGATTTGTTGGCATATTGCTTGGAACAAACAAGGGAGGAGAAAGATGGCGGTAGGGTGCCAATTCAATTTCAGATGCTGACAAGAAATGTCCAGAAGGCCCATAAAGTATTTGGAAAGGACTTGATGCAAACATAAACTGTAGTTGTGCAGCACACTTGAGAGCATTTATAAACCGACTGACACAATGTATATTAAAGGTCCAGTGTGTAACATTAAGGAGGATCTATTGGCAGAAATTTGATATAATATTTATAGGTATGTTTTCATTAGTGTATAATCACCTGAACATAAGAAACATTATGTTTTTGTTACCTTGGAATGAACCGTTTTTATCTACAGAGAGAGCGGGTCCTCTTCTATGGAGTCCGCCATCTTGAACTGCCATGTTTCTACAGTAGCCCAGAATGGACACTAATGCCCCTAAAATGTATGTATGTATGATGTATGAACATCGATACATAAAGGTGATTCAAATGTGACAAGAATGATGTACAAACACAAGTTACAGTATATGACAGTGGATACAAAGGAAAGTGATGTTTAGGGACCTCCATGGTGTCTGGATGCAGCACCCCACCAAATGCTAATGTATGTGGGGTTTAGATTTTCTAATAGCTATTTGTGTGTGCGTGCATGTCCCTGAATGGTTTAGTGACAGTCTGGGTTTTACATTGAACCTCTACACAGACCCCACCAACCTTATCACTTCATTTGACATTGATTTATATCTTGTAGGATATATTTCCTTTGAAGGACCTTTGGAAATCAATCAGAAAATCAGGCCAGCGTATTGAGTAAGTAGTGAGTACCCTTCAACGTGCCGTCGTACGGATCTCTTTGCCGTTGATCTCTGGTTATTCTGACGGGGACAAATAATAAAGCAGAGCATCCATGTATGGTGAAAAAATATAGAATAGTACTAAACCATAATAATATAAACTCATATACAATGAAACATATCTAAAAGCAGACTGACAGATTAGGATGTTGTTGAGAGCATAGATATAGATAATAAACTTTGAGAAACAAGAGGATGGATTTGGATGATAACAGGAAAGTGACACCCACCTTTCACTAGTACGAAAGGGGAAGGGGACCGTAGAAGAAAAAATGAAGGCAAAGAAACACATACTAAGTTTGGAGGCTTTCAAAGTCAGGTAAAAACTATATTTGACATATTTTGTGTAATTATATTAACAACAGGTCACTGTACAGATGACCGCATAGTAAGAGTTGTACCTTCATCACTTCTTCAGTATAAAATATGAAGAAATTGGACAAAAGTGCAAGTTGGCAAACTCAAACCCAGTGGGAGAAACCAATCGGCCAGTCAGTTCGTGTCCAGACTAAAAAATCAAGCTGAATGATGAACTGCGTTAACTCATGGCACAGTAAAGTGGAAAGCTCGCCCACTTGCCAGAGTTCGTGTCAGCACTTTGTTGTTGCGGTGAGTGCCGAAGACGCTCTGTCCTCCACATATTATGCTGTCCCACTTACCTACAAACAAAGGAAAATATCATTTAACTTTCACAAGTAGCAGTTCAAATAACATTTATTACTGTAGAAAATACTGAATCCTCTGCACAACTGAGCCAATGTTAACAATATATCATCATATATTATCAATATGTTTTTTTAATGAACACAATTTGTGTTGCACTTAAAGCGAGAGTATGTAACCTTCACAGGAAGAAATGACACTGTATTCCTCTTATTAATGAAATGTTGGATCCATAAACAAAAAGAAACACTCTTGCTCAGTACCTTACAGGAGTTTTTCATCTACATCCTCATCTTGGTCTGGTATGACCAGTAGCTTATGGCGGTTAACTCTAGCTACAGTTAACAAACTTTAGAATAGACAGTTTGTTGACTTATTGTTGACCTTTTTTGTTCAGTTATTTTCACATTAGATTTAGGCAAACCAGGATGTTGATGAAGTTGGCAACGGCCTGAAGAGAATCTTGGGAAATGAAGGCAATCTCAGTGTGCTGTTATCCTGTAATTTGTGAAATGCATCGCAGACTTGCTATAAACCTAAATGCGGAGATGAAAACTCCAAAGTAAATCTATTTATTTAACCTGTTATTTATCTTTCGATTTAAATGACTGTACCATGCATGCAGTAATTGTATTAATTTTTATGCCAAAAAAGCAAAAACTTCTTGAATTCATTTAACCAGAAAATCCTTCGCTTTAAGCAGAGTCTACTTAAATAAACTGCGTTATAAGTATAGGGCTAGGGGAAATATGTGAAAGGTGAATTATGCCATATTGAAGGAGCTGCCTCAGGGATATTGCATGACATTATATCCAGTTTCATCCATAGCTGACATTTACCCAATGTGCTGCTTGGGGGGCACCTAAAAAACATCCAGTTCTTTCATTTTTCTGTGACCTCTCAAAAAAATATGAATGTACACTGTCAGTGAAACCTGTTGCCATAGAACATTGTTAGGATTCTCCACAGCATTACGATCCTGTTTCACATAGAGGAGCTTTGACATCCACCGTTCCTCCTGCCAAGAAAAACACCCTCACTACACTATTAACTGCATCATTCATTACAGCCATCATATTAAGCACAGATGTGTGAAATGTCTGGTATTATACAGTGTCTGTATTGATACAACTGCTATATAAGTCACCATTTTTCCTTAAACGATCCACTGACATAATCATCTTCATAATGAGCCTCCTGTTCCACTTCAAAGATCTTCCCATCATGCTGTTGTGGTCTGTCACGCGTACATGGGTAATTTCAGCTGTTTGCTCATATATGAACCACGCAGTCACATGAATTTAGCATCTTTGGCTCCTGGACATTCTGACTATTATAAAGAAATTTACATATTTTAATTATATTAAGATGCTAGGAAGATATTATTGATTGCCCTCTTACATATTAAATTCTCATTTTATTACGTGTTTTATGGGTTTGTGGCTGTAAGCTGAAGAGAGCTGCTCCTTACATTCAGGCTGAACTGTGACAGTAACGGATCAATTAAGATGGTAAAGATACGCCTTATCTCGCTCTCCAAGTGAGCTCCACCGATGGGTTCAGAGCTCCTGTTAAATATTGCAGTTGCTCAGTCGGACCATAAAACATGCATACACCTTTGTTTGGCACTAATTACAACATTTCCAAACACTGCAACAAACAAAAGATTTCAGTTGTTGTATTATCTTAGTCCTAAACCCAGCGAGGTCTCGGCAGATACATGTCCATGGTCTAAAAATAATCTCTTATGGATTGTTCCACTGACAGGCAAATTGTGTATTGGTCTGCTGCTCAGCTGATCCAGTTCGACGGACATCCAGAGAGCAGCAGGGCAGTAAGCTCCTCATGCTGTGACCCCAAAGCCCCACACAGAGAAGAACTGAACAAATCCGAAATCAGAGAGCTTTTAGGCCGAGTTAGGGCCTTCAGCTTCTTGGAGGATCAAAGGCACCATAAATAGATATTAGAAAAGTCTGGGATGCAGGTATAAACAGAGATATTGTTTTTTTAAAGTGTGTTTTTGGAGCCGTATATCTCTTTTTGTCCCCTAAAAGTAACCTATAACTGAGGCTATTTCCTTAAGGTTGAATATAGTAGACTGTGACTAAGTGGTTTGTGTCCTAAAGCCACAAACCGCTGACGCTATGGACAAGTAAAGGCTAAAAAAAAGTAATCCCAGTAATAGCTAAATAGTAGATGCCTCTGTAGAAGTTTGGCACGACACATTGCCATTTATTTTAAGAGCCTGACAGAAGACTGCGATACAGATCGGAAGTCCTCTAAACTCTCAGAAGATTAGAGCTCAGGCAGCAGCACAGATTGCCTGACACCCCACATGGCCTGAGTGTGTCTTACAGAAGGATCTCAATGACTTATAGTTGCACTGGCTGTGTGTGTGTGCCTGTATGTTTGCCTTCACACACACACACACACACACACACTCACAGAGTTGCATGTATGCCACATGCCGTTGGCGACATCCCAGAAAAAAAAAGGGGGGGACTTGATTGAGAATCCAATTGAGTGTCTTTGTTTTTTCTGAGAGGAGCAGGGTGGCAGAGGAGGAGGTGCAGCTGTGAGTCAACTGCCTGAATGGGCTGAAGTTTTCAAGGCATTAGGATAATTACTGGGAACAAAGAAGACCATTGCTAAGAAGATTGGCAGTCTGAAAGCAAAACGAGCGTAGTAACAGAACCCTCTTGCTGTTTTGTGCCTTAAAGTAAAAAATTAAATTAAAGGTACGCTGCAGAGTTTTTTGCCACTAGGAGCGCTATGGAGCAGTGTTTTCACGAGTGGGTCCCCTGTTTTGATTGTGTGCATACATCTTAACATGTTTGCATTTGTGCAGGCAGCGCTTTAGGCATTCCTGCTGCTGATTTCACTCTGTTGCACTGATCGCCAGTGACAGAACAAATGCAGTGAGGAAGAAGACTGATAGCTAGCAAACAATAGCAACAATGCCGCATTTAAAATGTAAAAAAAAATCTGCTTTGCAAATGTTTGAATGAGGAAGTAAATGCATCCAATAAAAGGAGGTTTTGGTAAGAACCACTGTATGTAAACACATAATATTTGTTTAAAAGAAAACTCCACAGGGCACCTTTAATATAGCAGGTTCCAGTTGGTGCAGATTTCCAGTCTTCTTAGCAATTGTCTGAAGAAAGCGCTACCTGCAACCAAGCTAAGACAAATGAAGCCAACATGGAAGTAACAAGAACTGCAGTTCTTGAACAACCACTAGGGGCTGGCTACAGTGTTTTTAATTATACAGTCTATGCTTGAAACCCATAACTTCACCATGGGGCCAAGACCTTTATGTAAAACTATATACCCTAATTTCATCAGTACTTGCACTTGCACAGTATGCTATAACAGGCCATTTTACAAAGATTTATTAATGTTTGAAAGAATTACATGGACCACCTTTAAATTTGGGTTATTCAGGCAAAAATATTTTCCTTTTTCTGACTCGAGAGTTAGCTTTTGAATTGTCTCGGTGCAGTAGTGTGACCATCTGGCACGCTGGCAGGCACACGACTCAGGGGTTCAAGATGGAGTGAGGAACTGCACACACAAGCCAAGTTCGCTGACTCCAAATGATATGATTTAGTGATGCCACCATATTTTATACAAGCCAATCCCGCTTCCCGACCACACACTCCATCAGGGCTCTGTTTAGGATACTGCAGTGGTCCTGTCCGTTTGGATTGACTGCACTGGGCTGATTACACAACACCTGGCAAGTGCATGAATTAAATTGTCAATTAAATGCCTGCTACACCCTTTTTCCACTTCATTCTGCTGCAGGACAGCAAAGTTCTGTGCTGCTTGATTTCTATCCTAAAACAGCAGCTGCCAAATGATTACTTTCCTCAGAGGGCCCATTTTGTTATTGCTTCCACCATGAATGTGTGACAAGCAGGGGCTTACAAAGAGTACTTGAAGGCAGCATTTTTCTGATTGGTCAGGATAAGAACTGAGCTGCTTCACAATGTGAATGCAAAGGCCCAGAGCATGGATCAGAGGACATGCAGGGTATCTGCAGCCCAGAGGGAGACAGCTAGAGAACTAGTGTAACAGTGTTTGACTGTGTGCCAAATGAAGATGGCTCTATTTCCAAAAACAGGCCCCACCACTCCTGCAGCTCCTAATAGCCTCCATCTTTATCTACTGCTACTGATGTTGCCCTAACCTCTTAATGCTCCCGCTGATGAGAGAGTTAAGACAGGTTTATAGCTTGAAGGTTATGCTTCCCGAAAAATGTATGCCATCATTTTCTCTCTCTTTTGCTTCTCTCTGTTCTTTACATCCACACAGCGTTTAAACCCAGACAATCTTTATCGTTATGACCTTGTTTCTGATTAGGCGTCACGACTCAGATGCTGTCTGTGTTCGCTGTAATAATTATCACCAGCTCTACTGCCGCTCTAAATCTAGTCACTCCAATTAACAGGTTTTTTACCACAGTGATGCGATTAGGCTCGGCTCAGAGCAAATGCAGGATACATGACCTGCTCTGTGTGTGTGTGTGTGTGTGTGTGTGTGTGTGTGTGTGTGTGTGTGTGTGTGTGTGTGTGTGTGTGTGTGTGTGTGTGTGTGTGTGGTTGGTGAGAGGGGTGAGGCAGGAGGGTATGAGGGAAACATAAACAGCGTGCTGAGTTCCCTTTGGCTGCTAAGGTGCTGTTACCACAACATGAGTCACCGTCAATGTGTTACCACATTTGAGAGGCAGTCTGTCTCCCTGAAATGGGATGAGGGGAGGAGAGGGTGAGGGTGATGGCTGGGGGCTCTTATTATGGTCTGTAAAGTTTGTTGCCTTACATGTTAGGTATTCAGGTCATCGGATATTTTTATTTTCATACACACTGTTAATAGCTCTGCATCACCTCTCTCTGTTAACATTTTCCATAGTTTTTTATAGTATTTAAAGGAATATTTTAGCTGCAGTAACTCTTGCCATTGGGTATATCAACAATCTAGAAATATTAAGGTTCTTAGGCTCTATGTCATCAGTTTGCTCTGAAATTATGTTTTTGCTTCAGGTATTAATCAGCCGGATGTGTACAAAGTCTCCTGGCAACAGTAGCTGAAGTTGTCGTGTCCACAGGCGTGTCGTGTCTTCACTCCTAGCAAAAGCATATTGAAGTTACAATACAGTTTTAACAATAGCAGCAGAGGGGTGGCATGCCTGAAAAATGCCAGTAAAACTGACACAAAAAAAACTTCCACGTGCTGACCCAACACTGTCAGAGTGGATACTTTCACTGAAACTGCTGCTAGTTATTTTTTCATGCTCTAGTGTGTTAACAGCAGTGGGACATCTTGTACCGTGTAGCATAAAATCTGGTCTCTGCAGTGTTTTTCAATAAGTGTTTGTTACCTCACTGAGTTGTTGGAGGTGTGCAGCATGTTACCTGCAGCTCTTCATCCCAGAGCTCACTGTGGCTGCTCCTTCTTGTTCCGTTACGCCCTGTAATATTTCAGACTGATCCGCTGTCAAAAAATGCCGAAAATGACCGTTTTCTTATTTTGTAGAGACATCTTTGATGAACAATTGCGACCGGTGCTAATCTCACTGCCAAACATATTGAATTCACCATGAAAACTTCATAGTAAAAGTCAAAAGCTTTTAATGTGAAGCTGCGGAAAATGTTTGGTTTGCATTAGCAGTAACCTAACTCAGCATTTTTTCCCAGAATGTCGTCACCAACACCCAATTAATGATACTGAAAATGCAAGGGCTTTTATCAGTGGGTCATAGACTCTGCCACCACTGTGTGACCTGATTTGGCATTTGACATTTATCTAAAGGAAAAGATGAATGTATGTATGAGTCAGTATAAAGGATGCTTGTATGTATGTGAGAAAAACATTCCAAAGCATCTTCCAGTCCTCTGCTCCTTCAATTGGTCCTCACATATTTCCCTTCATCTGCCTCACCCACTCTAGTCTTTTCACCACTACTCCCACTCCTCTCTTTCTCTTCCTTCCTTACTACTCTACAATGATTCTGTACTGTGCTCGCTTAATGGCGAGTTGCAGTGAACAGAGGAATGTGAAATGAGGTTGGTGAGAGGACCCAGCATGTACTGCAGTACTGATCTCACAGCGGGTATCCTTGCAAGCCCCAGAATGCCTCTCTGATGTTAAACACTGTGTGGGAGGTGGACTGTCCTACCAACAGTGTGTGTCCAGATTAATGAGCTGGGACTAGGATCCTCCATACAGCTGCTATCAGACCATTATCTGCTCTAAATCTAAGCAGCTATTTCAGATTGATTTGCTTCTCCTTTCTTAATGCCTCCCACCTCTTCCCATGCCTCTCAGTCATTTTTCTGATGTTCTTTGGAGGTCACAATGCCCTTGAGTCTGCTAGTCTGAGGATAAAGACATAAATATTACAGTACAGTTGTATCTTTGGGGGGATTTATTGCACGTCTGTGGGCAGAATGTACACACAGAGGCTTGCTTTATCCAGAGTGGAATACAGGTAAACAGTCCTTTGTATGCAGATAAGCAGCAGCAGATCTAACATTAAAGGGCCATGTCTATACCCAGGCTGCATATCAATAATGCAGAGAGGCTTGGGTTTCTTGCTGTTTTATTACTCTGGCTGACTGCTGAGTTTTGCCTCAAGACCTGACTTTGCAATAAAAAAAGTGTCCCCCCCCCACTGACTGAATCATTAGATATAAGGGACCATTTAGATAGTTTTACAAAGTTTGGAATAGTTGTGAAAGCTATGCGACAGAAGGACTAATCAACCCTTTAAAATCCCAAAGTAACACCAAACTATATCCAAAGCAACACAAAATGATTAGTGGACTATCTGTGAATTTCCAAACTAAGCTTTGTTCTTCATTTAGTGATAGGATGTTGAATTTAGAAACTAAACATTCACCATAAGCCCCTACCCCCTCTGTTACTGCTACAGCACATGTGAAGCTTTCCATTTTGCACAAAATGCTGTTTACAGTGATAGCAATGGTAGATTGCCACTCAGAATGTTTATGATAATGTTTATGATAAATATAAATATCATTTTTGAAACAGTGGCTCCTGCTGTTTAATTGTCCTGCGTCTGATTATTCCAATAAGCCTGCCAGTGCCTTCTGACAAAACTTGATACCCAGCTCTGGTTTTATGCCTGGTACCCATTCCCCACAGTGTTAATGTCATAGTGGCAGTCATGAACAATCAAGTGTCAAGGAGAGAGATTGCCAGAGACCAGATGTTGACCTGCAGCACAGTGAAGTGTATTTTTGACTTCCTAGATTATTTGATTGCTCACTCATGCAAACACTAGACACCCCTGGGAATATCTCAGCTCAAGCTCTCTTCATCTGTGAATCCCTAGTGTGCAGCTCGAGAGCAGCACTGTCTGATCCTATGTGCTGACAGCTTGGTTCAGAGTTTGAGTCAAAGTTGCTCAGATTTCTATTGGGCAGAGCTGGGCCAGATCAGGCTTGGATGCTAACCAAAGTGACAGCTCTAATTTGCCCTTTAATGGGTTGAGTTAAATAGAGGGGCGAGTGACCTTTTCTGTGTACCACTACACTTCTCAAAACCATATGGCCAGCACTGGCAAAAAAAAAACAACAACAACAAAAATCACATTCATCAGTAGGGAATGGTTGATATTAATAGTTCTGTATCAACCTCCCACCCCCCACTTCCTGTGCTGCTATAGCACACACATACAAATCTTTCTGTCATAAAAAGGCTGCATTATTTGGTTCAGGGTACAGGGTGGATATCTATCTCTGATTCCTCCCCTGGAGCAGAAATACACAAGCCACGAGCTAGGGATTTTCTATTCAGACAGGGAAGACACAAAGTCTCATGGGAAATGATAATAAGGGACGAGAGGAGCTAGGGAGGACAAAATGAATGCACAGAAAGAGATGTTAGACTGGTGATTCACAGAAAGAAGATATATTGGCTTTAATTTGGGTATTGTTATTTTTTTTTGTCTGAGAGCATCATAGTTAGACATTGGAGCTGTGGGCAATAAGGACCATTAGAGTAATTAGACAAAGACTGATCGGTCAACACAGCTGGCAAAAGCCGATCTGTTCTCCGGGAGAAAAGATTGATCAAATGTCTGTTTGGGTACTTTGTTGAATGATGAGCGAATATGCACAAGGTTCATCTGCAGGCCAGTGAGCAAAAGTCTGTTTGCTACTCAGTCACTGAATGATAGAACATGACAGTAAATCAGCCTGTACAAGGTTCATGAGGGCATTTATATTGCCAAGTGTTACCAAAAGATTTCTGTCTCACTTACACCAAGCAAAATAGTAAACTCCTTTACTAGAAATCATTCTGCTAAACAATGCCACTGTGTTTGTGACATTTGGATTTGCTATGAATACAGTTGCAGATATCCATTAGTTTCCATTCTTTTCTGTGTAAGATGCAGTATGTAACACTATAACACGCCACTTCAGTTAATCTGCTCCTGGATTTTCATACCTTACGAAACCGAATGACAACTGTATAGCCAAAATTCAAAAGTGGTCAGCACAAATGTAAAGTATATTATTTGTAAGTAAAAGGCTCAAACTTGTTCAATGTCCCCATTGAGGCTTCTTGGTACTTCTTGGTACTAAAGTGTAATTTTTGCATGTGTGTTGTGCATGAGTTGCATATGTTCTGCAGTGAATGCATGATTGACAGTTTTGCCTTCAGTTGTACTCAGACAGTGGCTTTGATATCAGTTACAGTTATAGATGTGTCAGCCTGTTAATATTGAAAGAAAAGAGTGTCCCTGATATTGTTTTTATTTCACATTTCAGTTTTCACCACTTTTACAAACTGAATGAATTTTGGGATTTTCTACCCATGAGCTGCATCACAGCGAACGAACCACAGCTCCACCAATAGCTGAGCGGAGTGTCACTGAAAGCCAAAGCGTCTATAGGAAGACAGCGCTGCTATCTGTGTCCACCAGCAGGAGCAGCAGCATTGTGTGGAATGCCAGCTTTTTCCTCAGATGTCACTTCCAGCCTCCACAGTGTCTAGATTCCAATGGCTTCCTCTTTGTTTGGCTGCCACACCACATTGGTGCTATGCTACGCTGGGACAGGGTGCACTCTGGGTATTTTTTCCTCCCCCTGTACGTTGCTTGAGGGTGAGAGGAGCTATAAATAAACACTGTGCTTTCATGGTGCGTTCATGTGTAGCTCAACAAGGCATCACTCATGCAGCATAGCTCTGCACTCTTACGCAGATAAGGCGCTTACTGAATACACCAGTCCTCATGTTTATGAGTCACATATTCATCTATACCGATCTATATAGAAATATTTGGGGTGTAGAAAATAACAAATGCTCAACAAAGACTTGTGGAAGGTATTACTAAGTGTTTATATGAATTCAGTGTTGAGTCCTTCAGCAGTGTTAAGGCTGGTATGACTCACATACATACTGGCTTTTGGCTAGATGACCCCTGTCATTTTGCTGCTGTGGGAGTTTGCACCTGTGAAGATAATTTCAAAGGAATTTTACTGCATTCTTGATGCCACTGCAAATATGAGAGCCTGTTGCCTAGGAAACCACCTTGCCATGTCCCCTTTGGTGCTTTTTGGTACATTTGTAAAAATCTATCTATGAAAAATATGAGGCGGATGTGGCGTGTGTGTGTCTTCCAGGCTTGCGTAAATGCGTAAGCGGTGCGTGCATGCTTGGCAGTTTGCCTTCAGTTGTACTCACACACAGTAGCTTTGATATCGCTTACAGTTATTGATATGTTAAATGCTGCATGCTATTTGAAATCGGAGCCCTGTCAGTTGTGTGTTGGGTGTGGCAGACGCTGCAGGGCACCCTGGTGTGGTATTAAGTGACAGTTATGTGACACTGTGAAGGTCAATAGAGCACACAAGTCCAAACTGTGAGAGTCAAAGATCTCGATCAATACTGGGTCACCTGCTAAAGGGACACCTTTCCAGGATAATTCCAGGTTATTCTATCATTTCTTTATTGTGAAAAGATCCCATAAAAAGGCCAAAACGCATGAGTAGATCAATACTTCCTGCCCTCTCTGCCCTGTCTGTGGCACTCAGCTGCAACCTCATTGGTTCATACTGCAGTAATACATTCATGTGGTATTAGCCTTTCTAGCAGTGGGGCTATTAGGGGTAGATTATCAGAGACATTCATGTCCCCTTCTGGATGGATAGTTGTAACTTAAGTGATCCCCTGGCTTTTCATCTAGTACTTTATTATTAATATATGTCTTTAGTTTAGCCACACTTTGTGTTAGCGCTAACTAGCAAATGTTAATAATACAGTAAACTAAGAAGGTAAACATGGTAAATCACTGTATGTTAGCATTTAGCTGAAAGCGCTGTGCCTAATACAGCTTCACAGAGCTGTTAGCATGACTGTACACTTACAATAGAGCTCTATGGCACAGAGGAATACGATACATGGCCACATGTTTCCTGTTCCTCAAAGAAGTAGCAAAAAAATGATGTCCTTACTGGACAGTGCATCATCTCCTCCTTCATACACTACAACCGCACATGGACACATCCATTATAGAGACCAGTTTGTCCACTCAATGGGCCATAATATTATCTGTGAATCCCACCAAAAGACTAAAACCAAGGATGAATCTCACTAAAAGTACGCTCTCTTGTTGCTGCAGCCTGATACTGCTCATGCTGTACCTCTCCACTAGACTTCATCTAAAAGCAATTAAAAACACATAAAAGAGCCATTGTTGCATTGAGTGACATTTACCTTCATGACAATAAACAGAACCAGTTTTTTTTATTCCTCGCAATTTAGCACAACAAAAGCACTATAAACAAAGAGTCATACCCCTGTGAGCATGCTCAGTGACATGTACCGACATACAGCTGCTCTCTAGAGACTGAAATTGCAGAAGCAGAGTTGTTTCATAATGAACCCCACTGGCCATGGTTATTATTATGAATGAAAATGTCACTTTAATGCAAATCTTTAATGCTTTTTTTTAAAATAGTGTTTAGACAACTGTAGTGTTCTAGTGTGGAAATATAAGCTATAACAAGATGTGGCTACACACTAAAAATACTTTCAAAGATTAATTCATTACTGTTTTTGAGACAGTGATTCTCCCCAGTGTGTGCTTGTATCACGGTGCAATTTCAGTTTGTTAAAATTGCACCAGACATTGCATGCATAAGAGATGAGGCTGTGCATAGGCCAGCATTTTGCTTCCGTCAGACTGAATGCTGATTCATATGTGGTAGCATTCTGAAGCGTCTAGTGTCATGAAGACATTTGCTACGTGCTTGCGTGTATCTCTGTTTACGAACACCTTACATGGCATGTTATCTTTCCTCCCTCTTATTTTACAACCGCACACACTGTAGAGGATGTGAACATGTCAGACCTGTGACGGTTCTCCTCTCTTTCTTGCACAATGACGGCTCAGGTGCTGTGGTTGTAAAATAAGAGCAGGAGAGGATGTGTGTGCACACGTGTGTGTGTACATTAGCGTGTATTTCATGTATAATAATATAAAACAGTGTAGAGGCTCTTCTAATCCTCATGTCACTAATAACCTTGTGTAACAGCTAAAAATCCCCCAGGCCTTAAATGAAGGACATGTTCTGTATGCTGCCACCGAGGGACCAAAATACTGGGACCACAGAACAAGAGACTTTTAGCTTCATGTTTGGCTGCTACAGCATTTTTTGAACCAGAATTGATTTTGTAGTATTACATATCTTGTAAATGCTGCTACAGGTCCTATATTTTACATCTCTTTGTGAGACACAATGTAAAGTGCAGCTAGAATAGGCTACATCTGTGTGAGTCATGTGTTTACACTAGTGCTGTTGAACATCTGTGATTCTGTAGATTTGAGTGTAGCTGTGGCTATTGCAGTAATCACCAGCTGATGGCTAACTGCTCTTACAGCTGGAAAGACTCACTCTGCAATTACTCTCAGTGGTTCAATACCACCACCTCTCCATGGCAGCCCTTGATGATTCTACACTCCCATCAGGCTTTTATCATAGGCCTTTTTTACTGCACTTGCCCAGTAGATCTCAGTATTTGAATTAACTTTAATTTCACACTCTGTCAACATTGGAGACTCCATAACATTGTTATAGTATGAAGTAAGAAGACTGTGGACAGTAAAATCATTATGTTTATTTGGTGGGTTGGTGGCTTTTGGCTTCATGTGTTTACGCCAACTTTACTGGGTCACAGGGCATTAGCATTATACCTAAACTAAGAAATAAAAACATGTAGCAGGTCAAATGTTAAAGTCATTTCTAAATGTGAAAGTGACGGGTAGCTTTGTTTGGGAGATTCATTTATCAGAGACGCCGAATGATTATGTGGTTGCTCACCTTAAAGCAGTAATAATAGATTTTATGGCCACTTGAGGGCAGTGCAAAAGCTATAAACAGTAGTTAATATCATTAGTGTTCATTCAGAGTTGTGTCTCTGTCCTGCCTATGAAAGTCAAACATTCTGTTCAACTCCTGCTAACTGCCCCAGTGTGTTCACCAGCTAGTCGTTAACTTTATCTGATGTTCGGTGCTGAGAAGGTCGTGCAAAATGGGTTTCTGAATTTTTTTGCTGCTGGAAACAAAGTTAATGAGAGCGGTGAGAGAGAACTAAAACAGTGAAGGTGTGGGTCGTAGAACCAAAACAAGGGAGGCCAAAACACTATATAGCTCAGGAGAAGTGCAGATTTGTCTTTTAATCAAAATTAGGGGCAGTATTTTTCCTGTGATTGGGAACTACACTCAATCTTTGACAATGCTTAGTTTTGTATTAGTCTGGCAATACAGATATTTATGATTTGATTTGCTGTATGTTGCAACGTACAATGCAGGATGCAAGTAATTGTTAGTCAGCGTGACTGTGTGTGCTAGCGCTTGACACTGGCCACATATCGAGCTGCCTTGCACTCTCCCTCTTTCTCTGCGTCTCTCTTTCTTACTCACACTCACACATGAATAATTGAGAAGCAAGGTGGGGGGAGACGGTGAGTCAGGAGTTCCTGCTGAATTGTTGTGCAGCATCTCAATCAGAACAGAGACTCTCCGCCCGTTTCTCTATCAATCTTTCTGCAGGATTCTGTTCTATTTGATTGAATATTTCCCAAGAGTTTACCCAGAAGACCATCAAATAAACTAATGTCAGTTCACTGTTAGATTCACTAGTGGGTTCATAAAAGGTTTTATCAATACGGTTTATAACATCCTTCTGTGTGCAGTGTTGATTGGGAGCAGTAATGGCCACCATAGCTTAAAGAAAAGAGGCGTCTTAGCATGGAACTGCTATTCAATTGAGAAGCACAGTGCAGAAGCAATGGCTGCTCTGCAACAAATAATACAATTGTAATAATAATTTTCTCTTGAATTACAGTTATAATCTCTTGTACATGAATTTTCTCACATGATGGACATGATGTACTGTAGATTTGAGGCAGCTTTATAAAATGATAGTGGCTGTGCAGTTTGTAACACAATCTGGCAAAAGCACTGACCCTCACGGTGGGAAATATAGGGAGAGACAGGCAGAGAGTGAGACAGACAGACCGACAGACTGGGATAGAGACAGACAGACCGAGAGATGAAAAGCGTAGGATGATGCAGGCTGCTGACTCATCAGCCCTGTAGGGATTATCCTTCTCTGTGTGTGTGCATGTATATGTGTTTATATATGTGTGTGTGTGGGAGTGTGTATGTGCTGCCTTACTACTGAAGAGGACATGCACAATGATCATTACCGCATGATGAAAGCATGATAGAGGAAGCAAGAAGGCCTGTCAAAGCACCTTGAACGTATTTTTGCATGATTATTCTTCCGCTTGCCTCTCCAGCTACACTACTGGACTGGATTTATTGTGGAAATAGACACATGATTTATAAACTAGAGTTGATGATTTATCATTTAGTCACAGAAAATGTCACACCATTATCAAAAACACTTGTGCCTTATCGGAATGTCAATGCAAAGCTGAGAGGCACAGAGCTGGGCACTGTAGATTTCAGCAAACTTTACTCAAACAGGAGTAAATTATGTATTTCTTGGGAACTATATTCAGCAGCGGAGTGATACACATTTTGTGCTCCAGTGAGCATTTACAGTGCGAGGACAGTGTATGTGGGTATCTGAGTCTTTGCTTGTTGCCTCACGATGACTACAGGAAGTCACTGATCCTGGCCAGGAAATAGTTCAAACGTAACATAACATTTCTGTAAAATGTATTAAACTAAAGAGATGTGACATGCCAATTACTGCAATTTAACACATTTCCCATATCAGTCTTTTGTAAGAGTTGTTATGCATTCAGTTTGTTCAGTATCTTAAAGTAAAACGTTTTGAACCTCAACTCCCCATTGCTCATTACTTGTCATTATAACGAGTAGATTGCCCCCTGTGTGGGGTGTAGTAGTTGTGAGGTGTACTGGCGTTTAGGCTATATTACGCCAGGAAGGAAAATTCAATAGACACCTCTCAGCTGCCTCTCAGTCAGCAGGCAATGTGCAGACATGGATATGACACTATTAATGAATCACAGGGCTCAATAGTAGTTGCTCTGCGTTTGCCCTGCTCTGCTGAATCAAGTCTTTTAAAATGACACCGGTCATGCTTTCTCTCCCCCTCCGTCCATCACTCTACGTACACACCAACTTATCTCATTCCTCTCACTGGCTCTTAGAATATGCCCTGAGGTTTGCCGCGGAGGACAGCTCTCCTGTCTGCCAGTGAATAGATATTCTTCACATAGGCCTCACTGCAGTTAAAGGACTGCAGTTGAAAACACTGGCACATGTTGATTAATGTGCGTTGTCCTTATAAATAAATAATGTAATAATATTTAACAGATAGGAGGAAGGAAGCACAACTACTGATAGTCCTATTTTATTGGGTATTAGCAAACTATGCTATATGGTATGCTAAGCTTTTGGTAGATCGTCTTGGTGTTAAATTATGTGCGTGTTTATGCTAATACTTGGAGCATAAACAATAAATTAAAGTAGTTAGTTAGCATTATTCAAGTTTAAATTTGGTCTTAGTAGTGGAAATCAGCAATTTTTCTATAGCCTGAACATACGTATAAATTAGAGGAGCAATAATAGTTGTTTTTTTTTTGTCCGGTTAGGGGCCTATCACCTGTCACTGTGAACAAACACATCCAGCAGACATGGAACAGAATTAGAACTGATTTAGAATCGTGTTTCTGGCCTCCCAACAAATGTAAGTCCATGTAAGTTGTTCTGCAGCAACTCCTGAGGGAAATATCAGACTCTTCAGCTGGTAACTGCTCCACTATGTGCAGCAACTAGTTGCTAACTGTGTCTGTCTGGTGGAAAGGTGGCATACAGAGGATGTATCCGAGCGTTTTCACTGACAGCTGCCTGTTGCAGTTGGAAATGACACTGATGAGAGCAGTGAACCAAAACAGTAAATAGGCTACAGACAAAAAGGCCTTTCTAAAAAACCTTGGTGCATTAATTTACAACTGATTCTGCCTGATTATGATTTCTAGGACTGAAAGTCTGATTCCCCTTTGCTATCCCTTCTTCCTTTTTGGTTTCTCTCTATCTCTCTGCTGTGGAATATTCCACTCTCCCTCAGCCTGTGTTAGTATTAATGACTGGCTGCAGTAAGAAACAAAGCAGCAGCCAGTATGACTCACACCAGGCAATGGTGGCATAATGTGAAGCACTCATTTAAATACATTTCATTAACATGGAAAATGGCAGCTTCCAGAGGCAATTCTGTCAATAATAACGACCTCCTCTTGCTTACACAGACAAGTTACTACTTACTAAATAGGCAACTGATTGTCAGAATAAGAGGAATTAACACATTTAGACAGACATCGGACCCTGCCAGACCTGCATATCCAGCAAATTTGCTTGTCTAACACAACTTCTGGTTTTAGTTTTTTAGTTTTTAAACAGGTTGATTAACACTGGACATAAATAAAATCTGAGAGAACACTGCTCAGGGGAATGCAAATGTTAGATTCAAGTGAAATTAGGATGCAAGAGACTACGGCTGTGAAATTCAGCAAAGCCTAGACCCAGTTTCGCTGCATTTACTCTAGCACAGTCCTGTTTGTTTGTCATCTCTCACCCATCTGTCTCCGTCTCACACCATCCCTGCAGTGGTTTGTGCTGCCATTACTTAAATAAAAGGCTTCCAGCACACGCTGTACCTGTGCTGAGTCGCTCCCCTGCTAATATCCACTGTCTGACCTCCTGTTCCTCCTCTCCTTCATCCTTCTCAGACCTGATCCAGGCCACCCAGGAGACCAATGTGAACGTCCCCCAGATGGCCGACACGCTGATGGAGAGGGCCGGCAACGCCAGCTGGGTGGTGGTTTTCAAAGCCCTGATCACCACACACCACCTCATGGTGCATGGCAATGAGGTGAGATTATAACATACTGTTTACACACACCCTGATGGCATATGTAAATATGTTTGTTGCTGGTTTTAATGACTGGTAAAATGCACTCAGAGCATTTATGTATATTGCCACTGACCACCATAGTGTCATTGTAGCCCCCAGTAGAGTAAGGCAAAGGATTGGTTGTACTGGGATGTGGTCCGAAGTAAAGTAGGGCAGTGCTGGACAAGGGCGTCTCTGCTCGGTCGACTTTCCACACAAATACCTGCTCAAAAACACACCGGCACAGATTGCCTTTCATGCATGTAAGTGCAAGCTGTAGTTTTGATCTCTGTTCATTCAGCCATAACTTATCAGCATACTAATATCACTGTTAAAATATGCAACAGTTTTGTTATGTTAGGTTAAAACTGTTTAGCTAAAATTGTTGTATGCACTTACTTATACTTATCAATATTTTTATATGAACAATGGGTCAAAAGATTGTAGTGATAAACCCAATAAGAATGATCACCCAACTCTGCAGTTCAGCTTTATGGAGCTTTTTAGTGTCTTTCAGCTCACTGTTTTGGTTCTATGGACTACAGTTTTACTGTAGTAGTTTAGACAAAGCAGGCAGCTGTATTTAGCTAAAAAATGTTGGTACATCGACTGTAGTCTACCTGCTTAGCAACAAATGGCATACAACAGTTGACAAATATCTGTGGAGCATTTAGCAGCTAAGGATGCAGTTAATTACCTTTGGAGTTTTAAGAGTCCACAACAGAGCTAAAAAGAGAATGGATATAGGACTTAAATTCACAGTGGACAGAAACACAACTCCAAATGAATGCTCCAAATTGCCTCATGTCTGCTGGATGTTTAAATAGGCAACTGTTTGCTAACACATAACAACTATATAAGGCAACAGTATGTCAGTAATAATGCTGCTTGTCAATATCAGGCTTGTTGTGCTCAAGTGGCCAAAAAATCAATGAATGCAGGCTTAAAGCTACTAAAAGGGAATTTAAAAGGGAAAACTGGATTTTAAGTTGGTAATATTTCTGACAGTGACTGTGTACTGATAGAAGAGGGCTATAACATGAATTCAGTGACAGTATAACTAATTATTTTCCATGCATATTTATACTAACCTTATGAGTAACTTGCATACTTAATGGTTGTCTCTGCACAATAGCCCTTTACTTTTTTGCTTTTGCCACATAGATATTGCCTTCAAGAGCAGTCCTGGAATTAGCAAAGGGACTGGCCTTCTGCTTTCTGGCCCTGACCCCCTTGACCCAATTTATGTCCTGACAGCTGAAGAAAGACAATAGCTATGAATGGGCAACTAGGGATAACTCAGAGTGATAAGCAGATGCTGCTTTACTGCCCATCAAAGTGGCCAAGCTGCCTCTGAATTACAGATGACACAAAGGAGAGATAAATATTGACACACCATTGTCAGAGAAAGTTTTCTGAAATATTAGAGAGCAGGAGAGACTATACTGTATTAGACCAAGCCATCAGCTCATTTAGTCATTCATTTACCTTCTGTACCTACTTAATCCGTTCAAAATCATTGAGAGAGGGGCTGTATTCCCAGCATGCATTGGATGGAAAGCAGAAGAGATTTATCGCTATAAAGATAATGGCATTAACCTTTGTAGTCGGTGTCAGGAGGAAAGGGTAAGTTGTGTTGCACTGTGGCCCTTCACACACACACACACACACACACACACACACACACACACATACACACATATACACACACACACATACACACACACACACACATACACACACACATATACACACACACACACACACACACACACACACACACACACACACACACACACACACACACACATATACACACACACACACACACACACACTCACACATTTAACAAACAAGCTCAGTTTGTGTGTGAAAGATGTGATGAAGTGATTTCTTTCCATGTTTGTGCTGTTATCTTTGTGATGTTCAAAAAAGCTCAAAGGGCCATGAAATTATGTTTGATAAGGCAATATATGTATACAATATGTACCTTCTGTCTCCTGAGACCTGATTGTTTTTAGCCAGGGCTTTGCTGTTGTAGTGTCCCTGACAATGATAGAGAGAGTACTGACTGGAGAGAGAGAGAGAGATAATGAAAGGAGGAGGGGAAGTAACGGTTAGCATTTCTCCATGGAAGATTTCTCATTCCTAACCTCCCCTTATGTTATTACGCTCTGCTTTGTGTAAATGGAGCCACTGAATAAACAGCAGTGTGTGTGAGTGTGTCATGTTTTTCATGTCCCTGTGTGTGTGTGTGTGTGTGTGTGTGTGTGTGTGTGTGTGTGTCACTGGAGTGGGCTTATTGTTGCAGGTCTACAGAGGGAGCCTATTTGTCGCTATTATATATATATATATATATATATATATAAAATTGATATTCACACACTTCTACTTACAAAGGCCGCGGCGTTGCTTCTTTAATGCTGGATTTCTATCAGATCACTAAGGAAAAGGACAAGTATAGAATCACACCTCTCATATTAATTCCACTCTCTGCTACAGGCAGTTTCACAGGTTTGGGGTAGAGTGCTGAAAGTGCAACAGCTCCTTCGAGATAGCTGTGAACATCAACCAAGACTTCTTTTCTTATATTTAAGATGGAGCCTTCTGCTGAATATAACAATGATCATAAGAATATAACAAACCATGACTGCTGGGATAAAATGTGTTTATTCATAACTCTGAGGAGTAATGGTTATTTCCCAATCAATGAAAATATATTTTTTCATTTGAAATAGTTTTGCTGATATGTACAGTAAGATGATGTTTCACAGTGTTTTAGTAAGACACCTTAATGTCTACGATCTATTTTTCACCACTGCGCATTAATTACCCACACCAAAGTCACAAGTTTTAACCAAGAATGCTGACTAACTTCAGCTAGTTTTGTCAAAATGACAGGCGTTCATTCATTTGAAACCTGGCAGAGAACTAAACCCTGTCTGTGAATTTGTCCTTTCCTGCAGAGATTTGTGCAGTTCCTGGCGTCTAGAAACACCTTATTCAACCTCAGCAACTTCCTGGACAAAACTGGCTCCCACGGTGGGTTCATAAATAGTTTTTCAAGCTTCTGTTTCCAGTTCTTTCACCCTTTTATTTTTGTCTTTCACTCTCCCTAAAACACTTCAAAACACAACATGTTTTTCAGTATTATAAGTAAAAGAAGTGCATGAGCAGAATAAGATTGAATGTTACAACCAACCTGACCATTCCCATATCCATCCTTCAGTTCCAGCTCTCCTAACTCTTTCTCCCCTCAGTTAAACCCATCTCCATGGAAATGAATGCAGTCTGCCGGGTGATAAACACTGGGTTCACAGTCTGTTGTCATGGACCGGAGTATCTGCAGAGTTTAGAAAGCCAGATTGTACACGTTTAAGACATTTTAAATACTACATAATCAGGATTACACGTCAGCAGTAATCTAAGCATGGTCTCGCAGCTAAAGCCAGGCTATTAGCTTAGCTTAGAATGAAGACTGGAAGCAGGGGGAAACAGCTAGCCTCACTCTGCAACCACAACATGTTTGTTTTTACACACTGGTTTTTGTACAGCTTAACAAACGATATGTTGTGTTATTGATAAGCTTTAGAGACGCTAGTAGGGGCATTTTTTACCCTTTGACAGAGCCAGACTAGCTGTTTTCCCCCTGCTGGTACTGTTTAGGCTAAGCTAATTGTCTCCTGGTTTTAGCTTCATACTTAGCATACAGACAAGGGAGTGGTATCGATCTTCTCATCTATGTTTCAGCAAGAAAATCAGTGCCCATATTTCCCAAAATGCTAGACATTTTGGAACTTCGTAAAGCCTACTAATACCCTGCACAGAGTTGACACTGGAGACTGTACATGTGTTTACATACGAGTGTGTCGTCCTCAGGCTACGACATGTCCACGTTCATCAGACGCTACAGCCGCTATCTGAACGAGAAGGCCTTCGCCTACAGACAGATGGCTTTCGACTTTTGCAGAGTCAAGAAAGGGTACGGTTTCTCATTTCTCACGACACCGCACTGCTGCATGACTATTTCAGCTTTATTATTGATTTTTTTTAAAAAACGCTTTGTTAGTTTATTCGGAACCACAACATGGCCCTTTACTTGCCCCCCATATCCATCAGAACAACAGGCATCCCACAGGGGTCCCAATGGTGCGTGGGATGGACTGCCTCCAGCGCGGCGTTGGGCCAAGTGCATGGCTTTACTGCCTGTACTGAGTGCAGAGATGAATACAGAGTGGGTTATTACTCATGCTCATACAGTGGACAGCTCTATTTAGCTGGCAGCCACAAGGTCCCTCCGGCTACGTAAGCTGGCAATGAAAAATACAGACGTACTAGACTACAGAAATAGAGACCAGACACGTTGGTGGATACAGTGTGTGTGACAGGTACAGACAGGTGTTCTACAGTATGTGTTGGCTCTCAGACAGTATGTGGGTCTGAGTCTTTGTGTCTTAGAGCTGCTGTTTAATTCTCCCATTTTCTATTTCTTCCTCCGTCTCAGAGCTGAGGGAGTGATGAGGACCATGTCAGTAGAGAAGCTGTTGAAAGGAATGCCCACCCTGCAGAGCCAGATCGACGCACTGCTGGATTTTGATGTGAGTGACACTCGCTAATAGGGAACAAAGTCACTTTGGAAGGTTACGGAATTTGCTGAGGGATAAACAAAAAAGGACTGCCAGCTGTGTTTAACAAAGCTTAGTGCTGTAGCAGCATCTATGAAGACAGTTACAGCCCCGAGGACCAGATTTAATAATGAATTCTATATCTGCCTTTGGTCACATTTTACTGTGTTTTTCTTTCCATACTACTTGTAAGTTTGTCTTTAGAAAGCTATTTTGGGTTATTTTCTGTTTTTCTTTAACTAACTGCACCGTGCCTCTTTTATTTCTCTCTGTACAGGTGCATGCCAAGGATCTGGACAACGGAGTGATAAATGCCTGCTTTCTCCTACTCTTTAAAGATCTGATCAAGTTGTATGCCTGCTACAATGATGGCATCATTAACCTGCTAGGTAAAGAATCGCTCCTTTCGCTTTATCACTGGGTTAATTAGATAATCAATATAAAAAAGTTAAATTATAAGGATGTACTGTATGTACATATTTATTCTTATTTTTATCAAACGCCATAAAAAAAATAAAACAAAACCATCAATGTGTTAGTTAGTCTTTCAGTACTTTCCAACTTCCCTACCCCATCTTGCGCTCTATTAGTTCTGAGCCATTTGTTACTACAGTACAGATGAAAGAAACCTTCAAAACTGGGTCACAAATACATAGTTCTATTTCTGTAATTTTCTAAAAAAAAAAAAAAACTGAGTAGTGTAGTAGTAGTGAAAGTTACTCAAACAGAAGTAAATGAAGCATTTGCTGTGGACTATTTTCTGGGTGGTTTTGTGCTCTTGGGAGTATTTATAGCAGCAGAACAGTGTATAAATACAAATATAAATAAATAATAAAATAACAAAATAAAATAATAAAAACAAACTACAGTGCCTAGGTTCATGGTAAAGAAGGAACATGTCACCCAGACAATGGATCTATGGAACAGAGGAATAAGTTATATATCAGACTTTGGATGCACACACAATACTTGTTAATAGGATCAATTCGTTGTTAGTTTTGGTCTTTTTGTGATGTGTTGACTATAAGAAAATTGTAGAATATCACCAGACGTATTCCTGAACTCCTAAGTTATTAAACTTAACAGGGATAAAAGTTCACGTTTCATGATCTTTGTTGTCTAGAAAAATTTTTCCAGATGAAGAGAAGCCAGTGTAAAGACGGGCTGGAGATCTACAAGAGATTCTTGACACGAATGACTCGGGTTTCAGAATTCTTCAAAATTGCTGAGGTACCCTGCAGAGCACATTGTATGACTGATTATCAGCTAAATGTTATTCTGCCTGGTAACTGTTGCATTGAAATGTCCCTTTCTTGTTTTACAGCAAGTGGGAATAGACAAAAATGACATACCTGAACTAACCCAGGTAAGACTAAATGAGGCTTTCTCTTACCAAATTTTATTTTCAGTAAATTGTTATTACTATTACTGGACCTGTGGAGTTTTTTTAGGCTACATACTAACAGAGCATGTCAGTATTGTGTTTTGTCTAATGGTACTGCATGTAGTTTGAATGTCTAAAGCTGTTTTTTTCTCCCGCTGTGTTAACCATGATTGCTCCTTTTTGATAATAATCGAGACATTACAGACAGCCACACAATGTTGTAAAGAAGGAGGCAATGTATCCCTCATGTTCATCTCCATGCAACCGATGAGCTGTTGTTCTCTGGTGATTGACAGCCTCTTTGCCCCCCTTCTCTTTTCACTTCCAGAGATGCAGATTGATCATTCAGGCTGAGAGTGTGAGTAGTGAGCACAGAGCTAGCTTTGGGGAGCAAACAGCTTAGGGAAGGTCGACATTTGAACTCTCTTTGAGTGCACTGAATTTAAAGCAGACTGCACAGCGAGTGCACACCCAGCAGACATACATCAGGCGCTGTGATGAAGTGGGATGATGTGACTGGAAGAGCCGATGCTGAGCAATGCTGCTGACCAGGCGACTGTTTTCCGCTGCTAAAACTCTGGGCTAAACATAGTTTTAGTTCAACAGTTACATAAAGGCACAGCAGATTGTAATCCTCCAATTGTGCTGCAGAGTTTCCATGACAGTGAAAGAGTCACTGTGAAGATTATTTCTGCCTTTTTTGGTTCCTGAATGATTCCCGGGATGGGAAACCTGTTGGTTCCTGGTTCAGCCTCAGGCTTCTAAACTCTGTTGTGTTGTGGAAACTCTTATCTTTTCAGACATGGCAGTATGGATGAGTTGCATGAAAAGCATGCTGTTGTACACCATGCCGAATCAAACACTGTTATGTGTTATGTGTATGGCACTTTTATGGTAGCATTTTTGAAATGGAGATGGGGTGTTAGATCTCCAGAAACAGTCAAATTAATTTCTTCATCTCAAAATGTTCTGTCAACGCCTTGCTGATGTGCTAGGACAGTTGCAAGATTAGCTAGAGTCAAAGCTAATTTGTGTTAATTATGTTAACAGACTGGATTTGTGGTCAGTATATAGCTATGGTGCAACATTTTGGGGAATATGCTTATTAACTTCTTGCATAGACTTAGCAGAGAAGATTGATACCACTCTCATGTGTTTATGCTAAATATGGAGCTAGAGCCAACAGCAGGCGGCTAGCTTATTTTAGCTTAGAGACTGGAAACAGGCAAACAGCTGGGAAATAATCTGCCTACCAGCACCTCTAAAGCTCAGAAATTAACATGTTATATCATGTTTGTTTGATCTGTACTAAAACTCAATGTGAAAACAACTATTTATTCTATTTATTGCTTTTATGAGGAGTTATGTGCCGGACTACTTTTGGCTGAGTTCTAGTCTTGATGCAAGCTAAGCTAATCACCTGCTGGCAGGAGCTTCATATTTACCGTACAGATATGAGAGTGGTATTGATCCTCTTATCTAACTCTCAGCAACAATGTGAATAAGCATATTTCCCAAAATGGCTAACCATACCTATATCGTATTGCTTTGTAGAGTACTTTAGTTGTGGTTTTACTTAAGTGGTATATCCACTTTCCTTCAAGCTATGTGTTGTTTGTCAGTCCCTTCTTCAACAACGTTCTTGAACGCATACAAACAACAGATACTACATCCCCCACAGAAGGCATTTAAACTTAACAGCTGTGGGTTTTGATTGATTGCAATAGAGGTTTTTCCCCGAAAAGGCTTTTCAGATTTGAATATGTCTTCCAGCTACATTACATTCTCCCGCCTGCGGAACAATTCTGTAATCTCTGCCTCGGTAGTGATGGGTTTCTTTCAGTTGGATTATTTAGTTTTATAAATATCAGTTCAAAATACTCTTGATGTCTTTTTCTTCTGTCACAGTCCTGCGGCAGTTTCTAGCAAATGTTCCCATTAAAATCTTAAAAGCACGTGAGTGCTGTTGAAAAGGTTGTTGGATTTTAGCATGAAGCTGAGCTCTGTTTTCATGTTCACAGCAACGTCTTTAATCTCACACAAAAAACGACTCAACTACTCCTGCTTGTTTTTATGGAAACGTTGTGCAAAATATATTTCTGCTAGCCTGATCAAATGAAGCACAAAATTGAATAAGTGCTAGGTCGGGTTCTCTCTATTTGAAAGATGGCACCATTTTTCTGGCTAGCCAATGTGCACCAGTGTTTAAAGTAGCCATAATTTAACAGGATCAGATCATTAATCTTCACCGCCCAACCTGCGTATCTTAGAGCCCCTGACTTTAAAAATGAGATTCTGCATGGCTGATAAAATTCGATTAATGTGTCCAGGAGAGTAAACTATATCAATCTCCCAGATCCCTCAAACTATAGTGGATTAATCTCAGTCTCAGTCCCAATTTCTTCTCTAATCCCTTCCGGAGGAATTACATAAGAACAAACAAGACAGAGTAATATAACCCTCTGACTGTCTTTATAGATGTGTTGTTATGTCATCACTTGTGCTATTTTTGTAGAGCCGTGAGTAGATGTAGGAAACTCACTACAAGTTATGGCAATGTCAGTGATATGAGATTATATTCCAAACATATACACACCCACGGGGAGATGCTTCAGCAGCTTTTATGTTGGCCTTCTTAGATGAGAACTACTATGAGCATTTCAGTAATAGAGCTGTTATATCTGCCCTTTGTCTGCAAAACAGCCATCATTGTTCTTGGTGGTATGGACAGACACTGTCTGTACAGTCTCTGGATGATAAATGGTCTACACGTCCCTCTCAGTGCCAAGACAAAGGAAATAATCCGCCTCTCTGCCTCGTTGGTCTCTCAAAGTTTTAGGGATAATAGGCTCCACAGCTTTAAATGGATAGGTCCAGGAAATGGAGCGGGGTATTAAGGAAAGTAAATCATTGACTTATTTCACTGGCTGATTTAGCTATGACATCTCTTTAATAAGCATACTGGCTAGTGGCTACTGTGCTATCCCTTTTACTGCATGTCAGGAGGTGATAATGTCCCATTTAGCCTGGCTGAGCATGCAGCTTTGCATCGTGGCTGGCTACAGTTTTCTCTCTAATAGCATTGAGATGAAACCTTTTTCTGTTTTCTCTTCAGTTACTGTTTTATTTTTGGATTTTCTTTTTATGTATCCTGCTTTATTCCCCTCTTAGTGTTCTCTGTGTAACAAACAGATAAATTAGTCACAGATTTTTTATAATTATTGTATTTGCTGTACAATGGTTGGAAATTGGCAAAGTTATGACTTGAAATAGGGAATATATGATCAAAGATTGCTGTACGTACAGTAAACACAGCATGAGAAAGCATCCAGTGCTAATTGTCAGTACTTGATCATTTTGACAAGAGAAGAGGTGGGGATTTTCAGCGTTGGTATTTGAGGCCCGAATCAAACTGGAAACTAGAAAAAAAAGTTAAAATCATAATTAAAGATATTTTAACGTAGTGGTAGCATGCACCCTGAAAATATCAATACGGCATCTAGCCCTGAACCCAGTGACAGACTGAAGTTCAGAGACGAAAGAATCTGAGAATAGAGTGCTGTAAAGTTATCAGTGTGTCAGAGAGCGACGCACCCTGTACCATGAAAGCATACTAGCCTGGCACCCACCTCAGTTGGGTGCCATCTATCACCTTTGAGGATGCCAGGTAATTCTTCCTATATTTTTATTAGAGAGATGTACCATTGTGACATCAACCTGAACATGCGTCATCTGAGATATGCTCTTCAAAAGTTTTGCTTCCAAGAGGACTCGAAAAAACTCAGATGTGATGGATAGAAATAACCCGGTTCAGCTTTTCTATTTGACTGTGTGGCTCTCTGTGTGGAGTATAATCAGTACTGTCAACCTCTCTGACCATACAACCTTTGTAATGCGTTTGTCCCTGTTGGATCACACTCTCTTTACTATTCTACAGGCCCCAGAAAGTCTTCTGGAGTCCCTGGAGACCCATCTTAACACACTGGAGGGGAAGAAGCCGTGAGTAGTTCAATATACATGCGACCTGTTCTGTTTGTTAATTGTTTACCAGCAGTAATGCAGAGCTGAAGCTTAAATAATCCTGTAATTATACAGTTCCATGGTCTGTGTGATTCACTAACATGTTATTTCCTCTGTCTTTACTCAAATCAGAGAGGATAAGTAAGTATTCTCATCAGTTAGGATATTATTTTACCCTCATTTGTGTTGATAAATAACCCTCATCAGTGATTCTATAGAAATGACATCTGAACAAGCAGCTGACCTTTCTATTGTTGTGTACTATAACTTAGTTCAAGATGCAGTTCTATAGAAAGCCCACACTGTTTATTTTTTCTGTAAACATTATGTTTACATTGGTGACCTAACATAATTTGCATCATTGTTGCCATTGACACACTGTACTATGGCAGATCTTGCCTCTGACAGGTGATGTCAATACTAACATATTCATGTTTGCCATCATCTGCCCCGACTTTTACAAAGCTTGGTGCCATCCAGCTCTTACTTTTTGTCTCCAACGTTGGACAGCAAAGCTTTGTTAAAGAGGATCAGGGGCCAAGATACTATTTCTCTACAGTGCAGCGTGGATCCATTAATTGCAGATGTTTTCTAAATGGAAATGCTGCCTGCCGAAAACACCAAAGTGATACTTAAGCTGTCACTTTGCCTCCCATCTCAGTAACAGCCATTATGTTTCAGCATGTACATCATTAAACTCTTTAACTCATGTGCTATTGCTATTCTTGCAGGTCACCTACTAAGGTAAGCGTTCATTATATTCATATTGTAGTGGTAATGATAGTTTTTATATATACAGTATATAAAGTTAAAGGTTATATAAAGCACAGTTATTTGGGTCTTAACAGACCAGTGTATGAATTAAAGACTGTAAATGCTAAATTCGACTTTTAACTTCATCCTTAACAGTTGCTACTACAGTCAGACAGGCAGTGATTCATTGTGAATTCAAGCATTAAAAAGCTGCTGAATCACATCAGCTTACATAACCCTGTTGGTCACCATTAACTTTCTCTGCAGCAGGATGCAACAGCCAACAACAGCTCGCCGGCTGCTGCCGATGCGCCGGCCAAACCCGCACCTCCCGCTGCCACCGGCGGGCCCCCTGCTCGCCCCGGGCCACCTGCCAAACCTCCTCCACCCTCTGTCACCCCCACCGCACCAGCCCGCACCACCACTACAACTACCAAGTGAGAGTCACTCAACAATATTAGTATTTGATATAAGTGTTTGAACTGAGCTGCATCAATATTACGTTAGAAAATGCATTCCCTCTGTCAACACGCCCTCTTTCTTTCTTTCTTTCTTTCTTTCTTTCTTTGTAGTGCTCTCGATGATGGCTTCTTGTTGGATCTAGACCCCATGTCCTCCTCATCAGCAGGGGGCACTGCAGTGACTTCCTCCATGACTGGATGGGGAGGTGAGAACTTTCTCCTCTGTCAGTAACATGGATCTGTATTAAGAGAAGTGGATACAGAGTTGGAGGTGGAGCATGAAGCCAAAACTTAGCCAGATGAATTCATTCTGCACACTACAGACTGCCACTGGCCAAGCCGGCTAACTTCCGGTTTAGCCCTCGGCTATAAATAATTTAATCTTGTGAATCTTCTAGACTTTAGAAATGTTATCGGACAGAATGGATGAATTTCTAAAAATGAAAATACTGTCGCTACGCCCTATCTATCTTTCTGTTCTGGCCTTGCACATTATGCAGTTTATAATGATATCAGTGGCAAATATACCTCTTGAAATTCTTAGTAATCTTTTAAAACAGCGAGTCCTTGATTTCAGAACAGCGGCTTCTCATTTCCAGCCGGCAGCCATTGCTTTTGCTGGATGAAATGAGAACTTTTGCTAGCAGATTTTGAGAGGATGTAGCTATCTAGCTAATTCAGCTAACATCAGCACCACTATCTCCGTCTGACTTTCTATTACACAGCCTACTTGTTTGCATCTACAAACAGTTTTAGACTTACACTTTAAACACAAGAAAATGTTCACAGTGAAGGTACAGTGAATTGTGAAGAAGGATAATTTTTCCAACATGAGCCGTCAGCCTACATAATAGTTTGTTAGCTAATGATTTTCTGCTTGGCTTTAAAAGTAACGCTGGCTTACTACTGTAGGCGGTAAGCTAGTTAGCCGGGCATGCTAATGATTGCAGCTTCTATTCGACAAGATAAACACACAGTTTAACACTCAGTTTTGTTTCTGGTTTTAGAAAGACTTGAACGACAATCCCAAACCCTTTAAATGCTGAGTGTCTCTCTTACTACAGCCCCATGCACTCTGCTTCAACACGAGGAGGCATCCATGTTTGACAGAGCGAGGGGGTTAGCAAACGGCCAGTTTGCGCTAATGCCAGAAAAAAATATTGATTCACCTAAACTTGAATGTACTTACAGAATAAATATGAGCGAGTGATGGAGCATATTTAATAGACTTAAATTTCGTCAGATTCAAATGGACCATGCTGATGTTTCACATGTTTCATCCCATTAACTACAAACTCTTTTAGTTTACATTAGTGTGGATCATTTTCCAAAGCAAACAGTGAGTCCAGGTCCCTTAATACCGCAGTAAAAAAAAAAAAAATTGCTGCTAAGAAGAGACAGGAAGAAGGAAATCAATTTAAAAATCTATGGTATGCTTTGATAAATGATCGGCAGCAATATCAAATAAAGTTTGAAGTAAATGAGCTGAAACAAACTCTTTTAGAATGACTTCTTGTAGTTACAATAAAGAAGTGGTACCCGCATTGATGTTTTTTTTATTATTGGAAAATGTGGTTTAAATTAGAGAGCATTTCCATTATAGACGTGCTTTTGCTGTTTGGCATCCCCTCTGTTTATCCCCACATCTCCACTGATAGCCTGAAGATGGCCAGAGTCCCACAGTAGCCTTTCAAAGCCTAAATTACATTAAGGAGCTTTTAGCAGTATTAGGCTTTACCACTGGTCCATGTCTGTTTTTTTCTGGCTTGTTCTCTATAATGTTGGCAGCTTGCAAATGAAAGATTTATACATTTCATCAGATCATCTTAAAAATCATACCTCGGCTGTTCACGCTATCCTTCATTGTCTCTCACCTGTCTCTCTCTCTCTGACTGTGCAGATCTCTTGGCTGAGGGTGAGTATTGTATTGACAGCACTCTGCTACACTTTATTTTTCACTACCCAACTTGGCTTTCTACCTGAAGTTCTCTTTTCTTAGTGTCAAGCTATTTTCACCTGTAGTACCTAAATCCTTCCTGCTAAGCCTGTCTATTTTATTTTTTCTGTCTCTTTGACACTGCCTTCTTCCTCCCATTTCCTTTTTTCTCTTATTTCTCTCTTTCGGGGGTTGTGACTGGGTCGTGGCATTTGGATTACGGGGTTTATCCGCATAGCAACTCCCGCTGCCTCCGATGAAGCCTCTGAAGCTCTCCTGGCGGAGGGAGAGTCCGCTGACGCTGATGCTGAAGCTGCTGCTGCCCCTGCAGCTTCCGCACCCACAACCGCCGTCACTGCCGCTCCCACTGCCGCTGCACCGGCTCCCGCCTCTCTGCCTGTCTCAGCTCCCGCCACCACCTCAGCCACAGACCTCGATCTTTTCGGAGGTCAGTCTGGTCCAAGGATAGGATGTCGACCAGGATACACAGCATTACAAGAAACCCCCTTAGTGTTTACTTTCCTTTAGTATAAAGTGGGTATATAGAGGATTGGGATTTGATTATCACTTACTAAACTTTGCATTGCAACTGCTAATGTATTCATAAGGAGTGCTACATTATAAAACCACAAAAGGTATATAGGCTTTCGTCTAATCAGATTACACATGTATGTGCATTCAAAGTGTATAAATGTACATTATGACAAGAAGATAACACCTTATCCCCAGTTTGTGCCTCTCGTGTATTACCATCACATTCTAGTCACAGAGATGCACTTTTTAAAAAAGGAATCTCCTGGCAGTCTTTGAAAAGTGTTTGACAACATTTACTGCTTTCAAAGGCATTCAAAGACTGCCGGGTATATATTTTTCATAAAGTCAGACGCTGTCAGTGCTGTGACTAAACTCTGATGGTTTTCTATCCTAACCTATTTCTAATGTTTTAACATCCTGTTACAACCATGTACACTAACTTTCTGACATAATGTCAAGCTGTCACACACTGTTTTGCATTGAGCACAGAGCAAAACATTTACCATTTGTGGCACATCCCTAAAATATGAGTCAGTATGGTGGATGAAGGGGATTACTTACTTTTCTCTGGGTTTATTCAAAGCTGCACAAAAACACTAATGATGTTTTCACATTAATGTGTTGTTAACATTCAGTGTTTTGTCATTATTGTGTGCACCTCAATAAACTCACTGCAATGTAATTAATCTGTTATTATGACTTGTATTTGGGGGATTGGCCGCTTTTTGCTTTTTTTGTTCATCACCCTTAATGATTTTCTCCCTAATGGCCTACTAACGGTTTCATAAACGTTTCAAGATGGGGAGTAGCTGGATTTAATTTAATTTAGTAACAGCTGAAAAGAGCCAAATGAGTTTTTTTGTCAAAGAGAGAACTTGCCTCGTCCATCCCTGACATTTTCCCTCTTGTCACAGAGTACAAGTAACTTGTGACAACTTGCCTCATTTCACAAGCCTGCACAGGTAGTGCACTCACTGAATGCAGCATTATGCAGCCCTTCAAAACGGATGGTACAATCAGATCATTCACTGCAGGAGCCGGGCTGCATATTTCTTGTATTCTTTGCTTTTTCCTGATGCTGACCTCTCATTTTTGTTTCCTGTCCATTCCATCTGTTTACTCATCTTTTGTTCGTAACATCCATGTGTCTGTCGGTGTGTTGGCCCTGGTGTTATGTTTTTGCGTTTGCGTTCCGGCTGTTTTCGTCTGCAATACCCTAGATGCGTTTGCACCTTCCCCAGGAGATGGTCCTGCCGCCGTGGCCGCGGGCCCCGCTGCTGATGCATTTGGTGGATCTGGTGGGTGACAAAACAGCTTATTGGGCAAGTGTGTGAGTGTATGGATGTGTGTGCAAATGTGGAAGCTGTTGTTGCTTTTATTATATTGAAGCTGCTTCTGCTTCCATAGAAGACAGTAGAACAAACACGTGCCCTCAGGGCCTACTGTCTCACCCCAAATCCTGCTCTAATGCCCCAGTCATGGACCCTCCCCTCCCTCATCTCGACTACTCTTTTCCTCCTAATATTCACCCAGTGAATAGTAAAAAGCACAGCTATGAACCATACTGTAGTTCTAGAATGAATACCACTTGTTGTTAATTCCGTGACCCTGATACTAACTGATTATGATGATTATCATAATCATTGTCAAACCTTTTTTCTTTTTCAGTTTTTAGTAACTCTCTCTTTGGCCCAATATATATAGGAGGACAATGACTGGAGCAAAGCCAGTGCAATTCTATCTCGCAAATGAGCTTTTTTAAATAAACTATAAACTTTAAGATACATTTAGTTTGTGTACAGCATACTAACCACAGCAGTAACACAGTGCAGTTTGGCATTAACTTTATTCTGCGCTTGAAACTGTTTGGAAAAACTCAAAAAAAGTAATTGGATCTGTCCTTCATTGTCTATCACGGGTGAACTTTAACCAATCAGATCAACAAACTGTAGTCAAACTGTCACTGAAGCTGTTGGGAGAAGAGCGGGAAAAGAGACGTTCTTTTCTCTTCCTTCAATGAAGAAATACTCTTATATGCTAGCAGCATCTATGCTAATCTTTTCAGCAGTCGACATTGTTGTTTTTGAGCAAATAATCACGCACGTTGTCAGACACCAGGCGTTAAACCACACCCGTAGCTCACACTATAACTGCTAGTAGTTCCTCGTAGGATGCTGATTGGTCAGGTGCCACTGTGGTTCAGACACAGACACATAGCTTGAAGCCTGGCAGGATGGATTCTCGTGTGATCTCGTGATCTTGCAAGTCCAACTGCCTCGCAAGGTTAAGGGACACATGGATAAAAGACCAATTTCGAAAGTTAACCAAATATTGTTCTACACTCCCAACTGTAGTCAGTTGTTATTAAGTAAAGAATTCTTCCCCACTGTCTGTTGTAACCTGTGGATGCAGTCAATGAGTGACCGTGTGCTTGGTTTACTTTCTTTGTACCTACTCCTGATTTGGAGCTTCAGAGGTATCTTGCCTCTTAAATATGCTTTTTACAGTGTTTGTTTCTTTAACAAACCCTCAACCCCCCCTTCCCCTTCCCCTTCCCCTTCCCCATCCAACCCCTTCCCTTCTTCTCTAATCATAACCCCCCCTAACCCTTTAACACCACCTCCCTGCTGCTTTTCCTGAAGACCCCTTCGCTACGACGGAGGGGAGTGCGGACATTGCTCCAGAGCTGGACCTGTTCGCTATGAGGCCCACCGACACGGTGTCCACCACCATCACCCCTCCCACCTCTAGTGAGGCGCCGACCATCGTCGTCCCCATCGCTGCCCCCGCTGCCCCCCACCCCTTCTTCCACCACCACCACTACCACCACAACCACCACCGACACCACCACCACAGAGTCTGCAGCCGCTCCGACTCTAGATATCTTTGGTGGTAAAGTCCTCTCGCTCTCATTATGCGTCTCACTGCATTGCCCTGCATTATGACAATGATGATGATATAGGATTTGATCATGATGATGCTGCTCTTGCTAGTGATGATGATGACAGTAGTGACAATGATAATAACCTGCCCAGTCCCTACATTTCAGATTTGTTTTTCTATTTTCCATGGTGCCTTTCCTTCAGATACAGATCATTTAATCCCGTTAATCAAGCATCTTGACCTCCTCTGCACAATTGAAATATAAAAAAATCAATAAAGTCAATTGTGTATGCTTTTTTAAAAGTTAATTGATTATTATCTATTGTTTGGGGACCAGAATCTATTTGTAAATTTACTTAATAACAGAGGTGGCTCAACTTGTTTTGATTGTTAATACTAATACTAACAAACAGACTGTCAACATTTAGAGGGAAGAAAACTGTTTTCTTCTCCTGCTTGTGACCAATGTTTTATTCTGACAGCTGAGAATGCCTTATTGTAGCGTATGCACTTAAGTTAAAAGGGAATATTGCTCAATGTCAGAATTCGTATATGCTATGGGTTTCCCTCGAGTGCTCCAGTTTGGTCCCTCAGTCGAGACGTTAGGTGAATAGGTGACTCCTAGGTGTCCATATAAAGCTGCCCAATGTGAGCTGGGACGGGATCCAGCCCCCTTTGATCTTGCACAGAATAAGTGAGCATAATGAGTGAGCATAGGCTATTCCTATGATCTGGAAAACAGCTATGCGTAATTATGCATAAGAAACAGCTAACTGCTGCCATGAAATTTCTATGGACATTCATGGTCCCAGAGGATGAATCCCACAGACTGTAGTGGTCCACTGATTTTTCCTCTGGCGCCACCAGCAGGTCAAATTTTATTCATTTATATTGTGAAATATCTTGACATCTACTGGATTGATTGGCGCAACATTGCGTACAGATAATCATATTTTATTTCAAAAAATTTCATCTTGCACCAACATTGGTTGACTTCTTTGGTTAACCATGTCTACAATCATTTCTGGATATATATTAAAAATGCTTAGATAATATGCCATCATGCTGAAATTTGGCAATATACCCTTTTAACTTTTGCACTGTTTCATTTTGCATTGCACTGAACAGATACACAGCAGCTTACCTGTTTGATAATCAAAATGTCTGCTCTCTCTGCTTTTCCTCATCTCTCTTCTTAACTCATCATTGTATGCACTGGACTTGAAATCTGAATGTACATATGATTGTGTGTCCTTGTTCTTAGATATGTTTGATTCTATGCCTGAGCAAAGCCCTACCACAGAATCCAAAGCTGCTACCACTCCTAGCGTAGACCTTTTTGGTGCAGGTACAGGAGTTGATATCCATTTCTCTATGTGTGGAACCTCTTCATCTCTTCTGGTTTCCATACCTCCACTCCTCTGTCAACTGTTTTTTTTTCCCAACACGTCTTGGTTTGTCCCCATAGTGGTATGAGAACTGTGCATGTAACCCACTCGTCAAGTCTTGGATTGTCCTTGTGGCTGCTTTCTATCTACACTGTCTTTCTACCTGCCACGCTAATACTTTTCTTTGCTTCCCGACCTCCACGGTTTTCTTCTTTCTCGTGTTCTGCCTCTCGCTTGCGTTGGTAAATTAGACCTTCCTGCTGTTTCACGCGGGCCCTCACCTTTGCCCGAGCCGGTTCCGACTGGAGACATCGTGACCGGTGAGTTAAGCTGCTTCATCCTTACTGCATCACTGTTTTCCCTTCCTTTTTTCGTGAAGAGTGCAACCAGCCTCATGGAGGTTTTTTCATGGTGCGGGTGTCTGCATGCATATGCACACCAGTCCTGTACATCTAAATGGTGCACGCTTCAAGGATGTGGATACACAGTTAAGATGCAGGGGTGCCTGCTTTCTGCTCCTGCTTTTTCTCTGCATGTCTGCTAGCCTTTTAGAACAGGCAGAATAACAGTGTTTGAGCAATGCATTCTCCCTGTGGAAATGAAGCTTTCACTGATGAATGTAGTCATTTACATTTGAGAGTAATTTAATCTCCTCCTTCTTTCTCTGTTCAGATTCCTTCACATCTCCAGCTCCTGTTGCTGCTCCTGTTGCTGCTCCTGCTGCAGCTCCCGTCCCAGAGGTCTCCTCTCCACCCAAAGCAGCAGAGCCGGCACCTGTCATTGACCTGCTGGGTACTGTACCTCAGAACACACATACACATCTCTTTACAACAACATATGCTGCATGTAAATTGTTAAATTTCAACTTTAGTAGTACATTTTATAATTTTACTTTTCTTTCGTCTGGGTTTTTTTTATCATCAGTTGTTACAGTAAGTTCATGAGTGAGTGTTTGTAGCAAAGAGGTTGATATTGTGTAGATGTGATGATAGACTGTAGGAGTTAGTGCAAAATGAGTTTTTTGGATTAGACTGCAGACAGATCATAGATATAGAACAGACAGTAGCTGGCAGTAGCCACCAGTGATATTCCCGAAGTAATTATTACATCGTGTGCTTGTGTGTGTCTCTGTCTCGAAGGGAAGTTTTATTTTAAAGTCAATTTTCTGTAGTGCTGAAATTTTAGCCTACTGGAGTAAAAACAGGAGGTGTTCACCTTACTTGAGGAATTCAGCATGACGTGGCTAAAGGTATGTTAAGATATCCATCTGTTGGTCCAGCCCAGAATGGATTGGCATAAAAAATATTGGAGACATTCATGATTCCCAGGAGATGAATCCTTGAATCAGGCTGACATCTTGCTCTTGAATCACAGTGAAATTTGCTACAGATATTCAGTCCCATAGACAGAGGAAAACTTCTTTCCACTTTTACTCATTGAGAAAGATGGGAATGGATACAAGCATTGTCGATATTCCATTTAATTTCAGCAATATTGTTGGACGGAATATAAGGATAGATTGATTTCTTCATTAAAAATGTATGAGAGGTGGCTGTTGCATTATGATGCCTATGCAAGATTCACAATATTTTTCAATGTGATTTTCTTGCTAAACCAGTTTATGCATGCAATACATTTATAATTTAACCAATAAAACCACAGTATTACAGGTAGTTTTGTGAGAAATACAATCATTGCAACATAGTAAATCACATCTCCACAGCACCATGTGACATTATTTCAGCTGTTTACAAAACTGATAACATTCCCATCAGTCTCAGCTGGCTAAAATGCTAAACCTCACAGCCTCACAGAGCTACTAGCGTAGCTGTAGACGCTTTGTCTCGTTGCTGTGTATCACTCCTCCACTTCCACTTCCAGGAGAAATATAGCAACATGTGGAAATGAAATGGTCTCAGATTCTTGCAGTTATGTTATGAAAATAGAACTGAGCATACAATGTATATATTGAGGTTAATATTCTTCCTAAAAGGAATGACAGAAAAGGTTCCATCATGGCTGAAAATCTTTCTCTATCCACTCTAACATTTCTTTTTCCTTAATGTCATTGGACTTTTTTTTTTGCTTTTTTTTTTGCTTTACGAAGATAATCTTGTCTCCTACTCCCCACTGTGTCCCCATGTGTGGTCCAGGGCTGACCTCTCACCCCTTTCTGCCCTCCATGCTGCATTGTGGATAAATGGACGGCCCTGCAGACTCCTTCGGCAGTCCTGTGGAGGAGACACAGAGTGTTGCTCCTGGAGGGCCCGGAGACGACCTGTTGGGAGGTGAGACTCCTCTCCTCCTTTTTTTGTTTATGCTGAAGTGATTTTTGTATAAATAATGGTTCAAGTCAAAGGACCAGCAAATTTTGATAAGATGTCGGCAAAGAGGTTTTTGCTGATTAAGAAATTATGCAGTAATGATGGAGATGCATTTATCAAATTAATAATGACACAGACTTGGCAGGACTGGTTAAATGATATTACACAGCAGTTCCAAATTAGCTTTGGACTCATTTGAAAATGTCCTCCTAGTGATGTCATTGCCAATTTCTTGCCCATCTCATTTCTGTCACTGTTTTATGGCCATTATTTCATGCATAAGAACACAGTTGTCTTTGTTATGACCTTTTTGTTGACCTTTGTACACTAACAAATAGAAAATTGTCAACACACTCAACATACAGAATGCATGCAGACAGATTCTGCTTGCATGGTAGCTGTTGTGAATATACTTTCAGTATGCTAAATTTGAATGCAGAACCTCATGTGCACCCAACCCATTAGTAATAATGACTCATACATGCAAGCACTCTATGAAGCTTCAGTATCACCTTGCAGTTTTACATTGCATTGAAACCCTGGATGTATTGTACAGTAAGCTTTTGTGTGTAAGATATTATCAGATTGTTAAGACTGATGCATTAGTGCATAAGCAGTATTTTATTGTTGCAGCTGGTGGAGGTGGAGCTAGTTTTAAATACTTTATATAAGGTCACAAGATAAATCTGTTGAGAGAGGCCTATTGTGGTAGGAAAGGATAAAAACTAAGTTCTACTACAGAAATTTAAATTTATTCTTTCTTTATTCTTTACTTTTTGGGATAGATTGGATAACTTGGATAACGTAAAATCACTCTTTGGTTGAACTGCTGACAACTCAAAAACATCTGAAACATGACAACGTTCCTTTTATATAAGGGGTCACAAGCCTTTATAGTCTAGTATTGTTCTCATAGATTTTACATTCATTTTCTTGTCTTGATGCACTTTACTGTGACATGTCCCACTCAGATACTGTAATACATACCATATTTTTCACACATTATTTTAAATAACATCGTGATGTAACTGGTTGAGTAATATGCTAAATGATATTTTAATTCTCAGCACTGTACTGCTACTGCACTGATTGACTTTCCCCACTGACAAATGTCACATCCAGTGATCATATCCAATGTGCTTTTGTAATGGAGTTAGGGTGACTGACAACAGTACCACATATGATGTCACAGTTACAGTCCTGTCTGTAATCCCCCGCAGGCCTGATGTCCCCCACGCTGGCTCCCACTGCTGTCCCAGCTCTGGCTCCAGCCTTGGCTCCTGCCCTGGTGCAGAACGACCTCCTGGAGTCGGGCTTTGACGCTCTGGGCTCCCTTACCTCTCCAACACCACCTGTACCTGCTGTAGTGGCAGTAGTACCAATAGTACCAGCTGCACCAGAACCAGCAACCACCACACCGGCGCCCTCTGGTGGCTTCGATACTTCAAGTAAGTGGCTCATAATATCTTGTAAAAGATTTATTTTCCATTTTTGTTTCATTTCAGTACTCTGTTTCATTGTCATGCCTTGTGAAATGTGAAATATTAGATTTCAAAAGCTATTTTAAAGGTCTTCTGCTTGATGTCATTTAATGTGCTCTGAGTCATTAAAACTGAGCTACCTTAACCATGACCTAGTTTTCTCTTCCTGCTGGGAGCTTGACTACTGCATGAATGACACACTGACATGTGCTGCTGTCACTGTCCTTCTTATTGCTGCTGACCGCTTAACTCCTCAGCACTGCTGCCTCTCTTGCAATGATTCTTTTCTCTCGATCTGTTCTCTTGTACTTCTCACACTCTCACAAATGCTGTGCTTTCTCCACCTTCTGCTCACCCCCCCCCCTGCAAAATCTTTATTTTTTCTTTCTTTTTGCTACACTTTTTCTTCTGCTCCATTTTTATTTTCCTCTTCACCCCTATCCACACTCCTTCCACTCTGCTGGCTCATTGCTTGCTTCTTCTAATCTGTAATTGGTGAGTTCAACCTTGCTGTGCATTGCAGTTTGGACAAGTCTCCCTTTCTGCGTCTTTGCATGTTGCAATAGGACCCCTGATTGTCTCCTGCATGAGACAAGCCTTACTGTATTGTTGTTTGTACAATGCATCTTTATTTGCCTTTTGTCTTTTAGAGCAGTGGCTCTTAAAGTAATCATATGCCATCGAGGCCCGAGTCTGCAGTAGAGTCTCAGGGCTTCATTCCAATTCTACAGCGCTACAGCAACATATTTCAATGATATATTTTCCTAAGTGGCCCATTAAACAGCATCACATTGTAGTGAAAACCATTACTCTTTGGTTAGAGGTCAGAAACATCAAATATTGACTTGTTTCTGACCTTTCACCTTGTGAAGCCTCTAAAATAATCAAAATGAATCATTTGTTCATTATCTCTTAGTGCTGCTGTTCCCAACCAAACCTACCTATACACCAGCGGTTACTTATGCAGTTGTTAACAAACAGTTGAACTGTATTATAACGCTATTGTTTTAATTAATAGGGTTAAGTAATATCCAGTGTCTAACACATTTGGAACATGGAAGGTGGTGCTGATGAAGGGTTACTTCATCACCAGTACGGGTACGGCAGTAAGTTCATCTGGGCTGTGGTGGTACATCAGACAAAAAAAGGTTGGGGTCCACTGCCTTAGTGAATACACCCTCAGCCAACATTCAACAACACAGTGCTTGTGTAGTGGTTAGTTGGAATGAAAACCTGTAAACTCTTTGGCCCTGATGACACCTGGTTCAGAACCAGTGCTTTATTCCAAAATCAACCAGTGTTCCTGAGATGTCACTAAGTAAACTGTCTGAGCAGCTAGCCAAGCCAGTGCAGTCCCTGAATGCTCAAATACATTTACGGTACAGTCCTACATTGTGCATGCGATGCACAGCTGACTACTGATGTTGTCACAGCTGGGTTGTCCCCTTCACCGTACCGTCTGGTCTCACATCTGCCATCTGCCTGTGTTGTAGCTAGATTAGGAATTTGCAGGTTAGTAATCCGTGTTGTTTCTCTGATGTCCCACCCTCTCCCCAAGTGTTGGGGATTGGATTAGGTGATTTGCTGATGCCCGCCGTAACTCCCCAGAGCACTGGTGGCAGCACTGCTGGAAGCACAGCAGGAAGCATGGGGACTCCTGTCGCAGCGGGAGGCATTGCAGCCGCTCCCCCCGCCACCCCACCTCCTGGCAAAACCATCGGAGGAGACCTGGACTCCTCACTGGCCAACTTGATTGGAGGTAGACTGCAGATTTTCTTATCTGGAGCTCAGTCATTTCTGGTTATAATAAATACTTGAATGGAAGTTTAACTCGTTCTTCTTCCTTTCCCCTACTCAGACCTTGGAGTAAAGAAAAAGTAAGTGCATGTTTACAAATGTGAGTTCTATAAATGCATGATGCTGCATGTGTCGGCTTACACATGTATGCAGAGTCTTTGCAAACAACAGAAAGATTCTAAAGTCTTTAGATTATTTAATTTTATGATATAAAGAGCCACAACACTCTCAAGGCTGATAAAGGTCTCTAGTAGGGATGTAACAATACACTTAACTCAAGATTTGATACAATTCATTTTTTACAATTTTTTACAAAAAAGACTGAAGACAGATTATCTATCCATCTACTAAATTTATTTTCTCTTTTTTTTTTTTATGTCTGAGGAAGGTTTATAAACTGCAAAAAAGGCCTGTTTTCTTTTGGGAAATGAAACTGAATTGGATAAATGAGTGTAGGAAACCTGTGTCCTTTTGTGTGCGGTCACTGCATGTCCCATCTGTTAACCTACAACTTACTTTCTGTAGTCACCACTCCAAGTATTAGCAGTAAAATGGGACAAACTGCACAGTAGACTGAGGTGTATCCTGTGATCTCCTTTAGGGACCCACAGAGTGAGAAGAAGCTGACAGGAGGTGCCAACTGGATGCCAAAGGTAGCTCCCACAAGCTGGGGTACACCAGGAGCCCCCATGGTAAGAACAGCATGAATAGCACACCATGATATCACGCTTCATCAAAAAGCAGTTTTTTGCTGAGCTTAGAGCTGTACCTACTGCCACAGACTCATACATTTTCCTTTCTCTAAACATCACAAACAACAAAGCTGAAAAAAGCTTAAATTTGTTATTGTTCATTCATTTTTGAAACTGTGGTGCAATCATGTGAATGTTGCAGTTCCCACAAGCTGTGGCTTTGTAGCTGATATTTTAAGCACATACAGGTTTTGCTGATGTACCCTCTTGTTCGTGTCTCTCTAGGCTGGTGCGGCCCCTGGAGCTCCTGGGGCACCAGGAGCCGCTCCACCTGGTGCAGCAATGGTGCCACCAATGAGTGCACAGCCTGGCTTTGGCATGGTGAGTTCTATTTTATTCACTGTGAAATGAATTCTCTATAGTTTTACTGTGAGCCTTTCGGCTTTTGAATCTACAACTCATAACTGCATGTATGTAGATTACAAATATATAATGTCCAGCTCATCTCAAAGGTAAATGATGATTAATCTGCGTAGCTTTCTGAAATCCCAATCTGTTGTGTTGTCCCTGTCTTGCCAGCCTCCTGCAGGAGGACCTGGAGCTCCCATGATGCAACCCATGATGGGGCAGCCTATGATGGGACAGCCCATGATGAGACCTCCCTTCACTGGGGTGGCTGGAGCTGCACCCGGAGCCGCTGCACTTGGAGCACCGGTAACAAAGCACACATAGTAAAGCCCTCAGTGACCAATAAGGCCATTTGTCTACACACACAAGTTATACTTTTATACATCAGTATATCATTTTATGTCAAGAACATTCATTATATTGTCACAAAATGCTTTCCCCACCACTTCGTATCTGGTCAATACATGAAGTTGTGTTTTTCCTATTTCCTCAGCTTTCTCCAGGACTTGCAAACCAGAGCCCCAAAAAGCCCAAGGACCCTCTGGCAGAACTCGACCTCAAGGACTTCTTATAACGCTCTAGGTGGGAGCTCATACAAATAGTATGTGTGGAGTGTTTTTTAGTGCTAAAAGACTGTGAATAAGTATGACCTCCCTACTTCTGAATGTTCTGTTTTAAATGAAATCTTTGTTGGGTTGCTGTTCCAACTTTCTTCCTTATTAAACACATTTCAGTGGCATATTGAAAATGAATAGTCTCAAAATTATTCAGATTTCACTGGATCATAGCTACTCATCACTGCAATTTAGGGGACCATTTTGACTGTGTGTGGAGTGCTTGAACCTCTTTTTTAATCAAAAACAACAAAGAACTACACAACTCTTATGTTGAAATGTTCTCTGCTTCCTGTCTTCTAGCTGCTTTCTTCTCTGGAGCAGGGCCCTCTCACCTTTAACCTGGTGTCTGTCAACATCTCAGGATGCCAGCGATGTTCAGCTACTCAACCTTCTAAGAGCCTCTTTTTCTCCACCCCGCCCATCAACACCCCACCCTTCTCCTGTGTGATGTCGTAGCACAAACTGTGAAAGTGAACCATAGCGGATTATATATATATGAGAAAAAAAAAGTGTGCTTATGTAGATGTACTAATCTTTTGTCTAAACAAAATCACTCAAAACCCTGACAAAAAAAGTCCACAAAAGTAAGTGAGAGAAAGTGAAGGCGTACGTGTTTAGATTTCTTTCTTGTGTTGAGTTGAATGATGGATGTGCTTTGGTGTCCTAAGCTCCACCCACTGCCCCATATGTGTCCCCGCCTCCTTGTGAAGGGGGAGGAGCTCTTCTTTGTCCCTCTCTGATTGGATGGGAGTGGTTAACGAAGCCCCGGTAGATTTTCGGAGAAACATGTTGTGTGTTGTTTACAGGGGTCCTCTTTGATGTACATAGATTTCTCTGGTGAGGATTACGTCTATATTCTGTATGTCTGTTGAAGAGAAATATAAATGTGAATCTGACATGAAATTGTAAGAAGTCGTGTGAGTATCCTTCTATTTCCCGTCATCTTTTGAAAGTATTTGGAAACAAATATGAATACTGCTATATGATTAATATACTGTATATTAAGGAACAACTTCTATGGGCTTCTGAATCATACCAGACCAGGAAGTGATTCTTTTTGTTTGTTTCTTTTTTTACTCGTGGCTCATTTTTCTATGTTTCTTTTGTCTTTTGTCCATGTTATTTTTATGTTCTGTTTATTTTAGAATAATCCTCCAGACTGCTGTCCACATTTCCTGGCATTGCTATTAAAGAACATATCTTACAACTTACTTCCAGATAAAATGCTTTAGTTATTCACCTCAGAGGTTAACTTAAACTGTCCCTCAATATAACTGTACAAGTGTCCACCTGCAGTCTTGGCACTACCTATGTGGATATGTCTGTTGCCTGTGCTTTAATTATAACTATGACCTGGTCAGTATGGTTATTTTTGTACTCAGAGTAAGTTATTCCATTGCCATACCAAACTCTATGTTCAGACAGATCAAATTGAAACAAAATTAAGTCATGTTAACTTGTGGTTTGAAATGGAGAGCAAAGAGGACTTTGCTCTATTTTAGCTGTGACTTAAAAATGCCATTGCAAAAGTCAGAACCAATCAGGAACATATTAAAGGAACCCTGTTGAGTTTTTATTTTTTTTTTCAAAAAACAAAAGAAATCTGTTTACATTCATTGTTTCTCCCAAAATAAAGCTTTGTGTGTATCCTTGAGGCCCAAAAAATGTGTGGAATCCATTTACTTTCTCTTAAAAAACACTTGAAAAGACGAAAAAACTTTCGCACCTACATTGTTTACAAACAAAACATGGGCCTGCTCATCAAAAAAACAGCTTCATTGTGCTACTAGTGGTAAAAAACTCCACAGGGTACCTTTAAGTTCCATGTTACCTGTTGCACCCAGTGCTGTTGGACAAAGTGACAGTGTGTATGTCTGCACTGCTGCTTTGACAATGTTACAGCAAATTACCTAAAAGTGAAAACACTTAGATTTGACAATAAATTCACATTTGATTGTTGTCCGAACATAATTTTTGTTCAAATTGTTCATTTGATTATTGCTGACCTTTGGCACATTGTCAATTGAACAGTACATATTGTAAGTGGCCACATGGGAGTCATGTGTACAGCGTGGAAATCCACAGGAGGCCACTGTCCGTCTAGCCATGATCTTGTTTCCCAAAAGCATCTTAACATAAAGCTCCTCTGACCCTGCAGACTTACAATGGAATCAATATGTTGATTTGCATTTGAAGAGCTTTATGTACCAGAGGTCCCAGTCCTGTGCTGTAAACCAGACTGATGTGAAGCTTACTCTGTATGTTGTCATTTCAGTGGACTGAATAAGCAATTGGTTGTGAGAACCTGATGTGATTCAGAGAAAATAATGGAAGATTATTAACATTTTTCATGACAGAATTATTAAAATGGTATTTTTGTTTAGTTGTAAATTTATTTTATTTTTTGATGACCCTCCCCAGTGCATGTAAGCCCTTTGAGGTGCAATAAATTCAATGATGGATTGAACTGCCCTTTCTTTTCTTTCATATCACAAATATTATTAAAATGTCTGTTTGAAGGAGTATTTCATGAATTTATGTCCCACCAAATCAACAGTAAGTAACAGACTGTGCACCAAGGCCAGATTATCAAACTTGCAAACATCCTGGGCCCCAGACCTTCAGAGGCTCCAAAAGCGCCAGATGCATCGCATGTCATTCGTTGTTGAGTTAGTTGAGTTAAACAATTAATTAAATAGTACAGTAACTGTTATTGGTAGTGGTCTCGTAACAATTGTTATCCACAAACCAGTGAACCGTAGATTGGGATCATTGTCACAAACACACACACACAAGTAGTAATCTTGGTTTAATGGTTGGTAGTCTTCAATCGGCATCATTCATTTTAGGTATTTGGTATTCAAAAGGAACATAAACAACAATAAAAGTAAAAAATATCACATCCCAGATTAAAATTTGTTATTATATAACAATATTGCTTTTGTCGCATTTTAACAGCTCAAGTAAATTGTTAAATGGTTCAGTCCCATCTTAACCCAACCCAAATATGTAGCCTCACATTAAAGACATAGTTACAGTACTAGGCTATCAAAATATATTCTGAGCCCCCCCCCCCCACTCCTCCCCAAAAAGTTTACAATTCCATAAATTAGCACCATGTCTTCTGGATAAGCACCGATATAATTATGTGCACAACAGTGAAACCACATTTCACTGTGTTGCAAGAACAGAGAAAAGATGGTGAGACTCACAAGTCAGAAAAATCTTCTATCCAGGATCCTTAAGGACCCTTTCTCTATTCAGACAGAAAAATAGTCTTTTTTTAAAAAGGTAGTTGTAAAAAAAAAAAAACAAGTTCTAGATATACACAATGCAAAACACCAGCTTGTTCAATTAAAATGTTTATAAAAACAGTTATCTCAATATCTCTATATAGTTCATTTGTGAAACAAGTTACATTAATTTCTCCTGGGTCTTTTGTCAAAGCCAATGCACGCACTCTTCTTTACAGTGGTGGAGAACAATGCAAGTCTCTCCATACAAAGCCTGATTGGAATATAAGGCCAATGTACCAGGACTTTGCTCCCAAATATCTGAATAAACACGTTTTCCAACATTATATCTAAAAAGGTCAAATCTTTGAAAAAAATAAAATAAAAAAGCAAAACTCAGATCAGAACGATCTGTAAATAAAAACAATACATATTTTTTTCTCAGTTGTTTTTTTTTAGCAAATAAATTAGAAAAGCTGACGAGCCACAGTTCTCTGGATGCGCTGACGAGTTCCTGTTGTCAACACCGAGTCTGTATGGCTGTTTGTGGGTTGAGTGTGTGTGGGTGTATGTGTGTGTATGGAGATCAGTGTAGCAGAAGTCACTGGGAGGCAGAGGAGGTAACAGGGAGGCAGAAGGACTAGAGGCAGTAGTTGGGCCCCTGGTTGGGAATGACAGAAGGGTGAGGGTAGTAGGTATGGTTTCCCTTGAATAGAGGTGGGAATGGAAGGGGGTGGTGGTTAATGGAGGATCCTGTGTTGTCTTAGGCTACCTGGCACTCACTCGAGTCCCCGTGGACCCAGTAGCAGATCTGGGCATATTTGAGAGGTGTTATCCTCACCGCCACGTTGTAATCCTGCTGCGTCCCGTCCCCGTTTACATCCACCCACTGGTGACCGGAGAAAACCCCAATGATCTTCCTCTTCCACTTCTTCTTGCCTGGCTCTTTCAGGCGAATGTAGACCCCAGAGCCACTGGAACCAGGTTTGGCATCGCAGTATTGGTACAACAAATCATTGGACTCCTCAGAGACGGAGCAGAACCGGTACACCAGGTTGCCAGGCCGGTCATCATCAAAGCCAGAGAAGTGGATCCTTCCGGCAGGGAGCTTCTTGAGTGAGGGGATAACACCCAGATCCATGTGCTTGACTTTTGGGGCTTTCTTCAGCTCCAGAACAGCATAGTCATAATCCGCAGCCAGTCCATCAGACACACCTTTGAACCAGCCCTTAGGCACCTGGGTCTGCTTGACCCTGGTCCACCTAAACGAAGGTTTCTCTGATTCCACACTTCGCCGACTCCGGCTCTTTCTACCTTTTCCTTTTCCTTTACGGTCCCCTTTCCCATCATTCTCTTCCTTTTCCTGCACTTCCTCTTTATCTTTGTCTCCCTTTCTCCTTTTGCCCTTTCCTCTCCCTCCTCTCCCTTTGCCTCCTTTCCCTCGTCTGGACTTTTCTTTCAGAATACCAACACGCAGCTTCTGCACCCCATCTAGATAATCCTTCCCGTCATGGATACAGTGGGCAGCGGTCAGGACATGTTTAGGTGACACAAGAACCCCAGAGCATCCTGTGGAGATCTTCACAGAGGTGGAGAAGGGATATTTGGTGGAAAACTGCTTATCAGAGATGGTGAAGCGAGTATCTGTGCCGTACACCTCTCGCTTGTGGCGGGAGCTAGACGAGATGTTTCTGGACCAGGCATTCACCTCGTTGAGGCCCTGCACAGACACTGAAGTGTACGTGCGTGTACCATTCTCATAAACCGTCTCATAGGACAGGAACTGCTCCAGGTCATCCAGAGAACTGGCGGGGAGGCGACGCTGACACTCAATCCCACAGGTCCCACTCAGCTCCGGCTGAGGACGGGCTGAGAAGTTTGGGCTGCTGAGAGGCACAGTGCGCCTTTTTCTTACCAGAGGCACCTTCCATTGCGGCCAGGTATACTCATCGTCGACTGCGTTCTCCTCAGCAGCAACAGCCACCACCACAGCCAGCACTGTGACCGGGAGCAGGACACACAGGGGTATGGGGCCCATTGTTAAGTTGGGCCTGGCTCTGAAATGTAAAGAGATAGACTCAGTGAAACTTTATGATAGATGTGGAATGATGCAAAGATCTATAGTTGCTGAATATGTACTGTAACTTTACAGCTATGTGTGACTCTAGGGATGGCAGAGTCAGTTGGTCAGTCGATCTACCATACTATTGTCATTCACCTGACTTTTCCTTAAACCATCTACATGTGGTTTACATTTTCATTTTTACTGAGACGTCTATTGGATGGACTGCTATGACATTTAATACAGGTATACAGGTGCCCCCTGAATTAAGCTGAATCTTAATTACTTATAGCTAGGTGAACCCATGACTTTTTCTCTAGTGCCACCAGTAGGTCAAAGCTTTCACTAATCCAGTGAAATATCTCCACGTCTAGATGAATTTCCACAGCATTTGGTACAGACATCCATGCCTCCCAGAAAATGAAACCTAGTAATTTTGGTGACATTTCCTCCAGCACCACAATGAGGCTGACATTTGTGGTTTTGAGTGAAATGTTCCACTATTGGATGGATTGCCATGAAATGTCATAGCATTCATGGCCCTGTCCAATATTATGTCCACTACTCTGGCATATGACCGAATACCTGCAAAACTAATGACAATCTCATCCGCAGCAACTGTACTTTGTGTTAGCATGCTAAAATGTTAAACTAACATAGTGAAAATAATAAACATTATACCTGCATGTCAGCATTGTTAGCTGATGTGCTGTGCCAAAGTACAACCTCACAGAGCTGCTTGCATGGCTGCCATGTTTATTTAAGCTAAGCAATCACATCACCATTTCAACACATTAGCATGTGACTGCCCCACCTTTCATAATTACTGAGTCACTTTAGTCTCGGGGTAAGTTCAGCATGTTGCTTGTTTAAACAGTTTCTTTCTGTTTCTGTAAAATAGAAGGTTATTAGCTCCACGTCTATCTGCAACAGTTTTTACATCGTAATTACAAAAAGCTACTGATTTAGTTTGTGACACTGATGATTTTGTGATACTTGCTTAAGTAGCTACTAATCACATCTGCTCAGTAAGGCAGAGGACATACAGTACTGCACTGCAGACAAATGATTGTGTTTGAAATCCTTAATCAGCTTTAGGAACATCCAACATGTGGGAAAACTCAGATTTCTCTAAACTGAGAAGGTCTTATATACACTGTTGACGCCTCCAGGTCTACAAAAATGAACACAGGTCCACTCATGGCCACAGGGAGGCAGTGTGGCCCAGAATATTAGAGACATTCAAGGTACCCAGAGCTCCTGTCTATCACACAGGCAGCTCAGCAGTCTGTGGCAGCACAACACACTCAGGACAATACGGTTTTTTAAAGAGCCTCCTCTTGAGATCTTAAAACATTTCTCTAGAGCTGATACATTAGCTGTGTGGTTAAGTTGAGATTTATGTCCTCTGAGTCTTACTGGAGGCTGTGGCCAGCGAGGGGGGGAGGTTGAACCCTGATCCTCTGAATGGGCTGAGACAGTGGCTTGGAGGTTTGCCACAATGGTTAACCTTCTCCTTCAGTAATGACCATATCTGGTTTCCTTAGCTCCACTCCAGTCCTTGTCCATGCATACAAATGACATCAAACAGAGAGTCCACGCAGGCTGCAGACAGCCTGCTGGTTCATGCTTCTACTGTATGAGTGTGATGCTGCCAATAATCCTGATAACCCTATAAAGAAAATTACAATTTGGGTATGTTTTAATAGATTCAGCAGACCATCACTTAAATACAGAGGGGTGCTGCATTTTGTCAGCAGGGCTGTGGTGATGAAGTCACTCAGGCCATTCCAAACACAAAGAGAGAAAATCATTTGGATGGCGTTCATTGAGGAGCGCAAATCCAACAGTTAATTTCAAACAGAAGTCCAGAGTGAAAAGCCACAGTGATTGCATTCATTCTGGCTGTTTGAGGGGTTTAAATGGTGTTTTTACAGACATGCAGACATCTGGGGCATCCAGCTGGAGGACAAACCTTTAGGGGGACAGCCAAGATTAACCAGGGGGTCCACAGACACACATTCCCTTTCAATTAGATGTTAGTGCAGCGTGAAAATGAGACCATGCTTGCATTGGCAAAACTCCCAGGAGACTCGGCTGGGAGGGAGAATGTCCAGCATCACCTGTGGACCGTGTCAGTGCTTCACCATCCATCGCAGAGATCCTGCCCAAATCCCCTCTTTTAGCTAAAACTACAAATTCCATTAAGTGCATTGTCATCCAGCTGAGTCCAGCTGCAAAGGAGACTGTTTGGCTTAAATTTACCACACAGTGTCCAATAAAACACACCAAGTGGCCAACATCTAACCAGCCCCGAAACAGACGATAATAAAATACAAGCCCACAAGAGCTGTAAAACAGTCTCCATAAATGAGAATACAGAAATGACCCTTAGTTTCTGTTTAACTTCACACTCCCACCGCCAGACCCAGACATAACACACATCTAGAAGAGAGCCTGCAATTATTCAGGATAGAGTGGAAACTGATATGCTGCCATGATGGCTCTTGGTCGTAGAAGGGGCTCATTTGAACTTTTTTCCACTGCAGTCAGCTGAACAAGAAGCTGTGCCCTCTCCATCCGTCAGTGGAGGGAGTCACAGGAACTGCAAGAAGCACCCAGGAGACACAGTGACCAAAGGATGGCGCTATGGCGCAAGTGTCCATCTCCAGCTCAGTAAGCACTGGTCACCATCTATTGTCTAGTTCAACACCAAGTTTATTAAAGGCGGTTATTGGATTCATTTCGACCTATTTTCGCAGCTTACATCTCAAGCACCGAGTGTCTGTGTTACTTTAGAGCAACCACGCAGACAGACACTGGCAGTGGCTTACAATAAGACATTGTCACATTTGGATCAAATCTTAAAAAAATGTCTAAAAAAGCTAAGCCATGTCTTTTCTCATTCTAAAACACCAAATATAAAACATATTATTATTAGAACTGCAATGCAAATAAATAGCACATTAAACTACATATCAGATTAAAGGTGAAAAAACATCTGTAACTCCACACATCTGCACATCGCGACTGTGTGTGGAAATAAGCTGGACAATGTGTCTATCTTTTGTAAAGCAACCAGTGCAAACTGTATTTAAAATATTTCAGATTAATTTAATAACGTCACTTATAATAACAATAATGAAGATAATAAGAGGCATTATTAAAAATATTTCTAAAATATAGACATAAATAAAGAATATTGTGCATAACTGAGGCTACAAAATCCGATTAAATCCATCGATAAAAAGAAAAGAAGCAACGATCCAAACGGAAAGAAATCTATTAAAAAAAAGAAAACATAGAGATATGAAATAAACTATTAAAAATAAGGCAAATAAAGACCATATTTCCCCCCATGGTTGCATCAAGAGATCCTTATAAGTGCCCAAAATGACAAAGGCTTCCTACCTGCTTGCATCCGATTGATGGATATGCCAAATCCGCAATGTATTGTTTGTTTTCCCGAGAAATATACAAATATGATCCCACTAGAAAACAAACGGGTGTTAGTGCATCCCAGACGTCCTGGTACCAGCCGGCTCCCTTCTCCTCATTGCTTCTTCAAAGAGGCTGAGAGAAAGTCGCAGCCGGGACGCTCCGCTCAGGCTGCACTTGATGCTGAGGAGGGAGGGAGGAAGGAGGGAGGAGGGGAGGGAGGGGGAAGGGGGAAAAAATCAGAAAAGGATTTTTTTTTCACTTGTGACAAAAGCTGTTCACATATGGGTGGGACCGGACCAAAAGTTCTAACTAGAGGCTGAACTGGGTGAAGTCAGTGGTGTATTGAGTCGGGAGGTGTGCTGGTGCCAGGCAGCAGGAGGACAGCCTCAGTCAGTGGGACTCTGAGTGGGCTGTAAAAGGAATTAGTTCCACTGCTCTTTACAATAGTTTCTGAGGCCTTTCCATTCTGAGCCAGTGTGAGCCTCAACATCTGCAGCGCCTTTATTCTGCAAGACCAGTGAAGTGGAAACACCAGGGATGTAGCTGCAGCTTGTGTCTGTAGATTTTACGGTGAAAAACTGTCAAACCGTGACAGTAAAAGACTCTAAATGGGCTTAATACAGTTTCTCTAACAGTAAAACACCTTCATTTATGTTGCATTTTAAAGGGATTTTTATGGAATAAAGTAGCTGTTTTATATTACAGACTGTAAATTGCTAAGAAAACCACAGTCTATCTCATTGCTTTTAATACAGTATTTATATGGTATTGCGGCCAGACGGTTTCTTTTGATGGTAATTGTGTATTTATATGGTAAAATATGGAATAAATGTTTTAAACTTTAACCATAAAATCAATAGTACTAACATCCTTTTACCGTAACAGTAGAAAGGTTTTACCATACTGATGCCACATTATAAAATACATGAAATAATCCAAGCTGATGCAGCAGAACCAGAAATATTATCTTTTTTATCTGACACATTTTTCTATATTAAGAAAACCTTGTCCCTACATTACCCACAATACGACGCATCCGCCTCCATTTGGTGTGTTATGCAAGTAGCGACTAATGTAGCTGCCTCGTTAGGTTTGCCTCAAACTAGAGAGATGAGGAGCTAACTCCACACAAACAGGTTTATTTCGTTCTCAAACTTGTAGTCTTCAGCTCCAACTGACATTGACTCAAGTGACATCACTTGAGGACATCTATCAGACTTCACACAGCTCCCTCTGGAGGAACAAAAGGTTCTATACAACTTTTTTAACATGCAGTAGTGCTCTGTGGAAACAAAATAAGTGGAGCGCCACTTTAAATTAAAATATTATCAGATCAATCAATAATATCAAATAAATATACTGAAAGTATTTGAAATTAAAGTACTCCTATGCAGAATGACTCCTTTCAGTGTCATATTATTGACAACTAGTGTACTGAATTATATTACTTCACATGTCAGCAAGAGGACTTTATATACTGTTGGATACTATTACCATAATACTGTTTAATAAAGTGATCATATGCCTACGTTAACAGACAATGGAAATAATCAAGTTCAGCACGAGTAGCTCAAAAGAGTAAATATACTTTCCACTGCTTGTAGTCTTGTGTATGTGTCATGGTCATATAACTGCCCACAGGACATACATGCACATCATCATCGAAAGGCTTTCTCACAGCAACTGTGGGGCACAATATCTTCTTTTCTTCAAAGTAAGCAGTGATGACCCACTCAGATAAGTTTTGTGTTTATTCTTTGCATTATGTGAGGTCAGGAACAACGGGAACAAACCGGGGCCTCTGGCCGACAGAGGAAGAATGCCATGGTGACTAGTCGAAGTCTCAATGAGCCAAGAAAAGACACGGAAAATATGTGTGTAATGAGGGAGAGAGTGGGAGAGAGGGGGAGGGAGCGTGATGATCACACATCTGGCTCAATAGGAAATGAGGAGTACGGGATGACATTTAGATTGGAGCTGCTCTTTGCGTATTCTGTCAGTCACACTGACTTACAGCAGGCTTCACACCTGCTCTACTGATTTCACCAAACTAGTTATAAAATTGCACCTGTTTCTGAACTCTGTGTGTGTGTGTGTGTGTGTGTGTGTGTGTGTGTGTGTGTGTGTGTGTGTGTGTGAGACAGACAGACAGACAGAGAGAGAGAGAGAGAGAGAGAGAGAGAGAGAGAGAGAGAGAGAGAGAGAGAGAGAGAGAGAGAAGACGTGGGTGGCCTGCACACCTGACCAGCATGTTAAGGATCATGACGGATGCTCATCCGTGTGGGTGGTGATCTCACACACGCGTGTGTGTGCAGTGCACGTACAACTACAAAGCTTAATGGTTCCTGAGGAGTATGGGTGAGAGGAAGAGGTACATTCTCTGTCCCTCCTGCCTCCTCTCTCTGGGTGTGGTCCTGATTCCTGCTTCACTCTCAGCATGTTAATGAAACACGCTTACATTTTGGGAGCACATTGGTCAATGAAAACATACTGTGGGGACTGGGGTCTCTGCTAGATTATTGGCACTAATGCACAATGCTAAGACTTTTGCATACTCATACTCATGCACATTAAGTTATTCACAAGGCCACACAGACTGTGGAAAAAAATTGTCTGACACCCCCCTTTGCTTTCTGAAGGGGATTTTTGAAGCTTAAGTTGGGTTCACCACTCACCGCCATCTTTGTCAAATTACTGAAGCCACAATATCTAAATTATTTAGGCAACAAACCGGGAAGAGCAGAGGTGGGATGAACACAACCAACCACCACAGCTGAGTATGACAGCCTGGAACCATTCTGAACTGAGTAAACAAGCCCCCTCAGAGACCCTGAGCTTATGTGGAACAAAATAACTTTTTAGAGCAGTTTGTTGTGAATGGGTCCCAGTTTTATTTGTCTCATGCACGCGCATGAGGATGCACGTGCACACAGGTCACATGATCCACCTGTCTTTCAATGGTTTTAGACTATTCCAGGGATCCACAGGTGGTGGTAATGTGCAGTGAATAAGTACACTGCTCATGAATTTAAACAATGAAGGATTTAAAACACTTTGTTTTATGGAAGGAAGGACACTGAACAAAGAATGTTTACAGAACTTTTGTTTGCTTACAAGAAAACAGGCCACCTTTAAGCTGGGCCGGAACTGTTTCTATTTGTCTTGTACTCTTAAGTCACACTACAAGTTTTAATTTACTTTTCAACCTGTAATTGACCATCCACGACATGGATGTTCACACTGAACCTTCTCAACAATGTTGACAAAAACAGCAGAGTTACTTTTACAGTTACAGTTCTACTATAAAGAAAAGAAAAATACAGAGCCAGAAAATGTAAAATACAAGGAATGCACCTTTATTTTGGGCAAACATCGGTTTGGGCTTATATTTGCCTTGTTAACTGACACCAGCCTATTGGCAAAAAATAAAAATAATAAGATGAAATTCACTGATATCAGTGGCTGATATTTATCTGTTGTGTAACATCAATTTTGCGCCGGCCAAATGTTGTGTTGCTTATTTCCAACTCAAATATATCATTGGTCAAATAACCTCTATTTTCCAGCACTGGCACAAATTGTACACAAATGCAGATGTGCTCCATGCAGCAGCACGGACAGTGAGTGCGTCTCACATCTTGGATGAGAAGAGAAATAGACTGAGCTGCAACAAAGCAGAGATGCTAATCTACTCCAGTAATATTAAAACAAGCTTTTACTACAGCTTGTAACAGATATTTTTATGCCCCCGTAGAACTGCTCTGATGCCAGAAATACAACCAATCGTCAAAGAGCCAGATTGTTGATCGCTCAGGCAATTAATCAGGTGTTGTGACCACCTAAAACTGCACCTCAATCTCAACAACCCATCTGGCAGATATTTGTCACTATTCTAAAAAAAGTGAGAAGCAACCAATTTGTGGTTAGAATTAGGCTTAGTGTGTAAAGTGTCCACCTGACTTTATGTAGTTAAACATATCTTAAACAGTCAACAATCGTGGTTGACTCTTTAATACATCGCCAGCATAATCCAACAGTGAGAAGGTGAAACTTTGTACCAGCTCCAACAGCTAATTAGCAAGTTAAGAAATGAACAGATGCATTCAGGTTTGTGTAAATTGGTGAATTTAATATTGATTAAGATTAAATATTAAATAAATATTAAACCTGAATCTAAAAAACTTGTTGGAGGTAGTCATGGCGGTCAGGTGCAAATCATCTACTGTGGATACAGGAATGATTTTGTTTGCCACATTCTTGTGAGCAGATCATACAAAATGAAACGTGTTGTGTTGTTGTTATCATTGCGTCCTTGGCAACTGGCTCCCCTCCTCTCAGAGGTCACTCATCATCCCGACACCATTACAAACTGTAACCACTGTTATCACAACCCTAACAGACGCAGACAAAGAAACACAGTAAATGTTCCTGTTTTCAGTTAAGTTTAAGGTCAAAGGTCACAGAAGAGGGGTGAAACAGCAGAGAGAGAGAGAGAGAGAGAGAGAGAGAGAGAGAGAGAGAGAGAGAGAGATTGCTTATGCTCCCAGCCCAAATAGAAAAGCAGTGAGTGATATTTGTGGTCGGGGTCGGGGCTGTGCGGAGTGGATAGAGGGGCTTTTGTGCCGGGCGTCACACCCTCACAGGAAGTGCTCCCTTTGCGCTCTGCTGTGGTAGATGGATGCTTACTGGTGGGAGCTAAGATTCAGGAATTTCATTAGTTGTGTTTGGGTGTAGTGGATGAGACCTTGCCCACCTTCACAGCAGTAAACCAGCAAATGGGTGTGGCTCTTAAAGGAGTACAGCAAGTTTTGGAGAGGGTTAGGGTTCGGGTTAGCTTTAATCCTTGAGCAGCCATCTGTCCTGACTCACAGCATCTCAAAATGCTACTGGTGATGTCTTATTCTCAATTCTCCATACAACTTATTATTATTAAGAGAGCATGAGCTTACGGATTTGTGTTCTGACGAATTTAAGAGAACATGTTTCCTATTGAAACTCTATATTAGAGGACCTCATTGGCCTTTTTGCTGTATATAGCAGTATACATTAAAGGCTGCTTACTCCTCTGCACAGACCACACTAATAAACCAACTCAGAGGGCTGCAGTGACCCACAGTTCACTTCCACAGGCTTTATTTTGACAACTGAATGGTCTCTTAGCTCTGCTCCATGCTAAACAGACCACCATTGATATGATAGGACTCTCTACCTCACTACCTCTCTCTCTCTCACACAAACATTAATACAGTATATATATGGTAAATATATATATATACAGCAATGGGACAGTTAGTTAAAGGTCTCTCTTAGATCCACATACAGTTTATAACCTTTTTAAATGGTAAATATTTGGGTAAATGGTAAGCATGCCAGCTTTCAGAGACAAGACTGTACATGATGAAAGGCTGACTGAAGTCACATGTGCTCCTTTGAATCTTGTGCGCAAACGGACAGACAACCACAGTCCTGCTGCAAACACGGACTTGTGAAGGCAGGTCATATCACTGCCATCAGATAAGATCCCTGTCCTTCCAAGAAACTTCCAAGAAAAAAAACATTACTTTTTATAGTGTTGATGGAAAAAGATTGGTGCAGCGTCAGCAGTAATTTGGACATTGTAGCGGACTGTCATGGTGAAGAGGGAGCTTAGCCTTGGGATCTACCAGTTAATCTGAATTCCAGCCCTCACTTATGGTAAAGTGCCGAAAAGATTCAGATCACTGATACCGCTAGCAGAAATAAGTTTCCTTCGCAGGGTGGTTGGGCTCACTTTTAGAGATGGGGTCAGGAGCTCAAACATCTGGGATGAACTAACAGCAGTTCGGGCGTCTGATTCGGATGTCTCCTGGATGTCTCCCTGTGGTGGTTTTCCAAGCAGAGACCATAGTGCAGACCCAGAACACCGTGGTAGGATTGCATATCCCATCTGGCCTAGTAACCTCCATGGGAACCCTCAGGAAAATCTGGAGGATGTGGCTAGGGGAGAAGGACGTATGGGCTACCTTGGCTTTTGCCACTGCTATCTGGACCAGGATAAGTGGCAGAATATAGATGGAAGTATTTCAAGAAACTTTCAAGTTCACCTAATTCCCCAACACAAACCAAGTTATTCCTCCTGTAGACTGTACAGCCACACCAGTGGCTCTGTGAACCTAATTGTGAAGAAAACAAAACCAAACCAAAGTATTCAGTTCACAAAGAACATGAATGTTTGCACCAAATGTAATGGTAATCCATGTTAGTTGTCAAGATATTTCACTATAAACCACCAATGTCAACAAGCTGGTGGCGCTAGAAGAAGGGTCAGGACATCACCAAAGTTAGGACACATCTTCAGGGGTCCATGGGTATCTGTATCAGATTTAATGCCTATCCATCCAATAGTTGTGGAGATATTTTAGTTTGAATCAAAGCAGCACCGACCGGCTGACCAGCAGACCAATGTTTCCATCCCCAGAGCCGTGCCGCCAGCATGGCTACAAATTGCTACGTCTACACAGTAATTGTCGAAAGCTGGAAATCAAACATCCAGCAACAACAAAACCAACAGCACTCACTGTATATCTTTGCACTAAACTTCATGGAAATCTTTTTTCTGCTTCCAGTCAAGCCAACCGACAAACTAACTAAGCATGAAAACAAAACCTCCTTGGTTTAGGTGCAGCACTTTGAAATGCAGATTAGCATGCTAGACTAAGCCTTTCCTTTAAAACAGATCAGCATGTATTCCTTTATCTTCATCAATGACCCTCTCTGTGTGTGGCCTCATGTTTACACAGACTGCCCATAATCCCTTCCTGCAATAAAAACCTAAAAATATCATTCCACATCACATGCCTGCATGCACCTGAAACATCCACCATAGATGTTGTTAATCCCCTCTCCACTGAGAAGATAAACTGCCCTACAGGTAAGAAACAGAGTGCCAGTTGCTTTTTTTCATGGCTGGGAATAGTATTTGGCCACTTGAGGTTTTTCAGCCATGATTGATGATCTTGTAAATTGTGTTTTGGTACAGTAATGATTAGTTCAGGAGCCCAAAAGCGTATGAAGGGAACGGCCTTTAGGAGTCAAGCCTCCTTTGAAAAGGAGAATTAAAAATAGGAGGCTCCTCAGCCCTCTTTCACTGACCTCTCACATGTAGAGGTTTTAGAGAGCTTTGAATTCATTTCTGGTTGATGAACAGGTCTTTAGAAATGTATTCTCTCCTCATCCATCCCACTAGTGTCCAAACATTTAGCACAGCGGAGAAATCAGGGCTTGAAAAAGCAAAGGAAGGAAGCAAAACAAACAAAGCCTATCTCTTATCACAATAATAATGTGTGCACACCAGGCCGGGCAATGTTTTAAACAAAAGTTTGCACAGGATGTTGGCTGACATGGAATCAGTTCCTCCACTTTGCAATAACTTTAACACTGTACACCAAACATATATTTTGCAGATTATACAGTAGATGCACCATCAGTGAGGCTTATTTGGCAACACAGAGGAAAGTGGAACCAACAATTCAGGGCTGTTATTGAGCTGAGGGGTAACAGATCTGCAGTGTGTTCGCACTGAGATGAAACTGTTTAGACACGCTGAAACAAACACGGTGAAATGTGACATTTATCCCTGACAGAGCTCTTGTTTAGAGTGAGGATTTGGACAGAGAAGGTGTTTTCATTTCCCAACGTGCTGCCAGGACTGAAGACATGTGAGAGGAGGAAGGCGGAGATGGATAAAGGTATTCGTTGGGCTCAGATGTTGGAGATATTATTCAGAACAACTAATGGATATAATCAAATATGAACCCAAAAACACATGCAAAACACGCTGCAACAAAAGCACACCTAAATGTATCACATACATCAACATACAGCCACATGATAAAATGCATATATTTGTTTTTCAGCATTTCACATGATGTATTTGGAACGTTTTACATGTGAAAACATTACGGTCGCATGTGCTTTTTGTAAGCAAAAGAACACACACAAACATAAATACAAATGCTCACAGGTTTGGAATGATTTCATACAATAAGAACGAAGCAATGTGTGTTTGCATGTTGAAAGACAGAGAGACTCACATATTCTGCAGGGTCAGAAAGGTTATATAAACACAGTGTGCGACTAGGTTAACACACTAATCTCTGTCCTCTTTCCTGGAGAAGAAAGGGGGTTTTGTTGAAGTGCAATGATGACGCCTCTTTGGCTCTTTCTGCCAAATGCCTTTAGTAGTTTGACTGGAGAAGCTCCGCTGTCTCTCTGGTTGAATTTTTGCTCTCTGATGTTCAATGCCTTGTTCAGTTCTGTTTGGCAAACGATGACCTGCACAGCTTTTTTCATGCTGCAGTCATACCACATTCAGTGGCACACCTTGTATTGTGGGTACAGTCACCATAGAAAAGGCCAAAACACACCCACACGTTCATGCATGTTAGTCGAAACACACACACACACACACACACACACACACACACACACACACACACACACACACACACACACACACACACACACACACACACACACACACAGTCACTCTATGCCAGAAAATACAGACTTATTGTTATAAACTATTGTGGAAAATTTAATTTTAGAATAATTTCTTACTTGATTAATTGAGCTGAATTTTGTATACTGTATTTGTGTAAACAACGTTCAAGGTTCAAGTGTGTGAGCGTTTCCCATTGTAGTGTTTGACTGACATTGTAGTGGGCGTTGCTAGGAGACGTGCTGTCAACTTCCACTGTGTGCTACTGACTGTAACACATAATAACCCTGTATAGCCTACAAGCATTTATAAAAGACGCCTTTGTCCATTTTCTGAAAATGCCAACTATCCCTTTACAAAACTCAACATTTGGGAAGACCCATTCTATGTCTAGGTTTCTGTCCACTATGACAGCTAGTTAGCCTCGCTTGTGAATGTTCCCACTGATTTCAATAGAGTTTTGATTCTCTGCCCGAAGCCGATTGGACCGGACCAAACCCGCCTGGTTTGAGGCAGGTTCAGACTCAAAACTGCTGCTGTAGATGGTTCTCAGGTTGGGCTTGGACATAACTTTTTTCAGACTTGGGTTGGGTTATGTTATAATTGTCCTATGCTGTGGAAAGAAGGAGAGTCTAGCTAGCATTAGTGGCCTCTCTTTCATGAGTCCAACAAGAAGTAATATACGAACTCGCTGAGTAACATACGGAGTGCTGAAATCATAGATGGGCTAACATTATTGGGACTCCAGCTGGTTAACTGCCTGCTATTTTGATATAATGTTGGTTGATTTATCTTCTTTTTTCTTTTTGTTCTTAGCTTTGCCCACTATATATCCATTTTAATTCTGTCATTTGGTTTTGGTAATGTTTTGATGATGTATATGTGCTAATGAAAACTAAACTGACTATACACATTATATACTAATTTCTTCCCCAAAATGTATTTTTATTGCCTTGTTGCCAAATTCAAAAAACATGCAGTGGTTTTTCGTAAATTGCCAATGATAGTTTCAATCTGTCTATTAAAAAATTAAAAAAAAACAGTTTTCTGGTCTCTTATCAGTCGTACTATTGCATGTTTTTAATTACAAGATCCTGCAAGAGACTTTCACTTTTCTCAGTTTTTTATTTGCAGAAATGAGCAAAATATATAAACAAATAATACAAAAAATGTAATTCAATTAAAAAATATAACAATTTTATTTGTATTACTCCAGTAACACTAAGTAACCATTGCCATAATTAAACAGCATAAAAGCAATACCATCACTGGACTGGACACATTCATATGGAGTGTTAGGCTCAGCAGTACCTTCCTCAGGATATGTTCAGGGCTTCCTTGACTCAACCCAGCCTATTATGATCAAACTCCTTCTCGCAGTACACTCATGTCAACTCAGCTTTCTCTAATAATGCAAGACAGAAAAGCTGCAGCTTAAAGCTCTCTCTTTTTCCACCTCCCCAAATATCCGTGGGCTCAAACAGTGGGTCATTATGAGGAGTGATCAGTGAAAGGGCCCATTGATTTGGGGGGCTGGGGGAAGGTCATGTATGGACTCAAAGGAGAGAGAGGGAGAAAGTAAAGGAGCGAGGGCAGTCATGTATGTATGTATATATGGCAGCAGACTTGGAAGTGCAGCGTGCCTCAGGAATCTCTCCAAAACATCCACCCATTTCCTCTGCTGATACTGAAGGTGCTCAGCAGGCCCGATGCCTCTGAGCTCTTTTGTGCATGTTCTGTTCAGGGTCCAAACAACAACAGTTATGACTTCATAAAAGTATTTAAGGGAGGAAATGTGGTTTCTGTTCAGATTTTCCTCTGCCAGTGATCAAACTTAAATCCATGTGCTGCCAGTTCTTAAAAGTGGAATGGTTAACTATGGGAAAGGTTGTTCTGTAAGTCTGTGAACACGCTGCAGAAACAAACCACCTGGACCTCATTGTAAGTGGAGTTTATTGGTCCAAGGTAGTGATGATTAAATAGGCTGAAAGGTCAAAATGCCCCGAAGGCTGAGGCAGGTGAGCACACCTTCATTCACGTGAGAGGGACTGTTTCTGTTCAAGCACTCGTGTTACCTCGCACTTTGACCTTTGAGCCTTGTTGCCCTCTATTCCTTGCATGGAATTCCCGCATATTCATATCTCTCAACAGCTGGAGCCTTTGAAACAAATTCAATACAATTCCTGTATTTCAGTGTTACAGTTGTTCTCTGTCTCACCCCCCCAACTCCATAATGCACATATCAACCTGCTAATGTGAACTGTAATGTAATGTAATGCAATGATTATATTTGTTTTAATAAGTATTGAACAGAATCTCCCACAAATCAAATAAAAAAGCAATTTTATTTTCAATTGAAAGATGTATTAACTTGCTAATATATCAGTATATCAGGCAGTTGTGTTGCAACATTTAATGCAACATTAAACAGACTATAGCTACTTCATTCAACTCAATTCAAATTACTTAAATTGTCTCTCATAGGAGAACTCAAGCTTGACAATGGCATCAGCTTAAAGAAGTTATGTGGCGGGGTCACTGATAATTAGTGCCTTTTTTAAGACTTGTTCAGTAAAAGCTGTGCATCAACAAAAGCAGTTTTTCTTGTGCTTGGTTGTTCTAAATGTCCAGAGCTCAAAATAAATAACGTGAAGTTTAATTTTCTTTGTCAACTGTATTTCTTACATTGAGCAGTGGCAGCTTTCTTATGAAGCTTAAAGAGCTGCTAACTCACCATATCAGTCTTCACAATAGCTCAGACCATCATACGACCTCTGTTCCCGAGTTTATGCAGGCAGATGCCAATGCAATCAGAAGGTATAGTTTCCCCACTCCATAGAGTCTGCCTATAATTACATTTAACAACCACGTTTGTGGATCTTTTACCATCAACTAGGGTGCAGGAAGTGTGGCCAGGTGTTGCTGTCAGTATGCAGCAGAGTAAATGGAGGTAAGAGAGAAAACCATGTGTTTGTGGGTGATTTGATTCTCAGTAATTGTATTTGTCTTTGTCTGCCTCCTCCTCTTCCTGACCAGAAAAGCCCCACAGGGATAAACAAGAGTCAAAACACAGACAAGGAAAAAAAAAAAGGGGTTGTGTATGATGCAGACCGCCTGGATCGGGACTGTGCATTAAGGCTGCTCCTCTATATGTATGTGTGTGTGTGTGTGTGTGTGTGTGTGTGTGTGTGTGTGTGTGTTAGTCAGGACAGTGCCTGTGGTTACGATGCAACAACAGGAGATTACGACCATAAAACATCTGGTTCAACGGGGTCACTAAGAGTTGATTAGGAGATGAGGTGATGATGCCAATGAAATCAAAGGCTGACTATGAGTGTAACTTCCCCACTAGTTAGCACCTTTATTACATAATCACCAATCGTTCTGTTAATATTACATCAAGGTTTGACTGGAGGGCCTTTTCTTTTATGTCATTACATCACCAGTAATTGTAATAAGATTTATGCTCTTTCATTATCTACAGGTTGCTCTAGGTCAGCTTGACAGTGATCCTTGTCACTCTTTCAAATCGTGGCCTTGTGACTGTTTGCCATTCATCTGCTGAAAACCAAGATAGTGTCCAGTGGTGGAAGAAGCACTCAGATCTTAATTTTTTTCAAACATCAACAGTGAATATGTTAACCCTTATATCATCATAGCTTATTGCAGCGGAGTAGAAGTATAAAGAAGGGTAAAGTACAGTACTCGAGTAAATGTATAATTACTTTTTACTATTAAGAGCTTTCATCATTACTCAAAGTGCAGTTTACGACTTATCACTGCCAGGCAGCGACTTCCAATCTTTTAAAATCGTTTGATCTTGCTGTAATTTGTCCACCACTTTTTTTCCAGGATAAAATATCAACCAAATGTTGAATGGATTACCATGACATTTTCGTCAGATATTCATGGTCAACTCAGGATGAGTCATAATGGCTTTGGTGACCCCCTGACCTTTTCTCTTTTGAGGGAAATGGTTTAATTGTTGGATGGTTTATCATCAAATTTCATATTCATTCCATTCCATCAGTTTATCCAGTACTTTGATTCATGGCCAAATTCCTGCAGAACTACAGAACGACATTCCCTGTTGGTTTAGTGCCAGTTTGCATACATTAGCATCCTAACATGCTTGTTTTTATATCAGTCTCTTTCTCTTTTCTTTGCCAAACTGTCAGGAGAGTCATCTGTTGTAATCCAGGTCAGCTTTGTAGATCTGTTAGCTGAGGGGACTCTGAGGTAAAGTGTAGGGGTAGACATGATCATACAAAGGCTTGTGCTGGCACATCTCCTGGGGGGGATTTTTCTTTTGATTTTCCTTTAGTGTTGTATTTTGTAAAATGGGGCCTATACCTGGTTCATGAAAGCCTTTAATATACACTTGGTTTTCTTAACACCTGTTGTAGTAGCTCTGTCCTGGGGCACAGGAAGTCATTATATTTCCAGCACCAGTTGCAGCAATTGAAATGAACAGAAGAAGAACTGGGCAGTGATAGCTACTCAACAGATTCTGAATACAAGGTCCGAACACATCACAAACTGTTTTATTGAGAAATGATCTGTGGGCAGTAAAGCCAATTTGTTGCTGCTGGATGATAAAACATTTTCGAATCTGAATCTTCTCTATCACCAGGTGGACAGCATCGAACTGTTGCTGCACTGTGATCACCTTCAATGGGTGGGCTGATGCTGCTTCCTAAACTCTGCCTGCATTCCTCGTGCCCTCCCATTGCCAACTGGCATCCTGCCTGAACTTCAAAAATAACTTCCAGCCCCTGATACAGACACAGATGGCAGATGTTCATCATCCAGATTAGTCATTCAAACACAGACTGAGAGCCTGATAAACAAGGTGATGAGGAGAGGCTCAGTTTTGCTCTGCTAAGGAACTACTTCAGCCCGGAAACATTGATCAATATCAAACACTGACCTCCACAATGCAGCTGCTTCTAGTCTAAGTCTCTCAACATTCCCACAGCTGCTTTTGGACCTCCATTATTCAGCCAGTGGTACCATTTTCCATTTTACAAGCGTGACAAATATATGCTTTCAGGATTGGCAACTTTTATGTTGATGAATTGTAAGATTAAATTTGAAAGACCCTTCATAGGTCGCAAAATTTCTCCAACCTCCTTTACACCTTTGAAAAAACACTGGATTACTTGAAAAATCAATCACCAAGCTTAAAACAAGATTATTTTTTAGTTTCTGAGAAGTTTGTAGGTACAGTGCACATTTTCTGGATGATGATGATTTGCAGATTTGCATGATATATTTTAAGCCACCAACTTGAAATCCTACAAAAGTTGGTATTTTTGAGAAGGGGGACCTATCACTTGCGCCCCGCCAATGCAGTGTTTGGTACTGTGTCAGTAGCTGCTGATCCCACAGACTCAGGCGGGTCTGTCCATTTGGCAGCAGCAGCAGTCTGATGTTGACACTGAGCCATGAGGACAAAGTAGTCTGCCAACGAGTCTGTTGCCAGAGGGAACCAACACAGACCCCATGTGACCCCATGTGAACCTCAAACGCCTGTTGATACTGTATTGGCTGCCTATGTTTCTTACTCGTGCAGACAGGTGCACAGATGTCTTGAACTGTAGATAATGCTGTATTTTCAGTGCAGCTGCAATGAAGTTTGAGAGGAGAAGTTTTCCACAAGCTGCAGAAACATCAAGATATTTGACATGTTCAACAGTGCATGGATAAGTCTATCAGAAAATAAACAGAGACATCAATCTTTGCACTAATAGTAGTGTGACAAGACCAAACTGAAATACAGCCACAATGTTGTCTGATTTATGGCAGGACGTGATGTCTGAATGCAGCAAGTTCAGACATATTCTGTACAGTTAAACTGACGTCAGGGGCCAGTTTACTTTCTGTTATCCTTTATGTTTTGCAGACACACTTGAGATGATATTATCAGTCCGACTATCTTTACACGCTTGGCACGAGTTCAACCTTGATATAAACTAAGCTTCAGATGTGTTCACTCAGGGTTCAACCTCCCTTTATCTCTTAGATTCCCACTGTCAGTGAATCCTTGGAGAGGAAGACAGGCAGGAATAAATTCAAAAATAATATGTAAATTGAAGTATTGTTACTAGCAGGTCCCTGTAGATGCCTGTGATTCTGCAGGGACAATAATATGCAAATCCCTAACTGTGCTGAACTAATTATTCTGACAAATCAGCTGATTTCGGGGCAGAGTGTAGTGAATTTGGAGCAGTCACCTCATCAACATGCGGTATATGGACTGAGGGTTGAATAACCTTTCTCCCACTCCCAGAGTGCTAGGGTATTTCTGACTGTCAAACTCTGCCTAATGTTGCATAACTCTTCTGCTGAAACAGTGTGAAGGCTGAAGGTTGACCTTGGCTTCAAATATCAGTCATTCCTGTCCCAGCCCTCAGACGCACCATGTCGTAAAATGATCTCAGTTACGTGTTTCAAACAAATGTCGTGACTCATCAAAAACTGGGGGATAATCTATATCATATATGGAACTGTTTATTTTAGACCTAACGAATGTACTCTCACTCCTGGGCATATTGTTGTTTGCAACACAGTTTCTGTAGACTACTACTTCTTCCTCTTGTTTCCTTCTGCTATCAATAATTTAGTTCTGGTTAAAGGTCCACTGTGTTACCTTTAGAAGGATGTACTTGCAGAAATTAAATATAATATTCATATGTATGTTTTCATTAGTTTAGTACCAGAAAATATGAACTGTTATGTTTTTGTTACCTTAGAATGAGCCCTTTTTATTTACACCATGAATCGCCACTTTTCAACAGTAGCCCAGAAAGGACAAACCAGACACGAGCAGTATTCAGTTAGTTGAAATCTGCAACTTCCCCACTAGATGCTACTAAATCCTACACACTGGTCCTTGAAAATAATAATCAAATATGTTGTTTGTAAAGATAATGGTATGTATGGTCATTAAAATTTAGTTTAGCTTTACATATACTGTACATTCATTTTTATTAACTATGCCAAACCCTGTTAAAATTAATAGCATGACTAATTTTAAGGGAGGCCATGGTCTGGTAAGGTTTCATTTATTGGATTTTGCATTGATATAATAGACATTTTCACAATAATAAACCTGTAGCCTGGTCAATACACATACCACAAAGGATCTATACTGAACCTAATTTTGTACAGCTTGTAGTTCAATGACCCGCCCTTAGCTTGTCCATCCGTCAACATGCAAATATTTGCCGATGACACAGTTCTTTATGCAAATGCTAAAAACAAATAACACGCTGCAAACAAATTAACTGCAGCCATGGCCCATGTGTCTGACTGGTTAAGCAACTCATGTTTACACATGAGTGTGATAGTTAAACATGAGTTTACACACTTTCACGTGTAAACATTAACATGGAAAAAAAAAGTAACCAATACCATAAAATTTTATCTGGCTAATTTCAGGCATATAAGACCATACCTAACAACAGAGGCAGGCAACCTCCTTATCCATGCTATGACCTTTTCCCATGTAACATATTGTTTCTGTTCCCAAGCAAGCACAAAAACTCACAAACCCTTTTCAAACAGACACTAAAAACACTAGAAAACACTACAAAAGTCAATATTTATCACCATTGTCATATAATGTAAAAGTACAATTTATTTATTTTGGTTATTCTTAAACATTTTGCAGAAGCTTGCCTCATCTTTAAGGTCTTACATGGGCTTTCCCCTCCCTTATGGAGCCAGTTCATAAAGCAGAAGTATATCAGTGGTGGGGCAACAAGGGGACTGTGTTGTACAATACAGACGTTGCAAGTTTTGGCAAACAGTGTTCTCAGTGAGAGAACACTGTTTGCTACTAGAATAGTCTACCTACTGAACTAATTAGTGCACTAATTACCTAACTTTGAAACATAAACTTAAGAAATGGCTTAGGGCAGACCAAACTTACAGCCATTAGTAATCTTACCACCTCATCTCTGACACTGCCTTTATATAATCTCACTCACTCAATCACTTTTGTCATGTCTCTATGTATTATTTTGCATTGTTCTCGTAGTACTTGTTGAATCACTGTACTAATGGTATTGGGCACTAATTTATTATAACCCGCCCAGGGGCTAAGGTTGAAAAGTGTAATAGTGTAAACCGCAATGTTGATTGATGTGCATTGTCCCAGGTAATTAAATGAATGACTGAATGCATAAATAATATATATCAATATTTTACTTATTGTTTACAGTACAGCCTCAATGAGTTAATCCAATAAAAACCCCAGCTACAATATTGTTTGAAACCATGTTGTTTTAAATAAATAATCACTCCTCATTTAATGGAACAATGAAGGTATAAAGGGGGAAAAGGGTATTAGTTTCACATCTCTGTGTTCCATATACACCTGCTGCCAGGTGAGACAACACAGAGGGACTTTGCACACGTGAAGACCTTCAGGGAGTTATTGGAAACAATATAAGAGGCTCATTGATAAGGACACTCCGACTGTTCTTAAACAGAGACCACACCAGCAGACCAGAGCTCAGCGGTCGGACCTGCGCATCCACTTGTTGAGTTCATAGTAGTTCACCGTCGCTCTATTTAAGAGGCAACAACATGGCACACGGTCTGGTCAAACGGGAGTCGGTGGAAACGGAGATGCACAAGTCAGAAGACAAAAGAAAAATGTTCGTTTACACCAAGAAGAGGGGCTACGATGTTACCCGGAACCCCCAGCTGAACAAGGTAAGTGTGCAGACACAGTTGTGTGAGTTTTCAGCTTGTTTCCAGGAGCGACAAGGCTGGCAAGCTAGCTGCTGCCTTCAGGGGCCGTAGGAAATATTACAATTCTTAATAGAACTTCAACGGCCAGCCTCAACTGTCAATATAACCGAGGGAAGATGGTGGTGTTGTGTAATATCATAATAAAAGCGGTTTGCCTAACTTTTACGGGGTGGAGATGCTCAACCAGCGGTGGCTTATAGGCCTAGTCTACATAAACGTTTAGCTAATTAGTGACTACAGTGCTAGCTGATGTCAAATATTGACACCTAACGTTAGCTTACTAAACTGTGCTACATATTCAGTCACTTCCCTCTATTACTCACGACAAAAAGCAGCAACTTTCAAACATTGTCGACATATTAGGTCTGCATTTACTACTTTAACACTGTCACGAGTCTTGTTGATATCTAGACCGCGGTCGCTCGGAGCCCTGGAGGAGCAGTGAACGCAGCATTAGCCAGGAGGTTTAGGTATCAGCTTTAGACTCGGTTATATTTAGATTTAAAGAGACCAAACGCTGTTGTCACACAAGAAAGGGGCTTCTGCTATTATTGCAATGTCATGTATTGCTTTACAAAGACTGCAGTGGTGCATGGTTAACATGGTGCTACAATATGTGATTCAGCACATTGTGACAAGCTGCTGTGAGCTCACTGTGAAAGCTGATATCTTGTCATGTAAGATAAGGCACTACTGCCTATATAAAGCCCTGTAAATAGCCCTTGTTTTCGTTTTATGAGTAGAATGAGGAACAATGTAAGAATTGGCTTAATCATGCAACAAATAATGCTGAGCAGCTTCCTTGCAGATCATGAGATAAACTGCTGACTTTGCATATTCTTCTTGTGGTGGTAAAAAAAAAAAAAAACTTTCATTCCGCCTCCGGTAGTCCTTTGAGCTTCCAATATGACTCCTCTGACCAGTTTCTGCTGTTAAACCGGCCTGATGTCTTTTTTCCCATGCTTTAAACGCAAACAACAAAAGAGCCTCTGGCAAGCCTTTGAGCCTTTTCCAGTGTTTTCTCTGGGTTTGTGTGGTGGGACGGGGCCCCAGAGGTCAGGCAGTGGTGACAGGGTCTCTGTCCATGGTGCTGACTGACCATCAAAACAACTGGCTGCAACCAGGGCCACTCTTAATGTCAAGTGTGACCGCTCTTTGCCAGCAGACTAATTTTAGAACACTTGAACAGCAATTTTTCTCCACTGAACCAATTTTTGCACTCTTCCTGGCCCTCTGGGAAGCTACAGGAAAACACTGAAAATGATACGCCTATCGATGTCTAATCTTTAAGCTCCTCTGGTTTAATTCACCATGTATCCGCAGAGTTTTTAATGTAAAAGCTGTTCCAGTCTGATAAAGGTTGCAGTCAGTTGGAGCAGCTGCTGGCCTGGGTGGTGTCAACAGTGAGCTGATAAGTGAGACAGTGAGGTTCAAACAGGCCAGTGTCTGTGGAGCGAGGGGTGGTGAGCTGGGGACTGCACAGAGACCTGTTTGTTAGGCGAGTTAATGACTCCACTCTTGAGACAGCCACAGGCTGCACATCAACCCCCTGTGTGTTTGTTTTCATGTGTGCATGGAAGTGGTAGGGTGAGGTGAGACGTGTGCACAGATTCATTATGATACGAAGAACAAATTAGGCCGCCCTTTTGAAATGTAGGTGTGTTCAACCAGAGACACAGATATCATGTTTTGGTTGTTAGAGATGGCATTAAGGAGTGGGCCGGGTTGGTTTGATCATTCATATAAACAATCTGTGTGCACAAATGTAACAAATCAAAACATTTCCACATTAACTTTTGGAATAAGTTAACTTAAAAAAATACTGACAGTACATGCAGAGTAGTCAACTACTGCAACAACTCATTAGAGTGCAGAGTCTGGTAAACATTATTGGGTTTTAATTGGATTTTAAAGTGTTGATCCTTGTATGGTGTCTGTCTGTGGTACTAAATGGTCAGTGCTGTGATGATGGTGATTTCTCATTCACCAACTAGTAAGCCATGTTGTGACTTTCTCCTTCATCTACATTACTTCCTCTCCCTATTTCTTCCAAGATGTGTTCATCCAGCTTTTGTGTTCTCTTCCCCAGTGTTTCCAATTTCCTTTCCAAAGGATGGATCGGATCCCATTTACAGCAGTGATCGTGATAGCGTTTGTTAGACATTGGGCTGAGTTTGTCGTCTACATACTTTTGTGAGGTTTATTGGAATTTCTGTCACTGCTTGTTGAAGCTCTACCAGATGCTCTTAATCCAGCTCTGATATGTTGACGAAGTTTGAATGAGTTTTTTCTGCATTTGCCTTGTAGATCTGATTTTAAAAAGTTTATTTTTTAAATCTCTTCCGTCTGAGGTGACGGCTGTTTTTAATAGAGGTCAATCTGGGATCTATAGCTTCAGCGCTTAAACCTGGCCCAGTAAACTGTTTGTTTACATCTCAATTTACACCTTGGGACCCTGAATGGACCTAGTGTACAACAGGGCTCTTAAAGAGGGTTAGAAAGCTTGACCTAAATTCATGTCAAAGCACGACTGGTCTAGCACTTAGGATGTTACACTATATTTTGTCTGTTTTAGTAAAGGTCTGTTGATAGAACTTGGCCTGAGACGTTCAAATTTGGAGCCTTAAATGGAAGATTGAAATATAGAGACAAAGAAATACCATTGTACTCACAGTTTTTCTCTTTCTCCATTTCCCTGCTTTTTTATTTTGAATAATGTTAAGAGCGAATGTTACGAGAGCCACGCTTCTTTGTTCTTCAGTTTACAAGAAGTCTTTTCTTCTCCCTTTAAAGTCGGCCATCCTAAATGAGCTCACAGTTTGTGCTGTTACATTGTTTTGGAAGAAAAGTGTGGCTTAACAAGATTAATTACATGAGTACAAAAACTGGGCTCGAAACTTTTCAGCAAGAAACATGTGAGGAGCCTGCTTTGGCAGTTTGTACTCGGCACAGTAGTTTGTTCAATCACTAAGAAATCACAGTGTGTTCTTCTTTTCTAAAGAAAAATAATGTTTTTTTTATAGCGCTGCACAATTAATAGAACTATATAACAAATCACAGAAGCTGCAAGTTATTGATAAAGGTCCAATGTGTGATAAACAGCATTATAATGAAGTAGTGTAGTGCTGCAGAGATGCCCTGGCCTACAGATATTGTTCTCCAGATGTGAGAAAACATGTTTATTTGGTACAGAACCCAACAAATTTCACATCTTCTTGATTTTAATAGTTTCTTCAGTGAAAATTAAATTAAATTTGTGATGCAAAATTACTATTCCCGTACTAATCATGACTGATATTGCAGTTGCCAAAGTAATAGCATATAAATGTTTTTGCCATATAGTGCAGCCCCACTGGAATCCATTTTTCCTGTTAATCATATGTAATTGCCCGATTCTGCACACTGCTCTGCTTCCAAAGGCGCACCAGCTGTTTTCCCGACACACTTTGCCAAGGTTTTTCTGAAGCTACATTATTAATAATAATAATAATAATAATAATAATAATAATAATACATTTTATTTAAAGGCGCCTCTCTGGGCACTTGAGGACACCGTACAACACATAAAAAATAAAAACAGTAAGAAATAAGAAACAGATAAGAAAAGACAATGTAGATAGTTAAGTGGGGTATGCAGTTCTGAATAGGTGAGTTTTTGGCTAATCTCACTTGTAGTAGTTGTATCTGAGCAACCTGAGCCTCTCATCAGTTGGCTAAAGTGACCCGAAATACAGGCTCCCTCAAACACACACAGGTTAGAGTCATAGCAGGAAAAAAAAGGTTTCTTATGCAGCCAGGTGAACCATCCACTGTCAGCCCTGTGCATGAACTGGGGCAAGGAAATTGGAGGAGAAGGTAGGAAATGACTGCTAAAGCGTGTTAGTGGCCAGGCACAGGCAGGCTTCTGTGGCCCAGGCAGTGGCACATTGTTGCCCTCCCTCTGATTTCAGCGAGCCCTGGGGACGAGGTGTGTTTACCTCCCTCAGCTGGCCCACTTCACCTCTAACAGGAGCCAGTCACAGCACAACCTGCTAATTGATGCTGAGGGACGCAGCGCTGAAAGCAGCCTGTCCTCACATTGACAGGCTTCGATTTCCTTTTAATCTCCCCACTCTCACACTTATACATGCAGAGCTGATGCATGTGCGTGACACACACACAGCTTCACCTCACTCTTAGGCTACCGCCCCCTCCTCCCTCTCCAGAGGTGGAACCGGATATTATAGGTGTGTTTTGTGTGTGCTCACTGTGCAATAAAGAGATGAAGTGGGGTGCGACGCGTAGAAAGGGTTCTCTGTGGCGAGGAAGAGAGCGCTGGCCACGCTCCACAGACGTCCTCTGTCTCTCTGCTTGATCACACATTAATGAGGCATCTGTGTGAATCCCGGCCCTCAGTGCGTCTCTCTGACGCTGGTTCCGCCTGCCGCCGGCCTTGGATAACAACAACAACAACAACCTCCCTAAAAATGCTCTTAGCACCCAATCAGGGATGCTGTTTCGCTTCAAACACTGCACTGAGCTGTCGGTGTGTCGGCGGCCAACAGATGCCCATTCACCGGCTCTGTACTGTAGGTGAAGGTGACTGTAACAAGTGCACTCAGTCAGAAAGGTTGGAGAGAATGAGAACTGCAGCTCCTGTCTGTTTGTTGACCTGCTTTTACAGTTTCACAGGCACCAAAACATCGAACCTGACAATAATGAATAGTGGACTCACAAAGACTTGCTTTCAAGTACAGTAGGCCCCTGAGTGAGAAATGGAGCTGTCATTCACGCTATTGGCACTAAATTCAAAGAAAACTCACGTTGATCCCGTTGATTAAACTGTAATGTTTTGTTTATTGAGGCTTTTGAAATCACTAACATTATGCATCATTAGAGCCTACGAATGTTGAATAAAATGGAGAGCCCGTGCCCAGACAGCGCTGCAATTGGATGCCCCATTTGTAACCACAGGCTCCACATATGACATTGCAACATGGCCCGTCAGATGCAGGACTAGAATTAACAATCTCTGGTCTTGGCAGGCACCAAATAACAGTGTATCTGATTTGGGCATTGAGGATGTGCTGGTATGCCAAATGGCGACGGTCCTGATAACCCTCCGTAGCAACTGGAAGTCATTAGGCCCTCATGTTAGATTTACTCGGGTTTGGCTGCTACGCTCATTGACTTTTGCTCCCAGAAAAGATTTTTTTTTGTCCTCACCAGGTTTGTGTTTTCCTTTAACCAAGACCGACATAAATAAATTTAGCAACAAACAAACAAATGGCAACAAAAATTCCAAGCTTTTAATTCTGAAATGGAAATATTTCTGTGTCTGTGTGGCTCTCTGAGTGCTCTCCTTAGGGTATGTGTCATGCTTTGTTGGTTACTGCACAGCGATCTGCTGAGTTTTCCATGTGAAACATAATGTGCTCCAGCCGGTCTGGGTCTCTAGCAAGGCCCGATAAGGTTTTTATAGCGGTGCACGCACTCTTAATAGAATTATGTCACAATTGGTAAAAGGTGCCAGTGAGAAAACAGCTTGATGACCCGACGCTGACTTTAGCCGAAGCAGACTGGAACTCTGATTCCCACTGAGTCACAAGTCAGATTGTTTTCTGCACAGTCAACACTTATACAAGCTTTGTGCTGACAGTTTTCTGCCTTGGTGAAGAATTACAGCAATGCTTTGTTTGTGCTGCTTGCAAAGGTTCCCATGGACGATGGTAATCTTTCTACATTTATCAGTCTCTCAGCTTTCTGGCCCCTATCCATCCACATCAACATTTCACATCCTGGGGTAAATCCTCTGATGGCTACCACATATATTTGTGGCGATAGAGCAGTGGTTTTAAAGTAAATAATTTGTATGATGTCTTGACTCAATAACCTAAGGAGTAAACAGTCAGTCCCTAATGATGCTAATTCTCACAAAACCTTCAATCAAGACTATAAAGGATTAAAAAAGACCTTGGATTTTCAATGTCCAAATGTGTGTGGAATCACTGGCTACGTTGCTACTCACATTTTTCATTTCAATCTCAATCATGTTGATGTGTGAGTAAGTTTTCCAAAAACCACTGCACAGGGGATTCTGACATCACTGCCCTGGGTGGGGCAGAAATCATGTGAAAATGCCAGTGTGTGTGTGTGTGTGTGTGTGTGTGTGTGTGTGTGTGTGTGTGTGTGTGTGTGTGTGTGTGTGTGTGTGTGTGTGTGTGTGTGTGTGTGTGTGTGTGTGTGTGTGTGTGCATTACAGGCTGTTTAGAGGTGGATGACAGTGGTTATGTGAGGTTGAACTCGATGATGTTGGCAGTCAGATTACAAGCCGACGTTTAAGGGAGCGGTGAAAATGGGACAAACCTTTCTCTGTTCAGACTTTATGCAGAGCAGCTGCACTTGTCAATCCCCCTCACTAGGTGGACTGCAGAGCTCAGTGGATATGTGTGTAAAATGAGGGTGTGTGTGTGTGTGTGTGTGTGTGTGTGTGTGTGTGTGTGTGTATGGGTAGTCCCAGGTGTGGCCAGGTGTGTCAGGTTGACCGCACGTATTGCTGGTGACCAGGCATTCCTCTGATGGACTGGAGTGGATCGGACAGACAGAAAAGAAAGTGCGCCCTCGTTCCCCTCCAGTAACCAACCCCAGCTTGAGCTTTACACACACAGGCGCACCTCCACACACACACACACACACACACACACACACACACACACACACAACATAAAAAAAAAAAAGACCCTACTTTTGATAAACCAGTTTAAATAGGTAACCTGCAGCCACACAAGCTTTAATCTGTGTTTTTCAGGGCTGGCTCAAATAAAGAGTGTAATATGATCACACTGAGAGTTCAACTATCTCTGCACACACACACACACACACACACACACACACACACACACACACACGCACTTGGGATGCTGTGTTTATTTTGCAGCAGGGTTTTCTAAATGGCCCTACCTCCTCGCTCACTTTTGTGTTTTTTGTAAGACGGTCCTCATTCATGTGAGGACAACGGAGAAGCCATTAGCTCGTCCCAGACAGAAAGAGGGAGACAGTCTGAGCCTCATCACCTTCCTATGAAGCTCATCTCAAGCATCCCACCTCTTTCAGCCCCTCCTGTCGTTTTCCCCTCCTCTTCTCTTCAATGCTGCTTTTGTCTGTTATATTAAGAGTGGCGGAGGTCTTGCCATATCTTAACAGAGATACTTCAGCAAGAATTTAAAGGTAGTATTCACTCTGCATAGTGAATACATTATTATGTACAAATTTTGAGGTCAGAGAGATAGCTATCATTAAGACTAATGCATGCTGATTGACAGGTTTTCAGTCCCATAAAAACAATGATGAGGTTAGTGATCATTGAATATGCTTGCTATGGGGAGAAAGCTCAACTTTTATGAACTTTGACATGCTAATTTGTGCCGTTGACCAATAGCAAACCATTGTGGCAGTGCTGACCTTAAAAAAAACATTCTACCAGTATCACCCCCCCCGACCTCAAATGCTCTCATCACTAACAGATCCAACACAAACAGGTGAGTAAAAAAAACTGCAAACTCTTTGTAGCTGTTTGTCTCTGTGCCCTTTAACATTGACCATGAGCTACAGTGTTGTGGCCTTTTTCCCAGTGTTTTAACAGCAGTTCTGTTTGCTTTGTGAAGAGACTTTTCTTTCACATTTTTACAGTCTGGGTGCATTTAGAGAAGCAGCTGCCATGTAGGTGGTCATTTGGACAGAGGACATTCTTGTCATCGCAGAAAGTAGCAGTGATAACAGGAAAACACATTTCAGCGGGGCCCTCACATTAGCTTGACACGTTCATTTCTTATTACTGATGGCATACTCTCTTGAAGTGAAGTCACAGAGGTGAGTGAGGTAATTCACCTGTTGAAAATATCCTTGCTGTTGCTGCTGGACACTGGCTATAGAATTAGACAGTTATTTTAAGAGTGTTTCTGGAAGTGGATTGGCTCTCTGTAGGACCTTGAGATTAATTGGAGATTTCCTGCACTATTAAGACAGGTCAGCCAGGGCACACTTGACTGCAAGTAAAGACATCTGTCCTATCATTGCAGCTCTGTTTGCTCTGTGTTTATGTACCTTGTGTTAAGTCTCAAGGATTTGGCTTCATGGACTCTCTCAACTCTCAGCTTTAAAGTATTCCTTGGTTGTTGGTTGAAAAAGGACGTATTTAGACAGTAGAAAAGTGTTTTCATTAGGAGTCACAAACACCTGTGAATTCAGATATGGCTGTTGGGGCCCATACTGTCACCTGAACACGGCCAGTGATAGCTGGAGCACCACTAGCCAAAAGTGAGTATGTGAACCCAAGGCTTCACAGAGCTGCCGATGTCTTTAGAGGCTTGGACACTTTCCCGGCAACACTCAGGCTCCTAAGGGACCTGAACTGTGGAGCATGAAAAGGCTGCCGCAAGGGGATTGGCTGCGTTTGAAGAACCCTACATGTCCTCTACCTCCACCCACTCAAGGCTGCCCACCCTAAGTCAACAGCAGCTCGGTTTTCAAGGCAGTTTGACCAACAAGCGTGTCTGTACATTCACAAGTTGACACCTCTTGATTTAAGTAGGCCTGCGCTTGCATATTTGCTCAGGATGAGGAATTTAAGACGCTCCTTTTGGTCTCAGAGCTCAGTGTTGCTAGGTGGGGATCATGACTCATGAAAGTGAGGAGTAAATTAGAGGCTGAGCTGCTGTCTGCTCGCCAATGGCAGATTTGGACAAGAGATGTGCTGTTGTAGTCTGTCTTGAAAGCTCACAAAAAACTTCAAACGCTATTTTTGGGGTCTTTAAATTTCGAGTTATATATATATATATATATATATATATATATAATATTGCTTCTCAAGTTATTTTCATTAGTATTTTCTGTCTTGTTCATTAAAAGGAAAATATGGCTTAAAATACAGAAAACATACAGCAGCAGCACCTCTACAAATGGGAACAGAGAAAGTATCTCTGGTAGGTGACTTAGTTAAAAGTTAAAAGAGAAAGACAAAGAAATACTCTTAAATACATGGTGTTCCTACACATACACAGTACAGTTTCCAACTGATATTTAAGGTTAACAAGCTCCCATGACCTACACAGGACATTTTCTTTCTGTTTGCATCGGCAGTCGTGAACCAAACAATTATAAGAAATGTGGATTGTTATGAGCAATAAAAAAACAAGCAACAGCCTCTTTGTATGTCGTATATTAAAGAATATTTTCCTTACAAAAGAGTATTATTTATCTGTGTGGTCACCATTAGCAACAGCAGCATTCTATTTCCTGGTCAAAGAAATGTGGCAGAATAGACATTTGGCTATTTCCTGTTGCTCCCTGAACTCTCGTTAATCACACAGCAGGACTGCAATAATGCAGTTTATCTGGGAATTCATCTGTTTTTTCAGCCACCTGGTTACACTAGTTTAAGTTACTGCTAATCACTGCTATCATATGGTGTTGAGTCTTGCGTTCGCCAAAAAGATAACCCTAACCCCTAACCCTTGTTTACACAGGCAACAGCACTTAGCTGATATAATTTGAGGCAAAATCCCATTCTTGTAAGAAAATTTTTGTAATTATTTTTTTTCCTTTTTTTTTAAAAGAAAAGAAACCTGTGTTTTATTAAGACTTGTAGTTTAGAACAAACACACAGTGAAATAGGGGATCAAGCTCCCTTTCTAAACCAAACATATGAAATTAAGCTTAAAAAGCCTGCACACAGAGTTCTATCAGTGGACCTACCTAACATCTAGAAGAAATGTTGATAGAGAAAACACTAGTTATCATTCTGATTAATGTGTTTGACCCTCTGAACAAAGTTTGAGTGCCATAGTCCTCAGCCTCCTAATGACTACATTTGTTTAGGAATGAGTGCACATGCAGGCCTTACACGGCACATTTGTTGGGAGGCATTCATTGGGAAAAAAAACTTAGTCAGCTTGTAAGATCCTGAGAAGAGAAAGATCGGAGCTGATGTGTGCTCTTTCTCTTCCTCCTGAGAGGAAGGGATGGATTTAAAGGGCTTTATTCGCAGGGCAGTCCTCTTGAACCCTTCTATGGTTGCCATTTTAGCAGGAAACAGATGCGGGGCATCTGACCTCTTACTGGGGAAATCTACAGGATTTGGACACAATAGGGCAAGCTGGTACTCTAAGGCTTCACACTGAATAAGAAAATACAGCTTACATTGGCAAGAAAATTGACACTGATCTTAATTTAGCTTCAAATTCATTAACAAATCAGGCAGGTTAGTACAAGAGTTAATGAGAAGTTAAATTCCAGTTGGTTATAATTTATTCCGTATCATTTGTCTTTAAACATTTAGCTATATGTGACCTTTTGTTAAACTTTACCTTCATCTTTTCTTCAGCGATAGATTCAGATTATCCATTGTGAGATATCTACTGTATCCAGGTGTAAGTCTTGTCAATAGTAAGTACAAAAACAGAACTATACTAACTTGGAGACAAATATTTGTTGAACTCATTGCTCCATTTACAGTCCAAGTACAGTCTGTCCATTGAGGGGTTATTTCCGTTCTGCTCTACAAATTATTAACAGTCTCTTTGTGTGTTTCATGTGACATGTGCCCTATACATTCCTGCACTTTTTTCCTGTGCCTTTTGTGAAAGATGGACCAGTCGGAAATGTAAAGATTAGACATGGACTATAAATTCTATCCTCCCTGTTGCAAAATACATACAACACCAGCTAACAGACTCAAATCGTAGACATATGATATACTGTAGATGTATGGGAATTTTTTAAACCCACTCCAACTAATCTTACAGACCTTGGTATAAATGTTAAATACAGTGTACAGTATGACTACATTTTAAGTACATTATAGTTTACAACTGAGTGTTCACTTGCAGACTTCACTTTGGTTTTCTGTGGTGATGATCAGCCTCACTACTGTTCTCTCACATGCTGCTCTGAAAGACCCATTTGTCTGGTCCTTTATACAGGTGGTCTGGTGTTTCTCACTCTGGCAGGTTTATTGGGCTCATTGTGCAGTCCTGTCTGTCCCTGAGCACTGATGGTCTACTTACACGAGGAGTAGACAGACGGGAGATAATGAGCTACCTACAACATATAGGCCACTGTATGTCATTAAGAGATGGAAATACAAGAACTAGATAAAGAAGGCATGTTTGCAATAAAAGTGGGCGATATGGATAAAATCCACTATCATCTTACATGTTATTTTATACTGTATCTCAATCATCTTTCCAAGTGAGAAACCTTTGTGGATCAAATTACATTAACAAACAGGAATTTCTGTTTTGGCTAACAAGTGAAGAACCTGACCAATTTAAAATTTATTAAATTGAACAGTCAATGCATAGATCTTTGGTGAATATCAAACTGAAGGTTCTACCAAGACCTGAACTTCAATTGGATCGCTGGATTCAGAGTCCACAGGGCTGACCATTACAACATGGCACCCATCTTTTGCATGCAGATGGTCTAAATCTCCAGCCTGCGAACTAGACAAATCTGCCATGCTCATGAGGTTTCATTTGCTCTGGCAGATGCGTCTCTCCAGTGTTCCATTTAAATATAATTCTTCTACCCTTGGAGGTCCAGAATTGAAAAGTCAGACATCACACGTTTCGCTGCTCTGATTGATAGGTCTAATTGTGTCCAGTCTGCGGATCTGTCCAGGGCAACACACATGCTCACAAAACTGAGATCAAACTGTCAAACTATGCAGTGCTGATCAAATATAAATAAAAAGTTTTGCATAATTAGCATTTGTGAATGCCAGGCTAACAAATATCCACAAAGACATTGGGAAAAGTAAATCATTTGCTGCCCTATCCTGATGAGGTTGTTATTTTAGACTTAAATTACATGATTAAGTTTACGTCAAGTTGCCTCAGATCAAGAAAAAACACAGAATTTCCAATTAAAAGTTTGAATTAAAAAACGATCTATGTTACTGTTGGCCAGGGGTCATTAACCTGACTTCAAGAGACAATGGAATGTGCCACAGTTTCAAGACAATGCTCTTTCACACTTGCCTAACACTGAATTCAAACACAAATGACTTAAAGTTCCAGATTCTGGGCTCGTCCGGCATTTGACCTTGCACCCAAAGCGAGAATTATACCCCTAGACCAACGAGCCGCACATTTAAGGCAACAACAGGTAAAAATGACAGTTGGATAGAAATGGTCACTTATTTTTCCTGCAGCAAAAAGAAACGAAAGGGTCTGCTTCAGTTTCAGGGGCCTGTTATTGTGCATGCTGGATCACTGGGACACTTCAATACAGCAGAGCCATCACTAACGTTGGTGACACCTCTACTTTTCCCACTATGACAAGTCAAAGTGTCAGCTGGGAAATGATGGACTGCTTTACATTGGATCCAGGCACATAAGCTTAAAGGCTGTGAGCTCATCTGGGAATTGAACCCAAAACCTCTCACACCAAAAGGAAGAATCATACCCTAGACCAATGAGCCCTACAAAATAGTGGTGTTTGCATTTTTTTTTACTGGAGAAAATGGTACTGCGCTTTGCAACAGACCTCTACTGCAAAATACAAATATATCAGATACAAATATGTACGAAGATTTATCTGACCTGTTCCACATTTTGACCACAAATGTCAACCTCATGGTTGCGCAAGAGGAAAAGTCAGGAGATCACCAAACTCACTAGGATTCATCGTCTTAGAATCATGAAAGAAATTTGTGCCAATCTCTCAATTAGATGTTGAAGAAGTTTCACTATATGAGTGAAAGCTTGGACCTGCTGGTGGCACTAGAGGAAGAGTCAGGGATACATTATGATACACCGTCTAGGAACTATTAATGTTTGTACAGAATATCCATCGAACAGTTGTTGAGACGAAGAGAGATCCAGCCTTGACCAAAGTGGTGGACCGACCAACTGATCAACTGATGGACACACAGAAATTGCCATCCCTAAAGCCCCACCGCCAGTGTGTCTAAAAATCCAATATTGCCATAAAGTAGTGTTTAATGAGTTTTTAAAATTAGAATATTTGACCTAATAAAAGGGTCAAATGTATAATAGTAATTAGCGTAATGATTGCCACATGTTATTATATCAAACCTTATAAATTAAACCCGATCATACACTTACTTCTGAATGATCACTGTTTGGGTAGTTATTACATGATTTATTGTAGACTATATATCCAAGCTTTCTTGTATTTCCATACCATTAGCAGAATGACAAGCTTTATTAAGTTCTCCTCTGGGCCTGTGGTTAAAAAGTGACACTAAATCACCATGTCTGCCATGTTTCTTCATAGACTTTCACATATAGCTCACATAGTTTGAAGATGTTAAATGAAAAGCAGAAACAAAAATGTCCTCTTTCTCCCCTTTCATGTGGTCCTTATGGCACTTGAGCAAAACGTTTGTGTTACCGTGAAGCCGTTACAGGAGATTCATTGTGGCTGTTTGTAATGGAATTTCCACTAGAGAGGGAACTTCCCCTTTAACGCAGTGTAGACCGACCTCAAGGTAGCTCTGGGGTGTCTCAAGCTTCCCCTCAGTACGCCAAGTGGACACACACCCTATCGCTCACGTTCTCTGACACACACGCAAATACGTGCACATGCAGTCATGCATACAAGCACGCACACACCAACTAATGTACAGCAGGCCGTGCAGAGTTTTCCTTTCTTCAACGCTGCACCTGCAGGCAGTCCATAAATAAACCTCCTATTCACTCTCTGTGAACAATTAGGATCATTTAAGAAAACCTTCACTCTTACTTTCCAATGGCAGAAGAAACCTTAAAGGCCCTCAAGTTGGCTATTATAAAATGGTCGGGCCTCTTAATCGAGCTTGTGAGTGTGTAGTTTGTTAGTTTTAGGTCAGGTGCTGCATCGTCTTGATGACTAATTGAAAAAGAGTGAGGTGTCAGAGGAGTGGTTTTAGGGGAAACGCCGTTGCACCTGCCGTGTGTTGAACAGAAAATCAGTCATATGTGTCAGAGGGCAGAGGTCAGCTAACGCATGATTTTCTGGCATGTGTGGCGCTCTGCAATTAATCAGTGTGTCCGGGAGAAAAGGGTCATTTGAAGGCCTTTTGGTTTTAGGGTGTGTGTCAGTGCTTCACCTCCCTGGGAAATGAGCACAGACATCTCTGACCTTCATTGTCACATTGCTGCTTCAGACAGTGTAACTCCTTCTCTTGTGGTCCTCTGGCTGTTGAGACTACCACTTGGTACATTCAGATTTGCTTAGGCTGAAATATATGGAAGCAAGTGTCTAACCCAATGGACTTTTCAGACTATTTTGACATATTGTGTACATTCTCTGAAATTTACAAGCGTTTCCAGTGAACATATGCTAACCGTGTGTCAGCCTAACTGATCCACCTGTGAAAGTCAAATAATGTGACATGCTTTCCTGGGTCTAGTTTCAGAGGAATCTCTGATTGAGCTATTTCCACAGCAAAGCCACACATGATCTCATTGCTCATGCCCCCCTCTTAAACACAAGCAGATATCAGAGCAGCCAGGGATCAAAGCAGAGGACATTCATCTGTAGGGGAGTGGGTCAGAGTAATGCGCACTGCTGGATGGGGAGGTGAAAAGCAGTTTGACTACACTGTGGATCAAAATAGTGAAGTATATTGGCAGCAGAAGTTGTTGGTGAGGTCAGGTGGTCCCAGTTGAAGGGAGCTCAGGAAATTACTCAACCACTCCAGGGGCTCTACAACCTGGCTCCTGCTGTACTACCAAAAAGCTCTTTTTTCACAAGTGTGTGCGAGATGTAAAGGGCAAATAGAGTAAAACGCTGGATTCAACAATGATTACAAACTGTAATGTAGCTCATTTCTTCACAGTTCGCAGTTCCCTGAAGTGTTGGCATTATATGACAAATGTGTGAGGTGTGTTTCTAATTTTGCTGTTTAAGTGGCCACAGAGTGCACAAAGTTAGGCATTTTAAAGTTATAACTGTACAGGGTTTCATACAGATCGGAATCTTTTCTGTAGTATGATGAAAGACATCTTTATAGTAATGTACTGCTAATTATTTATTTAAAATATTCTGTGTCTCAGGTGACACAAATTTCTGGTATTTTTATGTATTTGAGAAGATGCACAGTGTACTCTATACTTCACACTATGTTACTGTTTATACCAGATAATATTTTACTTTTACAATTGTGTATGAATCCGAAAAGATGCGCATCTGCAGACAGATGTCAAATACCGTTTTTGACTTTGAAAATGCAAGAAAAAGAAACAGAAATAGTTGCCTTCCTTCCTTTTGTATTAATTCACCTCCATTGTGCAGTGTATTATGGGACAATAGTATCCATGGTCAGTACTATAAAAAAAATTAAAGGTAAGAATAAAAGTCACTGCCACACACCTTTGCTCTGGCCCTTCAGCTTGGTCACTGTAGTTTATTTTGAGTTAATCTCACATACTGTACACCGCCCTGCTTCTATAAATACTCATAAGAGCACTAAATGTGGATTTATCTGCCTCTGAAAATAGTCCTCAATAATGTTGCTTCCTAATGTTTGAGTAACAATCCCACAAATAGTGGGATTTTTTTGGAAATGACTCAGCCTTTTTTTTTTTTTTTTTAAATTAAACTATATAGCTATAGATATAGATTTATCTTCAGTAAAAACTGACGGCCCTGGAGCTGTGTGCCCTAGGGTAGGGAAGTCAGATAATACAGAAAAATGGACTAATGCTTCTCACTTATAACATTTCAAAATGGTGTGCATTGGATACAATTTGGGATGAAATCTGGATACATTGTTTTTAACATCTATGCATCAGTAAAGTCCAATTTATTTGTTTAGATGCACTATGTATTTATTATTTAGAAATGTTTAATTTTGTATTTAGATTGAGTCTTCCTCTCTGAACTGTTTCTCAAGATATTTAAGAAGAACCAACGAAATAAAATCAAACTATCTGTACCATATTGAATTACATAGTATCATTTTGCATCACATCGCATGGCTTTTAATTGCATTGTGTTGAATCAAAATTGTGTCGAACTGCATTGCATTGCAATAGGGATGAATTGTATCTTAGCGCAATGGTTGTTGCTTCGTATGTATCCTGAATGTATCAGATCATTGGCAATGTATCGAGATGATGATAATGATGATGATGATGTTATGATGAAAAAGTCATCACATAGAGCTATTTTGTGAATGCATAATATACTTAAATATATACTCAATATATACTCAACACTCAAAGTCTGGTTAGACTGAGCATGTGGGTTTGGAATTCGGACACAGCTGAGGTCACATGTCTGTGAGACTGTGTGAGCTGCTCTGTAGACACAGCAGGATGACTCTGTTTCAGGATAGATGGCCGTCTTATGTTGCTACTGTTTCCACTTGATTGCTGATGCCTATAGAATTTATAGTGTAGGATGACTGCTATGGCCATTTGGAACAATGAGTGCAGTGATGCCATTAGACTTCAGGAAATGCATTCCTGTGAAGCGTGGGCCCAATATGTAGCTTTTAAAAAAGATGTGGTTTAAGCTTACCTTGAAACATGCAGAATTTACCTTTTTGAAACCCAAGAACATCTGTGGACCGACTCCATATGGGTGTATAATTCAAATGATTGACACCGGCACTGATCCAGAGACCCCCTGTAGTATGAGGGATACCCCATCATTCATCATGCGCGCGCCACACACACACACACACACACACACACACACACACACACACACACACACACACACACACACACACACACACACACACACACACACACACACACACACACACACTCTCTCTCTCTCCTCCCTTGTTGTCTTTCTAAGTGGTTCATAGAAAAGACAGAGGATGTGGATGGAGGGAAAGAGATAATTTAGAAGTGAGGAGGACAAAAATGTCTAGGGGGGACTGGAGAGTTAGAGGGGACAACTGTTTGAGCGCACATGTGTTTGACTAGAACCAGTCCAGTGCTCACCTCCGTTCAGACTCATGAATACTGCCATGAATGACAGCATTCATTTTGCCCTTTACTCCCTCTGTCTCTCTTTCTTCCCTTTTATCACTCCTCCAACACACACTTACCCATTTATTCTAATGTAACATGTAAGAGAACATAAAACCACATCATACGTCAGTAAACTGGGTTTGTCAACTGCCTCCGCTGTGCACCGGAAACCACTAAAGACAGGACTGCAGTGGTTTAACACCTGCTGTCTCCTCAAGAGTTTGACCATAAAGGGTTTGTGAGAGCCAATACCAATATGTTGTATGGAAGCTGTTTCAGTTCCTTTAAACTTTAACATTGTCATGCAAGCAATTCCAAAAGAATGAGAGGGATTTATTGATCGCAACAAAGTTCCCCTCAAATGAGGTGACGTTGCATTCATAGGACAGGTACTGTACCCAATCAGGGTACTCTGCCATTGCTGGGGGATACATGGACAACATTTTTTTTTTTTTTTATTCAACATATTGAGTCAGCTGTAACATCCGAACACCTTTGGTTGTGTTAAGCTAGTTAGCAAGCTAAACAGAAAAGGATAAACAATGAAATAGATATCCACAAATAATAAATAAACTGTTATAATTAGCTAAAAGCAAATGGTTGAAATAGTTAGCTCAAAGTAACGGAGAAGCAGTTGACATATTTAGTTACAAGTAGTACATAAAGAGTTGAAATAGTTAGGTAAAAGCAATGGATATATGGTTGAAACATCTAGCTTCAGCTTTTAGTAGTATGAATGCAAACTTGACCAAACCAACCAACAGTTCAGGTGATATTGTAAAAATGTAAACTTTTATATAGTTAATAGTATTAAATTGCACATTTGGAACATGACTGGTGGTGTGATGAAGAGATAAGAAGAGGTTTTATTTGTCACATGCACAGTTATACATGGTACAATGCACAGTGAAATGCATTCTTTGTACCTTCAGCCAGTAGTAAAGAAAAACAAAATACTACAGTAAAAGGGGTACTGGTTGGGAACCAGTGGCCAGAGGCATGCTTTTTAACCACTTTCCTTCTCATTCTTTCTTCCACGCTCTTTCACCTTCCCCCCTTCTCTCTCTCATCCCCCTTAAGCCTTTCCTCTCACATACTCTTGCGCACCCACGCCTCCCTGCTCTGTCACCTCTCACCTCCCTAAAATGGCCATGATGGAAAAAAAAGTGTTTGGGTTATGTTTTACAGTAATCTGTGAAGGGAATTTCCAAATCCTTCTGCTGTGACTGGCAGAAAGCTGCGATACAGCCGCCCTGAGCTGGCTGTTTCTGAGGGGTTGATGGGAACCTGGTCAGCTGGGTCATCACTCCCACAGCTAGAGAAATTAGAGTGGGATCTGGCTGGTGTCATGCCTCCAACAAAACCCTCCTGGGCCTTTTCAATTTACAGTTTACAGTCATCCATCGAGTGTTGTTTCCATGTGAAATCTCTGGCCATCTTCAGCAGCCTTCTCATTTCTGGACATGGATTACTGACATAAACCAGAAACTTTAAAAACTTTGTTTTCTTTGTGAACACTACACTAAAAGCAAAGCACCCTCTTCTTGTTTTACACCATTTTCTGCTGTATATCAATTCAGTCTCCCACTTTCTGTTCCTGTGGCACTGGTGGTAGGTATGTAGCAATTTTAATTAAAGGACGACAGCAAACTCTAAACACGTAGGGATATTATTAACAAAGATCTTCTGGACAATCCCAGCATGCTTGTGTTATGTTGAGGTGTGAAGGTCAGTCTCTGCCCTTCCCCCCTTTGCTCTTTTCCTAATGATCAGTTCAGGGTCATCCAGTTCATTCTCTCTGGGGTTTCTATCTGAAAAGTATTCCTTGTCATACGAACACTGTTTTTGCAGAGAGAAACTTGTGGAAGAAGAAGACTGAGGAAGACTGAATGTACAAGAGACCTGGTGTCTGCTAAGCTATACTGGAGCATCACATATCAAAGCCTGATGGGAACATTTGGCTTAAAAGTTGGTTACCCGTTGTCTGGCAAAGATTTCACAATTTTATGTTTGTTTGGGGATCTGACAATGGATGAATGTGTCAAGTAGGAATGGGATGATATTGAAATTTCCTGTTATGATTTATCAAAATAATCGAACAATATTATCGCGATAATCATAAAAATATATCTTAAATTCTTAAAATGCCACAAAAACATGCTAGAGTCACTTCATCTTACATTTTGTCAAGAAACCAATTGCATCACAGATAGGACCAGATAGGACGTCCCATTCGGGGTTTCAACACATCCTGTTTAACCTTTTTGTGGGGGATTTGATGAGCCATGGTGACGGGCTTAGAATTTAAGAAAGATGCCGGCTCCTGCTTGTGGCAAATTCAAGGACTGTACGTGGCAAGCTAGCTTTTCCAAATCACTCGTGAGGATATTTACGATTTCACCACAATGTTTTTATCGTGATATGTGATAAAATCGTATATCATCCCATCCCTAGTGTCAAGGACAAATGCCATTTTGAAATGATTGTTATTTCTTTGTGATCTTTGAGTGAAACTAAAACAAAATGACAACAACCTTCAATTTTCTTCATGTTAATCTATTTCTTGTTGGCCTTTTTGTTTTCGTTTTGGACTGACCGATAAGTAGCAAGTGACTATAACAAGTGATATGCCTCTGCTGTATGAAAGGGGAAAGGGGTATAAATCCGTAGTGAGGTTGGAGGTGCTTAGGAGGTTCAGCCATCACTGAGCAGTGAACCTCTCTGTGGATAGAGTGCTCATAGTGCTTTTATTGGTTCATTGCTTCCTCTGTTCTGGGAAGATTCCCTGCTAGTGACCTCACTCTGCAGTGGATAAATATTTCTTTGCTGAAAAGACAGTTTCTAAAACAAGTGTAGTTGTACCAAACAATCTTATAGCGCAGCTCCGAATGATTCCTCAGCTTACAGCTCAAACCACGTCTGAGCAGCAAACAGCCTCTGATGGACTCTCCAGCACTGCATCTTTCTCTGTGTCTCTACGTGGCAGCACCAGAGGGAGGCTGAGCAGAGCGTGGTGGTGGTGGTGGTGGTGGTGATGAGTGGTCTGGTGGTTTTGCTGTTATATAACGAGCCTGGTCGGCTGGCTGATCACAGCCTAAAAGAGCTGTGAATACTGGCCCATTACATCCAGTCACCCCACCAGCTGGCAGCCTGATCAGTTAGTCTTTGACTTTCATAAAAGAGCGTCCCCGCCTCTTACTTACTTTCTTTCTTTCCCGCCCTTTTCTTTGTTTTTGTCACTCTTCACTGTGCCTTTTCTCTCATCTTTGGATTCTATCCTCTAATCCCAACTATGATAACTATGGGATAAATCTGTCATTCCACTGGGCTATCCACTCTCTTACCCCCTCCAGCTGTTTTTACAGCGTCTAGACACACATGCCGCTATTGATAAAACAAGTGGACACCACTGTGTGCTGCTGGACAATGAGGACGTCGTGGAGTGTGGGTCTTCTCCTTTGGCTGGATTAAATAGATAAATCATCTTTTTGTGTTGTGAATCAGGCTTTAGGGAGTGTGTGTGTGTGTGTGTGTGTGTGTGTGTGTGTGTGTGTGTGTGTGTGTGTGTGTGTGTGTGTGTGTGTGTGTGTGTGTGTGTGTGTGTGTGTGTGTGTGTGTGTGTGTACTCTGTGCATCTGCATGCATAAGCATAAAGGCGGTGTGTTTATGAAGATTTGCTTTTATCTGCAGTATCATCACTACTTTGGCATTCTGTGTATATGTGTGCATGCATGTATGTATGTATGTGTGTGTTTATAAACACTGGGGCGAGGAAGGAGACGTGACTCAGTCTTTCCTCCAGCTGTTGGCCAGAGTCTCCCCCAGTGCGGGTCACCGTCGGCCAAACTAGTGAACTCAACTCACTAGTGAAGCTTCCTGTGATAGAAAGTTTCTAATTCAGTTTATGCTGACTGTCGATATTTACGGGTCTCCTGCATGAGGTTTGGTTTCCAAATGAGCTTACTTTGCATGTCTGGGGCGCATATTGTATTCAGGGTTAAGAATAAAGATGTTTACGTGGGCATGTCTGAACCCTCAAGGCAAGAAGTTTCTTCATTTAAAGACCAAAGCTAAATCCCCCCTTCTGTTGTTGCTGTACATCTTGCACATATACCATTATTTGCTTCTGAACACACTGATCTGATTAACTGAGATGCTGCTGTATGCACATCTAACTGTAGCAAGCAGTCTTTTGCTTGAGTCCTGGTGCAGCGTAGAGAGAACACGTGGCGATAATAGTGGGGTAGAGTAGATGGTGCTGATGGCGGTGTTTATGGGAACAACCTCAGCAGTCTTCTGTTCCCTGTTTGGTCAGCTGCAGCGAGGTGGCTGGTCTGACGAGCTCTGACATCACCGGCAGAAGTGAATCCAGATCCACTGGTCTATGGTGCAACAACAGCGTGGGCGAACTCAACCGCTGTAGATTACTTTCTCACAGTCCTGTTGAATGTTACGCAAATGTTAGCCCCCCACAGTTCCATTTCAGGTTTATTCAAAATCAACTTTTACACTGGCAACCACAGTTGAAGTTCTAAATGTTACTGCCAGCACAATGGTTTTCCACTCTCTACTATCCAAGTGGTGAAATTATACAAAACATAGTACCATTACACATGCTGTTGACTCACTATAGACAGGCTTGTAGCTGCTAAACCAACTTATGTTAGTAAGATGTTAGTAAGGGTTATGTTAAGGCAACAAGAGAAGTAAATACTTTCCTTATAGTATAGTGGGCTTTGTACACTGTACTATGATATTGTTTGTTCAAGCTGCAGCAGTTAGTGTGTCTTAACTTGATATCCTGCAATAGACCAAAGAAAAACTATGTTATAAAAAAAGTGTGCAGCGAATCAACTCTTCCTTTTCTTGACAGCAGATATACTTTAGCAGGAGCCAATCACATTGCACAAGCAGGTGTGTGATGGTGTGTTTGGCAGTGCCGACCAGCAGACAGACTACTGATTATTACACTTGGATGTTTGCACTGCCAGGGCTTCCTGCAGTGTTTTATAGCGGAGGCCAGGGCCGGAGTGGGACTCACTTTCAGCCTGGGAGTTTCATGCCTCAGACCAGCGCACTTTAGTTCACAATCTAGATGTTTCCCGGCCATGCCAAAACATGCAGTCTTGTGTGTAATTATGTCATCAATCAGGTGACCTCCTTATTTATTTATTTTTTACCCACCCTGGCCCTTGCAGCCCAACAACCAGCCCGGCCCACTGGGAAATTTCCGGTTTCTTCCAGTTAGCCACTCTGTGCCTGGTGGAGATGCCCTGCCTCACCTGAAACAAAGGAGTGATTATTAAGTTTATATAATAGGGTTATAAAGCTAGAAAACTAGAAGTGGGTGCTCCATCACAAAGCAAACGCCACATAGTTAATGAGTCACTACATTCAGAGCGAGATGAGCTGGGCCAGAATCTGTATGATTGATTTAGTATGTTGTATGTTTGCTTTGCAGTAATTTATCAATGCAGCATGTCAAAACGTTATGAAATTTAACAAATTGGGCAAAGAGCGACAGAGACAAACAACCCAATCAAACACCCCAGTGCCATTTCCTCTCTGGCTTCAGTACTGAAATGTGTGTGTGTCGAGGGGGTGGGGGGGCGGGATGAGTCTACCACATCTGCTAACCAGTTTCATGGGTTGAAACCCTGACTATGCTTTTGGTGAACTAAATGGTAACATACAACATTGCTTTTTAAATGATCCTCTGGTTAAAAAAAAAAAAAATGTAAAATGGCCTGGACTTGATTTGCAACACAAAAGTATCAGCCTAGCAGAATAAATCTCCTGTATTTAAAATGTTGATTAAAGCCCTGCATTAACACCTTTTAAACCTCTTTATTGCTTTTTAGTGTGTGACTGATGTGGTTTACCTGCTTCTACTGTGCTTGCACATTTACTTTGTCTTTGTTCCGTTTTAACCTCATGAAACACTCCGGAAGACTTTGTATTTTAGATGTCTCACAAATATTGTTGACATGACCCATTGAGTTCAACGTTCATTCAAAAAAAGCACATGAATGCTTGACAGATAAATGAGGGGAAGCAGGGTTAAGATGGCTATCACTATACATCATTTTCAGCAAGTGGTTTTACTGATAAACAAATCATACAAAAAGGCCATCTTGTAGTGCTTCAGCCCTGCCTCTCACGAAAAGAAAGCACTCCCTCTCCCATACAGCGTTGAATAGAGAAGTGCTCTGTGGCCACACACATCTCTGCCAGGCCGTATCTCAGTGCCAAACATTTGAGCCCTCTCCCTGTTTAAGGCCTGCGTGCTTTTGTCTCCGTGTCTGATCTGCGACTGTGGTTGAGAGAGGCTCAATAGGGGAGGGCCTCCCTATCGTGTTAGGATCAGGTCTCTCTCAATAGGGGTTGTTTCTCTCGGAGCAGAGGGCATCTCCATTGAACGTGCAGCTCGAAAAACACACGGTGAAAGAAAAGGCGGCGAGCGAGGAAACATCCAACAGATTTTTGTTTGGAAGTGGGATTAGTGTGTCGGAGGCTAGAGGGGGACTGCGAGCAGGAAGGTCCCCTCCCTTATCTTATCTGGGAATCTCGCAAGCCGAATCAATCATGGCTTTGTGTGGAATTACATCATTTTAAAGTTTTCCCAGAAAGTGGAAAGGCTTTTGAGGGTTTAAGTATTTGGTTCAAGTTTTTCTTTGTCAGCACATTGACAAAATGGTCCATCTAAACCAGTTATTTAGTCTCATAGTGAGTCACAAACCCATATTCTGTTAAAAAAAGGAGAGAAAAGTTACCACTAAAGGAAGAGATGATTTAATTTCCTTCCACTGTGTAAAAACATATTTTAAGGAATGCTGTGCTTTACCACTGCATGTGATATGATCTGAAATAAAATTCTTAAAATTGCATTGACAATGTGCCAATATGAAGTGTTAGGCAGTGCTGCACTGTAACCAAAGTAGCTATAGCTAGTCTGCCATGTTGATCTGCCATCTTTCTACAGTAGCCCAGAAGGGACAAACCAAGCACTGGCTCTAGATAGGGGCATTTACCTTTTTCATGCATTTTGCAGCCACCTAGTTACTGGCCCTTTAATTCCTTATTAAGTATAACAACAAAGAATTACATATAACGTGATGAAGTGCATACATATTTATCCCAGTGCAGCCTACTGTATTTATTTTCCTCAGTAGCTTCAGTGGACAGAACCAGTTAGCTTAGCCGCTACTTAGCCATTGGGTGTGCAAATAAATGCAAATTAGATTGTGAAAAGTAATGTGTACACTATCCATATATATATAGATAGATAGATATTAGCAATTTTAATTTTAACAAAATGTATTATTGTTAAAAATGGAACTGGAAGCTCAGATGTCCACAATGTCTGCGTCCACATAGCCCCAATTTTCTCTGTGAAGTAAATTCATTCATCTGACCACGATATGCACCAATGGCACGTGTGAACAAGGTCAATATGCCTTGGTTACACTTGAATTTTGTCACAGCACAGTGTAGGAAATTGCTTCTCACATAGAAAGTGAAATATGAGAATTTCAAAGGACAAAAGTGTGTGAGAAAAGTTTCAGAGCAGTGTTAACACTGTGATGAGGGGCCTATTCCTGTGGGTAAACTAACCCAAACAGTGGCATTAAGGAATTTAACTGGTGGAGGAGTCTAGCTGTAATGAAGGGAGTGGCTCTGCTGTGAGCCTGCTGTTAGACAGAGCCCGGTGTGGTTGTGGCAAATGGAAATTAAAAGGTTGAGGTAGCGGAATGTTTGAATTTCTAAATCTTTACGCCTAAAACTTTGCAACAAACCCACCCTTTGAACTCCCTGGGCAGCGCAGAGGAAGAGGGGCAGAGAAGGCATTTTATCAGTTTCAAAGAACGAGTCCTTTCATCTTTCTTGTTGGCCTTCTGGTGAGCTAATTAGCTGTTTCCTCTCCGCTGAATGTTTTGGGGTGGGCATGGCAGCAGTCCGAGGTTAAGGGGTGGCACTGGCCAGTGGGGAGATTACAGGTTTGGGTTGTTACCACGGCTTCTGGAACATGGAGCTGCGGGCATCACATGTGTTGGCACAGGGTGCGGGCACTTCAGATGTGGTCAGGGACATGTGGAAGCTTTCTAGGGTTTATCCTGCCCAGCCCAGTTTAGGGCTCTCAAGGGGAGAGAGAGCAGGCATTACAGCAGTCAAACCTGCATTCAGACAAACAAACATAGGGGTGCTGTGTGTGTGTGTGTGTGTGTGTGTGTGTGTGTGTGTGTGTGTGTGTGTGTGTGGGTGTGGGTGTGTGTGTGTGTGTGTGCTTTAGTTTGTGTGTGTGTGTGTGTGTGTGTGTGTGTGTGTGTGTGTGTGTGTGTGTGTGTGCTTTTAGGTTTGGATGTGTGGGTGTGTATGTTTGTCACTAGACTTTGGTTTTGAAGGATATAAATCAAAAGATACAGTGAAGGAAAATGTTGACATTTGTTCTATTTATGATGGGTAAATTGCTGACTCAAATGTGTGCATGTTGCATGTTAAGCTCCTTTAGGTTCACACTTTCCAATTTCAAGCTGACTAGGGGCTGTTAAGAGAATTAACAAGGAGTCAGAAGCATGTGAGTGGCAGGTTAGATATTTGTACTTCTATGTGAGCAGAAGTGCTGGATTGAATTGTAGGGCCATTTTTTTTGCCAAAGTTTAAATGTACTGCTTTAAATATTCTTGGTGTGAAGCTGTTTTAACTTTAAGTAAGATGAAAGCTTGGAGCACCATTCTGGCAGTGTATTTACCCTGGCCTATGATGTTGAGACAATGTTCCTCCTTGATGCCCAAGAAGGCCGGCTGACGGACACGTCGACTGAAAGACCTTGGAATTGAAGAGATTGGCAGCTCTATTTACATGCAGAGGACAAGGCCGTCGCAAAGCCAACATTCAAGTCAAAGACATGTCAAAACTGGCGTCAACAGTTCCCACGCTTTCCCAGCCAAAGTCTACGAACCGTGCACTGCTAATCTTTTTCACCACGGAACCCCCCACCCTAGCTCTTTTCTCCCTCTGTCACCAGTGCCCTGCCCTGACCCAACCAGCCGTATCTTCAATCATAAAGTCAGGGTTTCCCCCAATGGACGGCCAAGCTGCCTCCTCCTTTGTGGTGGATGTTAATTGGTTATTTTGGGCCCAGATTCCATGGATGGTATCTATTTCACATGTGACACTGGCAGTCTGTGAAGGCCCATAGAGCTGTGTGGGTAATTATTCTTAATGAGGCATAGAACGCTTTCATGGGTCTTTTCATTCACGCTGACTGGCTGGGATATACAGTGATAAATATCTTAGATTTCTCTTTTTCTGACTTAAGATTGATTGATTGATACGGATCAGTCTGACACAGAACTACTGCGTTTTTGATGTGAGGGAAGACTGCTCTGGTTTCAAGTGTTTTTACTTTGAAGCAACCTACCTCAGTATTATACATTATACATTAAACACAAATTAAAGGAAAAACCCGTAAGAAAATAACGTGAATCAACTGAACACATATGGACTCCAGAGACGAGGAGGTTTGTGTTGGTTTTTCCTTTAAGTTGCCTCCCATCTGTAAATAACAACATAACAACAGCTGTTTTTTTAATACTAGCACATGCAAAGTACACAGAAATACAATCCAAAATACAAATTGAATACAAATAAATCACAATCTTAACACAAGCCAGAAAAAAGGGCAAAAAATACACTATAAAACTAAATAAGTTAATTTAACTAAAAACAATGTTAATACTTATAACATCAAAAAGTTTAGGTAACACTTACTCAATTTTGTAAGTTAAAAAAATATTCTCGATCAAATGGCTTTAGTAATTTTAAGTTCCACTGACTTAAATTTGAAATTTTTATTAGTACTGTGAAAACAAAATACCCAGTAAAAGGTATTTAATCAACAATATTCTTTAACTTACACAATTGAGTTTGTGTTACTTAAAATGTTTGATAATCCGTTTTAACCATTTTTAAAATGAAAATAACTTGCATTACCGTGTATGTGAAAGTGTTTCCAATAGGGCCATTTCTCTTCAAGGAAGATTGAAAATGCATTTTAAATAGTCTGAGAGTGGTAGAAAATAAGTAGAAACGGGAAGTGTGGGCAAAAATGTGCATTTCTGCTAATTATGGAGCTCTGTTTGTTACTGTATGTGTAAATCCGTTAAGTAGTTTAATCCTTTGTGAGAGTGGTGTATAGTGGTGTAAAGTAACTAAGTCGGAAAGAAAAGATGCATTGCCACAGACTTAAGTACAAAACAGTCGATAAAAGCTACAACAGTAAAATGCTACTTAGTCATTAATGCATCAGTAACATCCATAACACTCACAGGGGCGACTACATCAATACTTACTTTCCTTTTTATACTTTAAATACATTTCGCTGATAGTACTGTCTGTGTCTGGTAATGATAGACCAGTGTACGAGTTTGTTTGTGTGGGTGTATGTGTTTTTTGTGGCTCTTTTCTTTTTTTAGCATTTAGCATCAAAGTGTGAGTTGCGTCAGGAGCAGCCAATTCTCTCACAGAAAGAGTACAATAAGTGGAATGTAAGAAACCAGTGAGAGTATCTCCACTAATGAAAGAGCAGCGGGAGTCTGTGTGAGGAACAAATCTCATTTTACAGCCTCACATTAGGCTCAGTTTTCTCGTGTATTTTGAGACTCTTTTCTCCCATATATCCCTCATGGTCAGCTGTGGCAGACGGCAGGGCAGTGGTGCATCGTGGGCCAGCTGCTGTTCCAAACACACTTGGAGTCTGAAGTGAACAGCTGGTTCTCTGAAAAATAGAAAAACTTTTTTGATAATTGGGGAAGGTTGTAATTCAGAGCTGCTTCTGTCTATTTGAGGTCCGTTAAGTACAGACTGCATCGAGCCTCGGAGAACGACGGACGGATCGGGACTCGTACTTCAGTGTCTGAAATAACCAATGCCCTTTTTTCAGTCGTGCTCAGATGATTTAGTGCTGCCAGCTAAATAACCAACATCGTTTGTGTGAATTGCTGTTTACATGTTGCTCTGTGTTAACTCATAGAATGACATACAGTAATTCCAAGTAGCTTGTAGACAGTAAGCAAACACAAAACCCATTTCTTTAGATGTTCTGCCAAAACGGAAATGGCGTGTTTTTGCTCATTTACTTCACCTCCTCTCCCCTCCTGTTTAGCAGCGTTACCCTCAAGAATCATTCTGATGAAATCTAAAAACAACAGTTTGAAAGCAGTCTGCTTTTCTATTTAACAACGACTAATAAGTTTTGGAAGCGTGTCTGTGGTCAGCGCTGATGGTTCCTCTGACGTCAACGCCGCCAAATTTGATTCCAAATGCCTTATTCTGTGTCGTATGCTTTTCTACTTCCCTCTAACAGTGCGTCTCGTGTGATCAAGCACATTTTTTACAACCTCAGAACTGTTTTAACACAACCAGATACACAGAAAGTGCCGGTGGCTTGGAAAGGCTGTAAATTGTGGCGGTCGGGCCAAGCATCCGTGTGTGATCCAAATGAGAGCCGTTTACTGCGCAGCCTCGCTTCTGTCTCACCAGTCAGCAACAGTAGCTGGCATGTTGAGGCTGAGCCTTCACTGGGTCGCTGGTCTTTTATGGATAGAGAGAAAATGCCCACTGTACTGTATCATGCCTCACTTGCAGAGAATAGTAGAGAATGCTGTTCCCATTTTAAATATGGACTCAGTGCTTGTTCTTGGTGATTTGGGGTCAGAATTGGTCCCTTTTATATCAGAGGAGCTGCAGCTGAAGAACCTCATTCTCACACCGTTACCACTTTCTGAAGTCACGTCAATGCATGCAACCCTTCCTCAGTGAGATCATTGTCTCCTCTGTGGAATAGCCTCACAGGTCAGAGGTCAGACTCTTCAGGGTTACAACCTTGACTCTAAACGTGTGCATGTTTTTCAATATTCCCTGTTGAGGGGTTAAAGGTGAGAAAGATGAGAGCCGAAGTGAAGGTCAAAGTGAAGCAGGTTATTTATCTGAGCCTGTGTTTTTGAGGATGTGCATTTGTAAAAGCGGACATCACACCAGAATGTGAGCTAGCAGCGGCCTCTCTGTACACAGATTGGGTGAGAGGGAGCCCCTCTGAGAGCAAACACTCCAGCTGAACAGAGGACACGTTTGACACGCCACTTCTCTCATCACTCAGGAATGTTTGAACAGAAAAGATTGGTGAATATTGTCCTAAATATTCAATTGTTCCAGGTTCAAACAGAGTTTTCCGAGCATAGCTAAACCCGGAGAGGGGGTGGGACTTCTCGGAATTTGGCCTTTCGCAAGATTCAATAAGTAAAGCAGTATGGAGTTAGATGAGAAGAGTGATACCATTCCCATATAGCCTTAGCTTAGGCTAAAGACTGAAAAAAGGGGGAAACAGCTAGGTCGGCTCTGTCTAACAGCAAAAAAAACTAAAACTTCTGTAGCCCTCTCTAAAGCCCACTAATAACAACACTAATATCTAGATATCCTTGTATATGTCAGGATGATGGAGGATGATGGAGTTGGTTTGTGTGTGTTTGCAGGGCATGGCTTTCTCCCTGGAGGAGCGTCTCCAGCTGGGGACCCACGGCCTGTTGCCTCCCTGCTTCATCAGCCAGGACATCCAGCTGCTCCGAGTGCTCAAAAACTACGACATGAAGAGGGACGACCTGGACAGGTGAGGCAGACATCCGAACACAGACAGAAACCTCTACTACCCTGACGTAGGAAAATAGAATTTTTATCTTCTATCAGCTTCATATGAGTAGAGTTAAGTTTCGCCTGGTCCCATAGAGGATTCCCCTGCCTCTGTGCACACTGAGACGTCCTACATCTGGAAGCCTTCAGAGCACGAGAGGCGGATTAGCGATCAGCCCTCTGAGATCTACATCCATCTCCCGACACTGCGTATTTCACTGAACAAATCTCCACACTCGTCTCTCCGTCTCCCCCCCCCCCGTTCCTCCTTCTCCTCCCTGTTCTCCTTCGTGAGTGTTTTCATAACCTCCGCGGTGACCAAATGAAAACTTCAGTTCGGTTTTGCATGCTTCATTAGGAGTTGAGGAGTCCTAGCTGTTAACATTATGTAATGAATCGACCTCATGCTAACATTTCAGTCTGGGCTCTTTGATCAACAAGATCCTCAAACTGAAGACACAGCCTGTTGAACTGTTTTGAATTATGCGCCAATGCTGAATCTTATCCGTCTGTGAAATTGCCTCTGTTTCCAGTCGCCATCTCTCAGTCAACCGTCCCGTCAGCTGTCACTCCTAATGTCAAGGATGAGTGAGTTGCTTGAGAGACAGGATGTAGGGTCAACAGGAACTAGACAGCTTCTTAAAATGCTGCCTCATTTTCCACCATAGCAACATCACAGCATCAACATCTAAAAACAGTCATTATGAGCTTGTCATTTCCATTCCCATGCCCTGTCAATGTCACTGTCAATCTGTCTCTGGGCCCTCCAGTGCGTTCCAAATTTGGGCTTTGGTCCCGTGGATTAAGGACTGCTATTTGCCTGCCATTGCTCAAGCCGGCTGTGTTTACTTACAGTTTGTTCCCCAACTCTGAATCCTTCTTTGGTATTTACTGCGGGTCGCTGTCACGTATTTTTTACGACTATTACTCCAATATTTCACTGCGTTCCATTCTATTTTAATCAGATATGTCGACTCCCATTTTTTCCTTTTGGTGGAATTTGTCGTGTCGGCTGAATTATTGTGACAAATTATGGCAAAGCACTGCAAGCACATACGTTAATGATCTGAGATGATGGAGTGGCTCAAGTCCCTACTGTGACTGTGTCGTCAACAGAGGAAATGGATGTTCAAAGCCCTTGCCAACTGAAATATATAAAAGTATATAAAATGCTACAGCTAAGGGGAAAACTCATACCCAGTGAGGTTGTTAGAAAGCAGTAAGAAGCCTAACATGGACCCGTTGATCACTCATGCAAAGATAGAGTAAGATGGAGATAGATTATGTGCTGGCTGCCTCCGTAGGTTGACTTTAAAGGAAACACTGCACTCGGTAAGTCAGCACGGATCCTGCTTTATAAAGCAGTGTGTACTGTAAATATTCCTGTTTCCTGGGTGTGGGTAGTGATCACGCCTTTTAAGGTTAAGAATGGAGAAAGAAACCTTCCTTAATGTTTGCCAGCATCAAATCAAACAATAGCTCACTGCAGTAATATGTCAGGATTTGATGTGGGGATTTAATTATAGATTTGTTTGATGAATCAGAGCAGCTGAGTGATACTGTGGAGTGAAGTCATCAAAATGTTACATTTCAAGTTAGTTGTGAGCACTTTTCAAACCTTTGTCTTTACTTTTCATTCTTAAAGGGGCCACTTTACAAGAAGATCAGTTTACTGTTCAATCTTTCACTCTGCCTGTGAAATCAAATCAATTATTTCTGTATTATTAGTTAATCTCATTTTCTGAAATAGTTAATTTATTTTCCATAAAAGGTCAAAAAGTAATGAAAAATGTCCATCAAGGTGACTTCTGCAAACCTAAAAATATTTAGTTTATTATAATGTAAAGACAAATACCAGTAACAAATTCTCACATTTGAGAGGCTGTTTGAAAAATGACTGAAACAATTAATTGATTGTCGAAATGGTGCTTGACTAATTTCAGTTTTCTTGTGGTCACCTAATCAGATAATTAGCAAATAGTTTTAGCTTAAATTTCAGCCTCAGAAGTCAGAGGGGCAACACCAAATTGCTGGAGCACCCCTTTAAGATTGAATAGAAAATTAACAGTTTGGTTCTGGTTCTTTTCCCATAATGTAAGGACTTGTAGTGTACCATAACAGCCTTGCATGGTGAAGATTGAGTGAAGATCCCATAATTTTAGACCTGAATCAGTCAGACACATAAATACAGACAAAGGTACAACCCTGCACACATGGGGATTCAAATAAGGGAGTGAAGTATGCATCCTATACAATATTATAAATGATAAATAATTAGTGTGAGCTTATATTCAATAACCATATGACACTTATACGACATGTTGTACAAACATCATGTTCTCACGTTGCTGTGGTCAACTGGGAACTTGTTAAACCTGTAAAGTATTTCACATGAAACTCATGAACTGAACATAAAATAAAAACAAAAAAATTGCAAAAACTTACTGACAAATAACAAGTTACCTTGTTTTGCTATTGCTTTCCACCACATCTCATGGCCTTCCTCAGCAGATGGAGTTTCATGGTGTTAGCACAGTGGTCACCCATTGGCCTCATCACTGTGACAACTCAGTAAACTCTATCTCTATACATGTGTTTTTTTTTTTTTTTTGTCAAACTGTTTCCAAAGTCATAAAATTAACTTTCATATAAAAACAACCAAAAAAATGTGTATGTGTCAGGTTTACAGCAAATAATCAATCTATGGCGAAATTGATTTCAGCTCCACACTGGGAGCCATACAGAAACCATTCATGTGATAAATTGCATGTGACAGAAGCTAATTTGCTTCACCAATATAAAAACCGTTCTCTTCAAGAGCAACTGTCACCACCGTGCATTGTGCAGCTGCTGTGGCCTAACCTATAGCAGAGAGGGCGTGCATGCTTTTTATCCCCTCAACAAGAGGCACCTTGTGCTCTTGGCTTTATGGAAACTTCTCTGATTAGGAATAGAGCCCTTTCTGGCGTGCTTTGCTTAATTTGGGTCATATGCAAACCCTCAGTTCCCGGTCAATCTACAATCAGAACAAAGACCTTGTGTAGGCTATCTGAGGGGCGGAATTTTATTCTGTGTATTTTTCCAATCATTCCGAACACAAGAAAAACAAATCCTTAGAAGTCATTATTGTACATGTGAGCCGAGTTCTTTTCTTCTCTTTGCTTCATTCTTCTTTTTTATAACCTCGCTGTAATATACATCGCTTTTCTCCGACGTACTCTCCTTTAAGTGTTCCCTTGCAGTTCCTCCATTCTTGCCTGGTACATCTCACTCATAAACACACAGGATTTAACATCTGACTTTAATAAACCCCTCCTCAGTTCAGCAGGTATGAGTCCTCAAGATGTTAAAGATTAACATGCTGTGTTTTCCTCCCCGCTCCTCCCTGTCAATCCCAGATATGTGTTTCTGATGGGGCTCCAGGACCGCAACGAGAAGCTGTTCTATCGGGCGCTAACGTCGGACATCGAGAGGTTCATGCCCATCATTTACACCCCTACTGTGGGCCTGGCCTGCCAGCAGTACGGCCTGATATTTAGAAGACCGAGGTGAGACACACTCACAACACTGAACATTGAGCAATCGTGAATTATAAAAAAGTGCAGTTAAAACCCAATTTGCACAAAGATTTGTTCCAGCTTATTTGCTGCGAATAGGCAGTAGGCCAAAAGGAAGCGGGTGATCCTGTTTTTTTTTCTATGTTCCCACAAAGTAAATCTTCCACCACTCAGTTATTAAGTGTTTTATGGTATTGGCAGTTTTATTGTTTTTGTTGCGGCCCTTGGTATCAGCCAGAATCTCAGCTGTATGGTACCAATATTCCACTTTGCAAGCTTTTCTCACAGCACACTGGAAAGAACCGACTAGTCACATGTTTTACACCAATCACCACCCACTGGCTCCTATATAAATGTTTGTCAGCGGCCATAACTGTAGTGGCATCTCACTTTTAAACCCATGCAATAATTCTATGTGCCTTTCACCCTGTTTTACGCAGTTTTTTTGAATTTGCACATAAAAAATTCTGAGTGAAAATGCTGAAAATTGAAAGAGAAAACTTTGGCTGAGGTGGAAAAGTTAGTGTATCGATAAAAGCAAAAGTGCAATGAAAACATTAGATCTTTTGTGAAGACTAACCTTACTCAATTGAATACATGAATGTCACATTTTATGTTTTCTACATTGTTTTCGACAGCTTGACGTTTGACAGGCGTTGTTTCGTTACGTTCTCTTCTTCTGACCCGACTGGATAGTGAGCATCACTGACTGTTTTTCTCAATTAACCTGTTCCTAATATTTGCATAACTGTAAATGCACAGGAAAATGAAAATGCAAATAATCTAGAAATTCTGTTGCAATTTCCAATATGCCACCTGTCACACCACTGTGATGTGTGCATTCTGAAAGGGTTTTAGAACCTGTTTTGTGAGTAAACCTGACCTGGAGAATTAGGAGAATCTTGTAGAACCTGTAAAATGTTAAACCATAAATACTACCTTGAAATGTCAGTGGAAAGGTTATTATGTAAAACACTTGGTCTCCAACAAAACAGGAACCAACTTCACTAAAATCTAATGTTCCCCCTTCTTGGCTGAAATCCCACTCTTACAATTTCATGTGTTTCAGATTTGTGTTAAATATATATTCAATCTGATTGCAATGCAAGAAATCATGGATATCATTTTTATTGATTAGAAATATTTTTTTACCCAGTGGATAATTCTTTTTTTTTTTTCACGCACAGGAATTTTCTGAACTTTTTGGGACATTATTTTGCCTGTGGCTCCTTTTTAAATTGGATTAAAAACCTTAAAGGCCTGCAGGTCTGCATCTACAAAAGCTACAGCAAATTGTCAAATGATTTGATGTCTTTCATTGCAACCAAAAACTCAAGGACTCTGACGGCATGTGTATGTATGTTAGAATTGGTCTTTGATGCTATAAAACCAAATTTGGAGGTTGCGGTAGCTCTTTCAGCTGCAGTTTGGTTAGACAGCTCAGCTCGAGGGAAACCGCTGTAAGCTGTTGAAATCAGTTCAGGGTTCACCTTGAGTGGATCTGGCTCTTCTCCGAGCAGACAGACGTTCATTGGTTTCCTCTCCTCATCTACTGTAAACACACTTTCACTCTCTGTCTCACACACACACACACACACATGCACACACCTTTCTGCTAGTATCTGTTTTCCCTCAGATAGGTTCATCAGGTCCAAGTCTCTCACTATCTGACAGCAACAACTCCTTAAGCAGTTATAGATATTGAGTTGATAGTGCTTTCATTCCCAGCGCTGCATTCAGGGCCTCTCTCTGTTTTACTTGGCCCTGCCTCCCTGCATTTAACCATATACTCAGGTGGATACAAGTTTTTTTTACACTAATGAGACCGATAGGAGAGAGACCACCCTAGTCAAATGTCCTTCACAGGCTCTTAAGCTCACTTACTGCTGGTAGCCATAATCTCTGGCGGATCTAAAAGGATACATATAAGCCAATAATCCACACAGTAACCTACAGTGGTTAGCTATTGTTGGTAACCAGCAGGCATATCCCCGAAGGTGATGGCCATTAGCTGAATCTAATTTTCATCATCAAGTTTTAGACAGTTAGCATGGTTTAACATTATAAAAACAGACTATAAAAGCAATTGTAGTAAGATGTTTGAGTCCCAGTCTTTTCCATCAATGTACAGTACATCTGCTCTTCAGCAAAGCCAGAATTTTCTAAATACTTAATTCAGTGATGGCTTCATTTACCATCACAAATGTTTCTGATTAGCTGTGAAACCCCAGTTTTCCTAATTTTGTCCAAGCAGTTTTATTATAAATGCTTACCTTGGGTACATTTAAAATACTTGGAAACCCAAGCTCTCCCTTGCACATAACTTTGTTACCCAACAGCTCCCTGTTTCCCTATCCCTGCAGAACTATGTGGAAAATATTCCTAGCATGCTTCCCTTTCTCTCACGCTGAACTGGCTGGAGGAGTCATTTTATACACTCCCTCAATCTCCCAGCGCAGTGGGCCAGGAGCTGCTGCCAGAGGCCCCGGGGTTGGGAGTCAGGCCTGTAGGAAATGTGTATTGGGGGATCAGTTAGCAGAATACACCGGGGACATCTCTGTCTATTACAGATTTGGGTTTTCAGCCATGCTGTTTCTCTCTGCTAACCCTGACTGAGAAAAAGGAGCGGGCTGAGACCATGATACATAAGAGTCTGCATTTATTGCATCTGTATATTGTCTCAATGTTTTTAGCCATGCTAGACTCTGGTTGGATGGCATATGTCAGTCGGTCGGTCCAACTCCTTGGTTTGGACTAAAATATCTCTAGTGAAAGGAAAATTTACAGACATTCGTGATCCTCAGATGACTTTAGTAATCCGCTAACTGTTCCTCGAGTGCAACCATGAGGTTGACACTTTGGTTTTTTCTTAAAATGAATTACAATTAAATTTGGTACAGATATTTATGGTTCCCAGATGATGCATCCTTATGACTTTGAGTGATACCTTAACAAAAATTGGATGGATTGCCCTGAAATTTGGTACAGGCAGGACGAATTGTACTAACTTCAGTGATCCTTTAACTTTTTGTGAAGCGCCATCATCCAGTCAAAATTTCACTTCATCCAGTGCTTTGGTTTATGACCAAACACCTGCCAAACTAACGGTATTCCCATCATCCTAAGCTGTACTTAGTGCTAATTAGCTAAATGTTAGCATGTTAACATGCTAAAACAACCAACCACTGTGCCTAACTATGCCCTCACAGATCCACTAGCATGGCTGTGGACTTTTATATGATCTTGAGGAATCAGCTCATGTCTCTGCTGGGTGGGTCTGAAGTGTAATGTATTCTTCTGTTTCTGTCTAAATATCATGCACAGGGCATTTTACTCACCATCGTCCTGTAGAAATTCCTGTAATGTATTACTGATGCGTGTGTGTGTGTGTGTGCATGCGTGGCTTCCAGTCGGACCACCATAGCAGCAGATTAGGTCTCTAATCACTGGCTCTCAGGTATAAAGACTTCTGTGTGGAAGCAGCAGCCTCTCCTTGTCTTGCCTGACTTTACCCGCTAATCTGCGGATGGAGACTAAACACTCTGACACCAGGCTCGGTACCCGAGGCCATAGGTCAAGCGCCATTAAGTGTCAAAACACGGCTGATTCACTGATCTTTAGATGGGGCAGAGGCAGGAAGGAGAGCTGGAAAAAGGAACACATTCACAGATTAGTGGACATGCTTACTTTTATTGGTTTGTAAGCTCATGAGCGGACACAGTGTTTTAGCAGAGAAAGTTAGTCTGTCTTCATTACACAAAGTTTATTTCTGTTTTCACCATAAATGTGGGTTGTGTACTTTGTTTGACAGCTGAAAGTACTCAGTTGTGATAAATGATAATGTTTTGTAGCAGAAAAGTGACCCCAAGTATTGCATGAAAGTAATTAGGTGTACTTCAGTCATTGCCAGTGTCACCGTGCCCTCTGTGGTGTACTGCTATAGAGTGTCTAAATAAACTTGTAATAGGCCCTTTTAAAGTAAGAGTCTGACTCTTCAAGGAGCTCTCAAGGTAAGTGACATGAGCCAATCCATCTTGCTGATGGAGATAAATGATCATTGGTAGCCCATTAGTGGATTCCTGGTTAAGGGTCAAGGGGTTAGCAACTCTGCTACTACAGCTGTCTGTCAGGAGCTGGAAAATAAGACATAGGTATTCTTAATCTCTCCAGAGATAGGGCAGGGTAAAGAGCAGATGCTTTCTTTTACTTCTGCCATTTCTAGCCTATGGGTCTTACTGCCTGTGTAAGTAAAGATAAAATATACCTATAAACTGCTCATTTCATGTTGGAAAGAGGCTGTATTTTATATTTTTACATAGTAAACAGTATTATCTGCTAGGTACCAAGCTGCTGCCCTAGAGGAGTTTGGGGTTAAATGCCTTGCTCAAGTTGTCTTATGACAACAATGGAGCTGTATGCCACAGAGGAATGACATTTTTGAGATATATCAGGCTTTGGATACACAGGCAATACTTGTTGGTAGGATCTATTTAATGTTAGAAGAATAGAATATTGTCAGCCTCATTCTTCTAAACTGGGAATGTAGGTCTGACTTGACGCACGACTCTTTCTTACCTCAAATTTCTCCCAAAAACTTTAGACCAGTGAATAGTGGAAGAGTAAAACCTAATATGTGTAATTTATAATATTGGCTAATAGCACACATTGTACTACATTATTATTATTAACAACCTGTATCATCATAACTACATTAGTATTTACAGTGTAGGCTGTCCAACCGTTAAACATTATCTGATTCATTATCAATTACATTAAAATGTACTGCAATATGACCTGAATACCGCCATGATTAGGTCTTGTAAGGCGGGTCCTTGACTAAAGTAGAGGGTGAGCTGCAGGAGGTTCTAAAGGCCTAATGAAAGGCATCAGCTGAAGCTGCCTCGGCCACCTCTGGAGTGGCACATGCTGGATGATGAAGTGTTCCAACCTTGCAGATTAGGGGCCTTTGAGCTGTGATCTCACCCCAGTCAGGCCCACACACAGTGTTACACTGCAAGTGTGTGAGGAAGGGATTTCATTTGGATTGATGAGCATCCAGGGCAAATAGAAAATAGCCTTGCCTTCTGGATCATTAATCCACACATCATTATTGAACCGTGATGAACCTGCTTAAAACCGTGAATAAGAAACAACCCGCTTATTCCACATAACTTGAGTCCAGAGAGAATTTGTTCCCTGATTGGGACTGATTGCATGACTTTTGGTTATGTATTTGTTTACTGTATTTTTACTCTTTGGTAGGCCATGAGAGAAGCTTAGAATATGCCGGTGCTGAATGGGAGAAGCACTGAAGAAGTAGGGAGGAGAATAAGGGTTTGGAATTACACTGACCTCATGAGGAACGTGGCAAGCATTTGGGATTAATTCCACCCTGGACTTGGAGGACCTTGTATAACAATATAGAGCTCATGTCCGAGGACGTTTTAGAGCCAGTGAAAGCAAAGAAACTTTAGGGCACAGCAGACTGTAACTCCAATTGTCCTGCAGTATCCCTTAGTATGATAAATGAATGTATCAGCTAATACCCAACATTAATCCACAGCAGTGTCCCGTTTACTATGTAAACATGGAAAGTAATCAAACTAAATATATGTTTTGAATAACTGTCTACTCTGCTAAGACTACCTGGCTGAATTGTCTGTGACCTACAGTACCAGGGACTATTGCTAATTCAAACTGCCATAACTTTCCCTGACTTGGCTGCAGAGCAAGGTGGTTGGATTTGGCTCTCTAGGAGAAAATCGAGTTTGTTCCATTGTGTCTCTAAGAAACAACCATGAAATCATTGCAAATGTATTCATTTAGGCTTTTGGTTGGGCTAACGCCTGTCAGCCTAAAAGCCTGCCTGGCAGCCTCTGTCACTGTCTCACCTCACCTTGGAGATGTTTGGCCAATTCAGCCAGAGTCTCTATTGGTCAGGATCCAGTCAGGGTCCGTGAACACCATAGCTGTCTGGTCCAGGCTTCGCCAAATGACCTGCTGTCACTCAAGTTCAGATTTTAAATCTGGGCAGCTGATATAACAACATTACATGAACCCTGAGAACCCAGACATGGCATAGTAAAGAACAGACAGGCAGCTGCCAGTGTATGGAGCAGAGTTTTATTAAAGAAGCATAAAGCAAATTTGTGTCATTATCATCATTTGCTAGTTGTTGCTGCTTATTCTGAGTGGAGTGGGATTGCATAGGTCAGGGGTAAACAACCTTTACTCTCAAAAGAGCCAGTTTTGGCCAAAAAGAGAAAAAGAAAATATGCCTGGAGCCACAAAACATATTTGAACTTTATAATGCAAATTGCTCACTACAGATCAAGCCTACAGGTAAGCCAGCAGAATTGGTGGTGAAAGCAGAGGAATCTGTCCAGTCATGATTAAATTTAAAAATTTTCCTATGAGACGTTTTTACATTTTTATTTGTTACTAGTAGCCACCACTACTGAGGTTCGGCAAAATATAAAAAAAGGTTTGTAATGCCGACACATTTGTGCAATTGGAGAATGTGAAATTAAAATTATAATGTTATTCATTATAAAATTTTTGTCAAAGCCACAGGGAGCCACTAGAGAGGGGCTAAGGAGCTGCATGTGTCTCCAGAGCCACAGGTTGCCTCCAGGCATAAAGCAATAACAGCATTATGTGGACTAACAGGCAGACAGCAGCCTGCTACACAACACAAGAGCCACAGACTGAACAACAACACACATGAGCTTTCCTGCTAAAGTCTCCTTCTTTTTTAGTTATTTCTTATCTGGCTTACAACCAAGGACACATGTCTTGTCCTGCACCTTGGCTTGTTGAAATAGCAACCAAACATCCACATCAGTTTGGTCTATTTAGATGCTCATGTGGTCCATCCACAGCTAATAAGGGCCTCAAGAGACTCTCAACAGATCACTACAACATGTAATGTGAGGGTCACATGACTGATGGGGTTTCCAGGCTAGCATTACTGTTAGCAAGTTATTCTGCTAGCATGTTTACTTAGCTGGGATATCGTATAGAGAACGCTGGCTGTGAGTTTGACCATGTTGTGTTGGACACAGTGAAAATGATGTTTGTGGTCTTTTTAGTATAATGCCATTGTGCTGTTTCCTTTTCAGTATCTGATATTTCTCCTGCCAGACATTCTGAACAGAACTTGGTTGGGCAACGGACCCACGCATTAAAGAATTTGAGGAAAAAATCCGAGCTGTTATACAGAAGTTCAAAAGTAACTTACAGCCTGAAGGGCTGGAGGGAGATTACCTTGCTACAAGTCACATAAACTACAAGTCCCCTCATTTTCATCGATTTAGGAATGGGACAGTTTTGCATAGTTCAAATCACAATTTGTCAAAACTAAACAAATGAAAAAGAATAAAGAAATGTGGCAGATTGAGACTAATTTTCCAAGGACTCTTGTGTTATGTGCTTTTTCACTGTTTACCTTCTTCTACCACAAGCAGACACCAAAAATGAGCTCACTGATGCCTTTGTGTGTCCCTTATTGGTTATGTGACCCTCGCCTGCAGGTCATGGCGGTCTGCCTAGAGTCTTTTGCCAGGACTACACTTGTGGTCAATCAAACACGACACACCCCACACAGCCAGAGGATGGCATGAAAAGGAACATTTCTAATATTTACCCAAAGGCCTTTTTTTCTTCCTTTTTAATGACATGATTACAGTTTGACTTTACTTGAGTTGCTGAATGTTGCATTAATACAAACCTTTCCATCCCCACCAAGGACAAAATTATAGAGCGCAGCTCTGTTTGGCTGCTATCCCCACACAGTCTCCACTGGTCAAATTTTGGGGCGCAGTAGTAATATTTTACCAGCCCACACTGGAAAATACGACTTACTGATCATGCCATGAAGCTTATCTGATACGCTGAGTGAGTCACACTCAGCCTGCTTTGCAGTTTTAAAGCAAACCCCAAGGTGTCTCAGCAGCATGCAGCAGAAAATCCATTCAGCATATGTCACACAAGTTGGCAACATCCTCTGTAATGGCTTTAATGTGAATTTCACAGTGCATTACAATAAGGGAACATTTTTAGAATGACAAAAGAGTTGAGTACATAAGGATATTCACTCTAAAGCCTTCTCTACTACAGAACTAGTATGGAGGTAGCTTTCATCTCCCTGCCTTGAGAAACTTTAGTGGAACTATAAACCCTAGAAGTGGGAGAGGTTGGTGAGTAAAATACGATGCCTTATGGAATAACCCTATGTTTGCAAATGTTGGCCACTTCCACCACTTTGTACTTTCGCGCTCTGTATGTTTTAATGATGTTATCTTTTCTGCACAATTACTGCTGCAGGGGGCCTATAAATCAACAAGGAGGCTGCAAATTGAAATTAAACTATATAATTTCTTTATTACACCCGTCAAGGCTGGGTGCCAAAGCACATGTTGGAGGTGGCTTTTCAAAAGCTAGTGTAGGATGGTTGCCAGCACGAAAGCAGAGTCGTTTCATGCTGCTGGCCTCATTCCTGTGTGACTTGTAGCAGCCAGATGGGTATGTGTGATGTAATACAGCGTATGTATGTAATGCATATGTATGTATCCAGGTTAAATAGTGTCACACATACTGTCAGAGGTTGGGTCTTGACCATGCTCTCCTTATGTGAGAAAAACAGAGGCATTCCCTCACATTTTTATTGTAAGAAAGTTGTGCATGAAAGATAAAGATAGAGTTTAAGGGCATGGAGTCTAAGTGTCAGATGTGGAAAGGACAGTGTTACATCTCAGATCAGCTGAATTGAACGTACAAACCACTACCATCATGCATGGAAAAATGCCTCAGTAATTTCGAATCCAGCTTATTTTTTTTCTTCCCCTTGAATGGAAACTCCAAACCAAAATTTCCCCAAGCCACAGTCCAGACCTTCTTGGCATATTGATCTAAAATCCCTGGCATTTTTTCCCCATTTCATATCAGTGTAGTCTACTGGAATGATGCAAAAATTACAGAAAACACCTACCCAATCAGATCGAAACAGCTGCCACCATTTCTTGGTTCTCTGATGAAGCTCAGTAATGGCCTGATGAAGCCGTTTGGACTGTTTGGATTAGTGAAGACAGTTTGTGGTCACTGAGCCCAACTGATCATCTGATTTACTATAGTGCTTGTTTTTCCAGGTGTGGCACTCCATGCTTCGGTTCCAGATGCAATTTTGTTTTTTCTTTGTAACTTAAAATTACCATGGGAGTGAGGGGGAGGTACCGCAAGACTTCACTTAAGGAGTATATGACCTTTGATCTCCAGTTGGGAGACATAATAAAGAAAACTATAAATACCACAGGCCAAAATCAGCTACATATCCAGATGTATTTATTGCAGTTTTTGCATTATATATACTATGTCCACATCACTATTCTCGTTGCTGGTCAACATTTTTTTTGGGATACAGACAAAAATAACACTGAGACCTTTAAAAACCCATGAGTGAAACTAGGTCAGCTTCATGTTGACATGGGACACTCCTCACTGACCTCTGTAAATGGTATGAGCCCTGCAGCATCTGACACGAATATCTCTTAACGGCTCTGCTTCTTATTTGTCAGTTCATAACTTCCCTCTCCTTAGTTAATGGATGTGGTAAGAAAAGCGCTAAAAGCTAATTTCTCTTTGTTTTGACAGCTCCATCAGCTCTCAGCTCGGCTTTGGCTGTGAACACTTGTAGTCCTGTCAAGCATTTGGCCCGAGGTTAGATACTGAGAGCTTGAAGATATCCATCTGCACTCACAGGCTGTGTGCGTTGTGGAGTCACTCAAAATGCTTCCAAACTGTAAACATTTTCTACAAATATCATTTCATTCAATTTCAAGCATTAAATTAAATCAGAGCAGGTCATTTTAAACGTTTGTTGAGACTTTTCTCTCAGAAGACCAAAATCAGGGATAGAAATAAGAGATTATTAAGTAATTGTGGACTAATGCCTATAATACGCTTTCATACATCTACATAGGGGAGGGTGCTACGGAAGTTGCAATCTGTAACTACACTGCTAGATGCTGCTAAATCCTACAAACTACATGTGCCTGATAGACTTAAACACTAAAACTTCTGTGTTTGAATAGTTAAAGTTTGAATATTAATTGTTAATCCATTAAGATTTCTGTAGGCTTGGTAAATGTGAGGAAAAAAAATAGATGAGCAATAAGATTTCCACATTGCAGTGAGACGAAAACACACAATAGGCTCATTTGGCAGGGATTCAGATGTTAAGACATGCTTATTTTTCAGTGTTCAATGCGTTAAGGTGCCCCAGCAAATCTGCTGAATAGTTTGTTCCCTCTGCAAATTGATAATGCTTCTTAGCTGATAAGCTAAGTTATTTATATATTATTTATATATTTGAACAATAAGATAATATGGGGAGCTGAGCTGTGTTGCTAAACCCAATTTGATCCCAGCCTATGTATTGTAATAACATTATATTTGAATATGCATGACAAATGTGATTTATGTAGAGCATGTTTTGGCAGAGCAGACTGGATTTTTAGGCAGATTTCTGAAAGCATCCTGCTGTTTCATGGCATTCATATTTCTCCGTGTACATGGTCAAATTTAGCATTTTTATGTTATATAAAATGTTTATCTAATGTAGATTAGAAATAACAAGAGCTTCCTGATGATTCTGGATGTACATTTTACATTTTAGCTCTTAATTCACAGAGTATGCAGGGTTTCAGTGTCAGACATGACCATTAATAAACAGTTCTTTGGGTCAGCTGATCCTCTGATTATGGATGATCTCACTACGAGATGATTAGTTTTGGTGGTGATGTAGACTAATTTTCCAGCCCTCTGTCTGGCCTTTGACCATTCCAAAGGAGTGGGGTTTGACCCTTGGTGTCTTTCCTTTTGACTCTCTTTGATCTATTTTTATTACGTAAGACTTGACCTCTCCCCTGGCACCCCGAACATCCACTTTTATTTAGGCCACAGCCTTACATCAGCGAGAGCTTCAGCTCCAGTTTCCATGTTTACAAATGTCACCTATAGAGCAGTAACATGTTAACAGGAAGCACCAAGCTCAAACATTTTAAATTCATTTAGTCATTTTAAAGGATCAGTGTGTAGGATTTAGTGGCATGATTGCAACACCAATCACATCTGTATTTGAGGACCTGGGACAGAGATCGGGCCTGAAGTGTGTAGGAGAAACTATGTTGGCCACAAACCTTGCGTAAAATGATCTATCTACAGCCAGTGTTTGGTCTGTCCATTCTGGGCCACTGTAGAAACATGGTGGTTCAACATGGCATCCTCCATGGAAGGCTTTTGTACATAAAAACATCTCATTCTAAGGTAATAAAGCTCACCTCATTCTCCAGGGCGAGTTGGTACAGGTTCAGGATCTCCAAAACAAGACATTTATCCAGGTTTATTACTTCAGTATTCCAGATAATTATAAAATATAAAAGTAAAGCCCTGCTGGACCATCTTGCAACCTACTTAAATGATGTCGAGAGCTTAAAATAGACAATTGTTACCAACGAACGCCTGAATTGTAAAACCTGATTTTAGCCTCTCACTTAGTGTCAAAGAGTACATGAATTATCTCCTCAGCTATAAGGCATGAAGAATTGGAAACTCTTAAAGCATTTTTCCATCTGTTTCATAGTGGACACTCGCAGTGCGCTTGCCACCACCCCAGACATGCCTAAAATTGAATACACATTTTTCTGTGAATGTCAAAGAGAATACAAAGGGCCATAAATCATTTTCATCCATACAGTGCTCAATGATTTTACAATATTCCTTTAACCTGTCTCACATTGTCTCTATATCTGTCATGGAAGGATGACCTATTTGAATTTCAGGGCATATACAGTTTACTTGTATATGCATTGTGTGATCTGGTCCTGGCCACTGCTGCTAACACACAGCAGCATCTGCAAATACACACACTGCAACTGCTCCTCACGCAGTTGCTGGCCGAAGTGAAACCAGTTGCTTTTCAATGTGACTTTGCAGCCCACACAAAACGTCATTGGCATGCCCCAAATGTCAGGACGTGTGTGAATAGCCGAATGAATGGAAAACCTAGTTGCAGCAGGCTGAAACTCCTCTAATAGCCAGCTGGGTTCATCAGGTCTGTGCCTCTGATTCCTTTAGCAGGGCCTTTGTGCTGGAATTGGCCCTTTCCTGTTGTTTTTTGCACCATGAGTTATGTAAGGCTGGCTGAGTGAGAAGTTGGACATCCAGTTGTCTGGACACTTGACTGCCTCTCCTTCACCCAGACAGCTACAGTAGAAGACAGGCTTTGAAACCCCAGAAACTCACCCTGTCTGGTTGCTATTCTCATCACCTGCAGGTTGGCCCGTGTCAAACACTGTGCGCCTTTTTATGTTTTGTCTCAGCGTGTTACCGAAAGTGATGAAAGGCCAATCAGATTGGCTAAACTGTGTTAATTTTGGCCTCAAGTTCTCTGTAGAGTTCCCCCTCTTCTCCAAGTCCTGGAAGAGCTTTATGAGGGGAGATCAGTTGTTGTGTGGAGGCCCGGGCTGATTTCAGTAGGCTGCAGTGGAATGAGGAGGGGGTGGGTTATGGTTTTCCAAGGCCAGGGACTGGAACTGGTTCTTGCTTGTGTAAAAAGAGAGTGATTCAGGCACTGCGTTGAATACTTGTAATGTGATGGAATCCAGTCAAAGTCTAAGCGTGCCATGGAGGGTGGGAGGCAGAAGAAGAAGAGTGCATTGTCTTCAGAGAGTCATCCTGTATGGAGAGGGGAGGCTGTGAAGGGAAAGGAAAGAGAAGGGACTGGAAAGAGAATTCCTGCCCGTCATGTTTCATTTCTAAGTGATGAGAGCTGTGTGTTGAACAGAAATTACTGGTTACGGTTGCTTCTTGCTGCTAAGATAAATTCCTAGAAGAAATACACAAAAAATTATTTTCTGATGGAACAAACACAGGGAACTGAAGGCTTACATGTGCTTCGACAGAGACGGAGAGGTGGATTATGGGCTGGATAATTGTGTTTGTTGAACTGATGCTAAATTATTCGCCCACTATCCGAATCCCTTTGTCTTTTTTACTTTTTTTTTTTCTTTTTGTGTTTACAGAGCCCTTTTTCCTTTTCCCAGAGCTCTGTTGCATATTTAGTTCTTTGACGATCATCTTTTCCATTGCAGCAGTTATTTTAAAAGTGGGCAGGGTTTGCAACAGCTCAGGCTGCAGCATGAACATGGTTATTGATTGGCACTGCCAGACCCCCTGTTCAACGGAGTTTTCTTCTTCTCCTCTATTGGTTTCGTCAGTTGCTTGGCTGCTTCTTGTGCTGCAGCATGAGTGTGTTAATAATGCAGCTTTGCTCCTTTGGCTTGGAAATCATCAGTAGGAACAAAACCCAAGGGTGCAACCTAAGTAATAAAACTGACTTGCTCTCCTGTTATGTGGATACTTATAGGTAACTTACAGTTTGTGCATAAACTGAAATTAAATTCTACTCTTTCCATGGAAAGCCATTAACTTATTAAATACCACTCCGGGAAGGAAGCAAGAAAGTTGAAACTAGCGGTCTCATTGCTTAAATATTGTGCTGTCAGTCCTTTTTCTACAGCTTGTGGTCAGATACCACATCCAGTCATATAAATTACTCTGTCTCCTCATGAGTGTACTGTATGTCTGTGTACATGTGTTGCTGTGCAGGGCTGTCTCACTTGATGCTGTACTGGTCCTTCAGAGGACACTCACCTCATATAATGACTTGTGTTAGGCCCAGACTAGTGTATTTCCAGTGTATTGACAAATTGGCCATTGAGATTCAATATAAATCAAAACATGAAGCCAAACCCATGATACTGGTTATCCTCACATCATGGTTTGAGATGAAATGTTTGGTTTACCTTGACAGAGATGTTACCAAGACTCCACTGTTGCCAGTAACAAGTTCAAATCTCTTCATGTTTGTGTTTGTACATGCTCTGGCTGCTGGGAAACCGAGGTGTAATGAAAGCATTGATGATTGTTCTGATTGGTATTCAGTACAGATGCCCAGTGTTGGGCAAGCTACAGTCCTTTGAAACTGTAGGTGGTGAAGCTACAAGTTACCCCTCATTGGAAGCATTCAGCAACACTGCAGTTTTGTAGAAAGCAGCAACTACATTACAAGCTACTCAGAAAAATTAGCATAGAACACTGCAGCTATTTCACAAGAAAGATCTCCTGTAATTTAATAAAATAAATCTTCATTATTTTGTGGTGTAAGTCAGAGGCTTCAGCTCAGTTTGATACACTTACCTGACACATGAATGACACAGAATAATTTTTTATTTAATTCAATATAGTGTTGTTCTAGCATCAGAAACTTGTAGGAGAAAACAATCACAGTACATTTATTAGACTTTGTCTGATCGTAGTCTTGGACAGATATTGATTGAAACAAGACTGTTATCCAAATGAACAATCTCTCTATCTTTGAGTGTAAAAAGGCAGACACTTTTCTGGTAACAAATTGCTTCACATCAAAATCTGTGGTTTCTCTCTTTTTTAACTCTGCCTTTGTGACCATTTAAACTCTGACCAAGTGGCGACTATTGTAATGAAATTCTAAAAATGAATCTCTTGTTATTGGCGACTGCATGTTTTTGTTTCTGTGATGGCCTGTTGAACTTCCCAGCTTTAATTAAATTGATATCTCAAATGTCCCAGCATCTGGTCTGGCAGAAGGATCCAGTGTGTTAATTTTGGAGTGATGCTCCTGTTTGAACCTATTTTGTAAAGTCATGGATCACGGGGGAGTTCTCCCATTGAATAGATGTGTTTCTTTTCTATCAATGGCAGACTGTGTCCTGGACATTTGTTTGTCTGCTTTTATGTACCATAGGTTTCATACTGTGCTGGACGTTCATGTACAAAACTTTCTGTGTATGAACTCTATACTACATGTCATGCTAACTGGGTGTGTGTAGCAATACCACAGTATGTGAGAGTGACACAGGATTACATCATTAAGAGAGCTAAATGTGTCTCTATCTGTGTAAATGTGGGTTGACTGTTGGTGTACAGTTACTGTAATACCCCCTGTCTGAGAGGCATGCAGCTTCACATTGCTTGCATAACCCTTCTTGTTGCACAACCATTGTAATACAGTGTGCCAAACAGCTCTGGGTAAATGAGAAAGTAATCAGTCTAACACTAACAGTTTTCTGGGCTCAATGACCGCTCCAGCTGGCTGATTGCTAGAACAGGTACGGAGATGGATAATGTCTTAGTGCTATGTCTGCACTGAACAGTTCATTTTAAAGTCTAATCCTTATATAATTTAGGATTGTATACAACGCAATTGTTCCAGGTTGAATTAACCAAACTCTGTGATTTGATTTATTGAATTATGTCCCAATCAGACCTTTCAGTCTGACCTATTGGTTTTTTTACTCAAAAATCTAAAAAACGTAATATTTGTATGGTTTTTAATTGGGCATTTCAGAAAACTGAAGCAGCCCAAGCTGACTAAATACTTCTAGTAATCTAGTTCTTGAAGACCCTAAGTGGTATCTCTTTAGCTGCTTCATCCCCTTTGTGTATGCATGTCTTGAAGAGGTTTACATCAGCTATGACATAGTTGTTTAAGGATCACTAGTAGATATTGGGGTTGGAAACCACTGGCACAGAACATCTACAAGACCTAAGAGATCATTTTTGTGCCCATCATGTACTGGCTCATTTCGCAAATGAGCCCAGAAATCTGTTAATATCCTTTGAATAATGTGTTATTTTCTTAACAGTGGAATGATATTGTAAATTCTTGCATGGGAAGACATGTTTTTTGTAACCCACTGTGTGGTACTTTGGCTTAACTTCTCAGCAATTACATTTGTTCTCAGTGACATTTCAGAGGCTTTTACAAAATCTCAGACATTTTTTCTGTGAAAGTTCAAGTTACTCACTGCAACAAAACAAAGAATTGTCTTCTTCACTTAGCTGACATTTACCTCTTCCCTCTGGACAGTCACAATGCAAGATGTTGGCTTTCATTCACCTCCAATTAGGCGCTTAGGCACAAATTTAAAAAATCAAGTGGAAAATCCCCCGTCATATTTATTCTCAGGGGACACAGACCAACCGTAAAAACCTGTCTGTTGTGGCAGATTTGGAGCTTAATTAGTTGGAGAAATCTCATAGTGCGTGACTGTGACCTTTAACACTACTTTCACAATCTTTTCTCAATGATTTGTGTCCACTGTGTCAGTTGAACCTTATGTGGCTTGCTAACTGAGGGCGTTCAGCACAGTGAAGATTAAGGTTATGCAGTGGGGGTGAAGAATGGTGACTGGTGGTGTTTTGTGTGGACACGGGTCAACAATCGGAGGCCGGCTTCCTCATGGGGCTCAGAGTGTTTTGGGCTCATGGTGTGGAAAGCAGCTTTTCCTCCTGCCAGCTCCTGCGGCCTTTCCACAGTCCCTGGGGTGTGTTTTGTGTCGGGCTGCAGGTCAGCGGTGGTGCTGTTTCAGGCCATCAGGTTGTTTTCTTTACCCTCTCTGTCCTGGCCACACTCTCTTACAGGAGGAGCCAGACATGGCAACTCAATGCTTTGTGGCCCTCCTCTCATCTAGAAAATGAGGCGACTGCTATTCATTGTGGTTATATCAGCAGCAGGAGTCTGTCAAACACACACATTTCAACTCTCATCAATATGAGGAGAAATATGCGATTCCTCACTTGTATACCAGCACTTCGTTGCTTGAGGGTCCACATCGTGAGTCAGCTGTAACTCCACAAATTGAGAGTGCTTAAAAAGAAGTTATTAAGCAAACACAGAAGTCGAAAGAGTTAGAAGTAATGGATGAAATGGTAAATAAAAAATAAAAGTGATAGTTAGCTAGAAATAATGTTTCAAATAGTTAGCTAAAAGCAACAGATAAACAGTTCACATAATAAGCTAAAGCAGTTAAAATGAACAGATAAATCGTGAAATAACTGGAAGTGATGTATAAATGGTTGAATCTAGGGATGTGTCAGTGTTAACCATTCATTGATTAACCTCCAAGAATATTTTTGAGCAGTTATCCATGTTTGTCCATGTTAATTAACATAATGTTACACACTCAGCTAACGGCTTTGCTAGCTACCAGTCTGAGGTAAAAAATGAAGCATGCTAAATGAAACTCGGTTTGGGAACATTCCCAATAGAAAGGCAACTAAGTCAAATGTGTTGCTATTAGTGGAAAGAGTTTCATAAAAGTGGTTAAAATGGACCTCTAAAAGTATGGATAAACAGTTCAAATATTTAATTAAAAATGATGGATAAAATAAAATTGATAAATGCTGCAGTTGAAATAAAGCGGTTATTCATCTGCCATGTCAGTGGGTGTACTTCTGGAAAAAAAAGAAGACGCTCGGGCCACGTGTTGTTTTTCTTTTATGTTAGCTTAACAACCGTATAAGTATGGGAGGGTGGGCTTTTCCTTTAACCCTCAACCCAAACCCTAACCCTAAACCAGCAGTAACCCCTTGAAGAAATTTAAACAGGCCAAAATGACTTCATTTTGCAACAATGTTCTCACACCAAATATGTAAAATACAACTCTCTCTCTTTCTTCTCCTTTGTCTCCCTCTCTCTCTAACACACACACACACACACACACACACAGCCTGGCGATCTCTGCGGATTGTGGGGAAAAGGCTTTCATATCATACACATCCCCGTGACAGCTGCTGTATACTGTCACTGATCCAGAAATTTCTTTCACCATTTCAAAAGATCATCATTATCTTAACAGTGATGAAGGATTTAAAACAGCACAACGCTGCACATCCTGAGATCCTGTAGATTAGCTCTTTGCTGCTCTAGGTACTGTAGATGCCTAAAGTGATTTCTTAGAGGAGTTTGGTGTTTGTGTCTGTGTCTGTGTGTGCGTGCGTGCGTGTGTGTGTGTGCGTGTGTTAACTGTTAAAAGGTGTCACAGGCCCTCCTGTTGCTTTACTTTATTGAACTTGTCAGGGTTAAGGGTCATGAGGTCGACAGCTCCTCTAAAAGCGCAGAGGGACAGAGAATTAGAATTGGAGGAGGACAGGAATAATGGCAAGCGGAACCTGAAATGTCTTTAGTACCCTTCGGGTTGACAGAGATTAAGCTTTACCACCAGCCTGCCTGTCTGCTTTGATCCATCTTGTAAAGTTGTTTTCCAACTATCATAATGTGGGGTCAACCTTTCAGCCCCAGTGCTGCTATTTCCCCCCAAATTCTGGCAGTGGCTCATATCCTCCTGGCTTCAGGTAAACACACACAGCAGGCTGCACTTTCTCCCTTCTTTCTCCTCTCTTGCTCACATCAACTGTATGAAGACAAAAGTAGTCCAGCTCCCTACAGGTCCCTCACAGCTGTGCAGACATTTTTTTTAAGACTCTTTAAATGATCAACCCATGGTGAATTTGAAGCAGCATACATTCTCGTGCACAGATGTGCAGATGTATGCAGATGTCATTATATTGCCAGAACAGTTGAGAGGTCTTTAAAATGACAGATGCCAGATGTCTGTGGCCTAGTGACCTTTATGTGACCTGCGGACCTTTGCACAGGGTGAAACGTGTGTCTTTTAAAAGCTTCACAACTATCAACAATCAGTCCCTTTAAATCAGTCATTCTTTCTCTCTCTTCTATCCCTTCTCCTTTTCTTTTCTCTACTTTTTTGTCAAATGTTGGGCTACAACTGCAACTTTAGCAATTCATCTGTTTAATTAATGTTTAATTTTTTTTGTTGGACCGGCGGTCCAAAACCCAAAGATATTCAATGCTAGAGAGCAGAGAAAAGCAGCAAATCCTGATGCTGGAGAAGCTGAAATCAAAGAAAGGATGAGAAAGAGCTGCTCTTTTCCCCCACTCCTTTATGTTTTAGCGTTACAACCACTAGCAGAATTATATGCGAAAGGTCAATATAGATTTAAATTATTTGCAGATCATCTTTTGATGTACTTAACTTGCTTGGAAAATCCATACTGCCTTATTTTATAATATGTATTAGGTTTTAGTTTATAAAATTAATATGGAAATAAAAGCAAATAATGCTAGTAGAAAATATAACAAAAAAACATACAAAATTCAAGACATAACACATGAGATACAGTAATAATGCAAAAAATGTATTGTCATAAATCAGAAACACTGGCAAATCATTTTCAGTCGATTAACTAATTGATTAGTTTACATTATTGTAATCTCAATTTTAATGGCTCTTTAGTCATGGCAAAATGTAAAGCACTGGTGTGAGCATTAAGTGTGACATCATTCTTATTACTCTAAGTACTTTTATTCCAAGAGATTAGGGGTAAAATGTAGATCCAACTGTTCTGGCTGCATAAATAAAGTAAGTAAAAGTTCCGATTTTATGGTGTTTTATACTTTGACACAAAAAAAACAACCCATATTCTTACTGTCAGTATCACAATATATCCCCGTATATAGATTCATACCCTCTGTATTATGATGTGTATCATATTGCCAATACACAGCCCTACAAGAGGTAATACTGCCAGTTTCAAGGGGTAGTTTCATTTGTATGTAGTAAATAGTATAGCCAAAGTTATGCCCTCAGCATACTGTAGTGTCTCTAAATGCCAAAGTAGCTGAAAAGGCGACCAAACACCTGAAAAACCAATGACACGCCCATCGGTTATGCTTTGTGTTTAGTACTAGCTAGTTAGCAAAGGATAGCATGCTAATAAACTAAACCTAGGTGACAAACAAGGTAAACATTGCCTGCTTAATATCAGTGTGTTAGAATTGTTATTGTTAGCATGTTAGCACGCTGATCATTTATTTAGCCCAAAGCACCACAGTGCAAGTATCGCTTCACAGAGACACTAGCCTGGCTGTAGACTTTCTTTTTCTGTCTGCAGTGGTTACTGGTGTTAAGTGGAAACCCATGCTGACAGTGTACTCTACCTCATCCCCGACCTATCAAAGCATTTTTATGTGACACTTTTATATGTTTCTTTTCATCTCACTATATCTTATTCTTACTTTTGACAATGTGTCATACTGTTTTCGTTTGACACTTCCACAGTACAAGCATTGACTTGGGATGGGTTTTACTTTATGAGCAGATTCTTACAAATAGTGATGTTTTTACTGTCACTGGGACATGAAGGAGATGTTGCCCCCTATACTATTACCAGATGGGTGTGTTGGGTAGGAAAGATCTTGCAGCTGGACCCCACGCATAGAGATGATCTCTTTATCCTGGGATTGTCCCAGAGGGAAGGACGTTGGTGCCAGGGAGCAAGGGAAGGATAGAGGGGGGGTTGGTAGAAGGGGGTAATGCTGAGATGAATTAATATTTGGGGAGCCTCAAGGGTCGTTCCAAAGCAAACTCCCTGCAGAGGCCCTGGGCTCTGGGCTCAACATTAAAATCCCAGGTTCCATCAGTATTCAATAAAGTCTTGGTCAGAAATAAGAAAAGAAATAGCAGCTTAACTTCAAACAGTCTCTGAGTTAGAGCTTAAAGCTGTTTTTCCCTCAAATCTTGGATAAGAAGTTTTTAAGTACAAAGTGTTCATGAGTTATTTGAATTCTTGTGTTGCCATTGTTGTTGCCAAGATTATTTTAGTGACATTTTACTTTACTAGAGTTGAGCCTGACATTTAAACTTGGGGAGTGAGAATGAGGAAGACAGTTTACTAGGGTGTCCGTGAAGCCTTTTTGAATATGTAAAAAGCATGGTCTCTTTCTCTTCTCTCTTTCTTCTGCTAACTTTACTTATTTTATTTGTTTTTCTATGTTCCAGGGGGCTGTTCATCACTATTCATGACCGTGGCCATATTTCTACACTGCTCCAGAACTGGCCAGAAAAGGACATCAGGGTAAATTATATCAACTTCATGTTGTTCTAGCACTCCCAACTCACAAAACCCTTGGAAACTAAGTGTTGCTCTGTAAGACTGCACAAATAAAGCAGAAGATAACAATGTATGTGTGCAAAAATGCAAAGTGTAAGAATACCGGAAGTTTTTGGTCGATTGGCCCAGTGGTCAACACAAATTGAGTGATGAGAGATACTCAAATGAGTAAATTATAACCCTATTAAATGTTGTGTGTGTATCCAAAGTCTGATGCAGCTTATTCCTCTGTGCTATAGAGCTCCTCTCCAACAACGCTCAAAAACACAAAACAGAACAACTCTCTTGCACTGGGTGACATGTTCTTTCATTACCAATAACATGGGCACTGTCTCCATGGAGGTGTAAACACATGCATGCAAGCGTCCCTAAAATAACTCTCCCAGTTTCCCAATCATTTAGATTTTTAAAAAGGAAACTATATGTTTGTAACCTACTTACATATGCTCTTAGTAGGAATAAATGGGCTTGTGCTAAAAGCCAGAAGAGACGAGGAGTAGAAGTAAGATACTGAGAGGCTAATGTATTATTGGTTTTGGTCTTTACATGGAATTTTGTGACAAATTTAAAAATATAGAACATGACCAGGCTCGTCATTGAATGTAGATTACCATACAATATTGTTTTTTAATATGTAAGGATGATACAACATCAACAATCAAATGTCAAAGTAAATCAGCAGTAGGATGTAGCAAAAAAGTACAAATAGAAACCAATCCAGTAATAACACATGTTGCTATGGTGTGGAAAAGGCATAGATTATCTCTATGGAGTTACACTCCCAAAAGAGATGCTTTCACAACTTTAGGATAAACTATCTTGAGTGAAAGCAGTCCTCCATACTTAAAAAGAAAAAAAAACAGAAGTTAGTGTTGTATAAAAGCACTAAAGATAGTGTTTAAAACTCCTGCACACTACTTTACCTTTTTGTGAGTTGAAGGTGGTGGACCATAGACCTGAATGCAAGGTTTCTCATGTGAAATTACAAGTGAAACTGTGCCACCTACATTGAGTTAACATTTCATTGTGATAAAAAACACAATGTTTTTATTAATTTTTGAAATAAAAGGCCTGCCATCTTACACCAGGCTGATATTAAAACTAGTGAGTGATCTAAATCCAGTGATCAGTTTGGGATTTCATATTTCAGTATTGGTTGTCTTGACTTGCTGTATTGGCCAATTTCCCAAAAGCCTGAAATATTCCTTTAATCTTCTGTATAGAGCAACTATGTGCAAGTCATAATCTAGTCATATTTAGAATGACGAAACCAGGAGGCATTCCTGGCATGTCAAATATACCTGCAGCCTCAGCCACCTGTTCACAGCTGTCAACAGCAGGGCATTTACCTCACTGCTGACATGCCGCCTCCCGTTGTCAGGGTGGTCTTATCGTAGGACTCACCTAATATGGCCTACTTTTAACATTTCCATTGAGAGAAGGAGCCAAGGTAGTCATCCACTGATAAGCCTTGGCAGCCTTTCTGTCACATATTAACAAGTGGTAGTTGGAAAAAATAGCTGTTAATGGTATTAAGTATGGTCATTATGGATTTTAAACATTGAAATGGGAAAACTAATGATACTCTTTAAACCTGTCAGTTGGTGGGAGGAACAGGGCAGTAAAACCTTTATGCCAGAGTTATCTGCGTCACACCGATGCTGGAAAAAGAAAAACACTCAGAATTAGGAACATTTCAAATTAAACACTTCTGCTGCTGATATTAAGTGTTGCACAATTGATTTGTTTCATGCTGTGGAATCAACCCAGAGGAACGTATTTATTGCTTAATAAGTAAAGTGACTAGTGAGTGGAAAGCCAGGAGGGTGTAGGAGGACCTGGCTTACACTGAGGGGAAAAAACATGTTTCTGGGTAACAGGGTGGACTTGTTTTAGTAAAGAAGGTTTGAGCTCCTGACACATGGAGGCAAAACTGCTGCTTTATTTATTTTCTCATTAAATTAAATGCAAAAATGTGATATAAAATCTAATTTCAGAATATCCTGCATGTAGCAGCATAATACACAGATTTAAATTGAGGAGGTGGTTGATGTTGCTACTGTAGTTCATGGCTGACAGTTGTGTTGATTGACAGGCGGTGTGTGTGACGGACGGTGAGAGGATCCTGGGCCTGGGAGACCTGGGCTGCTATGGCATGGGCATCCCAGTGGGCAAGCTGGCCCTCTACACAGCCTGTGGAGGTATGCCACCACAGCAGTGCCTGCCTGTCATGCTGGATGTGGGCACAGACAATGAGGTAAGAGCTGAGGTCTAACTATAAGTGACTGTTTGTTTGCAGAATAATAAGCAACTTGTTATATTGTGTTATATTGTGTTATAACATCACAGACCAATTATTACAGGTGGGAAGTAACATTTTCTCATTAACTGTACCCCAGTATAATTTTATGCAGCTAGATGTACTTAATGCTTATGTTACAGAATAAATAACACAATATATAAAGTAGGTAAAATTAGCTTCAGTGAACCAGCCACAATATAGCATGCCATCTGGCAATGCTAATGGAAATGCTAACATGCTGATGTTTAGCAGGTACTATAATATATGCAATACCATGTTCACCATCTTAGTTTAGTATGTTAGCAAGCTAACATTTGCCAATTAGCACCAGCAGCAAGTAAGGATTAAATAATGGTATATAGATATAGGTTTGGGCAGAGCCAGGCTAGGTGTTTCACACTGTTTCCTTTCATTATGCTAAGCTAAGCTAACTAACTCCTGGAGTACAAACATAAGAGTGCTATCAATCTTCTTTCCTAACTTTTATCAACAAAGTGAAGAGGCTTATTTCCCAACTTATATTTTTGTAGTATGGTATTGTTATTTACTCAAGGAAAGGGAATTCATTTTGGAAACACTTGCAAGTTATCAGTGAAATACTAAGTATTTTTAGTACAGATGCTTTTCTTTTCTGTTGCTTACCTTCCACATAGAGGCCAGAGATGAAGGTTATTTTCAGAGCTGTGTCTTGCTCAACTCAAGGTGGATTACATTAAATTAGACCAAACTGTAACAATATCTTTGGGGAAATATGGTCATTATAGCCCCACATAGTAATGATCAAGTGTGCTTGGTCTCCCTGCTCACCTCTCAACTCTAATGCCCCAGACCCCTGAAACCCAAAATATTGCTCCAACAAATTAACATGCCATGAGAACATGATGGAGTATGCCAGAAGGGAAATGCTGTTTATCCACCGTAGCCAGGTAGACCTTGCCTCAGAAATCAGCCAAGGAAAAGAAAACAAATCTAGGAAACACCCTCTACATAACAGAGGTAGGCAGCTTCATTGATGGATGCCAGCTGGGAAAGCACCTCTCCTCTCTGCCAGCCTGTGAGTGTAGCAGCCAACAGAGCTACAGTTACCTACCTATGATCCATATTCTCTATGGCAGCATCTCTGAAAGATGATTCAAACTCTGGGCAGGGCAGCACATGAGCCCATAGCCTTAAACAGACCAAGAATAGTCTGTGTGCACTTCTATATATACACAACTTTCAGGCCTTGGCCAAAGGCGTGGCAGCCTCAGATGCCTGTGTGCCCGACAACAGCTGAGCTCAGCCTGTCAGAAGCTGTCCTTCATTTTCCAAGACAGTCCTCTCATGACTCAGTCCCTGGAGTTCAGTTTCAACCCTAGCAAATGTCACAAGTAGATTAAGGATGAGAGATGCTGCGGAGGATAGATGACTTTGCAAATAAAATTAAGCAATAAATGCAAGTAGCAAAAAGAATATGGAAGAGTTGGACAGATACCACTGATTTAGTGCAGGTGATATATTATCAATGCTATAGCATCCTTGAAGGCCTGAGATCCCTCTGTGACAGCACTTACCCAATACACAGTTTATCAAAGTTCTCCAGGTCACAGCAGAAATCCCCTTTCATTATAACAACAGAAACACTGCAGTCTTCCCAGAAAGCCTATAAAAGATATTACATCGCTACATTAGTTCTTTTTGTGCCATTGAAACTGGATTAAGAGAGGAAAATCGTCTCTAATTCTGCCAAGTCCTCCACCTTAGCTCTTTATCTTTATAGGCCTACAGTATGTAGCTCTACCTTTCGACCTCTTCCTCTACTGGCATCTCTATGTGATTTAAGTTTCCACATTGAGTGATTCTGGTTTAGGTTGATAATAGCATCTGCAGATTAGATTCTTGGGTGCACCGCAACAGCTTTAGACATTTATGGCTATCACAACACAACTTTAACAAGATGTCACAAAGTCTTTGATCCATGCTTGCCTCAGTCTGCCTTGTACCTAAGAAGAGAAAACACTTACTTGTGTGTGTATAGGCACGTGTGTGTCAGTGAGCATGGATCATTGACAGTATATATAATGGACAGAGCTTCCAGGTCTTGAAAGTAAGGCCAAGGCGGAAGTGTCTTAAATCCTGCATTATATGTAAAGGCCAGCAGGGGGAGTTCCATTGGCTGCAATAAAAAACAATACCATGCACTCGAATGGAGAAATTACTGACTTTTCACTTGATTTATTTACCCAGTAAACAGTTTCCTAATGAGTTTATGGTCTCAATCGCTAGTTTCATGTCTTCTTCCATACAGCATGATGTTCATTATTATGGTCCAATTTAGAGTAAAACAGACGATAAAGCCGCGTATGCTTTTTGGTGTGGCTACCTTATGATTGACAAGTCATTCTCAGATCAAACTGTCAAACTAGGCAGTGCTAAAATATGAATCAAGATTCTGTTACTACGTTGCCTATTTCACACCTAAAATGTCTTCAGAAACATATTTTAGTGTACTGCTTATCTGTAATACAAGATCATGTGTGATCAGGCAAACCGACATTGTTTTCTTCTACGGACAAGTCAAAACTGTGCAGCCAATGAGCGTAGATCACCTCTGATGTCTCTGACAAGAAGCGACGGTCAAAACGCCAAACTCAAGACATCAAAACGGTATTCCACAAACCAATGGGTGACTTCACGATAGGTTCACACTTGGCATGGATGCAGGGCTCATGGGTGTTGCAGCTGAGGTAGCACTGTTGGGCTTCAACCATAACAACTTCAAATAGTTAGAGATGTCATAGACATAGTTAAGCATACACATATTCACTTTCTTTCCAAGAGTTAAATGAGAAGATTGATACCACTGTCATGCCCGTGTTAAGTGTGTATTCTGGTTCTGTCTAAAGTTCAAAATAACAGTTCCTAACAGCTCTAGAGCTCACAAATGAACACATTGTAAATTGTTTGTTTAACCCATATACAAACATACATGTTAATATGGCAGTTTATGTTTTTTTTTTTTTTTCATAAATGTTTTTTATTCATTTGACATGCAAAAGTAAATGCAATGGGAAATAAGGACTTTTTCCTTTTCCAAAAACAACAACAACTACTAAGCATTTCATTTGTCCTGTAGTGTCTTTAATTTGGCTCTGTAATTAATCATACAGCCCCAAACAGAATCAAATTTTCCAGGTGTCCCCCTCAGATGATGCTTAATTTTCTCCAGGTCTAAGTACAGCATGAGGTCCTTAAGCCACATGGAAGCTTTGGGGGCAAATGGTGACTTCCTAGTTTATGGTTTTAGGAGAAGTTACACGCTCCTGTAATGTGATTTCTTTTTTCAGTATCAAGTTAACTTGGTGCAGGTGCTGAAGGAGTCAGGGAGATAGGTAGTCCCTATTAAAAAAGAAACTAAAATACATACAAAACATTGTTGCAGTTGTTTAAAGGCACCTTTGACAGAGCTGGGCTGAGTAACAGAAGTAATATAATGAGAAGGGTAGACAACTGCCTTTGCTGTACTTTTTGAGTAATGTAATAATTTATTATTATTAATTATTTCTGAAATTGTGATTTATTACACTGGACACAAGACTTACTGTAATACTAATTACTGGAATAAGCTTATTTCCCAAAATGTTCAATTATTAAGGAACTAGTGGTCCATCAGCAGAACAGAAATTACATATATATATATATATATATATATATATATATATATATATATATATATATATATATATATATACATTTATATAGCACAGGGACAAGCGACACACACACACACACACACACACACACACACACACACACACACACATACATACATACACAATATTGCTGCTTATGCAACTTATGCAAAAGAAATGGCTATAAAAGAGATTTTACTGTAGTCTCCCTGGCTCTGGCCAACTTTTCCATTTTTCTATTATTCTGAAGAGATGACAGGCTAAATGAGTTGTAATTGGATAAATGGTCAGTCTGTGTGTGTAGTTCTTCTGGACTGGCTTTATATGGGAGGCAGGCTAACCTGCTGCCCCTCGGTACCCCGCCTCACTCTGCAGCCCGTACTGTGAAGGCATGATGGGAGCAGATGGAGGTGGGAGGCTATGAGGTAGTGGTAGCTCTAGCTAATTATTAAAATGACTGCTATTATGGGATTATATTTGTCCTTGAGTGGATATGGGGGTAGACAGAGGAGAGGCAAGCAGGCAGACATCCAAACAATGAAGCAGGCAGACCCCCTGACCAAGGCATACTTTGTTTTGTTTTTTCTGTTATCAACATTTTGGGAAACACACACATTTGCATTCTTGCCAAGAACCAGATGAGAAAACTGATAGAACTGTCATGTCTGTAAGGTAAATATGTCAATGTGCCAAATGTTGGTTACCTAGCCTTGCAAAAGACTGGAAGCAGAGGGAAACTGCTAGCCTGACTCTATCCAAAGGTAACAAATATTATAAAAATGATTTGGTATTTGTTTAATCTGTACAAAAAGTGTAAAAATGGCACGTTGTGCATTTCTCCCTGTTTGCAGTAAGCTAACCAGCTACCGGCTATACTGTAGCTTCATTTTTAGCATACAGATATGATAGTGGTATCAATCTCATCTAATTTTAATCAAGAAGGTGAATTAGCATATTTTCCAAAATGAACTATTCCTTTAATCTTTTATCAGATCATGAGAAGGTTAGGGGCGTCAGTAAAATGTCTGTTATTTTTTCAGTACAGGAATGTGGTAGCTGTGTAATCTCGTGTGAGACCCAGCATTAAACTCTCACTACCTGGACAGCTCTTATCTTTTGCTCACATACAGTGCACACATGCAGACATCTGCAGGGAGAGAGGCACACACACACACACACACACACACACACACACACACACACACACACATAGAGAGAGCTTGAAGAAAAACAACCAGTTTTTTTCTGCATCGTCCTGTCATCTCCTTGGACAGTATCTGTGTGTGTATTCCTGGGCCTGATGTCACCTGGAATAACCTCAACACACACACCGAAATGAGAGTCGGTGATGTCATCCTGGACAATATGCTGTTTGTGCGTTTGTACTGGGTGGGCTTTCACACGTCCAATGCCGGGTGTCCTTTACCTCACACTGGTCCTGGCTTTTCGAAATCTCTGCCCTTGTTCCACATCTTTGGCAAAATTCATTGTTCATAGATGCTGCAGTCACACCTTTAACACTGAAAGTCCCAAAAGTCCAGCACAACACAGTCAAATACAACTTCACTATTAGTCCAGCAGTCATCAGCTTGGAAACTGTTGCAACAGTGAAAATGGAGCTTCTGTGTCTCTAGCAATCATGAACTGTAAAGCCATACACAGGGACTAATCCCTTCTGAGAGAAAAGGGTCTGTACAACACAAAGGACAGCTTAGCCAATCAACAGTGGATAATCTGGGACAGAAAGACGACTCATGTCAACAGTTCAGCACAGTGTCAACGAGGTCAGCCCAAGTGAAACTCACTCAGGACTATCACTTATAATACAGCTCACATTATCACTCAACAGAAGGCCCATTTGCTGTAAGTGAAACTCCACTGCAGAGGTGAACAACTCTTAAAGCTATTTTTATCTTTCTCCTTGCATGCTCTTGCATCATCTTGTGAAATTACCACCAAAAGCTCCCTCTGATATCAACCCACTTCTCCGTGGGATCACATGAAAATGTTTTGCTTGTTTTGGTTACAGTCAAACTTGGCCACCTCTAGCATAATACTGCCCATTAAAAGCTTGCCAGGAAATGAGTTGTCAACTTCAAATAAATATTGCCTCAAATAAACCTCTTTAGCTGTTCTTGGACATCGCAACCCTTGACCCTGCCATGGAAAGGTGGCCGCTGCCATCTCCAAGCCGCGCTCATCTTAGTGGCACCCTCTAATTATCCCTCTCCAGAAAGGTCGCCTGTCCCAATGAGGCATGACAACGCTCCAGCTCAGTACCTCACCCTTTGGGATCAAAATTCCCTGGTAGTCAAAGTTTACAGAGTGTAGAACATTTAGATTATGAGTATAACTTCCAAAATCTGTCTAGGTGGCGATCTACAGCTCTTTGTGTGTTGAAACCCGGCCATGTTATGTCAGACAGGTGCAGCATGTCAAAGATTAGATGAAATATGTACCAATAGCAAAGTCTGTTACCAATCTATCACTGCTAGGTAGCGTTTACTTCCATCTAATTCATCTCAGTCTCACTCTCTTTCATTCTCTGTGTCTGTCTCTCTGTCTTACACACACATGGCTTCCCATCAACCTCTGCTCTTAATTTCCTCACCTCCCTGCTGTATCCCTCTCATTCTTCAAAATGCTAAGGTGCAAAGGTTCACTGCTGCTGCTGCTGCTCTTTCATCTCTGTCACACTGTTAGTTTGCCTTTGAAGGACTGTTTAGTTGATGTGAACAATGCCCCAGCCTTGTGTCCTATGGCCCCTCTAGTCACATACATGCATCATTCCAATTGATCCACCTCGAGGACTTTATTGAATTTCCATCTGTTCTTCCTTCTATTCTCACTTGGAGATGGTAGTGTTGGTCTGTTTGTCTGTTGGTCCACCACTTTGGTCCAGACAGAAATATCTCAACACTTGGATGGATTGCCGTGAAATTTTATACAGACATTCATGGTCCCAAGACGATGAATCCAATTTACTCTGACTTATCCTCCAGCTAAACTACAAGGCTGACATTGTTCTGGCATCTCTCAACAACTATTTGATAGATTACCATGAAATTTAGTATAGACATTCATGTCCTCCTCAAGGTGGAGAGCAATAACTTTAAATTTTGTCCAATACTTTATTTAAGTTTATTTAATACCTGCAAAATGAATGATATTCCTATCAGCTTGTACTTTGTGTTTAGTGGTAAAAAAAATGGTGAAGATGGTTAAGTTTTTGCTGCTTAACATCAACATGTTAGTGTCATTGTGAGCATGTTAGCATGCTGACAAAGCACTACCTGAGTAAGGCCCCACAGAGATGCTAGTGTGGCTGAAGACTCTTGTGGCTTCAATTCTCACTTGCTTATGTAGTTACTCTCTAGACTCAACAACGTCCCTAGAATGCTGGCCATGATACAACCAGATGCTAACCACTCCAAAAATCTGAAGCTCATGATGGCGGAAAAACTGGAACAAATGTGCACAGAAAGATGTAACATTATATTCTTATGATATACAGGAGACACAATAATTCATTCGTCCAATGTAAAAATTATGTCTCGCCTAAAATCACCGTGTGTAAAGTGAGTCACACACACGGTTCACATTATAGCAGAGGTCTAGGTCTATAGAAACACAGGTGTGTGTTAGTGTTCACATACTGTATATATCTCTCCTCTCTCTTTAATTTTCATAGCTAGCAAATGTCAAGACTGCACAGAAATCGCACATACAAACTCTTCAGTCTCATACATTCACCAAGTTTCTCCGTTGCTCCTGGTACAGACAGGTTTATACTTGTACATACACACACATACACCCATGGATCATTTTATTTTAATTTAGTCATTGAAATCTGATGATGTTGAAATACCCCTGATTATGTCATTGGGGGCATTTGGGCTTAGAGAGTGAACACTGTTAACACAAAGCCTGTGTGAGTTTGAAAGACAGGCAGGCATTTACTAGGCTTAGATTGTTTATGAAAAGACACCTGGAAAGGAATGTGCCATTTCGTTCTAACTATAGGAAAATAGTCTTTGAATAGAACCATTCCAATGCATCTTTAGTAATTATTAATTCATTATTGATTTATAATTATTCCTATGTTGAGTTGTATTCCTGACTGTAAACAAATTTCACATGTTCAGCTGACCTGCAGTGCACTGACTAAAGACTGACGAGGTTATGCTAACCAGTTTTAGCATTTTTATTATTATTATTATTTTAAATGATTTGGGGGAATACTGCTGCATATGTAAAAAAGGAAAAAAAAGTTGTATAAACTCTTTTGTGGATTCAGAAGGAGCTGTCCTAAATGTGACACATTTCCTCAAGTGATGTCACTTGAGTCAGCATTAGTTAGGGCTGAAGTTTAAAAATGAAAGAAATCTGGTGATGGGGAGTGCTTACCAGACATCTGTAGTCCATTTCTAATCTCTGCTGGATGGCGCTACTAGGGGCTATAACAAAGCTGAATCAATGACCAAAATGTTAACAGCCACAATGCATTTTGGGTAATCAAGGCATCATTTTTTTAAAAAGGAACAACAATCTGTTAAATAAAACAAAACACATCTCTTATTTGTGCGGCATTAATTTATGTTTAATTGAAATTGTGCACAATGAGTCAACAATAACTGACTGTTAAACAATTGTCTTGTAGATACGTGGAGTAACTAACTGGCACAGTTGCCCATCGCTGCTTTAAACACAATATTAAGTTGAGATGGAACATTAAAAGCAAAGTTTCTCTGCTTCTCCTTCATATCCTGTCCTTTACCTCCATGTGTTTTTGCAGGAGCTGCTGAAGGATCCTCTTTACATTGGGCTGAGACATAAAAGAGTCCGAGGCCAGGCCTATAATGACCTGCTGGATGAATTCATGAAGGCTGTGTCGGACAGGTATGATCATATTGGCCTTCAATTCATCACATGCCCACTCCCTTTATGCTGTCTGCTATTGTCATTCAAATACAGACAACATATGGTGCTGTTAAAAGAAATATGTTAAGCAGTTTAACATAGTCAGTGCATGCGGTGTGATGTTGCCAAATCTTGTGGGATTCAAGGGTCTGGAACTTCAGTCATCGATGATTTGGTTTTACCTTCTTTGAAGTACGTTTTGGTTGCCAAGCAATGTCAATCAAAACTCTGCTTCCTGGCTGAATGGCATTATGCGCTTATTGAAAAGTGATCAGAGAGCCTCGGTAACCATCAGTGCTATTGATTTCAGTGGCATGATTCTCTCCAGGCAGGCGGCGGAAAGCACAGCTAACTAGCTATTCAGAAAATGGTTGAACTGTCAGCAGCTGTACTGGACACTTATATAAATATGATCTATTTAAAAACTGTCCACGAGGATCTGACTTGCTTATTAGTCCATAGAAACTCAGCTAATTGAATCAGGGATGATAGGAGAGCTTCTTTGTTTGTTGTAAACAGGATATGTGGAAATGCAGTACTTTTTTACAGTACAGGATAGAGACTGTAAACAGAGATACTTACAGGAATAGTGGGAGACCTCTTTGAGGAAGAATTTGTGTTTTTTCTCAGTATTGACTCCTGTGGTCTTGGTCCAGGGAAAATATCTAGCCATAGCACAGAGAAAGCATCATTCAGACTTGTTGACATGCAAAACCCTTTTTTATTCAGCAGTGGATCACAGTGGGTGGGGGGGTTAACTTTGGCTTGTTTGTGCAAGGCATTAAAGTGTTTAGCATTCCCTAATGTTGCTCAGTTGGTTTTCATACACTGATCTTATCTTTTCCCTCCTCCCTGAGCTGAAATGAGGTGAGTCAAACAGCTGTCCTTTGGGGCTTGTACCTTTATGTTGTTTATTGCAGTCCTGTCCTTAATGGGACTTTTGTATATACCTTTGACTTTCGTGCACACCAACACGTCTGTATATCTGTGTCCCTGTGTGCCATGGAGCCATCATAGCCACACACACACACAGGCCTGGTTAAAACTTGTCCTAACCCAGAGAGACCAGAGTCCAGAGGGAGAGTCCTGGGTCTGGGCCCCCTCCAGCTGGCAACAGGAAGCCATGACACTAATAACCGGGTGGCTTCTCAACTACAGGGAACAGCGAAGCTTTTTCCCCAAAGGAGCCAGATTGGCGGAAAATGAGTAATTATGGGCTCAGAGAGATTGAATGAATGATTACAGCTCTGCAGTCTTTCAAGTAATATTCATGTTTAGTTTTCTAAGAAACTGAAATACTTCAGATTGACTCATCATCAATAAGCAGCAGAAGTCTGGGGGATTTTTTAATCCACTATTTAGAAATACTTCTTATTTGAAGAAGCGTGGTTAGTGATGTAACAGAGTGTTTGATTTCAGGCCAGCCTCCCATTCTCCAGCTCCACTGCGCCTGTTGAATAATCAGCAGGTGCTGTCTGCTGCTTTTGTCTTCAGACAGAAATGAATTATCCCTTGATCTCACTGCTCCTGCACCACGCCCACAAAACTTTAAAAAGGATGAATTAAGGCTCAGCAAAGGTTTTAAAACTTTGAGCCCTATATTTTCTGTCAGGGAAACAGTCACCTTTTTTGTCACATTTCATCACACTTCATCCCCCAAATAATGTATTTTTGTTGGTGTGTGCAGATTTCTCTGTGAGTCCTACTACATAAATGTAGTGAGATTGAACTGGAGGGATGTGCTGGAACTGAAAACGCCATACAAGTAGTAATTGACAGTAAAAAACAGGCCCGATCTAGAGCAAGCACTGGCTGGTTTGTCTGTTCTGAGCTACTGTAGAAACATGGTGGTTCAACATGTTGAACACAAGGAGGAGCCGCTCCCTCTGTAGATAAAAACGTCTCATTCTAAGGTAATGACAACACAATGCTGCTTATATTCAGGTGATTGAACACTAATGAAAATCCACCTATGGATATTCTATACAATGTCTGAAAATAGATCCTCCTTAATGTTGCACACTGGACCTTTAACAAAAGCACTTGTAGACCATAGGTTGATATTGTTAAAAGTATATTTTGGGTAGCCAAAATATATGATTCACTCAGATCGTGGGTCATGATGTCAAACATGAGTATTTGACAGAGCAGGCTCTAGGAAGTTCTCCATACAACTCTGAGTTGCATTCAAAGTCTCCAGGAATGCCATCAACTATTTTAAACTCTTGGCACTGAGAGGATAAGGAACAGAGAAACAGACCGATGGATGGATGGATGGATGGATGAAAGCAGCAACAGAGGAGAAAGAATGCAGAATGCATCTTTGTCTTTAATGACGGCTCAGGGATTTGAGAAATAATGTGTGCTGAGAGATGCTGGCTCTCTGGAGAGTGAGAGGGGGCTGGGGATTTATTAAGGCTTCAGCCACGAAGCCCTGAAGCCCCGTAGGGATGGCGCTAACAGACAGCCTGTGTGTGTACACAAACACACATATATGCACGCAGGTTCGACAGCTGTGTTTAGACAGAGCACCCTTGTCTGTGGCCTCCTTTGCAGAGGTCCTCTCTGTTGCACTAAAAGAATCACTTCATGCTTTCTCCTCTGCTTCCTCGGTGTTGGAAGTTTATATGACATCCACCTATTTCCTGTTAGGTGGAGATTCAGATTTCATCAAGTCTCAGATGAAGCCAGATTGTGTTTCCTGAAGGAGCTGGGTCACTCGTTAACTCTCTCATCCTACAGACATAAACACCAAACGTCTGAGTGATTCGCCACATGGGAAAGCGTCTGTCGTCTCATATCTCACGCCTTTTTTCATAATATCAAACATTAATAACAATGTCACAAGCATTTATTCTCAATATATTGGACTGGTTTGGCAGTATGCACCAAGAAACTTGAATTCCTGAATCAGAAAACAATAACTCTAGGTATTTTCCTTTCATTCTACTACTGGTATCATTGTGGAAAGTCATAAAGCACAGCAAAATAAAAGCTTTAAGGACAAAGGAGCTCTGTGTTGTTCTGGTAGCATTTTCCAGAAACCTGGAACAGCGCCATGGCAGGAAAGGTTAGTGTGCAGGTGTCTCGTCTGCCAGTCTGGTCGTTGTCTGTTTCCAGAAGTCTCCAACATGAAAATCAATGAAAATCAAAACACCTGTCTTCCTGTGATAATTTATATTGATTAATTATTCATTAATGACGGGAGATGGGCTGACAGACAAAGTGTTCACTGTTATGAAGCCAGTAAAGGCCCCTAATTGTCTTGTTACAATAGGTGATGTTTTTCATTTAAAGTTTTCATTATTTCACACCTCACTGGTTTAAAGTGGTGAGCTGGGCTCAGAAAAAGGTAATGACACTTACTTTCAAGGGTTCTGCAATACTTAAATCAAAATGGGCTGACAGTTGTGGGGTTGTTTACTTACGTTGCCAGGCAACTGTCAGCCACATCTGGTCAGACCACACCCACCAAGTCTTGATGAAGCAGATAGGCTATTTGATTGTTTAGTCATGAAAACTAACTACTTTTAAGTCTTCCCAGGCTTAAACCTGCAATATTTGATTCAATTGAGCAATATTTTTTGTCTGCCAGATGAATGCCCAAAGTCCAATATTTACACGATCAAGACTGCCAGTTCTTGCCGCAGAAAAACAGCCCCACATCATCAATGACTCACCTCCATGCTTAACCGTGGGGATGGTATTCTTCTGGTCATAAGCCTGGCCTTTCGCACGCCAGACATACCGCTGGTCCAAATGTCCAAACAGTTCCAGTTTGGTTTCATCAGTCCATAGAACTGTCTCCCGAAACTCTGTAGTTTTATCCAAATTCCTCCTGGCATATTCTAGTCGACTTTTGATGTTCCTTGTGGTCAAGAGTGGAGTCTGGCCATGAAGTCCTTGTTTATTCAGTGCACGTCTTATAGTTGCCACAGAAGCACTTGTACCAGCCTTCATCAAGTCATCCTGTAAGTGCCTTGCAGTCACACAGGGGTTTCTCTTAGTCAAGTCCCTCAACTCATAAAGAAGTCATCCGAAGCAGAATCTTGCTCTTTGAAAAAACTTGAATCGATAAATCCTTAAAATCTTTCAGGGGGTTGAATATTTCTGATTGCAACTGTATCTCTATCTATCACATACGAGTACTATACTTTAGATACCACTCTAGCATGATTTTTGGACACCCCTGTCTAGGGCCACAGACTGATGAGTTGGGAGTGAAAACGTTGGATCTATTGTTAGACACACAGATACTATAGCTACAACGTTTATACCATTTTGTTCCCTTTCGCATGAAATGGTAGCTGCATTAGGTAGCTTTTCATTAGATTTGCTGTTAAGAGAACATTACAAGACATTGTAATATACATACATTACAACATTGAGCCAGAGCAGCCAAATCAGAATCAAGAGTTGTCACTGTCACTGTTTTACATTATTAAGCAGTTGCAGGCAGGACTGTTCTTACATTGCAGTGACAGGTTTGAGTGCTTTCCCATCAGGCCCTTTTTGGTCTCACAACTCACCGAACAGACACTGCTGTTGACAAAGCAATGGACAAAGAGACGGAAAGCGATCTCACTGCCAAATCTCAACAGCAGGGATACTGTCTCTTTCTTTTTTCATAACAGTCATGGGAGGTGGAACAAAGTCACTGTTTTGGCTGTGGAGTCCGCAACAAGTCCTGAACTTTTGAGTTCAAAATCACTGTGCCGTCATCACCAAATATAATGACATTTTAAACTTTCAACAACCAATGACAAATAAGTGGATAATAAAAAGTATAGCCTTAGATTAAAGCCTGACAGGGGGTAACAAGAAATAGATACATTTCTGAGTGATGAATATGGCTTTATACTGTGATAAAGTCTGTTTTTAAGTAAAAGTATGTCTAAAGCTCATTCATTATTTATGAACAGGACATAAAAGGTTCTGTTCTAATAGTTTTGAACAATGGATGGCTCTATTAAACACAGTTACTGTTCCCTTATATTTTAACATCACTTAAAAAATACACATATTTATTTATTTTATAGCTATGAAGGTTCAGCCTTCTTCCTAGGGGCCCGATGTTTTGTTCCCTAGCAGACATTATCATCTACATCATAATGAGTAATCTAGATTTTAACAATGTTCTTTTTTTGCAAGATATTATAATTTTACAGTATACTTAATGATAACTTTCAGTGCATTATTGGCACCATCCCATGTTTCCACTTGTCTGTGCTGTTATGAGTAACAGTAATACCATACCCTTTAATTATTCAATTTAAGTACTCAATGAAAAATAAAAATAGTAGTAGTCTCTCGTAATAGTCCTCTAATCTATAGTCTTCCATCCAGTCCAGTTCCAGAATATGTACCCAGCGAGTGTTTTATTGAGACTAAATAATGACACTGTAACTTGTAGGCTGTAATTTAACAGTGTAACCTAATAAACTTGGATGAATAATTTTATTTACCCTCTGCCAATCCAAAACAACCTAAGGCACCAGATCCATTGAGGAACATCTGTTTATAGCAATTATGGTACTTTTTGTGCGAGAACAATCTTTTTCCTAATCAGTCTTTCTTTCTCCCCTACCTCTTGCAGACGAGTGGATTTCTCTCAGCACAGTCAGGGATATGGTCTGTGTGTTTTTCATCTTTTGGGTGTGCCTTGTCTTGCTTAGGTTACTGCCCTTGATACTTCAGCGTAAATACAAAAGCAAATCCCGCTGTCTTTGTCCAGGGTATTTTTTTTATCCAGCTGGCAAAGAGGCTCATTGTCAGATTTTGGCGTTCCATTCAGATGGTCGTCAAGGAAAGACAACAGACTTTCAGGCAGAATAGGGACGACCAACACAAATGGCCTCCTAGAGGAGCTTTGTTCTAGGCACACACACACACACACACACACACACACACACACACACACACACACACACACTGTCAAAAACACTCCCCCTATCTTTATTGGCTCAGGCCAAGGACCAAAGAGCTTTCTACAGTGGGAAGATGTTCCTTTCTTTCTGCAATCCCACAACCACAGATAGTCACTCTGTAGTTTATGGTCAGTGGATGCCCATAAATACGCATGTGTTCACAGCTCAGTCATCCTCAGATCTGTGTCAGGAGTTTTTGATCTTTCTGGGCTGTCATTTTAAAATCTAAAACGATGAATTCAATATCTGGCATTGTTTCTCACCCTCATTTAAAGCCTTAAAACCTAATCCTCTGCCTTTACTGAGAATACATGCAGGATGTGAGTCTCAACTCCCACAGAGGACTACACTCCGAAATCCACCTCGTTGGACTCTATGCATGAGCAGCTTGGTTCTGTGTGAACTGGTGTGACCTCTCCAGTAGCGAGCTGCACCAAACCAAACCAGAGGGCGCTGCACTGGCATTGGGGCAAGGCCACATCTATCCTCGCCTGTCGCCTGTCTCCGTCTCTGAAAGCCCCAACACAATGAAAAGTTTATAGCTCCCTTCTTGGCCTCATTATTCATCCTCTTCGCACAGGCTCTCAGTGCTTTAGTACTGCGCTCTGCTTGATAGAAAACACATTTCTCTCCTCAGCGCTACTGCCGTGTTGGCAGTAAGTCAGCGGGGCTGTCAGTCTCTGTATTAGGAATCTGTGTCTTGCAGTGTGGCAGAGAGAAGGATAAACAGTGACCCAGCGATGGCACTCTCTCATCAGGGCATTAAATTTTATTGCAGTTGAACTCAGGTCGCTTCTCTTCCTGCATTTATTTCTTTTGCTCCGCTTCCGCTCAGCTTCAACCTCCTGCTGAAAGTTTAAGCAATTTAGCAGCCACTGTAACAAGTGGGAAACGGCTTTAGTGAATCATACAATAACAGTGCAAACGAGGTATGAGGTGGGGTTTTATGAAAAGCCTGAAAAAGTAACAGAGAAGAGAAGAGAAAGTCAAAAGACAGTATCAGAAAGGAGGAAAAAGAGCAAACCGTGTCTTAACTGTGAAAAACAAATGTGACAAGGGAGGACTTCACCATCCCCTGTTGTTTAGTTAACTAACAGGGCTGCAGGTGCTGGGGAGGGGGGTTTCGGGGCTACTCAGCCTGTTTGCTTGGCCTGTCCCCAATTTCCTCCGTCACTCACTCACTGGAACATGATCCAAGGTTTTAATACAGGTTTCAGACAACCTCGCCCTTTCCTCCCATTGTTTTTAGCTGAGAAATAGACTTAATAAAAGTTATACTGCTAATCTATACTTTCAGACAGTCACATCATTCAAAGGGTATTAGTGTAGTTATCCCAAATATCTGCTTTTGTCATTTGTATTGCAAAAAGATTATTCTCAGTTGTTTGGCCTGTTGGGGAGTCTTAAAGTCCTCTCTTTTACTTTTAATGGAATTCCACCTCATGCGAGAATTTTCCTTGAACAGAATATCTTGAAGCTGTTTGATACCTTCAACTGAACATTTGTGAATGGAGTTAGGAATCTGGAATACTTCACTCAAAAAGCATAATTAGGTAGTTGTCTCACCGGTCTGTGGGCCTATATTTATTGCAAAATCTGCATCTTTTCTGTGGCTAATGTTAATTTCATAACGATCATTACTCCCTGAAGTCAAGCAGCAATAATTGTGATGTGCAAGAACAGAACATTTGACAGGTATAGCAACAAAAGGGGTGCGAAGCTATTAGCAAACAGTCAATTATTCTAAGGAAAGCCATAAAACTTTTATATTATATTATATTATTTTATTCAGCATCTATCTGACTTTAGCTTTTCAGACATGATGTTATCCCGCACACAGCTGAACCTGGCTATCATCTTGGAGATAGAGCAGCAGCCGTCACTCTGCAAACATCCAGTAAATTCCTGAACCAAAGTTCCATCTGTTGAAAGGCATGGGAACTTGGGATTCCTCTTTGTCGCTGCTAAATCTAATATGCAGACTCACAACGCTGGGCTTATGGTTTATTATTGTTGTATGCTGTTTTTGCAGGAGCTTATTGGCACAGGCTGCTGTGCCGCTGTATTGACTACATGTAAACGGTGGTCTGAACAGCATCTTGTAAAATTGAACGCTGCTGGTTTACTGGGAGACTGGGTGGGCTCTTTTCCTTCAAATTTGGTGTTTTTGTGATTCTACTCTTTTGTGAAGGTTTGACCTCCCTCACTGATACTCATTGTGATGTGCTGTTGTAAAGTTGGGCAAAACAGGTGCCAGCTTGTCAAATATCTGTTAAAAAAAAAAAAAAAAAAACGTTCTGTGGCTTTGATTTAGACATGACTTCTCACAGCGTATATAGCATTTAACATATTCAGACAACTGAATTCAACATTGTTATAGCTTTGTGCACCAAGAAGCCAGCATCACGTCTCTTTATTTCTCACCCTGTTGTGTGTAGTGCAGCAGGGGAGCGCCCCCATCAGGACTGAAATAAAGTCTTGAAAACAGGGGCTGCTCTCTGTTTGTGTTGATGTGTGTAAAAGTCTGTTATCTACGATAACAATTAGCTTTGTCATCTCTTCATTTCTCTTTTTCTGCCTGTTTAAGTTGATTCAGTCAGATTAAATGCACCCTTTCTGTTTACAGGTATGGAATGGACTGTCTGATTCAGTTTGAGGACTTTGCAAATGTTAATGCTTTCCGTCTGCTGAGCAAGTACCGCAACAAGTACTGTACATTCAACGATGACATCCAAGGTAACTCAATGACACACACACCCAAATGGACATCCTCTTACTCATTTATTCCTCTTTCATAAAACCCCACGAATGTAAAATATGATTTGTTGAAGGAATGGTCTAAGGTGGTGTGTTATTGAATATCACCCCAACTCTTCACCTTCTATTGAAACATAGGAGATGAGGGAGTTGGGCTGACACATTAGATATTATCTAGTGTGCCTCCATGGCTGGAGGCTGCACTGTGGACATCACCAGACCAACCCCCAATCTCCACACCCCACAAAAAATAGAGCAACGAAGTTTAGAAGTAGTTTATTATAATAAATCAGTGTATTCAGAGAGAGAAAGCTCCGCAATAGATCCCTATATTAAAAGCACAGTGGAATGTATCACACGATGTATGCAGAATTGGGTCTGTTCTTTCTCAACATTGCAATTTAGAAAATGTTTTTGTGTTAAAATGTAATATTCAGTAATGCTATTGGTCATTATTAATTAAACACATGTGGAGAAAATGCCAGAATTATCTAGTGGTTTCAGTGCTTGTTTGTATAGGGATTTGATTGGTTTCAGAATACTATGGTTGGCCTGTGACCAGCTTGTTAAACGGTAGTTCAGATGGTGTAGACATGTCTTGGCAGTCTCTGTAGACATGTGATTTCTGATGAATCGGACATTTTACAGGTTTTTTTAACATGTGGCTGAAAGGAGAGGTTAGAGTCAATGAACACCCAAAGATATTTGAATTCACTTACAACTTGTAATTTTTCACTTGCTTCAAGTATGTGAGTCACTAGTAGGTCTATTGGTTCTGCAGAAGAGCATGCTGACTGTTTTAGACAGATTTAGTTGGAGGCAGCACAGCCATTCAGTCATGATGTGATGGCAGCTGTGGCTCAGACGTAGAGCGGGTCCTCTGCTCCTCTCGCCTCATGTCAAAGTGTCCATTCACCATTTATCTGAATTGGTGAGATTAGCCGCAACATCATCATCAACTTCAAACAGATGGAAGGTCATTGATGTATAGACTGGACTGAGAATAGGTCTTTGCGAGACACCAGAAAGGTGCAGAACTGTTATCGAGATGGAAAATGATCTGCTCAGCAACAGTTGTGATACTTTTGGCAGAATTCTGATAAAATGACATATGGAAAGTAGGTCACCAGTTTTGAAGATTGGACTCGAATAACAGAATTCCAGGTTTATGATAGAAGTAATTAGTGCTGATCAAGGTATTTGAACTCCACCCCAAACACTTCTTTTCCTCATGAAGGTTTGGAAGACCTGATTATTTTCATGACTTCTGACTCTGTGATGGCATGTTCTACTATAGCCTACTGGGTACACTCCTTGATAACTGAGAAACCCTGCACAATATCAGCCACAGAGTTAACAAAGTAGTGATTGACGGCCTCTGCTATTTCCTTAACCCTAACCCTGCAAGGGATAATGTATAGCATAGGGTTCATTATTGTGAAATAAACCCAGACAAGGTGATGCAGGACTCATGCTAACGTGAGCTTACAGCAGTGTACTTTATGAGCAGCAGTGACTGTATTGTGGACCTGGGTTTCACATCTCAGGCTCATGTGCGCATTTTTGTGCACATGCAAAAAGGGGACCCACTGGTAAAAGCAGGAGGAGAGTTTAGGAGATTATCTGTTGTGATAATTAATGATACAGCAATTTACAGAGGATCTTTAATTCTTTATTTAAATAGAAGAAGTACTTTTCACATAGATGTATTATAAACCTGAAGTGTTGATGTTTCTCTATAATACTGTTTAGGTACTGCTGCTGTGGCAGTAGCTGGACTCCTGGCAGCCCTCCGCATCACTAAGAGCAAAATGTGCGACCACACCATTGTGTTCCAAGGTGCAGGGGAGGTATGTGCAGCACACTTGTGGTACTGACTATGTATGTGTGGCGGAACAGCAGCCAGAGTGGCCACAAGAGAATGCCAAAGTGAATCTTTTCTTAATATCCCAGTTTTTCAATTTAGTGCTATATGCTGGTTCAGACTACACGATATCTGCCCGATTATGGCCCGACCTGATTGATTAGTTACACGACAAATGGTTTATCCCGTGTAATGTTGCAACTGGGACTCCTCGCGACGGTCTGTCATGTCTCTCGGTCAAATCACGGTTAGAATTTATGACTCTATAATCGCCTAATCTGACACAGTGACCGTTCTAACTGTCAAAAATATTGAGTGGTCTGGGTGCCCGGTTAGCTCAGTCGGTAGAGCTGGCAACCCCTATACGGAGTTGCTGCAGCGGCCGGGGTTCAAATCCAACCTGCGGCCCTTTGCTCCCCTCTCTCGACCCACCTTTCCTGTCAATCTACAGCTGTCACTATCCAATAAAGTCAATAAAAGGCCCCAAAAAATAACTTAAAAAAATAAAACAAAATATTGAGTCGTCTGAACTTGCCATTAAAGACACTTCCTGGTGGTATAGGGTCATACCAGACCACGGCTGAGCAGAAAAACTTATTGAGTTGAGCAAGGGTATATTTTATTGCCTATGAGGTCATTGTTTTATGTTTTTTTGTCTTTTAAAAGTTATATGGTCTCACTTTAAACAAGAAACCATTAATGCCAATGGAACATACCGATTGCTGTTTTAACAAGAGAACATTTTGGCTGTTTGATTTGTGTGCAGAGGAAAGATTTCAATTTACAATCCCATTACTTTTAACATCACTACTCAGGCCTTGCCTCTTCACCACAATCAGTGAGATGTGTTGATTTTCAAATGGAAAGAAACTGCTGTGATTTCAGATCAGACATTCTTCTGACGACATTGATCCCTTCCCTTTTTTTCCCCCCCAGGCAGCAATGGGGATTGCTGAGCTGATCACAATGGCCATGGAGAAGGAGGGACTCGCTAAGGAAGAGAGTTTGAAAAAGATCTGGATGGTTGATTCTAAGGGTCTCATTGTCAAGGTCCAATAAAATACTGCAAACACCCACATGTACACATGCAGGCATAAAGATGGAATCTTCAAAAACAAATGTCAGGAAGTAGAGAAGAAAAAAAAATGCTGAAATGGACAAAACATCACAGGTTGATGTTATTACGGGTTAAGAATCTCAAAGGGTGGATTTTCCTAAACTGTTTGACATCAGAGTTACCTCCACAATCAAGAAAAAAACATTTCACATGGTTCATTAATTCATATGACAGAGGTCTGTCCTTGGAGTCACTGCAAAAGACTCTCCAGGAGATCAACATTAACATCTGTTACACATCTGTTTTGTCCACAATATCCATGTTATTTATCCCTCATTCCTCCTCCTCCTCCTCTTCACTGTCTTCAACTTCCTAGCTTTCTCACTGCTTCTTCCACTCCATCAGCAATGTTCTCTCTTCCATCCCACCTCTCTTCTTCATATTCATCTCTTCACCTCTTTTGTTTCCAAACTGGTGATCCTCCAGTCCAGAGATACATTTACAAGAAATCCTTCATTCCTTTCAGCTATAAAACAGAGAGCAATAACAATGAATCCAAGCATCAAACCGTTTTTTTTAGTGTCTGGTGTCAGATGGTGTCATGTCTTTAATGTCCTCCTCCTCATCCCACCTCTCCATCCTTAGGGTCGAGACCACCTGACTCATGAGAAGGAGAGGTTTGCTCATGAGCACCTACAGATGAAGAAACTGGAGGATGTGGTTCGGGAACTGAAACCCACAGCTATCATTGGTAACACAACAAGCATTTGATGTTTTCATCAGATATCCAGTTTGTCATTTTGTCAGACTGCGTGGTAGAGTTGATGCAAGGGATTGTTGAAAAAAAGTACTGAGTACATTTGCAGACTTTAAGACTACAAAATTTAAGGTCAGTTGAGCCACGACATTTTGTCTTCAATGTTGAACTAGGAAGAAAATATTGGTAAAGCTCTTTCAAAAAGAGTTTGAAATGAAATATATTGCACATTGATGGCTTTCTGTCACAGGTGTGGCTGCTGTTGCTGGAGCATTTTCCGAGCAGATCATCAGGGACATGGCTTCCTTCAATGAGCGACCAATCATCTTTGCCCTCAGCAACCCAACCAGCAAAGCCGAATGCACTGCTGAGCAGTGTTACACTCTTACTGAGGCACTCACTGTTGATCTCAATTATATTCCCATATCTGGCTATGAATGATTTCATTGCTCGTCTCTGCTGAGCAATGGGCGAGTTGTACTGTTGTATATTAATATACCACATTTTCCTGCAGGGGCGGGGCATCTTTGCCAGTGGCAGCCCATTTGATCCCGTCACCCTGCCTGATGGGAAGACGTTCTACCCTGGTCAGGGTAACAATGCCTACATCTTCCCCGGTGTGGGCCTGGGTGTCACCGCCTGTGCCGTCCGACACATTACTGAGGAAATCTTCCTCACTGCAGCAGAGGTAACACACTGACATACACTGTACATACACACCCTCTTCAAATCTTTATATTATTATTAAATGAATGCATGAATTTGTACCACTGATTGTTGAGGGTGTGTTGCAGTATAAATATGTATAAAATCAAAAAAACACCCAATATTCAGCATATGAAAGCATCTGTTACATTAGTTAGAATGTCTAAATGACCAAGAGTTTAATCTTTACTAAATTCACTGCCACTACATGTCACACTAGAGCGACTGCATCTCACACCTAAACAAAAGTATGCTATAGCCCACCAGACTACATTGACAAAACAAGTGTTTTTATCTGCAGATAATCGTAAAACACACCTCACACAGTTCCAAATAAACCCTTTATTCTCAGAGTTAGATGTGAAAATATTCACAAAAAGGGCTGTAATGGTGACAATGTAAGCTAATCCTTGGGGATAAATTCATCTGTCAAAGTACGTCCATTAAAAGTGCTTGTTTCTTCCACTGACTGGCTCAGATTGTTATCCTAAGTGTCTGACAACATTATGGAGAGGATCCCTACAGAGATAGAGCTTTTTGTTAAAGAGTAATCCTTTTTGATGGAATGATAAAAACAGCTGTTTCAGTTGCTCTCCTTAGTTGCACACGGAGAGGCTGGGATAGAAACACAGGTAGACAGAGTGGAGTGTTATTCTCTGCTGTATTCATATTTTAAATCTCGCATATATAACCTTTAAGACTATGTGGAGGAAAATGTAAAATGATAAAAAAAAAAAGACAAAATAAATACAAAATACTTCCTGTGTAATTGAGGTATTGGGTTTGTGAAGGACACAGACGCTGAAGAATGTAAGCACATGTAGACATGTTATTTAATTTCCTTCTCGACTGTAACATGAGCTGTGTGTGTACTGCTTACCAGGCTCTTGCTCACCTGGTGACGGAGGAGGACCTGAAGGAGGGCAGATTGTATCCTCCTCTCAGCTCTATCGGAAAAGTCTCTCTCAAACTGGCTGTCAAGGTGAGAGCTCAGTGTACACGCAATAAAGAGCAGATGTACCTCACCATGTCTGCTATGTGAGGGCTTGTGAAACAGCCAAAACTTTTAATTTCTCAAAACTTGCTCATTACAGATTGTCGAGTATGCCTATGAGCACAACATGGCGACACTTCGCCCGGAGCCGTCCGACAAAGCAGCATACGTACACTCACTCACCTACAGCACTGATTATGATGAGTTTGTTATGGACTCGTACCGCTGGCCAGAGGACAGCATGACTGTGCAGTCATGCAAACTTTAATGCACTGGACAGGGAGACAGAATGAGCCCTTGAGGGGTGTGGTAACTACTGACATGCAATATCATCACAAGAAGTGATGTTGGCATATGAAACAGGGTGTGTGTAGAATTTTCTCATTTATATATTACTGTGAAATTTATGCTGACAACACATGCAGAGTTATTAGACTTTAATTTGAAGTCTCCCTCTCCAGTAGTGAAAAGCATGGTAGTTTAAAAATACATAGTCAACAAAATAGTGAATATATATAAATTGTTTAAAAAGGAGGGAAACTGAAAAAATGTGAAACAGAAAGCAGTTTGCAGGACTTATGAAATATTGCACTAATATTTGTTATCACGTTATATTTTACGGTAATATATTTGGGGAAAGTCCTTCACAGGTTATTTTTAATCGTACTGTAATAGGCAGTTACTTTATGACTGTGTTAGCTATAATCCAAGTCAAATAAAAATGGTTTTGATTAATGTTTTTCATGTCTGTTTACTACATTTTTACTGACAAAGGACACAGTTCAGGCTTGAGTGTTAGGCTTGGATATAAAAGGGACTTCTAATAAAAAATATTTAAAGTAGCCTCCATGGGTTTTATCATAGAAATCCTGTACAAAACTTCCTCTCACTGACACATTTTGGTATATTTCTGTAGCTGTATCATCAGTAAGACCAGACAGCATAGTGTATAATGTATCTTATAGTACTCTGGCTCCCTCCAAAGGCCAACTTATGTCATTGCGATATAGTTAGAAGCTTATGTTAGAAGAGCTTCATTAACAACCCCATGTAACCATGCAATATTTTTTTTTCAAAGTAAAATTTTCCTCAGCAGATTTTATGTAATTGAAATTTAATAAGTAAACTTATCAACTCTTTTCAGATTTAATCCATATGTACCATAATACGAATCAATCTCCATCATTTTCATGCAATTATAAAAACTAACAAATGGATTAATTATAGTATATGTAATCTATAAATTAGAGCCATACATACAGACAATAAGTGGTGGGTTTATGTCAACACACAATAAAAGTAGCAGGTGAATCAGACCGGTTTATGGTCCAACTATGTATTTGGTGTCTGTCCAGTGTTGTCTGATTTAAACTGAGGATGATTTTACATTAATGAATCAATCACTGGCCAGACAGTCAGTACCAGAGGCCTTGGCTGGCCTGCTGCCCATCCCAGTCCGAAATCAATAGAGAAGCAACCAGACCAGTCAGCGTTCAGTGTTGAGCGTCTCACCCCAGGCGAGCTGTAAAGAGACAAACATTTGTTTTACTCCTTGCTTCACACTCCCCTTTAATTCAGCCCTGGGCAGCCACCACGCTGACATTATGATCAATATGTGTCAATGTCAACACCATGCAGTTGTCTGCTGTCTATGGCATAAATGGCATATTTATATTCCAACAACTTTCCCTATAGATATTATATCTGCTTTACAGAAAAGAGAGGGAGAGATTTATTAAGGAAGACTGACATGTGTGGGTGAACTTTGAACCCTTCAGTAAATCACAGTGAGTTTTTGTTCCAAACACAAAAATGTCTACATCAGTGGTTTCTTTCTTTTAGCAGACATACTGTTACAGCCTGTCAAATGAACTTAATATCCCTTCATCAACACCAAAAGCTATGTTCCAAATGTGCTCTTAACTATATTAAAGTGGTATTCTTTAATGTTGGAAGTGTTTAGGTCAGTTTGGTCAAGTTTGCATTTTTACTAGTAGCAGAAGCTACATATTTCAACTAAAAACATTACTTTAAGCTTGATTAACTATGTCAACCATTTATACTTTTATCTAACTATATGAAATGTTTAACTTATCAGTCCATGTCGAACATTTTGAGCTATTCTATTTGTCTGTTACTTTTATAGATATTTCAGCATTTATCCGCTACTTTAGCTAGCACTGTTTGAACTGTTTATTTAGCTAAGTAATCACTTTTAGCTAACTATTTCCATTGTTTATCCTTTACTTTTTACTACTTTTATTATTATATGAACTGTTTATTTAACAATCTATTTCTACCATTGTTTAGTTAACTATTTCCACTGTTAGGAATCTGTTACTTTTAGCTCATTATTTATACTTTTATCCAGCATTCAATCGTATATTTCATCTCTATTTTTTTATCCATTACTTTCAGCTAACTTTTTCTACCTTTATCCATTCATTTTAGCTGAATATTTTGTAATGTTTATTAATATTTTTAGCTATTTATTTCAACCATTTATCCCTAACTAGTATTTCAATTTATTTAAATAAAATGTTTGCTGTCTAATTCACCCATTTATGCATAACTTTTAGCTAAGTTAACTTTATTCTCTGCTAGCTTGCTATCCAGTTTTCACACACTCATTCACAGTATGTGGCGTTCAGGTGTTACGGCTATATCTTTGTAATCAAATCATAATTTCTATTTTCTCCACTTAGTGAAGTTAGTCTACAATCTTTCCATGCAGGATTATACCCACTGGAAACTCACACCTGGAGCACATGTGCACCTGGTTGGGTCCCAGTGTTCTTCAGCAGGTCTATGTACGGTACTTGCTAATGCTTAATGTCAGTAAAAATACGGTAGATAGATAGATAGATAGATAGATAGATAGATAGATAGATAGATAGATAGATAGATAGATAGATAGATAGATAGATAGATAGATAGATAGATAGATAGATAGATAGATAGATATCTCCGCCTCACCCTGCAGCCCTCTGTGGCACCTTGCTGGTCACAGACAGGCCGGGTGACTGGCAGCTGTAACCCGACATAATGTTGACCTTGTTTACAGTTACACATTAAATGGCTCCTTGCTGAGACCTTGTGATCAGTGCCAATCAGTTAAGCCCCCGAGGGAATGTCGCTAGTGGGAGTCTGTCTACCCATCCTCCCAGTCGCCTGTCTGGCATTTAGCCCAAAACCCCTCTCCAATCTGCCCGACCACCACTGCTCACTCAGCTTGTCCTGCTACAGACATCATTTCATTTCTTCCTAGGGCCCATTATTTGGTCCTTTTCTACTGCCACAGTTTATGATTTATTTTATTTTGTCTAATTTGCCATTTCATCTTGAGGAAATATTGCAGACACATTACTGATTTATGTACTATTCTGACTTTAATTTAAAATTTCCTTCACTTGTAGTGGAAAGGTTGAAATCGTGAAGAAGAGCAACCACCCATAAAGACCAACAGAGGGTGCCCTAACATTGTTTGAGCAGAGATCAGTAAAAGGCCCTAAAAGGCACCATAGTTCAACATCAGTGACAATAATGATTTGAATACACACATTTGTCTGTTATTATCTCTCCTGGCCAGCACATTTTCTTCTGTCATTACCTTTTTCTATAGGTCTACTGAAACTTAATATAATGACACAAGATAATGACTAAATGCATTAAACCCCCAACTATAAATCACTGCATTTATTCTGGGCTAATTTCACCAGCTACATCTTCATATATGCCTGTATTGTTCCCAGTCATTGTATGACTGGGCCAGTGGATGGGCATTATACCCTGCATTATACTGGGATAATGATAGGTAAATTGGATAAAACCTATGTGGATATTATAATTGTCTATAATTGGCTAAATGGAATAACTTAGAGGATGGTAACACTTTACTTACTGCTGGTCTGTTAACTACTGAAAATGGCATTGTGATTAATGTATGCTGCTGTCTTGTAGATGGAGAAATTCAGACTTCAGGTTAAGGACAAATATGCGATCCAGCAGGATAAACTCAGAGAACCTTTTTAATGACATTTGATACTTGATGAATTTTTACCAAACCAAGATATCTTAGATCAATAACAGCAATATGTTTTACAGTTTACCAATACTTTTCAATCACCTGATCATTTGTAGTTGTTTGGACTACTACTATAGTATAACAATTAAAAAATATACTCAATTGTATGTATAGGCTTTAATTATTCACATATATTTTGTTATTGCATTATTCCAAATATAGGTCCAAATCAACATTTTATGTTAAATACTGTATGCAAACCACAAAGACTTAATGTAATTTATCTTTAATTGCAGCTAATCTTAAAGATTAGAACGGTTCTACCTGAAGCAGTATCTTCAAGTACAAATGCAGAAAAACTTGTAGTGACCCACAGAGCCGTAACGCCAAGGAAAGGAAAAAAAAGCATGTACTGTAACAAGTGAAGAGATTGTGAACTTTTTGGAAGTGCTTTGAAACCAGTTTGTTTCAGAACATCTGCTCCTTGAGTTGTAAAGCAGCACTGTAGTCTGCTGGACAACAGTTTACACTTCAAGGATTTTATACACACCAATACACCGCTCTTTGTTCTCACTCACAAAGAGCAATACGTGTCTGCGCTGATCAGATGAAGAGCGTCTCAAGGAAGTGCAAAATCAGACACAGAGGACCTGGAGGATGCTGCTGCTAGGCCGTATCTTTTGGTGACGGCTGTGTAGGGATGGGGCTTGTACGCTGGAGATGGAAAGGACAACCAGAAGACAGCAGAAGAGAGCCAGGAGATTTACAGCCTTGGTAACTACCACCACCTCACATACATGCCCAACCTGCAATGGAGTTTGTGGGTCCAAGATAGGACTGTCAGCCATCAGAGAACTCACTGTTAAAGGAGTGTATATTATTTCAGTGAAGATTGTCGAAGAAGACTGATTACAGAGTAAATATGAGCAGGCATCATAAAACTTGTCTGCTCAATATATACAAGTCACAACAAAATCAGAGCAGCAGTTTCACAGCAGCTAACATCACATAAAGGCAGGGTTTGAAATCCCAACATGCCTCTGAATCTTGCTGGTACAGTATGGAAACTGCCAATAATCCCAGAGGCCTTGTGCCACTGTGTCTGCTGTCAGGCGAGGCGAAGCAGTCATGTACGGTTTGACATAGTACACCTTTCTATGCCGCCACACCAAGTCTCAGAATATGTTAATACAGTGGAATGGTGTGGACACTATTTCACCTTGCTGAAGTGATCATGAGCAGCACATTATCAACCATGACCTCTGACCTCTCTATGGAGACCAGTCAGTAACCAAAAGGCAAGTAACCCTGCAGGATCGATAACACTGAAATCATAAATAGCATAATTAATTAAATTACTTTTTTCTTTATTTTGTATAACATATTTGTCTTTTTCAGAGGGCCAGAACCTACTGTGTATAAAGACAATGCAAGTCTTAGTATTATTTGTGGTGTGAGACAACAGAAGTTGATACACCAAGTGACCTTTATTTTCCTCCGCAATTTCAGTGCCCTGCCTGGCTGGTGGTGGACTGAATGAGGACAATTATCAACACCACCTCTGTTCAAGCAGCTTTATACAGTTCTGCTGTTCCCATTAATGAGTCTGTGACTAATTTAAAGGGACGTCTCTGTTTCGCAGACAGTTCGTGAGGCCTGCACGTCGCACAGGTTTTAGCCTGAGAGGCAGTGGTGGGCGCAGGTTTCCGACAGCCTGTTGTTTCTCGGACGGGTACCACGCGCAGATACCAAGCAGGAGCGCCAACGCCTTGACAACTTTTCCATAATTAGATGAAGCCTTGCACTCAGCGTGTGAAGTCTTGTACTCAAATCTAACGTGACATGTGTGATCACGACCCAAAGTCGCATTTGATTAATTTTTGTTGCCACACAGGGCGCACAGACATCATTCCCTGCAGCTCAGATCACTGAAAAGAACAATTCTCTGCTAAAATAGGCCACTTTGTAGCATTTGTGAGCCATTATATTTAGGTTTGCCGAGTTCAATCTTTATTTTCAGGCAAAATTCAACAAGTGACAGGTCCAGATATGTGTTTTTTAGTACAAGGATACTGTTCATCTCTCTAATAATTCAAGAGTAGGGAAATTGAACATGTTTTAGCCCAGTTTAGATAAGCTACACAGCACGTTGCCTTTAGCTGTTGAGCATGTCTTTGCCGCCTTTTGAATGTCGGCACATGCTAGCCAGACTTGTGCTTATTATTCTGCTGCGAGCTCCAGATGGATCAACACATGCTGAAAATATTACAAGCAAGACATTTGCATGTGACCTATTTCCCTCACTTCTGCTCCACCATGCAAACAAGTCAGTTCTAAGACATCGTTTAATGACCCTGGATCGGAACATTTGCCCTGCACAATTTTTTTCCCATACTTTAAAATTAGCAGAAATTGGTTGATTAGTTCAAAAGGCATGTTATATGTACACTCAAAGCAAGGATGCATGGCACAAATCTCGCATATGTAAAGGTTTTATATAGTGCTACTCATATGTTCATCAGCCACATGTCAGGCAGCAATAAGAAATACTTTGTGCAAGGTTGAGAATAATAGGCTTATAATTTATGCATTGTTCTGTTTGTTTATGCGTGCATGTGTGCGTGTGATAAATGGATGTTTTTAAAGTTGGAATTTTATCTTCAACCAGTATGAACCATGGTGCAAAACAAATTGAATTGACTGACTGACAAAGATAGGTAAGCCCACCATCACACTTGAAGCCCTCAAGACCAGTAAGAGAGCACTGATAATAAGCCGGCAGACACTCTGAGGCACACTATTGTCTGAAATCACATTTAGCATTCATGCATTTTAAGATATTAACATGCATGTATTTGCAACAATAGCCGTGGTTATTGTTTTCTGCATCTTCATTAATTCTGTAATTGTTTGTTGCCAGTGATTTACTGCCAAGTTTTGTAAACATCAAAGCATTTTCTCTTTTTTTTCCCCCTGAAACCAGACATAACCCATTAAGTTAACATGCATATTACATCTTGAGCTAAATAAGTTGCCTAATTAATTGTGAGCGGCAACAACAGCTTCTGGTTGTTATGGGTATAGAAAGTAGTGTGTCTCTCGTAGCTTGTGTGGTTAAGGTGCGCGTCCATCCGTGCCGTACGTATGTTCAGTGTGTGTGTTGCTGACTATAAATGAGGACAGTGAGGTGCATGTGATGGTAATGCAGCCTCCAGTGCTCTCCTTGCCCATTAATAACCAGGTTCTCTTTGATGTGGCCACGATGAGCGAGGTGGCCCCTTTTCTAGCATCAGTTGCGGCATGTAAATCCGCCTGCTGTGTTATCTCTTTAACTGCTCAAGGGTCCACCTGAGTTTGTCCACCTGACAGATAAATTAAAGAAAGCAAACAAAGGCTGTATTTTTTCTTTTTGATCAATATGCCACAGTGCCCTGTACCACGCCCGACATCACACACTATTCTGACAATCTGGTGCAAAGGTTGCACCGAATGAATAGTAAATCCATTTCAAATGATGTTAGATGCACACTTGAAGGATTTAGTATGGTCTGCAATAAAGTTGTGGAACAAAGATTTTAAAAAAGGATAATAAAAATCAAAGCAGCAGACTTTTAGTCCCAGGTATCCTAAGCAACTTGACAGCATCTTTAATTAGACCTTTTGTTCCTGGAAAATGTCCACATCAACACTACTCCTCCAGTTTGTAACACAGGTTTCTGCTAAAAATGTGTAGTATCTTAGCCCAAGCTGAAACTCCCTCCAGAGGCACAGAAGATGTTATTCAACTGTTGTGACGGAACTTAATGTCGAAAATGTATGAATGTCCCTTTAACATACTTTTTTTTTGTTGTTAAATAAACCTATTGAGGAGTGAGCTGTTTTTTTAAAGCTGCTATAGTCACAATTTTTATATTGCCAATGGATGGAATGACTAATGTGAAAGTGGTTTCTAGTGTTGTTAAGTCCACAGAATTATTACCATCTCTGTAGTTCTCAGCACTATTGAGTGCTTTAGCATCTTTCAGCTATTTGTTTTGGCATTATGGCCATTACCTTTGGTTGACTCTCATGGCTCTCATCTTTTTCAGATGCAGCACTGATTTATTCCATTAAGATCCTTTTAAATGTTAGACACTGGACCTTTAATTTCTCTACAATGACTTCCATAATGCAATCTGCAAACATAAAGCCGCAGGTAACCATTTTTATATCCCAAAGGTTGTTTAAAATAGGTATCTGTTGTGCTGGTCACTGAATGTCTCACAGGCCTGTAAAGAGCACCTGATCAGGCTCTTGACCTTGTGTTGAACACTCCCTATGCTTTCCTCCACTCCAAAACCAAATCTCCATGCAAACGCTCAGAGAAGGTAATTCAGGTCAGAATATTTCATGAAAATAAATGCAAGCAGAATAGATCAATAAATGACAACTAACAACAACACTGGCTGAGTGTTTGTGTCCCTGTCTTAGTAATACCATGCTGTGTCTGTGTGTACAAGTGTGTGTGTGTGTGTGTGTGTACAAGTGTGTGTGTGTGTGTGTGTGTGTGTGTGTGTGTGTGTGTGTGTGTGTGTGTGTGTGTGTGTGTGTGTGTGTGTGTGTGTGTGTGTGTGTGTGTGTGTGTGTGTAAGTGTGTCTGTCTTCTGCTGGCTGCATATGGGTGGATAGCTCATTATCTATTGTCCGTAGGCACAATGGCCTGGAGGCCAGGCTACGCTGGCCAAACAGCCCCCGAGCACAATACCTGTAAACAGCGAGCAACCTAATTGAAAATACAGTCTAGCATCACCATGTTGTCTCACAATGACAAAGCTGATGAATAGAGAGGTGGGCTTTTAAAAGGAAAAGCTTTATCTATTGAAAGGTGGGAGTATGTTCCAAATGGAAGGTTGCAGCAGTGAAAGTATCGAGTGTAACCTCAAACAAGTTGACAGATTTTTATTTTTTTTTGACTGGTTCTCAAACTGCAGGTGCTCTTATCGATACTATTTTCAAAGTGGATGCAAACTGAAAACAATAGTGACACCACTAACTTTAAACAAGTCCTGATTAGACATGTGAGCCAGCATGAAATACAGAATCAGATGAGGCACAGCATTGATTTGCTGGCTTTTAAAATGTTATGCTTCGGCTCACTAATGCATTTAACCCTAATGTTGATTGCTACCAATGTGCCCCTCATATGAGCCTCTAGGCACTGAAATCAGAGATATAATCGCCTGTATGGCCTATACGTCCTATACGTCCTTTAAATGACATACACGAGTGTGGAAATGTCCTTCATGTAGGTCAGTGAGTCTACATCCATCCATCACCTCCACCCACCAGGATCTTAAACAAAACGAGAGAGAGGGAGTAAATCTAAAAAAAGAGCTTTGCGTTACTCACCCTCGACTGCACGTGGTCTAAGTAACAGTAATCCAATCAGATAAAAGACTAGTCAACATACAAGTTTTGCCGGATATCTCAGCCGCTGCATGCCCACCACAAATTCACTAGTTCCCTGTCAACTTGTTGGCTTCTATTACACTGAGCTCTGACGTTATGGACCTAATTCTCTTGACGCTGTTCTTTAAATGGGTTTTGCGATTAGGCTCAGATTTCTGCCTCTGTTTCCTCTCATGCGCAATAAAGAGCCTCAGCTGTGTCTCCCTCTCTGTCTCCATATATCTTTTTTCTCCATCACCAAGTGGCTGATATGCTTGTTGTGATGTGTCCTTGTTTGCACAGTGAGCCTGTATTCAAACCCATAGGCTGGTTATAGAAGTGTCTCATGGATGCTGTTCTTCACTGACAGGTTGTATTGAAGGTCAGTGAAATGGACAACAGACGTTAAGATGAAACGCTGGTGAAACAAAGGTGAAAAGAAACAGGTTCAGTCAGGCACATTCTGAATGCCCATACATTTACTGTAAAGAAAATCTGGAGTGTGGCCACAAATAGGCTTCTGCACACACTACTGTTTAAATTTTGAAACACTTGCTACATGTTCTTATTAAGGGGTTAGGGCGCTTTACCTATGATCAGGTTACCTTTCATAACTATCAACATATAAAAGACAGACATCATGTCTCCACCTCCCACTGTACAAAAATGGAAGCCAAAATGTCCCAGATACGGCAGCTGCCATCTTGCACTGGTGATGTCATTTGGAGCCAGAGCCTGCGCAGTGAAGTGAAATGTAGTGAAGTCCCGCCCATACACCTGGCTGACTCAATTGCAAGTAGGGCTCAGCTGTCAATCATGGTGGGAAACCCCTTTTTATAACTTCTAATTAAAACTACCTTATTAAAACCAAACTTACCAGAAAAATTAACACATGAACATATCATATAAGCGTGATAAGAACTACCTAAAATTGACTGGAGCCATATTTTGGAAGTTTGACCCATGTTCCATTTGCTAACAGTGGGCGTTATACTGCAGTCAGCCACAGGGGGCAATTAAGATGTTTTGGCTTTACTTTTGGGAAGTCTTTACCAAGCCCCCAGCAAGAGCACTGAGCTTTAAAGCCAATTAAACATAGTGGCTGGACTGTGTAACTGCAGCAATGACATCTGTTACGTGATGCAACCTGGCACAAAAATACTTTTTCCCATAAGGTTACATTGTGAAAGAAGTGGCTCAAAATTGCTTTTTTTTTTTTTAACATTTCAACCACCACAAAATGATTCATTTCACTATCAAAATATGATCCATTCAGTCCAATAGCATTTTTAAAGTCAAGAAGATTCGCAAAATGAAACTACTAATCCCCATTCAAGTTAACAAAGGGCTAAACTGGAAGCTATCTGGCTCTGCCGGCTCTCTGGCTTCTCTTTTACAAGACCTTGGGAAGAAAGCAGCATAAAAACACCATGAGATTCAAAGGACAGAGCGGAGCAAAGGTTAACCAAACAGCAGTGTTTGTTCAATAAATCTTGTGGATTCTTTTTAAAGGACAAGAATTTCCAAATGTGTAGAAAAGTTGCATTTGAGATCTTCTAAACTGGAACACAACTGAGATCTCTCTCTGCCTTTATCTCTCTATGTCTATTTGTCTCTCTCTCTTTCATTCCCTCCTCTTCCTAAGTTGACAAGCCCTACTTCAGCCAAAGACACGCCTCTTGCTGCTTGCACTGATGCCCCCCAGATGTTCTTTAGTCCAGATCTTTGTCCACAGATAAAGGGGTGGGGTCATCATGTGTCTGACCATGCTGGTCTTTCTGGGTCGGTCAGCCTCTCTCTCCCTCTCCGCTGCTGCTATTTCAGTTCCCCGAGGGCACCGAGGCTGGTCAGTGAGGCTACGTGGCCTGAGGCTATGGGTAAACTCAGGCAGGTCTTGGGCCCAGAGGTGCCGCCTCATATTTGCAGATAGTCGGTTTGAAGGGCCTCTGTGACCGGCCTGGATGTGATCGGATCCGAGTAGCACTAATCCACTGGGCTGGTTGAGGCGGGTTGGGACTCTGGTGTCCCATTAAGTTTGGCCTGGAGGATCATAAGGTTACAATTTCAAGAGTCTGGACTAGCCTTGGGTAATGTGATCCGAAGGTCCACATCGCTGAGATACCCGTAAGACTACCGAGCAAGAGAAGAGCTATTACGCTATCAGAGTGACAGACAGAGAGAGAGAGAGGTGGAGTGTAGGAGAGGAGAGGATTCTTCCTGTCTTCAAGTACAGCATTCCTACAAAACTGTGTGTAGCGTTTGTTCAACCTTGTTTTGTTTTGGTATTGTGATTCTTGTCTTTAGTAAAAGTAACTATACCACAGTGTAAAAATACTCTGTTACAAGCAAAGGTACAGCATTTAAAGGTCTAGTGTCTAGGATTTAGTGGCATCTAGCAATGCCATTGCAGATTTCCACTCCCTCGCTTCAACCTCCCCTTCCTAGTGCAAAGGAAAAACTACAGTAGCTTTGAAACCTGCAAAAAATGCAAGGGCCCTGTTTAGAGCCCGTGTTTGGTTTGTCCATTCTGGGCTACTGTAGAAACATGGCAGCCTCCGTGGATGGCGTCTGTAGATAAAAACAGCTTATTCTAAGGAAAAAATGAACATACTCTTAGTATTTTTGCATTATTGGACTATTTTATATGCTATTGAGTAGATTTATCTAATGTATCATTCTTTGTAGAGTTGTAGTGGAGTAGAAGTATGAAGTGAAATGTAGAAATGGACAGATGCAAATAAAGTACAAATACCTCAAATTTGTGGTGCCAGATGATAAATGACTCAGGTGGAGCCTAAAATGTTTCTTATTTAAATAATCTTCTGATGATGTCAGCCTTCAATCCAGTGCATGATGGGATAAGGTCCAACCATCTATGAAACTCAATAAAGACCAGCATCTATGGGAAATAAATGAATGACAGTATATTATTGGTACTTTAGGTTACAACCATGCTTTTATTGTAAATTCCATACTTGACATTGTTGTTATTGTTATTATTATTATTATTATTATTATTATTATTATTATTATTATTTAGGAAAGCACAATTTTGTGATGCAACGGGAAAGTTTTATCAAAGATTGTCTTTCAACTCTTTCTGGGATTGTCCACAAATGGCAGATGACTGTGGAAGCAGCTGGATAACCCAAAACTCTGGCAAATAAAACCAGAAATATCGGTGTGTCTAGATACAGATGGAGGGAAGTGGGATTATATTTCTTTGGGATTTCAGGCCCTTTATTTTTACTATAATATTTCAGTTTCATTGGTTCAAACAACATCTGATCCATGGGTCAAATGAACTTACTAATAAAATGAACTAATAGACTAATGTTTAAGAACTCCTGCTAACACGGGGACATTTACAGGTGAGAAATTTAGGATCAGAGGATGTTTAGTGATTTCAAATGTTCTTACTTTAATGGGCATACCTTTCAAGACAAACTCATACCCCGCAGGCAGCATTGCTCAAATGCTGCAATTAAAGCTGATGCAATCAGATCCAATTATGTCCTGACGAGATCTCCCCGTTAGGTTCCCATTTTTCCTTTATGTTTGAGGGTTCAGCTCATGATATTAATTGGGTCCCATCCCTGCCCACTTTATTGAACATGACACCCAAAACAGGGCCTGTCTCTGTATCTAACAATATGGGGGACAGTGGAGGAATGGGGGGGAAAAAAAAAAGAGGAATAATTTAAATTTAATTACAGACCAGTTAATTTGGCAATTATGGTCAATTAGCCAGCACGTGGGGAAGTGTGAAAATGATAGCAGACCCTGATCCTCAAATGAGCATTCTGACACTGTGACCTGTTTTAGCCTTCAGGGGGCAAACAGATCTTTAGGAGCAGTGCTTGGTGTGGGGGCCGAATGGACACACTTACACAGAGTTACAATTTAAAGTACCTTTAACTGTCCAACATCTTAATTTAACTAAAAACACAGATCTCTATAATGGAACTTTTATTGTTGTTTTCATTAATGGAAAGTGTCAAACCATTTTCAGACCTAGGATGCCATGGTTACATGATAAATGCAATGAAGTGGTGACTCGGTTTAGGAGGTAAACTAGAAGGAACACCAGTTTAATTGTTTCTGTTCTCAGGGGTGACCAGCCTGCTGGTTTGTAACAACTTTACATACGTTCTAAGAAAATAGTGTTGCATGTTGCATTAAAAACCACTGATTTTACACATCACAGACTGTTTCCAAGTTTTGGAGAGTACAACTGCATATGTATAAAACATTTTGTATTAAGCCTTTTGTGACTCCAGAGGGAGATGTATATAGTCTGATAAACTGACTCAAGTGATGTCACTTGAGTCAGCATGGGTTGGGTCTGAAGATTATAAGTCCGAAAATAAAAAACAATCTAGGGTTGTGAAGTTTGAAAGAAGTGAGCTAGAGGTAAAGGAAGCCACTGATTACATTTACTCTGGGAAAGCTGCTGGCTCTGATGGCTTCCCCACTAGAACTATACAAAGTATTTAAAGACATCCTAACTCCACTCTTATGTAAAATGTACAAGCAAAGTTAAATCAAAAACTGCCTGGATCAACAGAGACAGCTACCATTAATTTAATACCAAAGGGAGGTAAAAGCCCAGAGGAACCTTCCTCCTAGTTTAGACCAATTTGTTTGCAATATGTGGAAAATAAAATATTGGTCATCAATGTCTAGTATTTGTGTTTGTGTTAGTGTTATGTACCTTTCTTGTTGAGGGCATAACCTATATAAACTGAAAATAAAATGAGTGAAAGAAAGAAAGAAAGAAAGAAAGAAGTGAGCTTACCAGTACCTGAGTAGTCCGCTCCTCATCTCTGTTTAAGGCTAGTGGCTTAAGGCTACATAACATACCTACATAGATGTAAGTGTCTATGTCAGTGTCAGGTTTGACCAGGAAGAAGAATGCGTAAACATCTGCTGCATCAATTTTTATCATTTTTGTTTTGCGCATTGAGTCTGACAGTATTATAGGAGCGTGATGATATATTGCTGTAGTACTCTTTTTGGTTTAACTTTTCCACCTACAGTTTTCCCCTTCTTAGCCATACATGGATCTAGGAATGACATTGTCAGTTGGTTGGTCAGTCAGTCTGTCTGTTGGTCCATCACCTTGGTGCAGAATCACTAAAATATCTCAACAACAATTAGATCGCTTTTTAGTTTAGTTCAATCAGACCACGCACGTTCCAAATGTTTATTGCAGCAGTACAACATAGTTAGATTTTGGAGTCTAGGCTCCCACCTCACAGATATGTTTACATAGAGACACACTTTAAATCCCCAGAGCCAGAGCCTACAGGTGGATGCTGGGGTGGTGGTGGGGCTTACAGAACAGGCAGGGCAGCCATACTGATGCAGGGCAGCAGTGGCATGAACGGAGCAGAGGCAGAGCTGGGACATTTTGCAGCTTAAATAGACATAGGCTCATAGGCATCGCTCCATTACCGACATTCACAACCACCTGAGGATTAATTCTACTGACCTTTCATCTGGCACCACCATCAGGTCAAAATTTTAACTTGACAGATACTTTGGTTTGCGCCCAAATACCTGAAAAATTAATAGCATTCCCATCAGCCTCAGCTGTACTTTTTGTTTCTTATTTTCAGGTGATAAGACACATTCTATAATATTATATTTCTGCCATATCAAGTGAAACATTGAAACCCCATTTTGTATGGCAATGACATCCATCAAATGGAAATATTCTACATGCATCATTTGATATACATTTCCCCAAAATGACACACTGACACACTGGGTATCTTTGAAAACTTTCAACTTTATGTTTCTAAGGTTTATAAGGTATTTACATGATCTTGCATCAAATGCTTCAAAACCATTTATTGTGGGCTAGAATAATCTTGGAAATTATAAAAAAAACAAGGATTGTCCATTTGGGTGGACATAATGTCTCTATTGGCAGTATGACTTATGCCATGCCCGGCACTGGAAAGCAACGCTTTTAAAACAGTAATCGTTTTGAATACGTATATATGCTATTACAAAGCTAATGTGTAAGGTTATACATTGCTGGTCTTTATAAATGGCTGATTTGTGATCATTCGCTCTCTCCTCCTTCCAGTCAGCAGGTTCCTTGGTTTGTTGCTGTCTTTGGTTTTCTGATAGTCTTTGGTATTTGGAGATATGCATTACCTTTTTCCACACACACCTCACCCATGTACACACACACACACACTCACTACACTACTGACCTCACTAATGTACATATACGTATTATGATTTATGACCGTGAATATTGTTTAATTAAACTTCTTTTTGTTTAAAACATTTAAATTCTCTGTGTGGTCTCCCTCCTTTGTCATAATCCTAGAGCAGGTTCATGACACATGTGTCTTTTTACTGGCCAGTTTCCACAAACAGAAAATCTAATTGTTCATAACAAAATAAAAGCCTAAACTAGCAACATTTTTGAGCTTCACGATTGAAGTCTAATAAAATCTTTGTGTTATGTGTTTCTGCTGGAAAGTAACAACCTGCCGTGAGAGAGCACTCGTGCTGTGCTCTGTTCCAAACATAACAGCTTTCGTATGGCTCAGAGGTTATCGAAGGGATGAACGTTAAACGCTTCAGTTCCCTACAGTAATAAGCAGCGTTAAACAGTCACAGACAAGCCGATGATCCAAATGAAAGTCTGTGTCAAAAAAGGCAGTGTATTAATTCCTGCTGGTGATTTGGGTCGTTTGTACATCTGAGTTTTCTTTGCCTGTATATTCATTTCTCACATCAAACGAACAGGCATACGAACAGGAGACCTGAGAGGAATGAAGTCAACCATAACTGTACGTCTTGTTAGGGCACAGCCAGCGTTATCTCTTCAGCAGACATCTGAGGAAGCAGGGACATTCAGTATGACACCAGCAACGCAGAGAGGAAGATAAATCCTTCTTTCTGTGCTGTAGCCTTTTGTTCTTCTATTTACACCAGTTTACCAGTTTCCTCCTCCCTACAGATTCAAAGGTTTGGGGATGCACAGTATATCAATTAAAGAGCTTGCTCTGTCTCCTGGGGGGATGTTGGGAGTTCAGGTCTAAATATTTGGAGAGAAGGGTGATTTGACGTGGCAGAGAGGCCATTAGCAGGGCCAAATGGGCCAGGAAGAATCCCAGTGACAACAACAGCAACCCCCAAACCCCTCACAACCACCCCATATACATGTTTACACAGTCTCACAGTCCATTTCTGCCCCCTCTCACCTTCATGACACCAACAAACTAAATCTATTGGAAATGCTGCCAGGTTAACTGCTAAAATCTTTGCCTGTGGTCAAAAGTGTCTGAATGTGCCATTGTTGTAGTTTTCTCCTCTGAAAATTTTGTTGTGGCACAAACCTTGAAGCAGTGGTGAGCTTTATTTGCAGTTAGATAAAGGAATACTTGTATCCCAAGACCACAGTGTGGCCTCCTTCATAGCTCATGAATTGATTTAATTCAGAAATGGAGAATTAGCAAGGCCAGTGTCAATTGTTGGAAAAGTTCTTTGAGAGAGCAGAAAAATAATCAAAATAGCCCATTTGCCTTGCAATTTCTTAATTCTTAAGGCAGTCTGTCCATACCACTATACAATGCCCTCCACTGTATGGCACGCTTCAATAGGGATGAATGTGTTTACATGATTCCAAACTGCTCCTGAGGTCATTTGCATTACTTGGTGCCAATCTTTTCAGTTTGCAGTATAAGATTCGATATTTCTTTTGACAAGTCATTTGATATCCCTGCAGACATGAGCCGTCAGGTTCCTCCTTATGTGAGGAGTGAATGAGAGAGGGGACGCAGTGAGGGAGACTCATCACAGGGCCCTCGTGAGCAACATCTGAGGCCTCAGTGTCCTGATCTCTGTGACGTCCGCCTGCACCACTGCATTCATCAAGCACAGCTCTTCAAACCCCAGAGGCTATACACAAACTACACTTGAGTGTTGACACAGTACACAAAACACAAACACAGTTTATCAATGGACAGATAACATTATTCACATTCACATAAACATCTGACTTTTTTATCCTTGAAACAGTGTATGAATAATAATAATAAGATAATGGTAATATTTAGGTAAAACAAATGTGATTTCACATTTTTCTTTTATTGTGAAGGTATTTTTGCAAAACTGTTTGCAATATTTGTAAAAACTGTCCCTCAATTACAGTCCATTTTTGCAAAAAAAAATAATAATTATGATTTCTCAGCCAATTATTTTGAGATTTTCAGAATTTTTTAGAATGGCTCGTCAAATCAAAGTTAATATAAATAGTTTCACAAAAAATGCACTAAAACACCACAATGATAGATTTCTTTCTTGTGAGAAAAAAAAGAAATATAAATATTTTTTGATCACCAAAGAATAATTCATTTTATTTTAACTGCATCAGGACTGATGGAAAAATTTTGAACTCCTTGGCTTGGGGCAATTATTCAATTCTGTTAGAAGTAGGAATTAATTCAAATAATTTTGAGTCTGTGCCAATCACTGTAGTTCCGTCAGTTCAACTGAACAACCAATTGCAGTGACGAGACACAGGTTGCAAAGCTGGTTAAAGTTAGTTTGAATGGCGGAGCATTGTCGTGTTTTAAAATCCCTGCAAGGGAAAAGACTGGAGAACCAATTATGATAACAAGAATACTTCCTCAGGAAGGCAATGGAAATAATGAAAAAGAGGCTTTCCATAGCTTTATTCTGCTTGATTTGGTTGGTTTGCTGAGGCCAAGATATTCAAAAGCAGCACTTATAGCCTTAAGCAGCATTATTAATTCACAATAAAAAGAGAGAGCGAGAGAGAGAGAGAGAGAGAGAGAGAGAGAGAGAACACGGGATGCATAGCAATAGGAAGACGTTTCCTTGAACATGCACTTGAATCCAGTCCGATGCGCTTTTGTACAGCGCAGTATGCCTGTCTGAGTTCCCAAGCCAATCCTCCCTCCAGGTTTGAACACTGCACTGGCCTCTCACAGACCCCAGGGCAAGGCATTCATATGGCGGGCGAGCCGCATATTAGACACATATGGTGCCGAAACAGATTTAAGAAATAAGCTGTCATCAAATAATCAAATCATTCATGTTTCAGAGAGCAATAATGGAGGTATGTGAGCAGATATGCCCAGGACCTTTCCTAGTGGGACCCCTTTGGGTGTGCTTGGTGTGCCTGTGGACAAAGGCTTGTTACTGTCTCCTCTCCTCTCTTCTTCATGGTCACACAGCAAAACATACAAACCAGAGAACATTACAGCAAACAAGCTTGATTCTGATCAAGAGGCCAAATGGTCAGTTGATAGAGATTGGATCCATTTCTAAGTGCAGCTAATCAGAGGAGAATTTCTTTTAGTACAGTTGTGGGAGAACTTATAAAAGTCACAACTTGGAGAGAGTCAGAATCAGTAAATGGGTCCCAGCACCTGTTATTCCCTTTTATTTCTATATTGTTTAGAACTTTTCTATAATTTTTCTAATTCGTGTCTTGCTGTTGTCTTATATCTTGACACACTTTGTGACATCTGATCTAGACAAGTGCTGTTTAAATAAACTTGACATACTCTTAACAGCAAGTGTTCAACAATCCTGAAAGTCTGGCCAATGTTTCCAAATTATTGAACTGCTTTTACTTTTTACTTACTTTTCCTCTTTCAAATACATTTACAGTATTTCTCTTATGTACTCTCCTACTGTTTTAATCTGTTTTGAACCCAAAAGGAAGGCAAGTATTGGGTATCAAGCACTAATGTAACAGCTGAAGTCATGTTAGACTACAAGTGCTGGATGAATAATGTTTTTTTTCTTCCAGTCAAAAGTAGAAGCTAACACTTTTCTCACTGATAAGATGACTGCTGATCAATTCCCACTGGTCCAGATAGGCACTTAAATGAATTAATTAGAGCCTAAGCCAAGCAGTGGCTGGATATGATGCACACTATGCAAGCACTAGAAAAGACAAGCCAATGCTTCCTGTACCCTGTCTGCACTCATCCCATCAACGTCAGCAGATCGCAGTGTCCTCACTGAGAAAACAAGCCAGCTCAGAGGAGAAGGGGGAAAAGAACATGCACCACTCCGCCCACCAAACCCCAGGCTCTGCTTTTTTAAACCTGTGCCTCTGCTTCAGCCTGTGCCCCGCCTGCTCGCCTGCTATACCCCCCCCCCCACTCCGACTCATCCACCCTCCACTTGCAACCCTAGGCCATGAGTCCAGGCTGTGCATGACAGCTCGCAACATCCCCTGCCACAAATGTTTTCCCAAAGCATCCACTTCCGTGACCCTATCAGCAGATAAAACCTCCCCACAACCCCTGATGGAGTGTGCCTCTCACTTTTCTGAATGTGTCAACAATTTCTGGCTGGCTGGCCAGACACTGCATCCTGGCGATGTCTGCGTGTGTGTGTGTGTGTGTGTGTGTGTGTGTGTGTGTGTGTGTGTGTGTGTGTGTGTGTGTGTGTGTGTGTGTGTGTGTGTGTGTGTGTGTATATGTGTGTGTGTCTGTACTTGCTTATGTATGTTTGAATATATTTACGTCTTTGTGTTTTTTTCTGTCTTTTTCCACATAAAACAGGGGGAAAAAAAGGGCCATGTCATTCTTCCACAACTTAATCAGGAGCTACACACAGGAGAGGGCTGCTGCAGCATGGACCTCCCTGATCATGTTAATGAGGTCCCCTGGCTATGCAGTCATTGAAGTATAATTGACTTGTTCGTCTCTTATCTTCCTAATAGACACTCTGACCCAGAGCACGTTTATTTCGCTATGAGAAATGTCAAGAAGGATTGGAAGTTTCCTCAGTGTGCCCATTAAAACTGAAGGCATGCCACCCTGTCTCCAGCCAGCTAGGGCTGCCATTGGCTCCCTGCCTCATTATGCAGATGCCAAACGTAAATAAATGATTTGCAGATCACTGCTGCCCCCACCATTCTCCCCCGCCCTTGCCCTCTTCCCAAACTGTGGTCCTCTCTCCTCTACCAGGACTGGAAAAGGAGGACAGGAAGGAGGGAGGAAGGGAGGGAGGAGAGGAAAACACAAATCCGTCCAGGGAGCACCATGACGATTTGTGTCTCTGGAGCACAATAAATAATACATAGGTAGTAATTATAATAAGACATGTCCCTGACTTGAAAACCTGGCGAAGCGCATTGATGTTGTTACAGCCACGTATGTCTCCTGGCTTTCAGGACCCATCAGAATCAAACAGGGCCGTGTGTAATGTGGAGGGAGCAAGCCGGGTAAGCGGGCGCCAGGCGAGGGCAAACCAGTGAATGTGGTCACACGCTTGTGGATATGAGGGGGAACATCTGTGCATATCAGCAGCCTGTACCCTCCCTGCATGTCCACCATGTCCTCTCGGGCCAGTTGCAGAATCACAGAGAAAATGCTTTTGGTCACAAAGAATTGTTTGCTGAAAACTGTATTCCGTAGAGAAGCCTAGTTTCTGCGTGTTTGAGCTTCTGTATCTGCACCCTCCCCAAATTCCTTCTGCTACAGTCTACAAGCTGACCTGCTGCAAAAAATGTCTGTCAGTGTGGGGTTGATAGATTTATTAACTTAAGTTAGAGTTTTGTCAACCACTGATTAATGGCCATGCATCCAGGTCTTTCTTTACTCATCATTTATCGTTGTATTAGCTCTATGTTTCTACATAGCCTACAAGTGTTGGCTTAATACCGGGGTTCCTAAACTTAGGGATCCCCACTGTTGATGCACATTAGACCACAGACCCCCAATTTGAGAGTTGTTTTTTTTTAAGGGAATCCCCCTGAATATTATTTTTTTATTTTTAGGTTTGAAGATAACAAGTCTTTATAGTCAATCAGTGATCAAACTAGGTTCAACCCCTATAACCCACTCAAGGACCCCTTTTGGTCCCTGGACCCCAGTCTGAAAACCACTGGCTTAATACTTAATATAACATTATTCTAGAGATGTTACACATGTAAGATTTTAACATCCAGCTACAAATATGGCTGATGTTAGCTAGCATTAACATTAACCAGGCTACACTCTTGAAATAAAATTATTTTACTCAGTTGCATGGTAGCACAGCTGGCGCACGCAACATGTCCTTTCTGTGGCAGCCCAGGTTTGATTCCAACCTGTGCCCCTTTGCTGCATGTCATCCGCCTTTCAGAAGAAATAAAAAAGCCTTTAAGAAATCTCTTTAAAAAAAGGCATACTCATGAATCCGTGTCCACATTATTACATATACTATATGCTGCTTGGTGGCCCACCTAACATTGTTATGATGTCTATGGATGGACAGACACAGGAAAAAAAGAACAAAAATCCAAAGGATAACACAATAAACACTGGGCCCAAGATGTTAGAAGACAAAAGAAAACACAAAGCACAAGACATTCAATATAAAAATATTAAAAACACAGCCCTGAAATCCAAAAGCACAATTTAAGAAATATAAAATAACCCCCAAGGACAGCTACAACAACAGTGTCTTGCAAATTTAATTTATAAATCTGTTACCTTGTAAAAAAGTTCTACCCTGACTTCTATAAGACACTTGAAGACTTCACCACAACATGGCACCAGTGGGAAAAAAAAAAAGGGAGCTTCTGGCTTCATGATTCACTCAAAGCACTTTGCATGAACATGCGTGGACCCTTTGAGAGGACTAGTAGTGAGGAGTATAGTCTTTAATAAACATTGAACAATATGATTTAGCAGCTCTTGCAGTTTGTTCATCAAACCACTATACCAAGCAGAACATGCATACCTGAAATTATACTGTATCGAAGGTGACACACCTTGTTCTGTGAAATGGGAACTTGAGTTTCCTGCCACATTTGGATAATATTTAATATTTTAGTAGCAATGAATTCACAGGAGAGTGACTGATTCAATATTATTTAAATGACATTAATGTTGCAATTCTTGAAAATTTCTGTTAACGTTTGAAGCTTGTCAGCAGTTATTATCCTGACACATTACAGCATCAACTCATGCATGTTACAGTATGTTGAAATTATCATGCTAAAGACACACAGAAGGTTCAAGTGCAAGAGAAATGTCAAACTAAATACAGTGACACAATCCTTTAAGTTGGCCAAAATCTTGTTCGCTCCCACAAATCCATATACACAGTACAGGCTATATAAAGTAAAACTGTCATCTATTTATTTATTTTGTTGGCTTTAAAAGTCAGATGAACAAGTCTTTTTAAGCATACAGCATTTCTAGATTGTAAAAACTCAAAATTTAAAGAAAAAATACCGACCATGACCCAGTGCCCTCAATAGAAGATTCAGACAATAGAGGTCATAAGTCCAAAAACCAGAAAAGTTTTTCACATTTTATTTATTCATTTAATTTTTCACTTATACTTTCTGTTAATTTGTTCTGCTAAAATGAGGGTCTCAAATGCGGTGTCGACAGAGAATTATGAAAAACACAATTACATTTTTTTTTTAATTGCTTTTTTGTCTAAAACAATCAAATTTTGAAAATAAAATTGGGAAAAACTTCAGAATCTGCTTGAAAAAGGAATATCAACTCATTAAACCCAACCAAATTCCCTGAAGAAATACAGAAAATGAGACCTGTCCTCAACTGCTGCAATGTACAAATATACAGTAATTATGTCACACAGTCACACAAGTGATTTTATTTGCAGACATCAGAAAAAACATTATTTTCAATGCATGCAACCTTCAAATCTCAATATTATTTTTCATATCTGTGAAAGGCCCATACAGATCCTTCTGTCATCTCTCCTTATTTAGCATGCATTAATGAGATGACTGTAGCTGCCTTGTGTGCCCCCTGAAATTTTTATTTTCTGATCAGCTGTGTGATCCCGGCACTGGCTGTGCCTTGACTTGGAGACATCATTATAGTAATTACCACAAGCTCTAGTAGTTGCAGGCAAATAATTCTGCTGGGTTCATTTTTTCCCTCCCCTTTGCTGCAGCTCCACAGAGGAGGGAAAATTACATTTTTCACCAAGCCTTTCTGTTATCTGTATTGTGACAGCGGTCATACTCCATCACATAGCCCCTCTCTCAGCTATGAGTATCCCACAATCGGAGTAATGGTGAAAAAAGAAAAAAAATCAGAGCAGAGGAAACAGCCTATTTACAGTGCCATAGTCCCATACCACCTTTGGTGTGTGAATAGAAGAATAGGTTTAGTTCAATGACTACCTTTCATTTGTATTCATCTCAATCGTAGTTCAAAGATCATTTTTAATTTAATTAATATGGATTGAGGGACTAATTAATTAATCAGTCTATTGTGGCATTGGTGTTGCCAGAGGGTAAAGTAGGTCATCACATCAAGACAAATGCTAAATCTTTTTTTATATATTTGATATTGCACGGAAAGTTTCAAGCAGCCAGACATGTGCCCTTAGATGGCTGGTATCAATTTGTTCTGTGACCTGTGAGCCCGATTTTAACTCAGAGAAAGCCAATTGTATGAGAAAAAGCATACAATGTGTAAAGTTCTCACGGAAGTTCTTTCTTTTAAATTATGTGCGTGGGAGAAAAACAGAAAAAAACTCACTCATACCTTCGGAGGTGTTGTTCTGGAGGGATTCACGGGCGGTTTGAAGTGCTGCAGGTTGGGGGAGTTTGGAAAAGCTTCTTATTTTCTTTTCTTGGTTATACAACCCAGTGGCTCACCCACATCTATCCTGCTGCACAACCTCAAATATCCAGGGGTTTTTCTGAAAAATGAAAACTGGGGAACAAAAAAAGACCCCAACCGCCAGCACTGTAGCATCTACAAGAGAATTGAAATGTAAATTTTTACTATTCTATTCCAAGTTTGCTCTCACTCGCACTCTACTTCCCCTTTATCAGTGACCAGCACGTCTAAACCAATTGTTTAGCATGTAATAACAAACATAATTAGCATATCTTTTATCTTTAAAATGATTTTTGATTAAGCACTAAAAACTGCACTTTGTCACTGCACTGAAGTGTGCTCGAGCGTTAGCTTGTGTGCAACATTTCTGAAGTGCCATTGTCGTTCCTCACTTGTTGTTCGCCATACTAACTCTCTATTTAACAGAGGAACAATTAAGAGAGATGCAATTAATGCAAAATAGATAAAGAAGAACTGGTGAAAAGAAAGGCATAAAGAAAACTCAAACAATAGTGGGATAATATTGGCTGAAAAACACATTATATGGACCTGAATATCAGCAACCACTTCACACACACACACACACACACACACACACACACACACACACACACACACACACACACACAGATACATGAGCTTAGGAGGGACTGAAGTGTATGCTTTATATCAGCACAGAATATACAAATTGAGAGTCTGTCCGCTCAGATGGTCAGGGTGAGAGTCTGTTTGTTAAACCTGACTGTAATTTTAGAGCCGAGCTGGATAATTTTTCCACTCTGTAATTAGGTATTCAAGCCAAGGCCGAGCTGGTCACTGTCTACATCTTCTGTACTAATTAGCCCAAATTGAACAATTTGTTTCTCCTTTCATTCCCCAAATCATCCCCTAATCTAATAGTCATTTACATTCAGAGGAGTGACAGCAAGTGACACAGGCAGACCTCCTCCTGCAGCTCTCCATAACACAAGTACATCAGAATTGTGTTACTGATAATCACCACTGGCAATTGAGAGTTAAAGGTGCTATATGTAGCAGTTTGTTTTTTATGGATACTACCTTTCCCATAAAAAAAGAAAAAAAATGCTTTTTGTTGCAATTTATCTCGCATGTATTAATCCTATTCCCCCTTATGCAAGAAACTTACTTTTTATTGTTCTAACAAGAAGCAAGGTGTGCGCCATCCAATCCATAAAATTCTGCATCCAATTTAAAATTCTGCAACTTATTATTAGACTAAAATGCAATTTTTAATTTATTTTTTTAAAGAATAATGAAGCTCTTATATCATTTTTCATTCGTTTTAAAATATTCCAACAGTGACTATTTCTGTTCATTGAGAAAACTCAAGTTGGGAATTTGGACAAAGCTTCCCTTTTTTCTTTTTCTGAAGGTATTTTTAGATAAACATCTTAACCTTGGAAATAACAATAAGATTTGATTTGCTTTTATTATGCAATGAAATAATTGTCAAGCTCCAACCAGAAAACTGAGCTCAGGTCAGTCAGAAAAAGCATCTGTAGCATGTGTAACAATGAAATGTGTTGGACATATATTTGTAGGTTTCACTATCAGAACTGTAGACATAGTCTGCACTGTGCAGTTTACCTTCTTGATAGAAGATTAAAATGGTTAGCTTCTGTGTCTTATAATGTTGGTCGAGTTTTCAATGGCCCATGTGATGAGAGGTGCAAACAGCCGGACAGAGAAACCAGTGGAGGTTTTACACTTTAATAAGAACAGGAAATATGTGTTATATGACCCAGAAGCTTTTTTAAAACATTACTGAGCTACTGAAGCTACTGTGAAACAAGAATTAAGTTGTGTTGCAAACTTCCTGTTTTGTGTCCAAAGCAAACAGACTTTTAGCTATTAAGAAACAGGGCTCCACAGTTGAGTTGCCTGTCCTGGTGTGTGTTAAAACCATAGACAGTATACAGTATAGTATATTTTATACACAGTCTATGGTTTAAACACACTAACACACACTCCAGCACACTGGGTGCACATGAAAAGTGTATGTGCTATGAATTGGAAAGTTCATCTTGTCTGCTTTTTGGATGAGCCAATATATTCCCAGTGATTGGTGGTGGTTGAAATAAAACACGTCAACTCTTCTGTTTGCCTAACAGGTCTTAATCAACTAAGGCAAGAGAGCCAGGACAAACGAATGCTAACCTCTCTTTCTATTGGCAACAGTCTTGTTCTTTGTTTGTTTTATTGCTGTAATTTAGCCTGTGGGTTTTCACACAAGTCAACACAAATGACCATGAAGTTTTTTCACTCAGTAAAACCAAACACCATAGTTGGAATTCTGTGCTGTTTACTTTTTACCATCTCAGCATTTAATTTTATATTTTGAGGCTTTCAGCCTGAGGCAGTATGGTGGAGTATCGTCAACAGCTACATTGACAGAGTGACCCTGACCACTGCCTTTATTAAGTCTTATTTATTTGTGACTTTGGTGAGTTTTGATGAGTGAAACACCAAAGCCAGACACAAACAAATTAACCAGCGGCTCCCAGGCTCTGCGGTGTAAAATTGCTGTTTTTTTCAATGGAGTCTGGTGGATTTGAACAGGGTGATATAACTAAACTTAACAAAAATTATCTTACTCTTTAATAAAAAGGTCTATCTCTGTGGGTTGCTTTCCATGTCAGATGAACTTTTAGTGGACATTCATTGACGGTGCGCAATTGCCCTGAAGGATTACACATTGCAGCCTGTTTCACAGCTGCAGATCTCTCTCGCGCGCGCAGTATTGAACCAATTTCAAAAATTGTTCTACAAATTACATAGAAAAATATGAGAAAATATAGGGCTCAGATTGAAAAGTTTAAACAATAAACCCTGGATCTATTTATCTGTAATTCCAATAATGCATTTAAGCCCTAGAAAATGATGTGCTATCACTGATCATATGTTCTGCGTCCCAACCAACAGATCTACTTCACACTACTTGGTACACATGCATTTTGTGTGAGCATGTGAGACAGAAAGAGACAGACTGAAACACGCCGGTTACAGGGCTTTGTCATTATTGGCATCTGGTTGTAGCTAGCTAGCTAATTCACAATGGCACTATTTCAAAATTAAACAAAGCATTGGCAACATCCAATCTAGCATATGACTGCTTCATCAACGTCAAAGCTTGGAAAGGTTTTTCTCCTGCTGCTGAAAGTTGAATGAAAAATGCACTTTATTTTGATTTTCTGTTGTGAAAGCCAGCCTATGCACCTGACCAGAACTTTTTGGTGCAGCACAGTGTGTCACATCTTATATGCATTTTACTTTGAAATAACTCTGAAATGGTGAAATCTGAAGATTTGTGTTTGACATCTGACAGTGCCCATGTTGTCCAGGTTATTCTGATCTTAACCTGTATTGCATATGTGACCAGACTGTAAACACATAAAACTATTGTGTTGCAGGGGATTTATCTTAATCGTGAGACAGTGACCTTTGCCCTTTCATTGATAACTACAGAGTATTACCACTGGTGTTGGTAACCAGTGCTCGAACCCTCTGCAAGTGCCTCTATGTAAAGAGTGTGTTTGTTGCTTTTTGTGCATCTGTGTTAGTGTGTTTTCATTTGTGTATGAATAGATTATGACTGTGGGGGTGCACGTGTCCTTGAGAGAGAGAGAGAGAGAGAGAGAGTGTGTGTGTGTGTGTGTGTGTGTGTGTGTGTGTGTGTGTGTGTGTGTGTGTGTGTGTGTGTGTGTGTGTGTGTGTGTGTGCCGTGTGCCCGTGTGTGAGCGGCAGCGTGTGTTGAACATGTGCTGGCGTTCTCAGAGGAACAGCAGGGCTCTAATAAGGACTAGTCCTGGATGGCAGCTGGTAAACTCTGTCCTCAGAAAAGGTGTCCTTTATTCATACACAAAGGAATGCAAATTAGTCCCAGTGCTGAGTGGACACTGAGAACGGATCCACATGGCACACACACTCACTCTCAAATGCGCATTGAGAGTTGCACTGCAATGCAACTTCCCTCAATCAAAAGAAAAACAAGCAGGACTAATGACAAGGCCCACCCGCACAGCTGTTTTGTTTGTTTGTGTGAGAGAGTGCATCTGTGTGTGTGTGTGTGTGTGTGTGTGTGTGTGTGTGTGTGTGTGTGTGTGTGTGTGTGTGTGTGTGTGTGTGCATGTGAGTCTAAGCACGTGTGGTCACCAAGGGTCATTTTCCGCTATGACAACCAAAAGTCTGGTAGAAGTCTCAAGAACTCAAACCCCCCCCATCAAAGCACCTCATTTTAAAACCCCACCAGAGAGCCAAGTATGGAGTACCTACTGGTGACCTCATCATTGCTTTTTTTTCAATACCTTTTATTGATTCAAACAATACAGCCTCAGCCCTTCAGCTTCATTTTCAAGTTCATATCAAGTATGTGACTTTCAGAGCAGGTCAAATTATTCCATTCTTCATTCTGCTTTCAAAATGTTCCAGTTTATCTTATTAGAGTTTTGCGCGGAATTGATTTAATAATGGTGTTCATGATTAATGGTATGTTAAGAACTGGAGGCCTTGAAGGCAAGCTGACGGGTTGAAAGCACAGATGTGTGTTCACATGAGAGGAACCAAGCTCTTGACAACATATAAAGTATGTTCTTGTGTGTGTGTGTGTGTGTGTGTGTGTGTGTGTGTGTGTGTGTGTGTGTGTGTGTGTGTGTGTGTAAACTTGCATGTGTACTTCAGGGCTCATTATAAAAATATAATATCTTTGCATTCTGGTATCCATTCAATTAATATTTAATTTGCGATCTTGAAATCTAATACCAAGTCATAGCTGTATGTAACTGAGATGCTCTTCATCTTACCTCAGCAATGTGAACAGAGTCGATTGCTGTGAATTATTACCCATCTCTGCAGTTCCCCTCAGCTCCACACAGTTTTTTAGCTTTTTTCAGCTCATTGTTCTGGCTTTATGGATGTTTTTTTTCTTCTGGAGTTTGTGTAAACCAAAAGGAGGGTGAATATTAGACTTGGATAACTCTCATGGTCCTGTCCACAGGATCAGTCATTTCCACGCTTCCCATTTATTGTCAATGTAAGCAGCCATGCAATACATTGTAATAGCATCGTACCACACCGCATAAAGTTGAAGTCTAGGCTACTTTAGCATCCGGCAGTGTGACTTGCTGACTCCGGAAAGTCCTGAAAACAACCCGTTGTTGCACTTAAATGAAGACAGATTCAGCAACTGCGTGGCTTATTTCTCGCCTCAGATGTTTTCAGAAAGAAATTTTGATGAACAATTTACACAATATAAGAGAAAGTTTCGTAAAAAGCTACCATGTTGGTGAGGTTGGAAATCTGGGAGCAGAAAGCGTTCATCCAATCAGGTGCAGCCAGGAAGTGTTTGCATGGGTGAGCGCTGTGTGTAGCTAAGTAAGGTGATGAGGATTTATGTAACACAGACTCCATGTTCAAATTACCACATAATATAGCCAACAAAGTTTTATCATTGAGTGTTTTTCAGATGTACTATTTCCTGGCCAGAGTGGCTTAGTAGCAGCTACTGACCCTGTGGTTGGGAACAACTGGTTTAGTCAAACTGGCTGAACTGGTGGCTTAGTAGTAATCCTTATAGTGTAACCTTTTCTTACATGCCACATCAGACATTGTTGCCTGGTTGCATATTATCAAAAGAGACATATATGATGACCACAGCTACAAACCTAAAACTCAAGTTGTAACAAACCGAGATTATCCTTCAAGAAATGGAGAACAAATAGAGGTTGGCAATGCAGAGATGATTTTGGTGGATTCTTTTATCCCTAAAAATAACCTGTGGATCATTGTGGTAGATATAGAAAGAGGTGTTCAATGGACCAAACAGTCGAAGAATTTCTGTAATTTTGGTCTCTAGGTAAGACGCTATAAATTTTTAGGTGTCAGGAAGCAGTGCAGGAAGCAGTGCATGAAGCCCGTGATAGGTATTTGCAGCATGGTGCCATATAGAAAATGATTTCAACGTCCCGAGAATAGCTGAATAGATACCCTGTCAGATGCAGCAGTGAAGGTGACCCAGTGCCAGGCCAGTCAGACATCAAAGGGTGCCAGCTGTTTTCTCAAACTGAGGGGGGTTGGAGGAGAGGAACGAGTAGGGCTGAAGAGGAAGATTGAGATGACACGTCGGATCTCCAGGAGTGTCACTTTGTGTAATAGGTGAGTGGCGGGTATTCATCTGCCTCAAGAGAAAGAGCTAGAGAGAGAGGGAGAATACTCTACATGGACTTCAATGAGACTTCAGTAATTACTTATTACTGCACATATGGATGAGATGGGCGATGAGAGGACTTGAGGCGCGCACGGTTCTTCCTCCATCTGAAAACCACCTCCGGGGTGACTTCAAGAACATCCCTGTAATGCTCCAAGACAAAAGTCTCATTACAGGTAATTATGGACTGCCTATATCGCCCCCCTACCACCCTCCCCTCTGCCTCACCCTCCACTACTTTTATCCTCTCATTCAACAGGAGAAGCTGCCTGGGAGAGGGAACCAGGGATGGAGCAGGGGGGAGGGGATTGGGCTATTACCTGGGAGCAGAGAGTGATCATGGCCGCTGACGCTTTACTGCACTTCCATTCATGTGGAGTGGCTCACTTGTGGGCAGCAATTACCGATCAAATGATCCAAACTAGGCCTTGTGATGAAGTAGCTGGACTGACTGAGTGACTAGCTGCACTATTCTTCTTTGCTTGTGTGTGCAGCGTTTTCCTATATGCTTTTAAACAGAGTAGAGCTGCTGGGTGAGCGTGTGTGTATGCACTGTGTATGTGTGTATGCATGGAGTAGGCATGAGTGCTGTAAAATCTACAATACATTTTTTTTTACAATGCTTTTATATGTGAGCATGTTAATGTTGAAAAGGATATTTAGGGAAAGCTAGACTCCACACTCTACACTCCACACACACAAACACACACACACACACACACACACACACACACACACACACACACACACACACACACACACACACTACTGACACTCTATACTACATATATTAGAATTTCCACTTTTTCTGCACACACTAAGGACATTGTGAACATTCTGGATTTAAGGATGACTGATGAGGATCATGATCGTGATGAAGCTGAAAGCTTCAAAAGAGCTATTTAATAGAGACTCAACTTGTTTACAAACTGATGGGCAATGATAATAGAATGAAATAAGTTGAACATTTGGTTATAATGATTGTAGTTTTATTGAAACCTGTCTTAAAAATCTATTGTTATTTCAAATTTTATTTGGTAATAAAAAATGGAAAAGATGGTTGTAATGTTGTTTGAACCGTATACCTTATATTTATGATGGTTTATAAGTCACATGAATAATTGTTGCATTTCATACAAAAATAATCTGAAACAACCTCAGCTTCCACCCATATGACAGTTTGTGGAATAAAGAATAGTATGTTAGAAAAGAGTTTGTCAAAAGGCTCCTTTTTACAGGTACGGTAGGTTATCTGACCTTAAAATGCTGCTCACCCTAAAATAATTTGATAACCTGGGTCTCAGTGGAGGGTTTTACTATACCTTGATACTTGTTGATTTCATACTGGCACAAAAACACTGATATACATAATCAGCAGACTCCTACCAAATGTCCCGGTACTGGTATTTCCCTCAGAAAGCCCAAATCGGGCATGTACCGTACACGTCCCTGCACGCATGCCCTGCTCCCCTCTCACCATGAGCTCGCCAGTGTGGAGCTGGTGCAACAGGCAGGGCTGTCATCCACAGATCAGAGGGAACAATGCTGCCTTCCTCGGCCGCCTTTGAATATGTCACTGTGGGAACAGCATAATCAACCCCGTGTCACCACCAGCTGCTCCATCCGGACCACATTAGAATAAACAACAGGCGCGGAAGAAGCAGAGGTATAAAGAGAGGAGACAAGTGGGTAGGAAAGAAAGCAATACACTTGTCTTGTCTGCCAGCAATGGAAAGATGACATTGTTCTTGGTTATTTGGCCCACTGTCAACACTGTGCTCCATCTGTGGCCGCTGGTGAACGAGGACGCATAAGGCACAACTCGAGCCAGTTACTGAAGGGCTGAGAGGAATGAAGAACCTCCTCTGCTCATCTGTGTTGTACGCCACAGCCTTTAATAGAAGAGACAGCTCATGTTATGTTCAGGGACAACCATCATTTTGTATTTCTGATTCCCTTTAAGATTTACCAGTATCTCCTTGGATTGAAGATAATGAGAAGGCAAGAGAAAGATTGATGAAAACAGTGGTCCAAGCACCATGACCACAAGAGCCGCCATTGTTCTTTATTATGAAAGATTTTAGGCCGAGATATGTTTGACGACAATGGGTTGTCCTTGGAAAACTCAGACAGAGTATGAATTGAGGTTTTGTCATCATCTTTGACAAAGGACCAGTTCTACCTGTACAGAGGGGGCTATGCTTCCAATTTCTCCGAGGTCAAACACAGGTCACGCTCAAACAGACCAAAATGTAACAATTTGAGGCAAGCATGGCTCCAAAGCTCCCTGCCCCTAAAAAACAAAAAACCCCAACTCAAAACGTGTTAAAGTCATCTTGAATAAACAGTGAGGGAGTACAATTTCCCCCCATTTCCCATATGCAGTAAATTGCATTAAATATAGGTTGTGTAATGCATATACCACTCCTCATTCATCCTGTTTGAAGTGCCCTCTCACTAGCCAAGATCTCTTCTCATCTCCAGTACCTGTGAATTATACAAAATGATGCATTCGCCATTGATTTTATCAGTCCACTGTAGTCGCTACTAATCCCATTATAACATGTCTGTTAGTACAATAGCCAGATATGGCCTGAATAAAGGAAGCCTTTCTTTGCCTTGTCAAAGGTAGGCTGTCTTCCAAATTACTTCTTCAGAAGTTAAAAGGCCCACTGCCTAATCAGTCTATTATACCAGACTAATAGATGACCAGTAATTGCAACTAATAACTTATTACTCATCTACACAAATATTCTAATAGCTTGTATTTAGAAGCCAATTTTTTCAATGGACATAGTAAGAAGGGGGGGGGGGTCCTATTCACAAGCCAGACAGACAGCAACACAAAGAAATACTCCCACAAAGGAAGCAGAGAAAGCAACCTGTAGCATGTTTTTTCTTCTCGTAGCTGGATTAATATCTAACCTTATTCATGGGGATGTGGAACCTCAGCTTCGTCTTCATTTCCAGAGCTGTCTAGCAGCAGGGCTTTGTTTGGTGCCGGGCCCCTTTTGAGAGAGAGACAGCGCAGGGAATTATAGATAATGTCCTCTATCGTCTCCCCCTGCTAGCCTGCTAGGCCTCAGACACAGAGCTCAGTGGGGACCAGAGAGGTGGACACACTGTACATGATTTGAGCTGCAGCAGCCATTGTAGCGCCGACAGGGCTCACAGGTGGAAATGCATTCAATCACAGCCAGACGGCGAGGAATTACCTACGTGACAAAATAATATAGCCTAGTGTGTACATGTACATGGCGCTAACATTTGTTTTGTTATGGCATCTGTTGTGATGGGACAATGTTAATTTCTTTAATGATATTTAAAATGTCATAATGTCATGTCATACAATGTGAAGATAATGATAAATTAAGTCTAGTGAAGCAAGTGAAAAATGTAATATAATTTCATTACATATTACTCATTTCTAAAAGTACTTTACGAACTGCTAAACAGCAAAATATTTGCACAACAGCATTGTGGTCTAACAAGCAGTCAGCTGATACGTTTAGGAGGTATTTACTGACCATCAACAGCTAGAGATCCGAACACCAAGTAGCCCTGTGTGGATGTGGATTTGTGGATTGTTTTACAGCCTTGAGTTTGGCATTATGGTTGTCGCCACCTTAGTTTTTTGAAGCCAGAAGTGACCATATTTGGATAAGAGAGTGGAGCTGGGAAGGTATGATATGCATTGCTATGTCTCCATCCTGTCATCTGACTGATGACATGTTGACGTAGTAACTCAATTTTTCTCTAAATGGGACCATAATTTTCTTCATGAACATCATGCTGTATGGAAGAAGTCTTGAAACTAATCATAGAGACCAGAAACCCATTAGGAAAACGTTTTATGAGGTAAGAAACCAAGTGAGAAACATTGTCATTGTTTCATAAGCTTACATACAATCAGACTTCTTTTTTGCAACCAGTGGAGTCGGTCCCCTGCTGGCCATTTGAACACATCTGCATATTTTCTTCTTCTATGAGGCCCACTGTATTCCCCCTTAAAAACTGTGGGTACCATCAGCGGTGAGGCTGGAGGAATCAGTCATGTGAAGATGAACTCCATGTTGCCATTCCCTGTCCACTCCATGTGTTTGTGTGTCCCTCCTATTGATTAGTGGGTGACATGTGCCACTTGTAAACAGCGCCTCTGTAGTTGTCCTTCATGTCTCTCTCACTGTTGCCACATGAGGAAAGAGTCGTGTTTCCCTCTCCTGGAGTTTCTTTAGAGTCGCTGTCAAGATCCCACCCTCGCGATCGGTGGTGGGTTTGCTGCATAACACATCTGTTAAAATGGTGCCAGAATAATCCTCATCTGGAAATTAAAGTGTCTTTGCATGGTTGAGGGTATGTGAGCTCTGTGACTCCAACTCTAAACAAAACCAGCACAGCACAGCTTACTAGTTAGCAAGACAACTAAAAGCACACAACATACAACAACTACAACTACAAACAATACAGGGGGTTGTTGTGTGTTGAGCAGTAAGGCATTACTAGTAATAATATTATTTAATATAATTAACAATATCACAGTTACCTCTCTAAAAATGTAGTTACAACATTATTTTTGTTGTTGAGGAAACTAGTTTGGAAGATGGCAACACTTACATTCATCAGCTGGAAATCTTCCCATTACTTTGATCTTACAATTTTACAAAACTGGATTTTAATCTTCATAAATCTGAATTATGGAGAGAATAACACAGTTACCAATTTTGTGGGGAGAAGATGAAAAGTAATATAACTAGTAGTGTAACTAACAATAACAGTACAGTAATAAACAGTACAAGTAGTATATAGTATATGTAATAGTGCAATTGTACAAGTAGACAAGCTAGCATGTACCAGACCACTCTGTCAGCTAAAACACAGATACCAAACTCATATCAACTCTCCATCCAACTCCACGTAAAAGAGCAAAAAGTCTGATCCCCAAACTGTTGCAGTATTGAGACTTTTAGTGATGTGATTAGTATTTGTATTGAATTTCAAATTGTAATCCTTTACACTCCTTACTGAAAAAAAAAAATCACATTACCGTAACACTAAGCAATGTGTTACAGTGCTACACTGACCATCAGCTCCTTTATTATTAAAAGTTGCATGTTTAACAAAATACTATGTAAACATACTTTGGACTGAATCTACACTTGGGAGGAAGCATCATTAACAAATATGTTTATTGACCGCAGTGCATTGAGGATTGAATGGGCAGAGTACAATAGCGGTAGTTAAAGGGGCAGGACACAAAAACCCACTGGGAGTATACAGCCCCCGCTGATCAATGACCTCATCCAGAGTCAGTTTCTCTTTCAAAGGCGGCGAGACCAAAGAGCAGTGAGGCCTTTTCAGCCCTGCAGATAACAAACCAACACCAGACACCCAATAAAGAGACTTCCACTTCATTTAAAAGCAATTAATATTCTTGGCCGGCCGGCGTGATCCCTTTGGTGTGGCAGGTCTGTACACGCCCCCTGCACTGTAATGGAGTTGACTGGTTAACTTTGAGTCTGTGGCCACAGTGTTGGCTGCCTGGGTGAGAGCACTGATGCACAGTGGGACACAGTGTTTAGATCAGAGTGAATGGACCTGTCTCACAGCCCACTGCACCCCAAAAGAGCCTCCTCTTCTCCATCTCTTTCTCTATACGTGTCTCGCTCTTTCCGTCTCTCCCTCTCTCTGTCTTTCCCGTCCTCTTTCTCTCCTCCACTTTCTCTCAGAGTCTATCTTGGCTTTTGTTTCCTTTTTTCGGTTCTCTTCTTCAGTCGGTATGAATTGCCTTTCAATGGGAGCAAGGGTTTAAATAGTTAGCCTTTGTAATGTTTGGTAATGATTGTCCCCTGCGGAAGTGAAAGACAGGCTCGAAGGGGAAAATATTTAGTTCCTTTAAGCACCCACACACACAAGGTTATAGATATAGGCCTAGTGAATAGATTAGTACTGTACGCCTATACATTTTCATCAGTTGCATTTGAATATAGGGCAGGAATACAAGAATACAATTCATTACAGCCTTGAGGAGCCTTTGAATCTTCACATGATAAATATGGACTTATTGGTCTGATAAATGTCTTCATTTTGACTTTTTGCTCCCGGCTGCTACTTGTATGTGAAAACCTGGACCTTTCCCAGTTGAGCAGCTGAGAAAAAACATAATTTAGGTTGACATGGCAATGACACCACGAGTGACAGACACAAAACAGAAAAACTTGAAAAGAAATTCAAATGAACTATTGTCAGTTCACTGTACTTGAAAAGGAAGAAGCCATGGCAGTTTTAATGTTTACAGTCAATCCAGACTGTGAATGTTAATCCACCCCTTTTCTGTAATGCTTAACCAATTCATAATCACAGGAGTCTATCCCAGCATGCAATTGTCTAACACTGGGCTATCAAACACAGACACACAAACACATTCACACTCATTTACACTCAAAGGTCCAGTGGGGGATCTAGTGGCAGAAATGGAATATAATATTCATAGGTAAGTATTCATTTGTGTATAATCACCTGAAAATAAAAACAATTTTATTACCTTAGAATGAGCTGTTTTTATCTCCATGTTGAACTGCCATGTTTCTCCAATAGCCCAGAATGGATAAACCAAACATTGGTTCTAGATACGGCCTTTCATGTTTTTCGTGAGTTTTTTTCAGCCACCGTAATTTCTCATACATACATTTGGAAGGCTGAGCTGTATTCAAATGCTTGCAATCCTCAACCTCACTGCTATGCCACTAAATCCTACAAACAGCTACTTTAAAGACAATTCTAAGTTTTAAATTCACTTAACCTACTTTGGAGTTTGGAAAATCTTAACCTCACTGTGTCGAGTCATAAATGACTAATGGGTAGGGTACACAATTTTGTGCCAGTCCATCCAGTAAATCTTGATATAGTTCTCCAGTGACCTGCTGGTGGTGCTAAAGTCAGGGGGATAACCCAAGTCATAGGGATTTATTGGCTGGATACCATGTGTATGTACATGTATAATTGATTAATACATAATATAATTGTATGTGTGTATAATTTTGTGGCAATACATGCAATAGTTGTTGAGATATTTCACAAAAACCCCAGAAGGTCAACCTCAGGGTGACGCCAGAGAAAATGTCAACGTTCACCAAATTCAGTGGGATTCATTCCTTCCTAGGTTCTTACTAACTACTAGTTATATTCAAACTAGTGATCAGGTTGCACCATTAAAACTGAATACATTCAAGCAAAGCACTATTGATCTGTTTTCACTGAGTAAAAGTGAATATCTAGTTTGATTCCCATTCTTTCATGTAACCTTAGCACACACACACACACACACATACACACACACACACACACACACACACACACACACACACACACACAGGAACACAGCAGTGAATGTCCTTGGGAACAGTGGAGAAAGGTTTGCCTTCAGAGACCTTGGTGGTAATGACCAGTGCATTAGCAGTCGCCTGGTTGTTTAGTAGGCTGAGGGTAATGGGGAAATCAATGGACCACATTCAACACATCTTTATTCACAGATTCACACCACTGAGCGGTGGTGAGCTTTCCAGCAGTAGAGCTTTCATCCACAGTGCTAATAACATCTTTCTTACAGTCACATATCAATCACATGACACAGACGAACTTAAGTCTGAATGCCTTGGCTGAGTCACAGATCAGTAATGTGAACAAGGATGATAGGTTGACCAGTTAACTGCTACTCCCTTATAGACTAAGCACCCTGTCAATAGTAACTTGTAGCAGCCTGTGGGCTTCAATTAAATCCAACTTTTAACCCGCCAGTTAGTCGATGAGAGCTCGACCTGCTACTTTTACTGCCCCACACTTGTTTCTTTCACTCTGCTCCATGTTCACATATCTTTACAGTGAAGAATTCCTGTGTAATGTTATGGCTCGGCCTGAGAAATTAACATATTTTCAAGTCATTTGAATTATTTTTAATACAAAGATGCAACACTATATGTATTATCTTTCCTTTCATAAGAGTTCAATGAGATGATTGATTGTCTGATTAAATGCACTACATATAATATTTTAGTGGTTTTTAAAGGTGCTGGACTGGAGTTTTGTTTTTTACCTTGGACAGTCAGACTAACTGTTTCCCCTTGTTTCCAGTCTTTATGCTAAGCTAAGCTAACCATCTCCTTGCCCCAGCTTAACATTTTAGACATATGCGAGTGGCAGTGGTCTTCTCACCTGACTTTCTGCAAAAAAAAGTGAACTGTTATTTCCCAAAATGTCAAACTATTGTTTAAAATCTTTCTCATACACGTGCTCTTCTAGAAATATAATTGGGGGATGTTTCTTCAATATGCACTGAATCAATCAGATTACTGCAGAGAAGCACATAACTCTAGTCACTTACAACCATTTTATTCTCATTGTACCTGAAATGATATGTTTTCGGCTGTTTGTGGTTTCCACCATCTCAGTCTCTGAATCCTGTGCTCATCCTATACGGTCAACAATAGAATGAGAAAACATAGGTTGAGAGAGAGTGGCATGAGACAAAGAACTTATTTTGAATCATACTCAGGCCATTATATTTTTTGTCCATCATTCGAGTAACGTGTACTACTTCTGAATCACCAGAAAGCTGGATGTGGTTTATTATTGGTGCACTTTTGCGAGCTTCACGTTTTTCTATTTTTTCTTTGTGTGTTTCGGGGTATGTCTGCCAGCAGGTGAGGCACCACTTCATGTCCACTTTGTCAGATGTCCATCATTGCCAGGAGGTCTACATGTCTGCCTCAGATGGATGCTTCGCATGCTGAAATGTTTAATGTACTAATACTCAGAAAGTCATTGTTTATTGGACTCAATAGCAGTGTGCTGTCTGATATCAGTGTATTCATTTTACAAAATCTGTGTGGATTTGACATGTATTGGTTTGTAACTTGGACATGAATAGACTCCAGGGCTCGCAGACCTGACTGCTTGATGTGAGGGACCTAAACAATAGGCGTTATAGTTTTCAGAAAGCTGCGCAAATGAAAATTCATCCTCATTATTCATGACATCAAACAGGACTGGGGCCCAAAGCAGGCTCATTTGCAGCTGAATGTAGGAGGCAGTGGAGACAGTGGCCTGTTTAGCATGTGTTTGTGTTGCAGAGGTGGTGAAGGGATGGAGGAGGAGAGGGTACCAGTGGGCCACAGCTGGTGTGCCACAGTATCAACCTTCTACCTGCTGCTATCACAACTGACAGGCTGGGCCACGACCAGGTACTAATAGTCTTTCTCTGACCGAAGTTGATGCTGTGGACCCACGCACCAGACTTGTTACCTTCACATTTGCTTCCTTATCCAACCGAATTTGTCAGCTTGTTTCTCCCGTTGCTGTCTTTCATGTCAGCCTGTATGCTCACCTGTCGGCCTCAATTGGTGACTAGGACTAAAGATTCCAGTACATCTGGTTCCCCAGCAGTCCTTCAATTCTCCCCTTAAATAAAACCAGTTCCTCTTTTAGCTCCTCCTTACATTATAGCAGTCCAAGGCAGATGTCCAGGTGTCCATCTTTCTGATAACAACTTCTGAGCTCCCCTATACCTCCCAGTATAACTCCCTAAAGATGTGTGTGTACATGTCAACATGTATTAGAGTGTCTTTTCATGTTCCTCTATGCTTTTTCCTTCATATCTGTATATCATCCTTCTCTGCAGCTCTGTGAAACCAGCTGTGTGTGTTTACTCTACCTGGTTTACCTGCTCCAGGAGAGCAGGCTGCCAGCAGCAGCCCCATCACTTCACATCCACTCTGTCAGACCCCCGTCATTGCCAGGGGGGCCGCATGTCTACCTAAAGATTTGTAGTGTCCAGCTAGGTCACTGTTAGTTGAAGTTGGTGTGTGCATGGGTTCTGTGCCATTTGTTCCATCTCTTTCAAGCTCTGTCTGACCAGTTGTGCGTGTTGACTCTACCTGTGTTTATCTCCTGGTCTACCTGCTCCGGGAGAGCAGGCTGCCAGCAGCACATCAGCTCAAACAGAGACTGAGACAGGCAGTCGCTGCCTTTCTGTCAAAGACATGTTTTGTTTTTTTTTACCAGCCCCACTGCAGAAAAGTCAACTGAAATATTCAGCTGTGCAGCAAATCTTGTGCTGCGTGCTGAAAAAGAGAACAGATCCAGAGGAGTTTTTTTCTTTACTGGTTGGTGAACACAGAACTTGGACAGTGACCTTGAAATAACAACATGATAACATCACATTACGTGTACTAGTTTTTGTGCTCCATTCTGAGAAAAGCAGGTTCTTCAGTATACTGGAAAAAGCATTAATGATAATACTGAACAAGGACTATTCAGTCTATTCAGTAATCAGTAATGGCAGCTGTTGTATACTCTAACCACTGTCCAGGTGCTGTTGTTTGTCCTACCATCTAGTTACTAGCATTCACTAGGTGTCAAAAGCATCAGGCTCTTGGTGCTGAGAAACACAGCAATTGAAGTTATAATCCTTGTGATTTTCATCATATTAAACCCAATTTTTGATACTATTTATTGTCAGTATCAGCCATTAAATATATTTACACTCATTACCACTCTATATGGTAGTTTACATCGTCAGTGGCAGGGTCCATCATTCCATTGCTGAATGGCATGCACATAGGAAAGAACACATGCACATTTTTTGGAAGTAAAGAGCCAGTGCATATGGTCATTACAATCTGGAAACGAATAGCTGGCATTTTTAAAAGGATACAGATTTTTAGCTGAAGTGATTTATAATAGACATTTCCTCATGGCTGAATAGAGTAGCTACTCAAAGCGGGTTTCCAAACCCCCATTTACTGATAAACTTGTCATTTTGAATGGAACAGTGGAACTGTTATGTTCTTATCATTACCCTCAGCAACCAAAGGTTGCATACCGCTGATCATTCACAACTGAAATATATGAAACTGATAACTTTAAACATGTTTCTAATAATCATTTCTGTCTGAAATTGTTTTTGAACACAAAGGTCAATTGCCTTGTTTAAAATGTCACTCCTTCTAGTTTACTGAAATATGCAGTGTTTAATATTTTTATTTTAAGTTGAATATTGGACCACGATTGGGCCCACACTAGATGTCACAAAACTCCTGCTGGTACATTCATACAGTATGTTAAACTGAATTTTTGAAGAAAACATTCCAGTTGTCTGTATTATTCTACAAGAAATAACAACTTTAACAATTCCAAGGACCATTGTGTAGGATTTGTGCATTTGTGGCATCTACTGAATACCCCTCACCCTTCCAAGCATGTAGGACTACATTGGCCAGGATACTCACGAAAGGCCCTATCTAGAGCCAGTGTTTGGATTGTTCATTCTGGGCTACCATAGAAACATGTTGAACTCTGTGGAAGAGGAGCCGCTCCCGCTGTAGATAAAAATGGCTCATTCTAAGGTAACAAAAACACAATGCTTCTTATTTTCAGGTGATACATAAAACATAACAACAAGTTTTCTTTTTTTATGTTTTGATTATGGTTTGAGAAACCTGACCGAGAATTTGTATAATTACATATTCTGGTCAAGCTAGTATACTGTCATTTTCATGTGTTGTGCCCATTGTCTCTCAACTTCCCTCATCTGGGTGGAGACGGTAACATCTGCAGCAGCAAGAACAAGAAAGTGGCTTAACCTTGATGAGAAGCAGATGTCTTTTGGCTGTATTGAAATCTGGCTGACTGAGGCTTCTGTCAGTAGCCTATACAAAACTGGTATCTCTGCTTGTTGTATGGTGCATTGTTTTGATGTCATATCATGTCTGTTTTGTTATGGAGAAAATAACAAAAAAAGAAAGGCTAAGTTGCTCTGTGAGGCTGCATTCATATGCACATGCTAATGTCAGCAAGCTAACATGCTCACAGTAACAATACTAAGATGCTGATGTTTAGCTGGTGTAATATTTATCATGTTTACCATCTTACCATGTTGACATTCATTAGTTTTGCAAGTATTTGGCTAAAAGACCAAATGCATGACAAATTGAAGGACCAGTGTGAAGGATTAATTGGCATCTAGCAGTCAAGTGAAGCAGTTTGCAACTAACTGAACACCACTTGCAACTTGGCAATGAGTACCACATGTGAAGTGTGTAGGAGAAGTTACAGTGGCAACAGAATTTGTGAGAAATGTACCACACCATGTCCTGAAGATCTTGCTGGCTCCTTTGTTCAAGAAAATCTGTCTCTCTGAAACTCACCAGTGCTCCCAGTGTCAAGAGCCCTTAGTCAATGGACGTGCATAGTATGAAGGTTTTGTGCCTCATGAGCCATTCTTAAGCTGGGTCTGGCCATGGCTCTCTCTGGAAAGGGCATGATTAAATCATCTGGTAAACACAAGTGTGTATTACTGTGTAGTACTATGACAGACACTGACTCTCCAGCTGCCCTAGAAATTGGATGTCTTAACCCAAAGCATACACATCTCTGTTTGCTGGCATTGCAGAGAATCATTGTCTTAATCGAATGCAAAACATTTTGAATATGTTGGCATCCACATACACTAGGGGTGTAATGGTATGTATATTCGTCCAGAATCGTTCAGTACAGGATGTTCAATTCGGAATGCGACTGCCTCAAAACGCCCTGTGACCTAAATAATTACTCGTGAAATAGTCTATTTATGTCAACTACTCGCACACGCAGAACAGAAATTTTAGAGCCCAAGTTTTACCTGGAAGGTTCTGGGAGTGCACCAGTTGTTGTCCATCAGCTGTGGGATGCTAGTTGGCTTAGCTGTGTTAGTCAAGCTCAATGGGCAGTCATTAGTGTCAAACAGTGTGCTGACATTGTTCTACTGAAGTCGGGTATATCTGTGGAAACACTTCAAATACACCTGAAGGTGACGATTGGCAGAACGAGACAAAAACAGACTGACAGCCTCTAACTGATGATGCGGACCGTGCCAAAGTAATGACTAATGCCTTATAACTAATGTTATAGAGTGTTTATCAGTGCATGACCATACTACCATAGAAAATAAAGGATTTAGGCATATGGTGCTTGAGCACTACAATGTACCCTCATGTGTTCATTTTAATCAGTCTGTTGTGCTGCCCTGTTTGAACGTGCTCAATCTGCAGCTGTTCAGTAAATTATCAACAGGTCAGGTCAGACAATGGAGCATCACTGACATTTGTGCAATTTATTTTTTGTCATTGAAAATATGCCAGTATTTGAGTGTATTAACTGTTTTAATTGAGCAGAACTAATGAGCTACTGCCAAATTTTTCCACATTTTTCAAAATTAATCACAAAAATGCAATTTAAAAAAAACATTTGCTTTCCCTGCTGTAGGCTACAGAAAAAGTACCGAACCACAGCCCGGAAACCAAGGTACATACCGAACCAAGAATTTTGTGTACCTTTACAACCGTAGCACACACATGCACACACATACACCAATAGTGATTAAGATGCTTTAGGACCCGATGTTTATAACTGGCATACCAACTTTACTTTTAATGTTCTTTGGCATTAACCTCATTTGTGTCATATCAGAAGATGCTGAACAAAGGATTTATCAGCTCAACACAATATTAATCTCGAGAATACAAAGACTATGTGTAGATAAAAAACATATTATCTTCACTATCTTTTTACTGCTGTTTGCATTCCCCCAGACAAAAATGTAATGTTAATTCTTTATGCAGAACTATTTCCTGGGCGTATATACAAGTATATACGTATATATAAATTCTAATTTATTATCTAATCTAAACAATTTGAATTAAGTTTACATTTTTAAATAAATGTTCTAGGTGAATGAATGAAGAGACAACAAGTTTAATTCAGTTGTGCAACTTTGTGTTGTATAATTAAATTAAACAATTAAAATAACCTTGATCCCTGATAACAATATATACAGTCAAACTAATTTAAAAGGAATCCTTCACCATCAAAACTATATGTTCTGCATAGTTTACATGTTTTGAAGGGTATTTCTTAAGAAGAACTTCACCTCCACAAGACTCTTTTGAACTCTTAAATGAAACATTCACATTTCCTTTTCAGCCTCACGGTGTCCAGACTTTACAATGAATGCAATGAATAGCATATTTATTTGTTTAAAACCCCAACATGAGTCTGAAATATCTGCTATCTTTATCATGTCTCATTCATTGCTCTAAGTCGAGGCCAAAAAGGGTTCCTCCTGATCAAGGATACCCGCATCAGGCTTTTGATGAGACTGAATCGTAGCCTGGAAACAAGTCAGTGTGGTGGTTGGCCTGCCAGTGAAGTCTGGTTTTGGATCAAACTCAAGGCTGGGAGTCAAACTCTCTCAATCAAACCCTTTTTTCCAATGTTCCCACTAATGAACGTCACTAATTGATTGAAAACGCTGGTGGGAGGGGATGAGCAAGCAGGGTGCTATAGTGTGAGAGAGTGAAGGGGGTTTGAACACAAACAGCGGCTGGATTGGGTCCAGACTGATGCAGGGGCCCACAGCGGAGAGCCCTGAGTATTGTACATAGAGGAGAGCATATAATACAGTATAGTGCGGATTAGACACATAAAGGGACAGACAGCTCTGACCCTCTGAAGCCACCCCCCTGCTGAGAGTGAAAACACTTTGGAGTTAATTACAATAATTCCTGTGGGTTGAATCATGGTGTGCATTTGTGGCCTATTATAATAGGAATACATGTTTAGTATACATTGTAGATACATCACACTGGCCTTTTCTTCTTTTTGTCTTAAACTAACAATATGCAAGGGAATAAATCTGAGCCACGAAGAAAGTAAATGCATCACGTTACCTTCAACTGCAAAGAAACACATGTCCTTTTTCAGGCTAGCTTGGGTATGCAATCACTGCACTCTTCTATTGGGAAGAGTGAGGTCACCATCCCTGTGGAAAAATCTAATTTGATCGCTCATATCTGCAGCGTAATTCTTTCCAACACAATCCAAAGCTTGTGACCAGCAGGTGAACAAAGATCAACCAGCAAATCAAAAGCTTTGCTTTGTTGTTCAGTTCTATCTTTACCATCACAGGCACCTGACACACACTCAACCCCACCATCCATTTCACCCTCACTAATGGAAAAAACCTCAAGATATCTGCGCTGATCCACTTTGGGCAGTTGTTATCTGGAAGGAAAAGGCCACATTTTTCAGAGGCAGCGTCAAAGCTTCCACTCAGATCCATTGAGGTCAAACAGACAATGCTTGAACTGGGGTAGTAGTCAAAGGTATGGCGCACCAGCCCATTTGATTTCTGTTCAACTTGTTACTCAGTTGCTTCAAATGAATGTAGGTATTATTATTGTATTATTATTATTATTATTATTATTATTATTATTATTAAGTGGCAGTATAAGGCAATTTCTTGCTCAAACAAGTCAAAAGAGGGAGTAAAAATGTGCAGCTGTATGAGACACAAACTGTGGCCTGGTTTGTTTCTGAAATCTGGAGCCCAGCATTCGACACAGTCTGATTCAACACAATGCAATTCAACGTGTTACAATGCAATACAAAAGAATATGATGCCATGCAGTTTAATATTGTTCAGATAGTTGGATTTTATTCCTTTAGTTCTTCTTAAGCAGCTAGAGAAACAGTTTAAAGAGGAGGAATCAATCTAAATATAAAATGATTGGTCACATTTCCAAACAAAAAAGGCATAGGGCCTCTACTAATACTTGTATATAAATAAATCTAATGCTGATGATGTTAGAAACAGTGCATCGCGAGTTAATCCCAAATTGTATTCAATGCACATTTTTTTATTTGGGTGATCACATCTTTAACTTTTATGCCGGTGCACCGATGTGACTTAACATCCCTTATAGGCTGATTGCTTGTCCAACCATAATGTCTCATTCCACACATGTTAAATACAGAATATGTGACATCTGGGTAGTGAGTCTTTGGAGTTATTTAAAGTTCCAGTGTGTAACATTTAGGAGGATCTATTGGCAGAAATGGAATATAATATTCATAGGTATGTTTTATTGGTGTGTAATCACCTGAATATAGGAAATCGTTGTGTTTTTGTTACCTTAGAATGAGCCGTTGTAATATACAAGCCTTCCTTGGAGGCCACCATGTTGAAACACCATGTTTCTACAGTAGCCCAAAATGGACACGCCAAGCACTGACTGTAGATACGGCCCTTTGTATTTTTTTAAAGTTTCACAGCCATTGTAGTTTCTCATCCACACTTTAAAGTCTGTTCTCATTCCCAGGTCTTCAAATAAAGACGCAAGTGGTGTTCAGTTAGTTGCAATCTTTTCTTTTTTTTTAAGATTTATAAGATATTTTAACACATGTATAACCCAGACAGCCTGAATACCATGAAAGGGAAAGATATATATATGTGTGTGTGTGGCTCCTGCCAGAAGTAATTTTGTTGTGTCACCACCATGACGAAAGTGACACACCATAGGCAGATGATATAACATTTTGGTGCGCCATGTCAAGGTCACATCTATGTTTACTACCTTTACATCTTGTAGCAAGGGGAAGGTCATTCACCAGCGGCCAATTTAAAGTATTAAATTGCCAGCAACCATCAGTGTGGGATGTCTGCTTTTTATTTGCCCATTGCACTTATTCTACATTGTCACACCACACAAAGCACAAATGCTGGGTTGGTGTAGGGTAGAAGGAACTTATATTTTCAGAGAGAAATGGTCACATAGGAGACACAAAACGTCAAGCAGCAACAGTAATATTGTCAAAAAAAAGTGAAGTCTGTCACACTGGGGCTGATTCTGCTTTAAGTTTTAGATGTGGCCAGATTATAATAGTAAGTCCCACATTGTTGAGATGTCTCAAATATGGCTGCATACTCTTCTGTTCTGTGAGAAGTGGAAGGTGTTTGACTGGTCAGCAGAGTAAAAGTGTGCAAGGCAGCTGCTGAAATGACAGCATACCAAGCCTGCTGGAATCCACCACATCCACCACATCCAAATAGGAGGTGGCAGCTTTTGTTTCCCCTCTTCAAAACTCAGGCCTTAATACTTACAAAACTGCAAGGGCTTGTGGGAATGAGGGTACATTTAAAAGACAAAATCGTCTCAGGAATTTTCTTTTAGAGATGAGTTCTTATTAAATAGGTTTATATCTGCACTTTTTTGTTAGCATTAGATGCTTAACTGCAGGTTTAGACTGGTAAAGAACATTTACTCAGGTACTGTATTTATGTTAAAAATGTATGTACAATTATACTAACTATTCCCATCTGATGCCACTTTATTCTTTTTTCTACATTAATAGCTTATGCTCGGTACTTTACAAATAAAACATTTACATAAAAAAACATATGATGAGCTTATGAAATAAAATGCATGATTAAAGCAAATTACCCAGTAGAATTTTAAATTAGCACCACCCTGACCATAGAAAAGTGTTAATTAGGCATGATTTGATAATATGTAAATAAGTCTAACTCTCAATACTTTAACCTTTGATACTGTAAGTACATTTTTCTAATACTTACTTTTACTTAAGTAACATTTGAAAGCACGTCTTTGATTGGGTTATTGGAAAAAGGGAATAATTAATTTAACGAACACTAAATTATCAATATGAATTATATTATTATTATTATTATTATTATTATTATTATTATTATTATTATTATTATAAGGAGCAGTAAAAACGAAAAAAGACATTGGTCTCTTATCTTGGCTGCGCCTCATCAATTGCGCATTCATTTGTTTTCTTGATAGCAACAGGCCCGACGGACTGAGCACAGATGCAGATTTATTTTATTTCATATATTTTTCAGGCCATGCGAGCATTTTAACACTGTGCGAACTTCTAAACCGACAAAACTTACTCGCTCATCTGAGTCCGTCTGCTCAGCTGCATTCTAAAGGCTGATTGTGTCGCACAAAACAAAACAGCAAACTTAATGAATATTAGATAGAGTACAGCTTTAATGGGGTTTACATGTAAAACGTATCACGGATGTTAAATAAAGAAAACCTCAAACAACTTTTTTGATATCTTAAATTAAATTTATTCAAAAACCAACGACTTAATGGACAGGAGTAAAATATTGTGCTCATAGACAATATCACTTATAAACAAACGTATACAACACTTCTCCACTGAAATGTGAAATATCATACTTTACACTTCTTTACATAGGCTATAACTGCAATCAATACAATTTTCTTTCTCTAGAAATAATTCCTTAAATAAAGTGGGCGCTGCTGCTGCTGCTTCTTCAAGAACAGCGCGCCTCGGCAAGAAAGTGCAAATTTAAGTACAGTGTGTTAAATGAGGCGCAGGGAACCAGAGACCTGTAATGAAGTCATGGAAATAAGTTCGTTTCAATAATAATCATTATGCATCTGTTGAAATGAAATGCCCATTGCTGTTTTTAAAGTGCAACTGACAGTTTAGAAAGGAGGATGGGAATATCTGTTGCCCATTTTTATTCACAATAGAAAACAAAATAAAAAAAGAATCTAATTCTTTTGCGGCCCATAAATTCACAGAATATCCAGTCTGATGGAATGCAGTGCCTTTTCTTTTTTGTTTTTGTAATTTGTTTGCAAACCCATAGATCCTTTGTCAGAGGGAGACATATTACCAAACACAGACCGCAACAGATATATCTAATTTAAGAAGTCATTTAGTCTCATACAGGCTTCCATGTTGTTCAGCAGTGACTGAAAATGTCTGTAAGTGATTTTGGATCATTGTTTTGATCATTTAGTGTGCAGTTGCTCTGATGGTTCTGCGGAAGTGTCAGTATTTTCAAACGCAGCATGTAAAAGACAGATTTTTTTCCTCTCCATTTGCATAAACAAAATATGAAAACAATTATGGTGACTTGCATTTGAAACTAACGAAAATATCTGCTACACCCCTTGCAGACTCTAGCACGTTAAAGAAATCGTGCCAAAACCCAAAGGCCACAGATTCTTTTTTTCCCCCTTTTTTTTTTTTTTACCTGCCCGATTACTGTGAATAACAACTTAATCTATTGATAATGATTTTTCCCTCGAATAATGTCATGATGGAACAACAAACCAAAATCCCCTCTTAGTCAAAAAAAACAACATTTCAACTGTTTGGAAACATTTGGTTGCATGGAGGCGCCCTTGGGTCAATGTCTAAAATGTAAAAATTCAAGATTCAAGTCTAAATGTTTCGTTGTGTACATAATTGAAAGTCAATGAGCAGTCTCTCTGTGCGCATGAAAACACCTCAGTCATTATTTTTGCTCGACTCCTGGTCGCTCTGGTCGTCGGTGAAGCACACGTCCACATCACTGTCATTGTCGCTTTTGTGCTCCGCGTCCTCGAACAGGCCGCCCGGTTTGTCGTCCAGTTTCTTAACGGTCTGTCCGGGATGCCTGGACTTGACGTGCCTCTCCAGGTCCCGCCTCCGCACCAGCACCTTGCCGCAGAAGTCGCACCTGTAGGGCGTGTTCCCCTCCGCGTGGAGCCGGATGTGTTTGTTCAGGTTGCTGGGGTCTCCGAACGGCCTGAAGCACACTTTGCACTTGAGCGGCTTGTAACCTGTGTGAGTCCTCATGTGGATTTTCAGGCCGTATTTCCTCGAGTACAGCTTACCGCAGTACAGACACAGGTGTCCCTTTTTCGGTTTGCCAGAGCCGACGTTGCTGGCACTCCCGGCGGGCATCGAATCCAGCCTCGTCCGGTTCTTCTCCGCGGCGATTTCAGACAGCTGTTGCGTGTGCATGGCGATCTCCCGGTCGATGTTGGTGATTGAGCCCAGGTCTTGGTTCATGGAGGGCGCACCAAAGTAGGACATGGACTCCGGGTACTTGAGGAGGTTGCTGAAGTGAAATTTCAGCGGATAGTAGGGTGAGCTGTACAGAAGCTCCCCGTTGTAGACGGTGAAGGGCATGAGTGGGATGTTACAGTCTCCACCGTAAGTCTTGACACCGTCGAAGTGAGGGAGAGAGAATCTCTCGAAATGGAGTCCAGGGGGCATCTGGGGGTAACGGGACGGGGACAGGCCGGAGTGCATCCGGCTGTCCACGTGCTTAAAAGCTGAGTTCTCCTCCACGTGAGGCAGCAACGGGAAACCACGGATAGCGTTTGTGCATGGCACCATTGGGGATGCGGAGTCCATAATTGCAGGTGCGCACTTGGGAGGGTGGTTCCCCCCTCCGTTTAGAGTCTCGCCTGCATTGCGGATTGGTTTCATGTTTCCAATGAGTTTGCTGAATCCCAGGCCGCTCAGCTTCACATTTGCGTCCTCTCTGGAGGCGTCCGCGCCCGGGACTTTGGAGACGCCGGTCGGTTTGAAGGCAGAGCGCACACCCGGGTGGAAGCCCATGCTGCTCAGCACCGAGGATGTGGAGCCGAGGCCGAGGATGTGCCCTTGGTTCCTGGCTGAGGTAACGCTCATGTCGAGGGCCCTGTCCTGCTCCACTGAGCTGCTTTTCTTTGACAGCCCCGCTTTGTTTAGAAACGGCGAGGAGGACACCGCCCGCCTGCCAGAGTCTGAGATGGAGGAGTTACTGTGAGCGCTCCTCGGAGAGGTGGAGGTGTTGGGGATGTCTCCAGACTTTGGTGACCTGCTGAAAGTCTCCGTGCCTCTGGCCTGCTCGCTGCTCACAAAGCCCCGTCCGTTGCTCAGGGCGCAGTGGAAGTGGACGTGGGCCTTGAGTGTGTTCGGATATTTGAATATTCTCCAGCAGTACCAGCAGATGTAACGCTCCTCACCTGTAGAGACAACAAACACGACAATGGTCAGATGAATGCGCATCATTCGGTCACACAACACAGCGTGAAGCCAGTTCGCACTGATGGCAAATAACAGTATAAACAATTAATCCCGTGCGTAAAATGCCCAGTCGGTGCGTAAAATGAAAGTAACAGGCTTGGCAACCTGTAGAGAAAAGACCTGTGAGCGCCTGCACAGACGTGTGGGGGTTACTTGTCTTTTCCCCTGATGACACAACACGCGCCCAGAAATTGAGCAGAGGGTGTGAGGTAATTGAAAATACATTTTGCAAGACATTGGCATCAAAATGGCCAAATCCCTTTAAAGAGCAACATGTCCACCAGTCACTGCTGCGCATCAGCTGAAATTTAAATTTAGGCCTAATGGATATGATCCGGTTTCTAAGAAGTGATGCCAAATGGTAATAGACACAGGAAGCCATCTCAATGACCCCCAGACGAGCACTCAGAGGTTAATATAGTTGTAATGATTTTGTAATCCTCGTACGGGTCATTGTTTATGATCGACATCAAAAGAGCAAACGCCCTGCCCAATCTGCCGCTCAGAAACCAATGCATTGAATGCGGGACTTTCCCTCTCTGTGCTCTTTCCCGTGGAAGTGACAGCAGCTGTTGCTTGAAATCGCAAGTCTCCAGAAACAATGGCGGCGGCCCATCTGTTGACGCCTAATAATGGGAGCGAGCGTATGTCCAGGAGCGCACACGGTGTGTTGGGCCGGAGAATCAGGGCAATATACACCCCACATAAAAGTTAGCATTCATTAGGCCACAATACCTTGACGCACCCACCTAATTTACCGTGAAGCATTTGTTTTTGAATTTATTTGCTTTTGAATACATGAATATTAATGACGAGGTGACATTTGTTAACCTCCGTCTCGCAACTGAATCACCAGCCTCTTCTTCTTCCACGGCCGCCGAGACACGTCAGTTTCTGCTTTAATTGCTTTTTTTTATTCAGTGTTTCAAGCACCCTAATTACATTATCACATCATTATTTTTTTTCTCTCGAAGCAAGTTTGATATCATTTTTTTCCTTTTTCTTTTACATTTGTTCAATGAGTTAAGAGGACCTTCCAGGTTCGAATAAAATATACAAACCAAAATGGCCAATTGATGGAATTCCCTGCAAAGTGTCTGTTGATAATAATCTTATTATTATTATTTTAAAACGGATTAGTTCCTGCTGAGCTGCTGTTTTGCCAAGATCAGGGAATAATCCCCAAGCGCAAACGCCAAATTGTCATTATCAGCCCAAACAAACAGATTAAAACCCTGAACGCAGAGGAAGGAATATCTGTGGTCATTAAAGCTGAGATTAGTGCCTTATGAATTGGACGCTGTATTCTCAGTCATGTGCTGTCTCTATATTCGTACAATCTGATTTATGTTTGCTGTTCACTATTTAATTATTAGCGACCCAAAAAATTGAAGGCTGCACATTTATCAGACTTTATACCGACCCAATCATTGCAGGCCTGAAGCTACATTTTCACCTCTTTATTTAAACGAATTGAACCCCCCCCTAAAAAAGACTCTTAACTCTTTTCTTTTTTTTTCCTGAACGACAAAAATGGCAACTTTCTCAATTCTACGTTCAATAAACGAATGAATGATAAAACAAAATTAATAAACAGGCTGCCTGAGGAAAAACAAAAACCAACATCCAATCGATTTCCATCTCTGGGCGATAAAGGAGAGGCATCACGGGTATTGGCAGTCATTTAACTGTGCACTGATGGACCCCTCAACATGTCGATGCTGTGTCAGTGTAAAGCTCACAGTTTGCCCCCTTTGTTGCCCGACACCAGGATTAATATTCAATATCTGTATATAATAATAAAATAATAAATAATAATAAAAAGGTGAAAGCAGACATTTAAACTGCTGAGACTGCTACCTTACCGCAGCCTATTTTTATGTGGTATTTGAAATGCTTTATCATTATTATTATTATTATTATTATTATTATTATTATTATTATCCCCTCCCCGGATCATTATAAGCAGTCTGATTTACCTTTCTCGTCGTGCGTGGGGGTGGCCGTGGTGGGGATGTCGTACCACTGGGCCAGAGCGTTGGAGTACCAGACACTGAGCTCCTCTCCTGCAGGGATTTCTCTCAGCACGCGGTAGAAAATCTGAAAACAGAAAATCAGGAAAGAGGATCAGAGAGGCTGGAGTTAACTCAACTGTCCAAAAGTGGAGGGGGGTGGGGGGGGACTTTGGCCTTGAAGATGTGCTGTAATGGAAACTCACCTGTCCGCCAGGTAAGTCCGACACAGCCTCCAGGTTTTGCTCCTGGCTGTTCCTGGCAGCGCGGATGAATCCGATCCAGTCTGGCACGGGACAGCCCGACTCATCCACGAACTCCCCCCGTACCAAGCGGATCTAAGCCAGCAAACAGACGATCATAATGAGCACGAGCTTGACAACTGACCACAGTATGATTGGAAATATGAACAGCAAGGCCCTTGAACACCTCACGGACACAGATTGTAACGAATGTCTGAATGAATATAGGCCTCGTTAGAAACACAGTTTGGCTTATTTAAGTGCAACATTTTATTTCCAAGCTTTTTCTACTAATAATCGAATTTATTGTTTCTATTCATATAGGCCTTTTTCCTTTTTTTTTACATTTTATTTATCAAATTGTGGCCCCCATATTGGCGCTTAGGACTGTCTTCTGCTTTATCACCTGGAGGTGCTGCGGCCACGCCTGGCCAAAACGCGCTTAATGCGTCTTTATCCGCTCTGGTGATAATTTACTAAAGAGAATGACACACGGGCCTAATTGAGTTGATATGGGAAACGAATTTGAAGAGTGTCAGAGCGTTTCTAAACTGTTCAAGGACATTAAAGATCGAAGCGCGACATTTGACACAGAGATTGCACCTGATGATCGCCCGCAGCCCGGGGCCACGCATTTAGACGCATCAATCACAGCCGCTGACAGCTTCAACAATAACAGGGTGCGGTTATAGATGCGCTTAGAACCACAAATTGTGTAAAAATAACTGTTTGCAAGTTGGATTTTTGAAAGTGTCTTATATTATAATATTTAATGTCTGGAGACTTTTATTTTCAAATTCTTCGCTCCTCTGGAAACATTATTTACCTCCACACTGCTGTTAATCTGAATAATCCCAGCCCAATAACATAAGTACAGTTGGTTTAATTTAATGTTTTTATCACTGTTAATATTATTATTATTATTTCTCCTAGCCTCAGGCGGCGGGCCACGGTCTCAGTGGCATCTTTCTATGGCCGGATTACATTAAAATTAAACGGCTCATCGGGATAACAGGCCCGCCAGGCAGTGAAATGTGAGGCGGCTGAGGGCATGAAATCCCACACAGCAGACCCGGGTCGCCCATTAGGCCGGTTAAGTAGAAGCACAGACTGACAAGTCGGCCACTAATGGAGCTCAATTATTTCCAACTTGACAGGCCAAACCAATTAATAACCGAGGGCCCGATGGAGTTTGACAGTGCGGCTTTAAAACCCCAAATCCAGTCCGATGTTTTTAATATTACACTGCAGGCGCACACTCGCGGAAAATAAAATAGTGTGTTTGGATATTCTATGTATGGATATATAATATTTTTTGTAATCAATGGCGTAAAATTTGCTCCCAAAAACTTGTAGGCCTGGTAAAATAGTTTGAAAATAGTTTTTAAAGCAGTTTTGGAATAATTAAATTGGTAATGAATAAATAATAAAAGCTGATTTTAAATATAGCAATTCAGCCTCTATTCAGAGCTTTCCAACGCACCTGATTGACCCGCATCACCTCAAAATATTGTGAAATAAATGCTGTAAAAAAAAACCTCAACATAAAATCACACCTATAACCTAGAGATAAACTTTTTTTCAGTCTTTGAAACTAACCTTCTTCTTGGGTCCAGCTTCCTTACGGTCCGACACGTACTTCCCGAGTTTGAAGATACCCGGTACCGGTCCTATCCGGAGCCCGGCCGGGATGCTGCAGTCCGCAAACACACTGACTGTGGTGGACGCCCGGGTGGCTTGCATGGCGTGGGGTGAGATCAGAACCATGAAGACTGATGGAGACCGAGTGTGAGAGTGCAGGGAGGGAGGAAGAGGAGGAGGAAGAGAGGATGAGGACCGGCCGATATCCGCCCTCAAAGTGACGCGTTGGCGTTATGCTCTCCGGCTTTTCTAGTGGTGGTGCAGGCAACCCCCCACCCTCCCCTCCACACACACACACACACACACAAACACACAAACACCCTCCACCCCTTCCGACCTCTCCAGCTTAGGATGCAAGTGTGTGAGTGTGTGGGAAGAAGGGGGGGGGGGGTTCGGAGAGGTGCTGCTGTGTTGTAAGGTAGTTTATAGGAGGAGGGGGGTTGCGGTCCTCCTGAGTTTGCAGCAGCAGCAAGTAGAAGGAGTGCGTGTGTGTGCGTGAGTGAGTGTGAGAGAGTTGGGCTCTCCCAGCAGCTGTGAGGAGAGGGAAAACGGGCCGGCCTGGTCACATGGAGACTTTCCCTCACCCCGCCGCATAATGAATTGCTCCAAAACGGTCAAGAGACACAAAGGGCCAGGCGACCTTCCCATCCCCAAAATCCAATTTGTCAAGGGCAGAGAAAAGAGGGTGCAGAATCAAAGGTCCAGAGCGACCATTAATCCTCAGCATGTGGCTTTGTCCTCCAGACAGTTCCGATATTTTAACTGACAAATCCACTGTATAATTTATCCATAAATCCTCACCCTTTTCCATTCTTCCCTTTCAAGCCAGGTTTTGGAAATCAGTGCCTACTTTAAATCTACTTGGCTGGCATTCTTTGGGTTTTATACACTTCAAAGCGCTTTATTCTCCCTCCTCCTTTGTGTCCTTAGTGTAACAAAAGGAGCAGGAAAGTTTAGAGGACTTGTTAACTTCTATTGACTCTCGGCGTGTGCCGGGTTGAGATCAGGCAGGTACTGAAAAGGGAGAACCACCAGCAGGAAGAGAGAGAGAGAGTGAGAGGGAGAAAAATAACCATCCCCATCTTTCCAACGCACACACACACACACTTGTGGTTTTCTTGTCTTCCTCATTCAACACCGGTATTCTGCTGTGTGCGAGGCAAGAAAAAAAAATACAATGATTCAAATATTTTTATGATATTTTTGGTGTTAATTACATTTGTTTACCTTTAGGTAGCTCAATTCAGGTAAGAAATATTCATTTATATTATATATATATATATTTTTTTTTTACAGTCCACTATAAAATATATGACAAATATTGAGCTATACAGAAATGTGACTACAATGTCAAGCAGCAAAAATCTTTACAGGACTACTATGTAGATAAATTATGAAGACATTAGAGGAAGATCCGAAATGTAAGTAAAATAAAATATTTTGTTTAATATTGTCATATTGTAGTCAAAAAGCCCCTATAGGAATTTGATAGGAATTATTGATTAAACGAATCCTGGGGTGGTATTTTGCAATATAAAAAAAATCTAAATGCAATCTGTCTTGAGAAAATCAAGGTAGCCTCGCTTTAAGCTTTGTGATTCTCAGATAGTCCAGTTATATAATTTAAAGTCTGTCAGAAAGATCGTTTTTTGCTGTCAGTTTATCTGAAAAAATTGAAATTGCCAAATATGGAGACAGAGGTGTTTTTCACTGTAGCTACAGTGTGAAGAAGCAAAGTAATAAAATGCAGCAACCGACTCTAACTTTTAAGGAAGAATTTTGGTGAACTTATATCAGTCCAACTGTAACCCCATTAAGATCATATAACATCACACATATTACTTCAGACCACATAGCAAAAGGATCCAAACGCCTGATAAGATTGAGTCACTTGTTGGCTTGCAAACAGCAATCACTTGTATTAATGGCATGTTGAGATGTGACTCCGTGCAGCAGCTTGTTTAGAGCGCTGCGATGCTGCGGTGATGATGAGTCTGACCAGAGAAGAAGGACAAGGACCTGTGGGCGATCAATTCAGACCATGAACATGCTGACCTCTGACCTGTCTACTGCGGACTTTGATTCTCAATCAGCACAAGTAGCCTCCCCTAGACCTTTTAAAACAATAATATGGTATAATAAAATGTCCAAAGGTTTTATGCATGCATGCAGTATTTGATATATTTATAGAATGAATCCAGTTCAGAATACAAACAAAACACAATCAACAGTTCACTTTAAATTATTGCTCTCATTCATTCATTCATTCATTCATTCATTTAGATTTTTTGTGTTTCTTCACTTTGCGTTTTAATGTCCCTAAAACCATCTAAACGGTTATGGTAGTAGGCTATAATAAAAAGCTGTAAATTAACTAATACACATTAATCTCTCTCTCTCTCTCTCTCTCTCTCTCTCTCTCTCTCTCTCTCTCTCTCTCTCTCTCTCCTCTTCTTTCTCTCTTTCTCCCCCTCTCCTCCCCGCGCGGTCAGAGCCAAAGAGCCTGAACGACACGCGAACAATCTCATCAATAGGCGCAACGTTTGCGCCTGGCTGTGCGGAGGGGTTATTTATTAACGCCTCGCCATTTGCGGCTGGTTCCCATCCACCCCTGCGCTGCTTTAAAGGCCCCGCACTTCTCCACAGTGAAATTAATTAATTATTCTCCGAGGAAGGAGGGGGGCGAAGGAGGCGAGGACGTTTCCTTTCTGTTTGCGGAGAAGTCGCTGTGGTGGTGAATCCCCGCTCCACTGTGCGCTCTGAAGCCTTGAAGAGCAGTCAAAAGGCTCGGTGTCAGAGTGAAAACAGTGTTGGAAGCAAATGGGATGGAAAATTAAATGAAATTAAATGGCTTGACCGGCGGCATTGTTCCTCCTCCTTTCTGAAAAGAAAAAGACACATTAATTACATGGTCGGAGCTTTATTCCGGGACAATATTGCGGAGTCGATCAACAGCATTCCGCAAGTGCGCTTCTCTTAAACGAACTCCGCAAGTCTTTAATAAACTTAAATAACGACCTGAGAAGAATCGGAGCTTGGAGAGGAGGGAGACGTTTTTATGGGCGGCTCTGCCTGGCTCTTGCCAGCCTTTTTTGGATTTTAACTGTCTAAACGGTGGGGCTCTGATTTAACTGGTTGGCCATTAATGAGCCATGAATATAGAGGAACAACCTGTCTGCAAAGCAACGCGGTAAATACAGAGAGCAATGCCCCACCAGGGATCTCCATTCATGCTCCCTGACTATACTTCAGGGGTGCGAAGGGTTCACCACCACCTCTCCTGGACTGGTTTCAATGGCCTACCATTTAAGACCCCTCTGAGCTTAGAAGAAAACACATTTTTTATGTCGACCCATAAACTTTGTTCGGGTCTTTTCAGAGGAGCCCAATCATTGTCCCACTTAGCAATGTGGCCTATTTCTCACAGATTCCCACGTCTTAGAAATGACTTTGTGTTTGTCTACATCCATTTATTTCTCCACATGTAAGCCCACACCTTCGGCACCTCTCACATTTATTTAGTCACACGTCTTTTAATTTGAAAAAACAAAGACAAGTTAAAATTCTCATGCTTTAGACAGACTGAACTCTGTCCGGCTAAAGAACCAGAACTTCTTATTATTCCTTTCAGATCTGAGCCCGCTCTCATACAAAGAGAAAGAGCTTTGGACAGGCCTGTTCATCTTATTCCTCGCCTTTCTTTTCTTTACTCCAAAGCAGTCCCCTGTTCATATTTAAGGTGTTTTACTTTCTGAGAAACCTGGGGAAAGACGCAAGCTGCCCCAAAGGGCGGACCAGCTGCCTTGATGCGGGTGGGACATTAGCGACGCGTTTGAATAGTAATTATGCTTGTATGGGACTCCCACCAGATGACATGATTGGGTTTTAACCCAGACTAATATTCAAAATCGCATTAGAGAGGAGCCGAATAAACGGCACCTGATTCAACGCTGTTCATGCGTGATTTCATTCAGAAAGCCTCCTCTCTCTCCCCCTGAAGTGGGCTGCACCGTTTCGGTATTCAAAGTCTCTACAAAGTTTTTTTGCGCCGGGCTTTTTCAAGCCACATTTCCCTGACTTAAACTCACTTTGTCTCGCATGAGGAGACGCGGATAAAGGCGTGTGAAGTTGCGTGAATTGATATGTTTCGGTGTACCTTATAAATTCATACCTTTTCTCACTCGAGCGCCTCAGAAAGAACGTGTCAGTCAGGCCGATTCTCTCTGCTGTCCAACGCATTTAGCAGGAGATCTATTTGAGGAGTTCATTCCTAGGCAAATGTATGCAGGCCGGGCTCTGCGTGAATAGAGCAGCGTGTCAGCCGACCCTAATTGGGATTTAGCCACCCAAAGCATATGCACAAAGTGACAGAGAATCACAGGTTTCAAAGAAAGTCGCAACTTTTGCCCTTCTTGGTGAATATGTGGAGCTCTTTCCCTCAGCTCGGAGTAAAACTGCATTTTTCTTATGGGATGAAGGTTAGTGACCCAATTGGCTATGCGGTGTGTATCTGCAAACTAAAAGCGTGAGCAAAACAACTCTAATGGCAAAGAGCAGGTTTAAAGACATGTAACCTCTACTGGCCTATATGTTTGAATAAGGCCGGATATTTTAGCCGGAGTCATGGTTATTATCTGAACAAATATGAATATAAATGCATTGCTTTCTTTCCTTTTCATTTCTTTTTTAAGACATTAAAAATAGAATTTCTAAAAGGAGTTTTGTACACATTTTGTTGGAATATAATAATAATAATAATAATAATAATAATAATAATAATAATAATAATAATAATAATAATAATTTGTGTTTTAAATAAACAACTGCGTCACATTTGTTGATCTGAATTTTTTTTTTTTCAAGGAATGCTTTTTGACAAATCACTCTTTGCGTCTGCGAAACCAGGATTATGTAGGCCTATACGATTCGGCTAATTTAAGTTTCATTTATCTATTTATTTTAATTATAAGACCACACTTGTCTCTTCCCTGCAGACGGAGGACCATGGAGAGCTCCGCTTTAACAGACAAGGGAGGGTGCTTGTCTGGTAATTATATTGATAACAAATTCCGTCCCATCACACTGATTAGAAGTGCATTTATCTCCCTGAACTTAAGCCTAAATATAAAGGCGGATTTATATCTACACGTATACATCGTTAGGGTTGGATGCACATCAATAATTCGCTGTAACAAAATGTAATCTAATGATATGACTGTCTCTCGGCTCCTCATTATATCTCCGATTGACAGTTCTAGGTTCAAACTAATTGTCTCCTGCGTGTTCGGGTGGGATGAGCTTGTGGAAATGATGTCCGAGAGAAATATTGATTATTTCAACGTGGAGTCTGTGCATAATCATCATGAAAATGACTTAGAAAGCAACGATGGGGCTTTACACGCAGTTAGATGCTGGTCTGAGAGAGGTGCAAGCAATTTCTGGATTTTATTTAATTTTGCCTTTTTTATGATGTTACTTGAATCACCAGTCTGATTGTATTAAAATGTAATTAGAGAATAAAAGGGTAAATCCTATTTTATTTCAAATGTAAATACCTCAGTTATTCCAATATTTATTATTATTTTTATATATATATTATATATTTTTAGTGGGAAATGCTATTGTTTTGTTGCACATATTGTATTTCAAGGAATCTCAGGAAATTGGACTGTTAATCCAATATATTCTCAAATCATATCATAAGCATATTTGAAGAAACATTAGGCAATAAACATTTTAATTTTGTGCATTTTTTATGTTGATAATTCCTATCTTCCTTTTAGGGTTTTGCTACATGTAATCTAGAATCATTCCACTGTGAAATTATATATATATATATATATATATATATATATATATATATATTATCTTCAGTAGTCAGATGTGTCTCATTATAATAATAATGACACAGTAATGTTATTTCTGCCATAATAACACTGGTCTTGTTCCTGCCTTTTGTTGCAGTATTTGTCAGAGGGTTGCTGTGTTGCATGTCTCTGCTCTCAGCCCCTGAGCAGGACACTGAGTGTGTTTGGCGTCTGCTGGCCAGATCCAATCGCTCCCAATCAGCAGCAGGAGGAAAAGGTGTGGATTTGGATGGAATGAGGACAGGAAACGGCTGTGTGCCGTCACTCCTCTGCAGGACAAAATTTGACTGACAGATTCCTTAGCCCTCCAGAAAGTGTCAGGGCAACCGCCTCGACCCCCAGGTGACTCTTATCTTTCTCTCTGTTCCCTCACTACTTGCTCTCCCTTTTTTCAATCTTCATCCTTTAGGCCAAAGCTATGAAAATAAGCAACATCTCTCTCAGCTGAGCAAAAATGTACTTTTACCAGCATTTCATCAAAATATTTGGATAGTCCTTAGTATTAGGCACCTCAAACACAAACACTGAAAAAGACATCAAATAAAAAAGACAAGGTAATTGAATTGAATGCTGATAGCTTTATTTGTGGCAAGTAGAAAAAGAAGGGGGTAGGGGGCACACAAAAGTTGAGAGACCATGTTGAGTGCTTCTAGTGAGGCATATTTAAACCCTATGAAGGGAAGGTTTCACTCTGTAGTAAAGGGTCAGTCATGGTCTTCTTGTCCAGGGCAAAGGGCAAAGGTTAGTGTCCAGACATGGGGTTTGGTCAGTGCAAAGCTCAGAGAGGCGTGGAGGTTTAAGGGCGAGAGGAGGTCACTTGGGAATTTGTGCTGGTCAGTCCTCATCAGAGTCATCGGCTGCACCAGTGATGGTGTAGGTTTGTTCCTGGTGGTCCGTCTCCAGCACGTCATCCTCATTTTTGACCGTTCTGTAGGGGAGGAAAGAAAATGGAAAGGGCTGAAGTAACCAAAAGAAACTTAGAGGATGGACATCTAAGTAGCTATATGCTAACCTCATATTTAACCCCATCTTAAAGCAGGCTAAGACATTCTTTCTTAGTAAAACAATATAATTTTTTGTTTAAAATAAAAATAGAAAAGATACCTGATGGTCCCTTTACCTAATGAGCACCGTCCTTCGCTCGGTCAGCTCCACAGCCTGCTCTGCGTAGGCATCACTGTTGGCGTCATTTCCAGCAGATCCATATCCCATTCCAGCACCACTGGTGTCACCCATTCCTCCATCGATCTTTCCCATTCCACCAACGCCTGACAGTGAACCAACATCTCCTCCACCCACACCCTCAGTTCCTCCACTGCCTCCAATTCCCCCACCCATTCCAGCAGGACCCATTCCACGATCTTTACCTCCATCCCTGTCTATGCCTTCCCCAAATCCATCACCCGCCCCACCACCAACACTGCCATTTCCTCTACTGAGTCCCATGCCACTGCTGCCACCTGTACCTGCAGTGCCACCACCTGCACCCATTCCAACACCACCCATCCCGCCAATGCCCACACCTCCAGCCCCAGTGCCCAAACCTCCAACACCCACACCTCTATTGCCGCCACCACTACCCACACCCCCTGCACCAGTTCCTGCACCCCCAGCTCCCAATCCATGACCACCACCAATGCCTTCCCCACCTGCTCTACCAGCAGGACCCAGCTTGTCATCTGGACCTCCAGCACCCATTCTTCCACCCATTCCTCCAGCACCACTGCTTGGACCTGTGCCCATTCCTCCTGCACCCATGCCCCCACCCATTCCTGCTCCACCCCCCATGCCTACAACACCTCCACCACTACCTCCAATCATCCCGCCACCCATTCCACCAGCACCACCCATGCCTCCTCCACTGAAGCTCATCCCACCAGCAATGGCGCTCGTGCTACAGCTGGTCAGAGACAGGGTTTGCATCATGCCCATGAGCCGCAGATCCTCTCCTTCAATAAGTTTTCTGTTAGAAAAAACAAATGTTTAATAAACATTTGTTTACATTTATTTAAATATATTTTATGGCACTAGATCCATTTTTAAGTTATTATTCCTTCACCTGTATGTCGTAATCTCAATCTCCAGAGACATCTTGACATTCAAGAGGTCCTGGTACTCTCGCAGGTGCAGCGCAATTTTCTCCTTGGTGGATTTCAGCTCAAGCTGCAGGGCCTCAATCCGAGCCTGTTAGGTTAACAGAGCCATAAAATTACTGTATGAATGAATTGTTATGGTGATTATGTGTCTGCATGCATGAAAGTAAGTGCATGTGTTCACAACTGACTCTGGTGTGACCAGGTGTGCACCCTGGGACTACATTTCCTTACCTGAAGGTCTTCCAGTTCTTTTCTGTACTTTTGTTGCGTCTCTCGGATCTGGGCCTCAAGAGCTTCATTTCTGGTCCTCAGGGAATCCAAGTCACGTTCTTTGTTTTGGATCTGGAGGTATTTTTATTTGATTATAATCATTATAGTCATTTAATATCACTTGTCAATCAATCCTCATTTACTGGTTTCCACTTTTGCTACTTACATCCTTTTTGGCACCTGCTATTTCTTCTCTAATGCTTCGAACCTTGTCCACATGCCTTGATGTCTTGCTTGTTATATCTTCAAACTTGTTTTTATACCATGAATCCATCTCCTAAATTAGGGGTGAAAATTTCACATGAATTTAAATTAAAACACAGAGAACTTACCAGACAGTGCTGATGTGTGATAATTTTACCTGGAGATTTTTGGCTGCAATGTCGTCATACTGGGCTTGGATTTGTTTCAAAGCAGCTGCCAAGTCAGGTAGGGCGAATGCACTCTGAGCCGTGGCATGAGCAGCATAGATCTGTTTCATAAGCTCTTCGATTTCCTGGGAGAAAAATAAATCTTTAGTAATCACAAAAATGAAAGGCAACCTAAATATATCATGCTTATGTGAAAATGTCATCCACCTGTTGATGGACCCGTTTCAGGAATTCAATTTCAACTTCCAGCTGCTCCAGTTTCTTCTCCAAGACGATGCGTGAGGAGGTGGCTTTGTCAACATCCTGAAGAACACACCTTTGTTATCATGTGGGTTTGGGACTGTAAATTAATATTGGCTAATATTATAATAATTAAATGTAACCTACTGGACGGAAGGTTTCAATGTCTAGCTCAGCTTTCCTCCTCAGCTCAACTGCCTCCTCATATTTGATTTTGATTGCCTGCAGTTGAGCAGCTGTGGACTCCTTAGCTGCCAAGGAGATGTCCTGAAAACCAAGAAGCCAGAAGTAATATGGTCGTCTATTAGATTAGGAGATGTGTGCAAAAAAGCCTTTTTTGCATTTTTAACTTAGTTCCTGTATGTGTGTGTGTGTGTGTGTGTGTGTGTGTGTGTGTGTGTGTGTGTGTGTGTGTGTGTGTGTGTGTGCAAATGCATGATGAAGCCATCTCATCTGTGCATAAAACATAGCTGAAGACAGCTGTACTCTGTGACACCTTAACACGCTTAGGCACCTCTCCATTTGCCTGCCAGAAATAAGCCTGTTACCAGGTAAGGAACCTTGAAAACACCAAGTTGACGTCTTGTATCGTTGCTTGGATGGATCCTCTACAGTTCAGTGAGGTGTAAACCTCGCCGGAAACATAGAATTCAGTCTTTACGCTCTCTTGAGCACCTGAAATGTAAAAAAAGAAACAGGCAGTGTGTGGCTTGGAGGATTCTGTCTCACCCGTTGAACTCTCATCTGGTCGGCAATCTTTTTCAGCTCCTTCAGCTGTTCCTCATACAGGAGGCGCAGACCTGTTGGCTTCTCAAAGCGGTTCTGGTAGGCCTCGATCTCTGCTTCCAGTAGCTTATTCTGCTGCTCAAGTGATCGAACCTATAAGCACAAGAAAACCTCCTCTGTGATATAGAGTGTGCCTGCACCAAGTATGTTTCCTGTCCATGTGCTCACAGAGGTGAGCGTAATATGCTCCCATTTTTCAAAGAGAGGCATTTTTAGCCAGGCCTGACAAATCACAGACACAGACACGCAAATGGAAGAAGTAAAATGTGGTTAGCTTGAAGGCTGTTTTACCTTGTCAATGTATACAGCCAGTCTGTCATTGAGGACGATCATCTCCTGTCTTTCACTTGTGCGGGTGCTGAGGAATTCTTGGTTCTCAGCTGCAGCCACATCCAGATCCATAGCAGGTTCTCCACTTGGCCCGACACATACCATGGCTCCTGCACTCACTCTGAACATTCACCCGTGAGGCAGTTCAAAGAAAGGGAAGATGGCATATCATGAGAAAATGTGAATGTTTCATGTGATAAAAAGTACTTGAAATTCCTTGAAAGAGAGCTTGAGGAAGAGGTACTTAGGTTCATGAGGTAAAAACAAGCTACAACAACATTACCTGAGGAAATAATAATCTAATTGTACACCCTTCTTACTCATAAACCCTAAATCTGTCCATATGTACTGTAGGTGACAGGCCTTACCCTGCTCCAACCATGCGAGTCTTGCGTGCAGCTGAGGCGGTCCTTCGTCCCATTGACTCCACACGCATGATGCCTGCCCCGGCTCTGCAGGGGTAGCCAGCAGAAGCATGACGGATGTCTCTCCTGGTGGGGGATGGGCTTGACACCCTGACCTGGTAGGACGAGCTGCTGCTGTCCTCAAAGTGACGGCGGTAGGACGAGATCCTCTCCGGGCTGCGACTCATGGTGGCGGCAGCGAACGTGTTTCCTCTGGTTCTCTGAAGGAAGATGAAAGAAACTGTCAAGCAGGGTCTGTCTGTGGTTTAAACCTCACGGCTGTTCCACCTCGTTTGCACTCAACCCAGTCTCAGGTTTTATACTTCCCAGTGCCAGTCCATGCCCCTGCTCTGTCTAAGACAGCCCAGTTCATGAACCAACACTTGTGGAATCTCGAACCTTTGCATCAATTCAGGCTTGACCTGCTGCTCAGATATCTGTCAGCAGCTTGTGAGGAGCAAAGCTGGCCTGGGATGGTGGCTGACGGCATTAGTGGAAGGTTCACCCATTAGTCTCTCTACAAAATACAGTGTGTGATCATGTCTCCATTTTTATCAGAAGCATAATGGGTTTTGCCAGGATTATGGTACATCCACCACCTCATTGTCTACTACAGCACTGGGCAGCAGACAGACAAGCAGGCAGGGTCCGGTCAGTTAGGGCAGCCAGTAGGTGCGGCACTGATGTGATCTGCTCTGATGGGACGAGGGAGTTTAATTGAATGCCAGGAAGCTGGAGGGTGAGCTGATGAGGCTGCAGAGGAACAAAGAGCCCTGGCAAGATTTGACATAAATTAGTACTTATTAGTCTGGTCTGTTTTCAACATATTAAAATCCAATGTGCAGAAAAAAGAAATCGGAATTAAGTGCTTCTGAGGGAAAATGAGGAGGCAGAAGAAAGGGGGTGGGGGGGTGTAGTCTGGAGTTTACGGTTGACATGGCACAGTGATATGAGGGAAGAAAACAGTGGTCAGGTCTTTTCAGAACCATTCTCTATTGACACCTACAGGGTCACTTGGTCAGGGGTCAGTAAATGCAGCACTGGCCTTACAATTTACAGTAAACATTAGCTGCCAGCAACATTATGCCTCATAGAAAACACTCACACACAGAGAAAACCATAGAATAACCAAAACAGAGATTACAACCTGTCCAAAAGCCATCTAAAAAGCCAACTTGTAGAATGCTTTTCTCTTTAATATTCTTGTCTATCTTGAAGGATTAAGCAATCACCTATTCTTTTGCACTGACCTCAGATCTTGCAGCAGTGTGGGACATTTGGGGAGAGGTGGAATCCGTTATGTGAACAATCTATCTCCACTAACCAGCTCTTTTCATGTTGCAACCAAATAACTCATCATTGTGGTATTTTCTATTACAGTATTTATGAAGCCACACTTCAAATGCCAGCACGATCCCACCTCCCACATTTAATTGTTGGCTAAGGTGAACTGGAGATACAGAAGGCAGGGACATGCTTCCTTCCACAGTAATTTATTGCCTATTATGTTTTCTAAATTTAACAGGCCAAATGATTGAGTGTAGTTAGATGTAGTAGACTCAGGGACCTTCTTTAACAGTTAAATACAAATATGAAGAATCATTTGGGGTTCCCTTTGCCTGGCTGGAGAATACTGCTTCATATAAGCAGAAATAGTATCAACACTTCTGGGCCAGATTATTTACTCATGAATCTGCAAAGTGACTCGGAGGTCAGTTTCCAGAGATTCAGTATCAACATGCTGCTTCAAAATTTTGTGAGGTGCTTGGATTATTCATAAATCATGACTGAACTGATCACAAGAATATAATTTGTGTGTAGCTGTATTGGACTTTCAGCTTAAACTGTAAAAGGGGGGGTTGATAGGGAACAAGGTCCATGGCCGTGGTCGACATGCCGAAGTAGAGGCATTTGTCTCAGTTGAAAACAAACACATTCATTATCGTGGATGATGAGGGAACCTGTTAATGTTCCCTGGAGGGTGGGTGGCAAATTCATACTGGCACACTTTGGACATTAGACTGAGCACTTCAATGCAGTAGATCATCTTTTAGTCCCAGCAGCTGTCACCTCATGCAGCATGCCAATCTGTGCCCATTTATCACAAATTATGCAAATAAATGTCTTCTCATGCTTTTTAATAGACCAGTTGAATATTATGCATAACTTGTAAAATGTAAAAAAAAAGAACAAAACACAAACTAAATACAAATGTTAATCAAACCTATAATTTTATTTATTGAGTGATGTTGGCAACAACTGCACTGACAGTTCCCTCTATGAGCAACAAGCTCTTTAATATTTACAATAAATCATCATGAAATGTTGAACTGTTCATATTATACAATGAAAGACAATCATACACATTAAAGTAGTCATTTGCATAGATAGCCTGAAGACTTTAGCACTTCATTATCTGTTATTATTTCTAGTAATATAACAGTCACTGGTTATATATTTGTGTGTTTGGAAGTTGTAAAGGGTTTAGAAATAGTTCTTAAACCATTTTACAAGTAATATTGCATTAGTTTTTTTAGCAGCAGACATGTGATTGCTCATGTGCGCTGAGTCCTCTGGTTTCAGTCTTTGGGATTCACAGGTGAGGATCACTGGCTCTAAAAACAACAGAAAAGTGAATGAACTTTTTAAAAACCCTTTGCAAGATTGTTTGTAATGCATTCTCACTTTCCAGTCTCATCTTGAGTAATTTCTTTAAAAGCGCTTTAAATAATAATGATATAGTTTTTTTCTGTTCCATTATCCCTGGATCACTTATGTTGTTCATTTTTCACCCAGTCTTGCCATCCACCCGGGTAATGCTGAACACTGAAATGGAGGGAAAGAGAAAGAAAGTGAATGAATGTTGAAACAGAGATATGTCTAAAATAAAACTGCATTTGTGTTTTCTTTTCTGGTATAAACCAACACACAGTAATACGCTGCATTCAATAATTTCATTGTTCGCCTCTTAAGCTAAGTAGCCTTTTCTCTTCTTTTCATTCAGATACTGGTGATGTGGCAGCTCTCAACAGAGCAATGCATGATAGGTTGGCATTATGCAACAAGAGGTCAATAACCTCAAGTTGGAGAAACGTAATACTGTCTCGTGGTGAAATAAAATAAAATAAAACAGTTAGATATAACATTCAGTTAACCAAATTCAGCCATAAAAATGTACTGCTACTCTAGCCTTTGTCCAGCCTAGCCTAACAATAAACAACAATAAATCTTATTCAACATTTGCCATACATGGCTATAATAGTTTAGTAACTTGCAGACTTAACAATGAGCTGAAAATCAATTTGATTGACAGATAGATGCAAAGAACACATGTCTCACTGTTTGTAACCCAGCGAGGCGGCTGTGTTGAGTGCGTTCTTGCTCCTGACCCCTGCCAGACAGGTGAACACGATGTTATCTGTCTGCTGGGGCATTTCATCACCATACTTTTCTTTGAACTCTTCAGAACTCAGCTGGAGGGCGGTGTTCACCTGTCCCACTGCAAAGTCAAAGAAGTGCACACAGGTCAAATATTACCAGTGGTACTTTAAATATGTGTTTATCTCGAACAAAACAGAACTAGAAGTAGTGTCAAAGCATTGTACATAGAGACACTTATCAGGATTATCTAAAGAATGCTGGGAGGCATGTCCTCCCTCCTGCAGTTACCATCCATGCTGAATTCAAGGTCTCTTTAATTTGACTGAAAATGTAATATCGAGGCAATTTTGCAGAACTTTGCACTAATATAGGCCTGCAATGGTAATCTGAGGCAGAGCTAAACAAGCCGCTATAGTAAACCCCTGAGGGTTACTTGATGTACACATGCTTTGTGTGACAGACTTTATGTGTTCACAGCCTGCAGACAACACAAACGATTGTGTATTGGTTTAATAAGTGGGTCTGTCGTTACATCTGTGATTTTCAGTGTATTTTAAGTAGAACAGCACTCACGGGGAACGTTAATTGAACCGGGGATGAAGCCGTACTCCCTGAGCTCCCAGGGCTCTCTGACATCTACAACTACAGACTTCCGGCCAGCTAGCAGTTGTTTCAGCTGGTCATAACTCACATCAGTGCTCGGTGGCCCTGAACTGAACCTGCGGAGCAGCAACTCTGTAGCTGAAAGCAAAACCAACAGCATGTGATATATACCAACAGTTTCACAACACAACAGTGACACACGAGTTTACAATCACACGGGCAGTGGCAAAGACAACACATTAACACAACTCTAAATGTAAAACTCACTTTTGCAACCGGGGTGATTTTTGCCAAGACTGGACACAGACATTCGTCCTCCCGGGACGGAAGCCCCAGGCTGGACGGTGCTGGTCCATAACAGCCGCGGGACAACACCTGGAAGCCTCCAACACCTCCTGAGAGCCATATGTGATAGTTACACCCTATGTTAACACACTGTCAACATAAACCCTTAATTACGCAGTAATACTGCGTTAGACGACCATTAAACCCACACTCCTCACGTTCACCGTGCCAACAATGACCTGCGCGTGCGCAGAAGTACGGAACACCTAAAGGACAAAAGTACTCTCTCCTTTGACTTCTTGTCGAACTCAAAGGCAGTCATTAGCCTAATATTTCAAAGGTCAGACCACACAAGAAGACATATACGCAGTATTTTGCCAAAGCAGCTCCCATATTTACGACGTAATTACTGAATGCATAAGTATGATGCATTCATTATCGTAGGAAAAGCAGTGACAACACACGTCTGTCGACGGCTGACCATTCATTTCATAATATATCCCTTCCTCCTGGTTCTCTCAGAGGCACTGGGCTACGACTTCGGCTTTCTCAGCTGTTTGTTGTCAAAACAAACTCAAACTTCGCCATCCCATTTGAATTATTGCCAAACCTTGTGACAGTGGATTGCATTTTATGAAGTGAAATGTGTGTGTTGATATGAGAGACATAAGGCAAATCGCACATACTGCTAACTTTGCAATCATAGTAGAACACCTGCTCTTTTTAGAGTTTGATATCTTGTCAAACATCGCCGATTTTTGGTCTCTGTAAATTAATTATATAAACGTATCACTCTGTTTTTCCACGTGTATTATAAAACATTGAAAAGGCCATTGAACCCCTTAAACTTACTAAACGTCAAATTTCCCATTGTACGTGAATGCAACATTGGGCCAAACCGAGCTGCCGTAGTGCGTCACATGTTAACCAGGGTTGATGCTACCGAAAGCTTGACAACATTTTGAAAGTCGAAGGAAAAAACGAAGAATTACTGAGATAACTGTTCTGTCGTTGTTGGCACTCTGTGCTTTGCTTTGAAATGTCGTAACATCTCCGTGTATTGTTGATAAAACACACCAGGTAATGGTTTGTTTATTCTGACAAGCTAATGAAGCTAGCCTGTTTGCTAGCCAGGAAGAGTTGACATCTCACTGTTGGCTTCAGGTTAGCTAACATTGTCAACATAGGAGCTAAAATAAAGAGGTGAGTTCACGCCGCTTTTTCGCCAAATCTAATTGTCGAAAAGTGATTCAGTCATTGTTCACAATTTCTTTGATAAACAACATAAAGGCCTCTCATGCTCACCTACATTGGATCAACGGGGCTAATTGAGACATCCTAACCGTGTCATTACTAGGTAGTTATCCTTAAATTAACTAATAATCTGCTTGGCTATAGTTATTGTCAGTGACATACTCTGCAGTCCGTACGTATTTTGGCTTAGTTCTCCTGTATAATGGTGTAGACATTATAATCCGACAGGACACAAGTGACTTAAGATACCTTTGGCTGGTCTCATGTACATTGGGTAAACAGTGTAGAAATAGTTTCAAACATGACCCCCCCCCAGTTTAAGGCAATGCAGCATGGTCATCATCTTAAACCTACATGCTCACATGGAATTATTAGAGCAAACTAAGTCTTTTATTAATTCTCCTCAGTCCACCTGAGTAGCTGTTTCACCTACTAAAGACTAGACTGAAGGTGTAAAGCCCCAGGCCTGCATCACCAGGGAAGGTACTGAGTGTCTGCTGATGTAGGATATAGACCCCAGACAGTCAGTGGTTGCATAGGCATTGCAAGTGCAGTAGATTTAGATTAATTTGTCCCACTAATTTTGATTTCTTAAAAGTGAGGACTACGGATAAAAAGAGCTACAATTCATACACAGTTCTCTGAAATGGCAGATTGTAATCTCATAGTCATTGGTTCAATGTAAAGCCACTGTGCTGGAGTACAAAGGCCACACAACGATAAATGTGTTACTGTACAAATACTTCCGGACTGCACTGTGGCTATTTTTTCACAGTATTGTGTGCTACAATGAGTAAAATGACTGCTACCTTCAAGTGTCTTTGTTAAAACAGTTATGTTGAGGTTTCATTTTGTGTAGTAGCAACTATGTTGGTCCTCCTCCTTCCAATCTAGTGCTCCAGATGCGGCTAAAGGACCCCTTCTCTTTGAAAGCCGCCGATATGACTAAGCGGACTAATAAACCGAGGAAACCTCGAGATGAGGAGTCATCAGATGAAGTCAGTGGTAAGTCACTGAAGTAGCACAGCGCACCAGACAGACAGAAGTTAGTGCTGTGAGGTTTGATTTGGTAGAGTCCTAGCACAGTCGATAATGAGTGGGATTAATGCTTCAGTTATGCTCAAAAAGCACACATCATAGTGCTTTTTAAAAATGAATGTATGATTTACTAAGCACATTCATCCACACCACACTGGTTTCAACTGAACAAGGTTCATTTAGTACTTTTTTTGTTGTAGAACTATGAGGTTTTGTAAAGTTATCCTACCAGGACAATAAGTTGTATGTTAATGAAGCCCCACGACACTATGGAACATAGTATATATGCCACTTTTTAGTGGGGACGTTCCTTCTTGTATAATTTACACCAGGTGCAGTGCATATTGTCTCCCTTCAAAAAATAATTGAATCCCAAAATGGTCCCTTAAAGTTATTGGAAGGTAAATTTATCGTGACAGTCTATATATATATTTTTCTACCCAGGGTTGACTTGCCAGCATGTGAGTAAGGCAGTAGACCTGAGCTCAGTGAAGAAATCTGTGCTGTCCAGCGTGTGGTTGGTGTGCTCTGAGTGCCTAAAGGAGAGGACCATGATTGATGGAGAGCCAGCAGCATCCCATGACATCCTCGTGTGCTTAAAGTGTGGTTTCCAGGTAATAATAGTTTTTTCAGTTTTAAAAAGTGCAAACACAAATACATAGCACACACTGGGGCTGAGCAATGTACTAGATTTTAACAATATATTGATACATTATCATTAATAACATAGTTTTACACTATTGTCAATATCATAGTAATTTTAATTCTTTTATGTGTATTTAATTGCTCAAGTGTTTACCTGTATGCATCAGTGAGAGGAAGCATGTACACTTCAGCAATGGGTCAGCCACCAACACATTTTAGTGCCAATTTGACTGGCTCTTACATTACAGTAAAATGTTGACTTGTGCGTTTTCTATGTTGAAATGACACATAAATGACATAAATCTTTATATAAAGTTTTTTTCCAAACTATCCATTTGATGCAATGTGTTGTTGTGACTGTTGTGTGCTGTGTTATTTAACTTTATTTAGTCTAATTATTATTAAAGTATTTGATAATGCACTGAAGGTGTGTTTGCATTAGTCTGGTAAGATGCAATGGCATTTATTCCAGACTAGGATGTGTTGTATTTCATATCAACAAAAACAAAAATTGGGGTTAAAAATTAGCTACTTCAGCTCTGGTATAGCCGCCTCTCTCTGTTGGTCATCACCACTCTGATTGGTAACACTTCACATGAAACATCCTATCGACACTGAAGGCTACTGTGCCACAGACAGGCAAAGAGACTGGAGCTGCCTGGTGAGCGACTGGAGCTGTGTGTCGAAAGGGAAGGCAGCATATTGCTGAAGTTGCAATAAACATCACAAAATTTGAATGATTACTATGACAAGCGTGCCCAGCTTTCCCAGTTACGCCACTGAAAATGTCTGAAATAGCAGCCAACAGGATTTCACTCCATGGAGGCAAAAGCGATTTAAAATAACCCAATCATTGCACTAGAGAGTAAAACACAGTCTGTATCTGTCTATCTTTTCAATGCAACTCTGGTACTTCAGAAAGTAACAGCAGCAGTAAAACTGTATTTTGCACTATGAAGGGTAAATTTTGGAGTAAATCTGCAGTTCACATGCATTTATATACTGCTTTTATCCAAAGCTCTTTACAAGGTTTTTATAATTTGTTCACTCATTCACACACACTCTCACACACCGATAGCAACCAAGTGTTGGTCTCACCATTAGAGCAATTTGGTGTTCAGTGTCTTGCCCAAGGACACTTCAACATGTGGACAGGAGAATTTACCACATCAAAATTTGTCTTTATTAAGGTGGAAATGAGTCACAGTCTTTAAACATGGGCATATGCTCTGTGGGCCTGAATGTATTTTGTGCTTGTTAACAAAGATCTTTAACTAGAATATTTTATCTTACAGGGCTGTAACCAGACAGGGATCCAGCACGCTGTCAAGCACCACCAAGCGTTACATCCAGAGTCTCACTGCATCACTATCAGCTTGAGCACGTGGAAGGCCTGGTGAGAAACCTCAGAACTGCTTAAATTGTAAACTGTGATGCAAATGTGTGTCAATTTGAGGTGACACACATCAAGTACTGTAGGTACAGTGTGTGGGCTTACATAGAAAACAACAGATGCAGGTTTTTCATGCACCGTAGTTGAGTGTTGTGAAAAGGTCTTCCTGATCTTGAACCTACATGCTATTTTACATCAGTTTAGTTGTATAATTAATGTCTTTACCAGGAACCTGGTATCAAATTATTTTTCACTCCATTATTATATTTGATTGTGTTTATAAAGGGTTTCCACTTCAGCCAAGTAATGCTGGTCTCAAATAATGATTTATTTTAGCATTAGTTACTTAAGGGGTTTTAAATGTCTCTGTAACTTAAAGCCTTTCTGTGTTTTTCTCTGGCCCCTTCTCATTGAAACAGGTGTTTTGAATGTAATGAGGAGCTCTCCACTCACTGCAACAAGAAGGCTTTGGCTCAGACCCTGGACTTCTTACAAAAGCACTCTGTCAAGGCAACATCAGGTAAGGTGTTAGGCCTCACAGAGCTCAGGCCCCCTACTAATGTTGAAAAAAGCTTTTATTAGACACACAAATACTCACACACAATTTCAGCAAGGGTGAAGTGATTCCTTTAATTTGGCAACTTCGGCTTCGGCCCTGAACACAAAAAAATTGGAATTATAATCAGATATGAATGATACATAATTCTGAGTAATAATCTGCACTGGTGAACCTCAAACAAGCAGTATGGACCAAATGTTGACTGTATACCTGACTTTTACGGGCTGTCATGTTACTAGTACTGTTGAACAAAGTACCTGTAATACAGATTAACGGATTTACCTGGTCATGTAGGTTCGAATTAGTGTATGTCAGTAAACCACCTACTTGGCAGGAATTGACTGCAGTACACCTGCTCCCCCTGGTGGCAGTAATGATCTGAATCCCTGGATTTAACCTGTGTGCTCAGTGTACAGACAGCCTATGTGTGTGATGGGTGAGACCACCATGGATGCAACTACTGCTTCTTTGATTTACTAAGCTTCACAGGGCTTACAGAGATTTTTTTTTCTAATGCTGTCATAAAATTAGAATGCTACATCTTTGACACTGAAGAGCAGTGAAAATGTCACTAACAAGTAAAAAAAACCCACATAATATATACAGAATATTGCATATTACTTACCATAAAATCAGATGAAGATTTTGAGTTGTGATGCAGCAGGTTGTGTTCATGTTCATACTTGACAGCCTGACTGCATACTTTCAGTTGTATGTCCTCTCACCTCACTCAGGCCACCTGAGCCCTCCTCGCCCAGTCAATCAACCATATTAACCCCCACCCACCCCCTTTCCGTACTTACACACTCATGCACCTTCTGTTCTGACCTCTCCTAGTGCTGAGAGGCCTCTTAACCGGCTGTAGCTCATCAGGGTGGTGGGCATCGCCACTTTCGGTCTCACTGGCTGCCTCAGCTAGGCCCAGTTGCCAGTGGCCAGAGGCCAGACGCCCTGGCCCAGTCAGGCTGGTCCACCATCAGTCTCTCTGCCACAGCTTCAGAGTTGCGGGATTGATGCTGTAGCAATCCCCCACCCTCACCCTTACCCTGCACATTGCATGACTGCACACATTAGAGGAATTAGGCGCTTGATGCTTCCCCGGCTGGGTTCCCTGAAGAACAAGAGCAGCTGCGTGGGGTTAAGCCACTGCTCTGTCGCTCTTTGTCTTTCCATCGCTATCTGTTTCTGTCCCTTGCTTTCCCTTGTCGAGCGGCTGTATGTCTCACCACCTCTGGGCCTGTGTGCTGCACTAGTGGGAGCCAGGGTCCTCAACAAGTCAGAGCGACTGGATTCTAACAGCTGGAGTGCACTAACTCTCAGTGGACACACACTCGCAGATACACATAAACAGAATGTAGAAAATAATGATCAAGTCAAGCAAATACCCTATTTTCTTTCGATCAGTATTATACGTTTTCTGGCCATTAAAAACAGTTTTATGTTTCAGTAATAAACTTTTCTCATGGTACAATCCATGGTATCATTTGCAACAGAGAGCACAAGCTCTTCCTGGAACATAATCTGAATAAGCTTTAATTACATACAAGTACATTATATACCCAAGGAATTTGCAGATTCTGTGAGTGAAATGTGCTTTAAGAGGGCCTATATAGTTTGGGTTACTCAGCTATACTCAGGCACAGAAACTGTGCAAATGTAGACATTTCCAGTTTCTGTCTCCATCAGACTGCTCCTAACTGTATTTTATATGTCTGCATATTTGTAGAGCTGTCCTTTAGTGGACATTGGTGGGAAACGGTTGCTGAGCTGGACAGTCTCTACCTACCCTTTTGCATCTTTAAATTACCTGTCACCTTTCCTGCCACCCAATTGTCCCACACCGGTCGGCCAAATGGGTATAGAGGCGGGCAGCCATTGTTGCAGCAAAATAGGCGGTTGTTGTCTGTTGAGGAGCTTGTGAAATTGCATTTCAGTATGAAGGCCATGTTTTCAGAAGAAGCTGCTGTTGTACTGTTTTTCCTATAGACCCCACCACAAAAGATCCCCAGCAAGGTTTTTTTTTTTCCCAGAATCTATATTAATTTTGCACAACAACAGCTCAGGGTAGAAAGAAAGTCGATTAACTGTGCTCTATCACCATCAAGGCCTTCAGCTCAAGTACCAGAGTCCCACTAAAAAGCGGATTGACCTCAGGGAGCTAGACTCCAGTTTGTAACAGCTGGGGAGTCTTTGTGGAGCAAATTAAAATATTGGTTCTGAATAGGCATCTGAGCTTGGTTCTTATTGGAATCTGTCAATTCTTTCTTGTTTTATGGTTGGTGATTGTTATCAATTGTTATATCACCATATCATTATATTTCTCTAGTGTGCGCTTTCGTTTTTAATTTAGCAACTTAAAGAATGAGTTATCAAATTATTAACTTGTTGCTATACAGGTCTGTTTTAAAATATTACACTCTGTGTCTTTAGTACATTCAGACATAGATTATAGAAACATTATGATAATTATAATTTCACAGATTTCTGACATTGTATTGGTTGGGCTAAACATTTTAAAACAGAGGCTGTACCGACAAAACAAAGGGTCTTACCCCGAAGTCCTGTAACATGATATTTTTAATCTTCTGCTCACAAGTTAGTAACTTATATCAGTGACCTTGTTTCATGTCTTGTCTTTAGATAGTACTGTAAAATCACTGTATTTTTATACTATTACTACAATCATCCAATCATATATAAATTAGTAATTTAGACAGAAAAATTAAGATTGTGGGATGACCATAGTATAAGTTAGGGGTGCTGATAATTATCGGCCCGATAACAGGAAATTATTACGTCATTCCGATAGCCCCGATAACATATCTAATTTTGTCAGCACGGCAGTGCCCCGCTCCCACTATGACACCTGAATGGCCTGCAGTGAATGCTGCGTTCAAGTGACGTTGGCATTATCAGAAAAACTCTTTCTGACTGGGAAAATTCAAGCATACCACCTCATGTCGGAAAAGAACTCGTTAACTCGGTCATTATTTTGGTAGTTGCTGACTTGAATTGATATCCACAGTATTTTTCCACATGTTACACATAAACAATAGAAACATGAACTTAAAAAGGCCGAAAGAACGACTAGCAAACGTGGGAACAGGGAATTTCCGTCAAACCGTGAATGCAGCACAGCGTGCTTACGTTTGAAAACAGACAAACATGGCGTCGATTGTGTGGACTTTTTCAAAGTTTCTGAAGAAGACAGGTCGCTTGTTATTTGTAACAAATGTTCCAAGCAAGTTCCACGAGGAGGTAAAAGTAGCACAAGCTTCACTACGTCAATCCTGATAAGTCACCTGAAACATAGCCATCGCTTCGACGGAGTCTCTCTCTCTAGATAAAACAACTGAACCTCATTTACTTTAGTGAAAAGGTATTCATTTGAATGGAACCATAAGCCAAAATCATTTAAACTTAATTTGTTGTTACTATGGAATTCACTTTTTCAGTTTGTTTACACAGACAAGTCTCATCTACATTTTATTTATTGTTATTGAGGAATGCACTTTTTCAGATTGTGTTTACATAGAAATGTTTGAATCTAACTTGTGTCAGTGCATCAATTTTCTATATATATTTATTTTTTTTAACTTCTGGAATGCACTTTTTCAGTTTGTAATCCCGCTGCATGTATTTGCATCAGTTCAAGGGGCCTTTATTTTTTTTTTGAGAGGCTTGCCAATAGTTTTTCATTGGAAAAAATAAATATCTCCATTTAAAGAGTCAAAAGTGTTTTTGGGTTTGTTCATTGTATTAATGTCATGATCTTAGGTCATGATCACATATATGTATATGTGTGTGTGTTATTGGTTATAGGTATTGGCCTTTAGAAGCTGAAAGTTATTGGTTATGGGAATTGGTTTTTAAAAAAAGTTATCGTGCATCCCTAGTATTTGTGTAACAATAAGTTGATTTTACAGTATTTGATTGACGTAAGAGTAACATTACAGTTGATTTGATTGAAAAATCATTGTGTAAAAATATAAAGAATCTATTAGGAATAATATATACTATGACCAGCATTTGTTTATATTTTTATTTGTTTATATTTTATACTTTCATTATCTAAAGAGAAGACAAGAATTAAGGAGAGAGATTTAACCATATCATCTCAATGGACGTTAGGGCTCCATAGGGTTTTCCCCATATTTCAAATATATTTGAGGGATATAGATAATAAAACAATAAAGCTGCATTTGTTAGTTTGTTAGAGCTTATTAAAAATATTAAATATATGGCTTTACAAGGGGATTATTGTTTAAAGATTCATTACATTTTTTTATGTTATGATTATAGCTCTACATTCCAGATACAGATCCACATACAAGCAAGAATTTTGTCTCCAATCTAGTCCTGGTTATATGGCGTTGCAAAGAACCGTTAGAAATACCCAACACTTGAAATCATCAAAGTCCGTTGTCACAGCATTGAGCACATCTGTTGTGGAATTGTTCTTTTCTTCAGAAGTTGCCTCATTCCCAAAGCACAAACACAATGACATATCTTCATAGACAGTGACAACAATGAAGTGCACAGTCAAAGTTGCAAAGATTTGGGAAGGGTGCATTATTCCTAAATTCCATCTGTGTCTTTCACTCTCTCAAACACACATACGCATACACGCATACACACGCACATGCACATGCACATACTGTACACACGCACATGCACATGCACATACTGTACATCCATACCTAACTGCATACCTCCATTCTCAACTTCACACACAACTACTAGAGTCACAGCAACACATGAAAGTTGCATTACCTGGCTGGTGTTGTTGGGGGAAAAAAATTAATTGCGGATTTGTCTTTTCAGCTGAACTTATAAAATGGAAAAGGTGTCTGTCTGCAGTAAAGCTTATTAAAATAAATAAACAAGGTGTTTTTTATTTTTAAATGACTGTGAAAGTTTCAGTTTTTAAACCAAACATGAAATTAGTATTTTTTGAAGCCTGAGCCCAGTGTGCTGAATTGAGTGCTGTCATGGTAGGAAAGTTGTCATATGCTTATATCCGGGATATTTACATTCTGTTTGTCTGCATTGGCAATTACATTTACACGTTAGAACTTGTGTCTAACAGAAAGTCATTTAAGAAACAGTTATTTGTCCAGTTTGTTCCTGTGTTCAATTTCCCGGGTTTGATGTCTCCATTGAATTCTCCTCTTGAGACACCTTGGCAAAAACTTGAAATGGACGATACAATCTTGTATGATCACTGCACCCATATTCACCTGGTTTCCTGCCTCTGGTTGTTGATTTTGGAAACCGTCACTGTCAGTTCAACTCAGCCGAGGCAGTAGCCAGTAAGATGCTTGTCCCCTGGTGGTGCTTTCATGGAGGTAATCAAGGGTGATTCTGTCTTTATTCCCACCACCGCACATGAAAGTAGGCCAGATAGTGGGTAGGAAAAGCTGTGTATATGTATCTCTCTCTCTCTGTGTGTGTGTGTGTGTGTGTGTGTGTGTGTGTGTGTGTGTCTGTGTGTCTGTGTGTCTGTAAGTAACATGGCACTGGGTTCTCTTGGCCTCAGATGGCAAGGAAACAGGCTTTTCATGCCCTGCAGTCACAACAAATTAGTGAATTAATAAGACATTTGGTGTTGCCTGGCCTTCCTCTTGACTGCTTGCTCTGCATGAAGGGAGCTGGCCTTGGCCCTCCACACTGCTGCACTGTAAGAGAACATGGAGGCATTAAGAGCCCACTGGCCATACGATTTGATGATCTCTCAGCTCAACTGCGAACCACATTAGGAAGGCTATGAAAAAGCCAGTCGAAAAAAGCCTTTTTATGGAAAATGTACTTTTACAAGCTCTTGGTTTTGGCTTAATTATATAAACCAAGTGGATGTGAGACAAAAAATGTCATTGTGTTGGATCTGGTGCAGTTGTAAATTGAAGAGAGCAGCACATATTAGTGTGAAAAGAATATGTTTTGTTTATGGCATTGTTTCATGAGCTTGAATTTTCTTCCATTATGTCTTGTGTTGGCCTTCAGCTCAACAAAACATCGAAACAGAACATTATACATTTTAAAAGATTTCACCTGAGCTTGTGTTTTTTTTTTTTCTTGAGCAAGTGCTATGCTCTGTAAAAGTAAGCAAGTCCCATGTTTCTTTGTGTATCTCTTGTGTGAAAAAGAGCAGGGAGTGCAGGAGGTGTTGGTGTACATGCGTGCATGTGGACGATCCTGAGCACCGTGATGCTTTCCTCTACCCTGGGGAAAGGCTCCACAGTGTCACTGCTGCCCATACTCGGTGGCTGAGCAAGGAGGGCCAGGTGGTGGTGCCGAGTGCAGGACAGTCAAGCGTGGACGCAGCGCATGCTGACATTTGCCTTCGCTGACTGCTGCAGGGAGAGGAAAAATCTGCTTTTCCATATGCTTGTGCTCGTTGCAACCCTTCCCTCCACCCACTGCCCCTCCCTCCCTCTTCTGTCCCCCTCTCCCCAGTCTCAACCAGATGGCTCCCTGAACATTGTTTACCTTGGGTGACGGTCCCAGATGCAGAGTGTGTCCATCGGCATCCCCATTCCGCCCAGTTAGTTTCCTCATTCCTCTGCTCCCTCTTAGCTGAAGTGCCAGTTGCGGCTCTTACACTCAAGTTGCATTAAGTCTGTTGATTTTGTGTCTCCGCTCACAAACACCACAGCAAGTAGACACACTCATTTACACACACTTTCTCCCTCTTAATTACTTCATCTTTTGCTAAGTTGTTCACACTAGTGTAAACGCATCTCTTCACACCTTCTCAGTCTCACACAAAATCCCAAAATACACAGTTTGTTTTCCTGATCAGGGCTGCAGTTTTTCCCATCTCTATGCATTGTGCGTGTTGACATATGGGAGCTCCCTTATGGCTGCATATTGAAGATAGAAATAGGCCTCCAGATGTTGCCAGCACAGAGGGCCAGATGCATTTAGCACCACTGGGTGGAGTGCCACTAAAGCATGTTGTCCCGACAAGCTGAACCTCACCCCTTTTTAGTCCCCAAGACGAGCCTAAAAATTCTCTCTTCATTTCTCCTCTGTGTTGAACATTATTCAGTTAAACCAATGTAAATTTAAGGCTACACACTTGATGTAGCCAAGAAAAACTTGATAATCCAGCAGACCTGAAAGAGACTTTGTGCTGTTTGTGTTTGTGTTCAAGTAACTGTGTTTTTTATTCTCAAATCTGTTTAACAGAAAAGTTGCCCTTTTACCCCCAATCCTTTGAGTGGAATTTGATTGAGTATAAAATGCAAATTGCCAGGCCACGAGTAAAAAGCCCACGGTTCACATTCCAACGAGTTTGATCAAGGCACAGCCGCTAATGTCCTTGGCCTTGAGGAGGAAAAACTTGCTGGGTAGCGGCCAGCAGTGGGCTTACCATCGCTGTAGGTTGAATAGCTTTTTCAATAAAAGTGTTGTGCAAAAGGAGTGGTTCTATGAATTGAATATGTGCTAAGGCAAGGCCATGGTGTGTTGAGGAGAAGAACGGTGAGTGTAAAGGTGCAGGTTGTTATGATGATTATCATGGTTTACGGTTCAATTGAATTTCCTTAGTATGGATATAAGCGGGTTCAGGCCAGTGACCTTGCTGCTAGCCTGCTCTCTTGACTGGCTTATATGGGTGAAGTGCTCATGGACCAAACTCTTTTTGTGTGTACCAGTGTTTGGTTGATTTCTCTACAGCCTATAGGCCTTAAGGGACTGCCATCAGTCCCTGTAAAAACAGGCCATTTTGCATGGGTATTCTGTGTTTCCCACAGGATTTTCTATGGCCATACGCTCCCCTGGAAGACGATTTTGTACATTTTAAAGTTAAGTGCAAAATGCATAGGCTAGATCTATGAAGGACTTCATGCTTTTGTTAAACAGTTTTGTGCTCATAAACACATTGGTTGTATTGATATACAGTAAATGATGGATATGGAAAAAGCCCACCAGATTTCCTTTTATACATTTTCAAATATAAAACTATATTTATACTAAGGCTTGGCTGAATACTGGATGGTTATTATTTACTGAGGTATGTGCATCCATATTGGCCAGTATGCCCACTTAATTAACATTTTAAATTCAATATTTAATCACTAATCAATGTCAGTCCATTGTTTTCTGTCTTGCATTAGTGCAGAGTTGTAACTAAACCTTGACTGAGAGAATAGATAAGCATTTTTTCTTGTTTTAAAATTATGTGCACCCATATATTGACTGGTACACACAGGTTGCTGCTGGAAAAAACAACGTTGGAGATCTTTTATGTTATTAAGATTAGTGTAAAAGTCTTTTGGGTTCATTGTGGGACATATTAGACTGTGGTGGTCCAAAGAAAGCTAACTGAATTCATTAAGAAAATGATTGCACTATTTCAATCATTGTAATTGTACAGCTACAACATTCTTATCAGGATGAAATACTTTTCTTCCTGTTAGGTATCTATCTGGTTGCAATGGAGCAGCTACTGGTATGCAAACTCTTCTTGTAGGTGTGTTCAAGGATCCTCCACCATCTGAGATTTTAAAGGGAACATTTTATTTTTATTTGCCATGTACTTGTTGCTGTGTAGTTACACATTGTGGTGCATTCCATGTATTACTACACTGAGCTTTTCATTTATTATGGAGCCCATGTTATCCTGTATGAAGCTTAATGCCTGGAATGTTCTGGATCTTTCAAACGTCTCAAATATCACATTGAGTGAACACCTCTCTGCCTCAATTTGCACCTTCTAGAGCAACCTATCCTGCATTCATGGCTTCACTCATCCCCCTCTCTTAAATTCAAATTCAAGCACCACCTCCGTATTTTTATGTTTTGAATGTAGTGTATTCCCACATGGACATTTTTCATTTTCTTCATCATTTTTCATAATTTTCCATAGAAAGCACTATTAAGTTTATTATTTGTGCATTTATTAATTATTCTTCTTTAATTGGGAGACTTGGGAGTAGTGCAATAGTCTTTGAATTAATGTTGCCTTTGTGAGACCTTTCAATGACCCAAGATTTGTCAAGCCTATAAGAGAAACATGTGGAAGTGTGAAGTAGTGTTTTAGCTGATTCCATTAAATTGCATATTTTGTCCTACATTGTATATTATAGGTGGTTGTTTTCCTAACTTAATTGTACTTCTGTCTTAGTTTGTGAATTTGGATACTGTTACAGTATGGAAGACAATTCAGGAGTCTCTACCATCAGATACTCTGTATTATATGGCTCTACTCTGCTTCAGTGGCAAAAAGCTTAATGACTGCATACATAACTTGTTGCACATAAACCACTGCTCAGAGCTAATGCTAACATTCTGTCTCTACTGACCACTATGACAATGCAAAGCAAAGGAAACTGTAAAGTATTTATTATCTGTTTTTATAGTGAGAGTGTAGCAGCAAAGGGTTGCTTATTGCTAGTTTGACCTAAAGCTGTGGCTTTAATCTCCTTTTCATTTGGCTGACAGGTAATGCTTTTGGCTGAACACACATCATTCCCTTTAATTCAACACATTGTATCTTGTACTATAATGTCAATTTTTAAGATTCCTTATCAGGTAGTCAATCAGTAGCTACTAGCACGTGCAAGTAACACGTTATTGGTATTGGGTCATCATGGTGTTGGCTTTGTTGTGCTGACACGTCATCAGTTTGCACAGCTACACTACCTACGCTACTCTGTCCCCAGCAGACTATCTGTATGCCACTGTTAGATTCTGACCATCTGTGTCTGAGTTTCTGTTTAAGGTTAGCTTTCATTGGTGATCAGGAGTAACAGCTGGCTCTGGAGAGCCATCTCTCCAACCCCAGCCCCCACCCCTCCCTCACTAACCAGCGGAAACTTCTACAGCTGTCATCTGCTTTCCCAAATGACCCAGCTTTCCTTCCAGCTGCCATCCCAGCACCCTGCTCCCAGCCCTAGTCTCGCTTCAAGGCTAAGCTCGATTTTTTTTCTATATCCTGCCGGAATCCCAATTTAAGGGAAGCCGAAATTTTCCAGCTGCAAGGCTGACATCCACCCTGAGTCACAACCAAGTTGCAACCCTGTCACCGCCTCAGCACTATCTTTTAGGCTTCACTGCCAAGTCTTGGCACCAAACAAAGTGAAACCCATATTAGGGTTTAGGAACTGAATCGTTTGTCAATTTCAAAGAGCACCCGCACACCATATCCCCATCCCCAAATCTCTTGAATAATTTTACATGTATGCATCATTTTTGATGAAGTTTCTGCTACTGTGCATCACTGACCTGTTTTGTTTTTCTGTGTTCCAGGAGCTTCACCCAAGGTCATCAAATTTCAAGAGGAACCATCAGATTATACAGACCCACCCAAAGGAAAGAGTCCAGCCATTAACAGCACGTTGGTTCCTGTTAAAGGCATAAATAACCTTGGTAACACTTGTTTCTTCAACGCTGTTATGCAGGTTGGTATAATTATGAGTCAGTTTTAACAAATATTTTCTGTGCATGTGTCTCTGTACTCTTAGGGGAAACAAACAAGCATTGAGAAAATGGTGACAAGAACAAAAGCCCTACCTATTGCTAATTTTTCATTCATTATGAAGTATCATGCCGTAATAGTATACTATGTAGGCAGAATAAATATCAATAATAACACAAGTAGGTATGCTCAAATGTATCTGTCATTATAAATCTGAAGGATGAACACATTAATGCAAAGTGGATTTCTCACTACAGATAACTTGCCTGCTAGTCAATGCTTTATCTCAAGAGACCTTGTAATAGAATGGAAATCCCTCTAACTCATTTGGCTAACAGGACAATATGACTATTTATGCCTTCCCAATGTGTAAGCACTTAAGTACTGCTTGTTGCCTACAAGAATCTTGCCTATAGTAAACCAGATTATGGACTTAACGTTAAAATAGCTGTGAGTATAAACAGGCTAGGCCTTGAGGTCATTTAGAAGTATTTTTATATGCTGCAGTAAATGCAGTGTCGGCTTTGACTTGGACTTGTTCACCTGCCTAAACGCGAGTGGTACTCAGTTGGTGCAAAGCATACTCACCATACAACACAGCTATAGAGCCTCCACAGTCTTTCTCTGGTCGTGTCATGATGACTGCAAACTGACAAGGCTCCTCAACAATGAAGCTGTTTTGGGCGCCTGGTTAGCTCAGTCGGTAGAGCTGGCGGCCCATGTACGGAATTGCTGCGGCGGCCCGGGTTCGAATCCGACCTGCTGCTCTTTGCTGCTTGTCATCCGCTCTCTCTCTACCCACTGTCGATCTTTAGCTGTCCTATCCAATAAAGCCATGAAAAGGCCAAAAAAATAACTTTAAAAAAAACAATGAAGCTGTTTTTTTCCGCCATTTTGTTAATCACCCCCAGGGCCTTCCTCTTTGATTGAAATTTGAGTGAGCACGCTTTACATGCTTTTCCCTCCCTCTCCCTTTCTGTTTGTATTGTCTCCTTGAAAATTGCAATCTTTCTGGTGAAAACACATAATTGTCAGAGGATGAGCTGTGTCTGTGTTCACAGTGCCAGCTCTATTGTGTGTTTTCCATAGCAACTGTCTTCATTGCCAGGATGTGACAAAACAAATATCTCTTGAAAGGGAAGGAAAAGATGTTTCTCTAACATGAAGGGACAATGACTGCTTCAGGCTATCTCTCCACCAAGGATCTTGTACACATTTCAAACTCACAGATCATAGATAGATTTGAAAGCATTTTTCAGAATAATGAACTCACCACAAGTTTCCTAAATCCCACTAAAATGGAGATAACATTTCACAAGGGTATTTTAATTGACCACATTGAATTGCCACAAGCTAAGTGTGGATACAGTTTCATATCTTTGAAGGATTATAACTTTTTTGTTGTTGTCTTTTCATTTGACAAATAGTAAAAGCAGTGCATATGACAAGTTTGATGATCCACTGGTTTTGTGAATAGTATTCAGCTACTTAACATTGGTGGATCTTGTCTCATACCTGAACAATACTTTTACCCAATGCCATTTAATGCATTAATGGATTTAAATGTTTAATGTGACGGTCTGAGAAGAAGAATTCTGTTGTCCCCACAGAACCTGTCTCAGACACACATGCTAATCGACCTCATTCAGGAAGTGAAGGAGAAAGGTTACAAACTTAGGATCTGCCCTCCTGTCGAGACCAATCTGGTACAGTATGCTGTCCATCTCTTCTACTCTTTTAAAGTGTAACACTTCTCCGAACTAAACAGTCGATTGAACAAATACATATTACTGATGCTGTATCTGTCTGACCATTGTTCCCTGTTGTGTGTGTTGATCAGAATTAGATCATTTGACTGAAAATAAATAAAAATAATTTTATAATTGATTGTATATAAAGCTCATTCTTTGGTGTTTTTGGCAACTTACAATCTTATTCTAAAGCCACAACATGTTTTAGGAATTCAATTTGAGAAAAATAAAATGAGAATAAACTTTTTTTTTATTGTACTTTGTAAATAGCATACTAATTTCTGTTAGTAAATAAACAATTTAAGTCTGACTTGTCCAAAACTGTTGGACAACAAATGGGATGCGTATTGGCACACAAAGTTATCGCTCGATCCTGTTTTGTTAATGTGTTTTGAAATTTGGAAATGGATGTTTTTTTGTTTGGTCTCGTCATATTTCAGAGTCCATTGACAGTAACGCTGCCCAGTCCAGAGCCCCTGACTTCGGCCATGTTCCTCTTCCTCCAGAGCATGAAAGAACCAGGAAAAGGGCCGCTCAATCCCAAGATCCTCTTCAACCAGCTCTGCCAGAAGTAAGACGCTATTCATCACATCAGTCACCAGAAAAATCACCCACAATGATACACTAGTTTCAAACTCTGTCTACAGAAATGTTATCTCAGGGTCAGTAAAGTCATCAATAGGGTATTATAGTTAACTAAAACTGAAAACTAAAAACTAGGTGAGAAAAAAACATTTTAGTTAACTGAAACAACATTGTGTAAATAATATACAGGAAATGTCTAGCTGAAACTAAACTGAATTGAAAACAAAAATGAAATAAAAATTAATGAAAAATACAAAGCTATAATTACTTACTCCATCATCAGAGCAGTAGTAAACTTTAACCAGCCAGACCCAGGTTACACCCGGTCTCAGCTAAACGCCTTTCTACGCTCAACATACTCAAAGACACTGTACTGTATTAAATGTGTAGCAGCTAGCTATTTGTAGCTCTTTCTGCTACTTGCCACACTGCTGTGCCACTTGTGTCATATTTGATCCAGAGCAATGTCTAACAGGCTGTATGACAGGCAGAAACAGCCCTACATTTGTGAACTGAACGGTTGTTTTGTTCTCTTTTATGAACAGTGTGAATGTTTGGTTGGCTGGGCTCTTGTTTGAGCATGGTACACTGCTGGTTGGGTCCACCCCATGTTCGTCTGTGTGTCTGTGTCTCTGTGTGTATGTTGCACTGTTTAGTAGTGCAGGTGGGTGACCAGGGTATTTGACATTGGATGACTGGGTATGTCTCTGGTGTGGCTTTGACAGTTATTCTGGTACCTAGCTTTCATCAGAAAGGCCTCTGTGTGTGTTTGTGTGTAGAAGTGTGTGTATGTGGGCTGCCACCTCACCTGGTACCACCTCAGCCTGCAACACACATGCAGGCAATTGTGCATTCAGACAGCAAGCATTCCACACACCTTTATGCATTCATAAGTAGGGCCAATCTATTCCACTGACATGCATTTGAATGGAGAGATATGACTTTAAGCCTCAGTACCCATTAACCAAATGGTACACTTATACCACAAGTGAACTTTAGTTAAGGCCAGTATGTAATTGTTTGTACATCCATACAGTAAATGCAAATATACAGCCCTCATATATCCTCAAAGGGAAGAAAAGGACCAAAACATGGTCTTACAAAATTCTTTGAAATTTCTTATTAAAAATATAGTGGCATAGACTGTCAGAGGAATCAATCAGCAATAATAATAATAATAAAGAAAAACAGTGAAATAACCCAGTAAATCCCACACGTTATCCTCACCTAATTTTATTGACTTTAATCTTTACATGATCTTCACAGGGGCTGGTATATCCAGGTCCAGGCATATATGTGGGTGATGAAATTCTCTGAGCATCTTTTGCCAAGAATTCAAAAGTGTTGGCTTTGTTCTGTGTGACCTTGTTAATTTCTTGAAAAGAGTAGTGGTACTGAGTGAGCTGCAACATGAAAAGATGCCAGCAGGTAACAAATTCAACAAAGTTGTTGCACAGATCAAAAGCTTTGACTGTGAAAGGACTAAGATATCAAGATTGACGGTGTGTGGGATTTCTTTGTTCTCTAGACTTTGGACTTTTTGTCTAACAAAACAAGCAATTTGAAGACATCATCTTGGGCTCTAGAAACTTGTGATGGGCATTTTTCACTATTTTGTGACATTTTATAGACTAAACTAATCGGTTAATTGAAGAAAATCATCAGATTAGATCATCAAAAAGGAATTACTAGTTGCAGCACCATGTAGGTATGATATTTATGAATCAATCTGGAGACCACGCCCAAAGGTCTAGTGATACCTTGTAATCTTGCTTGTTTTAACAATTTAAGGAAATTCTTATTAGCTAGCTTTTTCATACGACTAGACCTTAATATTCAGGGTTCTGGCTAGGGCTGGGCGATATGGCTTAAAAATAAAATCTCACACCAAACCCGATTTTTTTGTAGACTGTTTTTTAGCGGGTGTTTGTGGGCTGCGGTCCTGTATATCTCGCAGAGAGCAAAATTTCTCCCACTCGGCTGCATGCCTCTGCTTGAGGTGCTGGAATAAATTGGTCATACTGCTACCTTTGGTTGCAACAGCTGTCAAACAAACTTTGCAGTGGCTCGTGGTTTGTTCGCTGTCGGACGCCACAAAACCAAACCAGATCCAAACAACCGACGACACTGTGCCTTTTTTGGGGACGAGCTCATCATGGCTTGCTGCTATGTTGTGTTTATCTGTGGAGAGGCGGGGGGAGGGGTCAGCGCACTCTGACCTACGGGAGCCCAAAGGGAGCGCCGGTGTTGTGGAAGTTCAAGAGAAAACCGTTTTTAACTAAAAATACCGATAAATCGTGTTTGACTACAAATTTAAATTAATCGCCCAGCCCTAGTTCTGGCCTTATTCACATATATGCTATTCCTGCTAACATCCACAATGTGATTGCATTAGTGTTTAGAACTAGCCTGAGCTCTCAGTTGCTTCTCCACACAGCAGCTTATCTACATTCAGTCAGGTCTAAAGCTTTGAGCTGAAAGGCCAGGATCAAGAACCGCTCCTGTTTACTGGGACATTTTTCTCCATTTTGGTGACCTTTTATAATGGCTACATTCTGTGACTCAAGCCTCATCATCCTCACCTGTCACTGCATGCTCTTGTCACTCAAAGGGATTTAAGTCTGCCCTTGGCCTGTGGGGACTGAGAGCGCTTTTCCATTTCTCTTGACAGTCAGGTTAATAAGGCTTTCTGGCTCAGATCAGGGCCAGTTTGAGTGTTTATGTGCAACAGTGGAGCCCCATTGAGGCCAGTTTTGTGTGAGTGTACGTGTGTTTACATGCATTTGACATCAACCAGCTGAGTATCCCACTGCCTGCCTCTTCCTCCTGATGCCAGTGGAAGAGGTCTGGTCGGGACTCGGACCAGTGCCAGGCTACGTGGGTATGTTGGTCAGCACCATACTCTCTATCTGGTGCCAGCGAGAGTCCCAGCTTGTAGCCAGACCTTGTTTTACTGCTAAGCTTGTCAGTGGTGGAAAATCTGCATTTAATTATAGACTCAAATATTTATCTTCCGCCTTGGCACCTGGAGTCTGTCACTCAGGGACAGTGGTTTTAATACAGCCTGTCTACTGCTTTTGTCAATCTAAAGCATTATTAATGACTATTTATTGAGAATGTTACTAGTTATTATTACTATCAGTCTATTGGGATGCACTCTACGTTGCATGTCCAATACATAAGCTGGACAAAAAGGCAGGACAGAGGCATTTGTCTGTCAATTTTCAGGACATCCACTGGACACTTTTCTTGTATTGCAAAAAAATGAAAAGGATGCCGGCTGTCTTCTCCATCCATGTGCTGTGAATAAATGTCTACATACAGTACTCACTACCCACATCTTTCAAATGTTGTTAGTAAGCCTTTATGAGGAGCCTTACATCCCTGATAGAAATGGCAGAGAACAACAATGGATTCCATCTTGTGCTCTGGCATCCAGCGCACAAACACACATTTACATTGACAAACATATAGTGCACACACAAAGAGACAGGGCAGGCATACAGGTCTGCTCTGGAGAGAGGTCTCTTTCAGGTTTAAGAAAAGAAGCAGATGTTTATACTCAGTTAAAAAAAATACAAATTTTGTTTTGTACACATATGCTGAGGCAAGAAGTGCAGTCTGCGGATTCTAACTGTACAATCTGATGATAAGAATCCATTTTCTTTGGTCTGTACCTGTGAATGTTAGAAGACCTAAAGATAAGGATGTGGAAATGATGAATCTGTTTATTTGAATGCATTTGGCATTGAGATATACCAGTATCTCAGTATGACCTAGCAATGTATTAACCTGCATTTTCTACAGGGCAAAATTATACTCTAGGCATATTGGCATTGTGGGTGGATGTCACCAAACAAAAGTTAAATGTGTTTGCTGCTAGGCCAGATATGTCTACAACCCTCTCTATTTGTATGATACCCATTTGTTATGAAAGTATTGTAAATGATTGAGTCATTTTTCGATTGTTTATGTGTGAGTAAATGCTGGACGAATTTAATATGTGAACTGAGTGCGGGTGCATTGTGTTGATCATACGTGTGTGTGTGTTTGGGGGGTGAGCTTGTGTGGCCTTGTGTCTGGTACTAACTCATCCGGCTATTAATTGTGTTAGCACCGCAGCTGTTTGCATTGGCCAGATTGAGAGCAGCGCTACAGGGCCCTTCTGCTTCTCTCCACTGGGATGAGCTTCCAGACCTCCTCATTCCCACTGATCCCAACCAAGCTTTTCCTTTTTTCTCTATACTGCTCTGCAAATCTCTCTCTCTTTCTCTCTCTCTTTTTCAGTCTCACTCATATCCTTCTCTTCTGCTTCTGTCTCGTGGGAGATTGACAGACTAGTTAGCGGAACAACAGGGGGACATTCCTTCACATGCTGTTCATTTTTAGGGTTGGCGAATAAATGACATATGTGCTCTCTACCATCCTCACCCCTCCACCCACCCTTCCCCATGCATGAAAAGGGCAAAAGAGACAGAGATTGTGCATTTCTGTATGTAAGGTTGGGATGGGGGCGACCTTCCTCCAGACCCCCTGGTTATGACCTGTGTTGAGGGCAGGTGGTTGGCCATCTCTCTCCCAGCAAGGGACATCCATTCTTGGGCCACATGTCAGCATGTCTGAGAGGGATGATTCATCTTAAGTGAACTCTTCCAATAAGTGTGATTATGAATGAAAATGCCAAAACACTGTGGCCAGATTTTGTCTACAGTAAGATAATACAAAAACACACAAATATTACTGTGTGTAAGTATTCATAAATTAGTATTAGATTGGTACCAGCTATATGCTGTGTCAAAGATTTTGGTGGACGCAGTTTCCTCTAAAAAAAAAAAAAAAAACATAGGAGAATACCACTGGTGTAAACTAGGAAGTACCAGTAAAGGACCTCCACAGTACTCCTAAAGGAGTTAACCCACCACCCCAACCCCCTGCCCTCTGAACACCCTCAACATTTGACTGATGGCTTCTCAAACCAGTAGTGTGGCCTCTCAGTGTGTGTTGAGCCTGTCGGACCAACCTGTCCTATGGTTATGTGGCTGGCTCGGCCCAACAGGTTGCAGTGGCAGTGGTAGCCTTGGCTGCCCATCTGCCCCTGGCATCTGTCCTCACATCTGCTTCACGGTGGACGGCCAGGGGACGGACCCAAGGAGAGCCTCCCCTCTAAACGCTCTGGCATTAATGTCCATGATGGATATCTGCCAAAAAAAATGTCAAGCTGATAAATTGACTGCCCGCGTGGTAGAGCTGTGGTTTGAATGCCGACTATTATTATTTTTGTTATGTATGGAGCGCTTTGGCCTTGTAGTGGACCTCTGTATTCTTAAGGGATAACCCAGTGGAACAAAGATTGTGTAAAATGGCTGGATCGTCTCCCTTTTAAGAGTCAGCATAAATTATAATTGAAAACCTGTGGAATCATTTTAAATGATTGAATTATGGAGATAAAAAAAAATTAAAAAAAATAAATTAATAATAATTTCAGTAATTTGAAGTTTTTGCTAGATGCGGGGTTGTGGTGTGTTTAATTATGTCATCTTATATGTCATGAAGATATGTTATATGTTATCAAGATGTGCATTGTTTAAAGGTAACAGACTCCAGGACATTAGTTTTTTCTAATAGTTTTTTCTTTTTAGATCTTTCAGAAGTGATAGAAATGTTACAGCGGTAAATACTGTATGTACCACAAAGCTAGAATGTATAGGGTTAGATTATTGTCATATATCAACATATTAAAACTAAGATTTGAGGTTGTAAACTGAATTCATAACTGAATAATAGGATGAAAACATTTGTAAATTAGATTGTAATGTCTGAAATAATTTGGCTTAATTCTTACAAGGTCTGCAAGTGTAATGTTTTCAGTGTTACAAAATCTGTGTCTTCGAAATGTTGATTAGAAGCCAAGTGATTGGTTGGTTTGTTTGTTTGGTCCCCTGTTAAAATACTAAAGAGTTGAATCTCTGTTGAATGTCTGCAAAGCAAGTTTGAGAACTTTGAAGACAAAGATTTGTAAGATTGAAAACATTACGCTGCAAACATTGTACGAGTGAAGAAACCCTTTGATAAAAGGATAAAAATTGAAAAGGCATTGAAAAGGGGTAATAGTGGTTTTCTCCTTACCATATTCTGCTTGCTTTCATAAGATTGTGTCTCTCTGTTGTTCTTGACTTTCATCAGTGTTTTTATTTTGTGTTACAGGGCTCCACGCTTCAAGGGCTACCAACAACAAGACAGCCAGGAGCTTCTGCACTACCTAATGGACTCCATAAGAGTAGAGGAAACTAAAGTGAGCTTCTAAACTGTATATATGTACATACACCTGTTTAGCCACGGCAATTCTAACAAAGCCCTCATCCTCTAGCATGCTAACACACTAAACTAAGATGGTGAACATGGTAAACATACATTCTGAACATGAACGGCATTGTCACTGAAAATTAGCATTCTCACATTAGCATTTAGCTCAAAGCACTTCTGGGCCTTAGCACAGCCTCACAGAGCTGCTAACATAACTGCAGACTCTTAGTTTGTTTTCTTTTATTTGATTGAGCAAATTATATTTTGTTTGTTTTAGTCTGCTATTTTTGTTGTTTAGCTGGATTGCTGTTAAGTACATAGTTATTTATGGAGTACATTGAACAATTTATGAAAAGATAATCAAGCAGCAATAATGGCAGTTCACTTATAAAATTAATAAATTAAAGAATTAATTTTAGTCGCTGGCATTTATTGTCGGCCTTATGAACCTCCACTTGTACAATATATAGAGACTAGACTAGGATAAACTCAGCTGTGTGCTCTCACATAAGCTGATATCTTCTTTTTGTTTGGCTAGCCAGTTTTTGTGTTTTAACCTTATGGTGCCATGTTTTTGGCAAGTACAGAGAAACCCCCTCCCCCCAAACCCTTTGCAGGGCAATTAGGAGACCCCACAGCAGCCCTTTGCAGGGCTGAGCTGCCCCCCGTGGCCCCACCAGTGACTACGTGAACCAAGGAGGAGAAGTTAGCGGGTGTGTTTAGTGGTCAGCCCCAGACCCAGGAGGGGCCACAGGCTGGGCTCCCCTGCTCCCATTCAAACTTGTGAACACTGACAGTTGTGCCACTTAAGGGACTTGCAAGTGGCACGACCGGCATCATTGTGCGATCTTGGGAAACCCACAGCTGCTGAATGAGCTCCAGGGCCGTCCCATTGTGCTTGAGGGTCACCCACAGCCCCCCTCCCACACACACACACACACACACACACACACACACACACACACACACACACACACACACACACTCATCAGCCTATCAGCCAGTCTCCCAATCCAATCAAGGAGGTAAAGAGGGAGGGGGTACAGCCTCCTCTATTCATTCACTCAGAAACTCATTTATACAGCCAAGCACATTCAGAGATACAGTGGCATTTTAGCCTACAATATTCAATCATTTAAAAAATGAATGCAAACATTAAACCAGTGACTAACTGTTCTAATAAAGATGAAATGTTTAGCTTCTTCAAACACTGGACAAACATGTTGTTCTTTACGAGAATCTATACCTGAGCCAGAATCAAACCTATTCATTTTGAATAGGCACATTTCGGTAACTCATAAATGCCACAAAAATAATATACACACACCTGTGTTAGTGTGTGTCCGAGAGAGACACTGGTATTTTTGCAGTGGGTGTCACCAACCTTTTAGAGGCCCTAAGTGTTTGTGTTGATTGGCCATTAGTATCAGAGATCTAAATATGCTAATTTGGCCCCAGTCAATTATCACCAATTAGCTGAGACGGTAGGTATTACTCTCTCAGGGCATGGACTGTCCTTCTTTGCCCCGTCTTCATTTTAGTTTCCACCCCTGCACCCTTGTACCAGCAACCCTCTCCACCCCCTTAACCGCCTCACCCCCTCCCTACCCCCTCCCATCCTGTGTGGGACAGTGCACGCTGTTACATTGGTGGGGGTTACTGGTAATTAATTAGTAGGAGAGCCTCAGCCTGGTTTGACTGTGCTGACTGAGTGGGGTGCAGACTGGCCGGGCTTGGATTAACAGGACTTTTTGACCTAAATAGCCAGTCCAGTGTGTGGGTCCCGGTACAATGGGGGCTGACTGGTCTCGACCGCAGACATAGACCATGGCCAATTATCTATTGATTGGTGCTTTACTGTGGCTGTGCCTCTTCACAGCTCTCTCACCAACACACTCACTGACCATGTCACCTTCAATAAGACGCTCCTGTGAAGAACTTCTGTGTGCACACACACACACACACACACAAGCAGAAAACATGAGTTCATTAAGGGATTTACATGTTAACGTTTTTAGACAAGCACAATAATTATTTTACACTAATGATGCTTATAATAGGTATACCTGTCAAACTGAGCTGTAGGCTACATTTTGATGTTTCACTAATGGATGTAATGGAGAGAATTCAAGAAAAAGAACAGTGAATTTACGTGTTTATTTTGCATCCAGGAATATCATTTAAAGTCTGCATTGTTGTAATATTTTTTGTTTGTTGTTTCCAGAGGGTGAAAGCGGGAATCCTGAAAGCTTTCAACAATCCCACAGAGAAGACCGCAGATGAGGACACCAAACGCAAAGTCAAAGGTTTATATGCCAGCCGCCGTAAATGGATGGCCAAGATCAATAGTCCCATCTTGTGGCAGCTAATGGAAATACAACTTATTTACAAATCAGACTAAGGGTGGTTTGATCGAAGACAGAGAACAGCATAGTCTTTGTTAGATAAACCTTCAGTGTTGCCTGAAAAGTTTTGTTCGTATTATCAACAAAATGAGTTCTATTCCTTCTAACTGTCCACCTTGTCAAAATTGAAATGTGTTTCACCTTTAAGAATTAGAACGTCTTGACAAAAAATGCAGTAATCCTGCATCTGTCCACTGTCCAAGAAGCTTGATTAACACAATTTGTTCTCAGCTTTTATTGGAGACATAATAGTGACCAGAATGGTTTTTAAAGGAATTGACAGGCTAATCATCACATTATCCATCTATGCAATCAATAGATAAAAATGTTTTCTTTCCCACTAGCATACGGGAAGGAAGGTGTGAGGATGAACTTCGTTGACCGCATCTTTGTAGGCGAGCTGACCAACACAATAATGTGTGAGGAGTGTGAGCATGTAAGTGTATGTGGGTGAAGCATTGCAAAGGCTCTGAATAGTCCATGTGAGCCAATCAGGCAAAGAGTTGAACTCAAAGGAACACACATGAAGCACAACAGGGTCGACAAGATCACACTTTCTTCATCTAGCCTTATATTCAGACAGCAGTTGATTCTGAATAGATGTGGTTAAACCTTGCTGTTAAACCTTCCCCACATTTCTTAATATTCCATTTTATTTTGCTACTGGTTTAAAGAAATGCTGCAGGAAGCACAATAGATTGCCAGACAAATTCCAGCAACACTGGTGTTATACCAGTAGTTATAAACTGGCAGATATTTGTAAGCTCCTCAATATTAAGTTGCCTTTTGTCTTCTAGCTGTTACATCCAAGTATCATTTTTTACTTTGATACCCACAACCAAAGGATGACGATGTACAAAAAAAATAAGTCAGAGGAAACAGAAATCAACAGGGAAAAACAAAACAAAAAAAGCACTTCAAGGACCAGCTCAGACACCAACTGTTTGCAGCAGGCATTTACAATAAAATGTGGGCACTCAGAGTTGTTAACAAAGCAACTGCCACTATGAAAACTAAAGAATATCCTTGAAGGTAGAGAGCACCAGGTGTGGAGCTGCAGGGGAAAAAGCAAAGAAACAGCCACTTCCCACAGCTCCTCTGAGTGAAAATCTGCAGTAGAAGTTAATTGTTACCAACAGGCTTTGATCTTAACTATTAAGGAAAGCAGATAAATATATATGCTGGCACTGACTTACATGTGATTTCTCATTCAGATCTCCACAGTGAAGGAGGCTTTCATAGACATCTCTCTACCCATCATAGAGGAGAGGGTGAGCTACTACATTTGTTCAGAAGAAAATCAGTGCAAATAATATTAAAGGATGATGATTATCACTCTTACACCTTTAGCCAGTATACTACACCATGTTGTTACCACTTAGAATTGATAATGCTTTATTTGTCACTCAGATATCAAAACCATCAAACCCTGGTAGGCTGGGGAAGGGCAGCCGGGAGCAGGACACCCACATGACTCACAGCGACCAGGTTCCTTTTGCGGTGCACTCTGTCAACAGAAACACCAGGAAGCTGAGCGGACAGGTAGGGGAGTCTATATGAAGTATGTGATGGTAAAGAGTCCTGCTCATTTGAAAAGCAATTCTCTTTACTGTTTCTATTTATGCCTCTCATAAAGCTGTTATCTGCTGGGTATGTTCATTTGTTTTATTCTGTATCATGTCAGTGTTTTTTTAATCGACAACACTGTCTGCAAACTGATGCACAATATGCACATTGTGCAAAGCCTGGGCCAAATGTCCACATTTTACTCATTTCAGTTTCAATTTTTTGTCTTCCTTTATAAGATTTTGAAAAGAAGACAAAGCTTGGCCCTTCAAATTCTACAAAGTGAAATTCTCTTTGTAGACCTACCACCAATAGAAAGACAAAGCACCACAGGGCAAGCTAATAGCTAACCTTTTTTAGATGTGTAAATATCTATACATATTTATCCGATTTAATTCTTACCCTCTAAAGCACTACACTACGGCACATGGTGGTACACAAGTTGCTTGAAGAATCTCTGAATTATATTTATTTTAATGGAATTAATTAATTTAAAAACATATTATCAAGATACTATAAAATTTGGACTAAGAATACTAAACTGAAATGTAATTTAAAATAACTTTTGTATTTCCTGGAATATTTTGTTTCAGTATCAACCTGTTACATGGGCATACATGTGTAGTGCACACAATACATCCATGGTCTAACATGAGCTAAAATGTGATGGCAAGACAGTAGGCAGAGGGGAAATAAAAACACTGCAATTGTGGCTCCAAATGGTAACTATAAAGTATGGTCCAGGAGTACCTCTTTTCCACCAAATTAGCTCTGGTGCTATTTGTGCGATTTAACAACAGTCAACAATAAATAATCTTATTAGAAATAAACTTACACCGTGCATGAACTGTCCGTAGCTGAACAAGGTCGGCCTACATTACTGTATTTTAACGTTGGTCATAATAGTGGTACTTAAAGAGCCTGATATTTTCTGTGGTGGTAAGTGGGGAAACGTAAAGTATTTCATATCCATGTCATGTTCAATTTCCATGTTGACTCTGTTAAATTAAGACTATATCCATACATAATGTTTGTTATCAGAATAGGCCTCACTGATGTATCTGTTCTTCTTTCCAGAAGCAGCAGAGCAGGAGGTCTTCGAGCTCTGTGGAGGAGAAGGGAGCAGGCTGCAGTGCGGAGCGGCCAGAGGAGGAGGGGGTAGCTGGTGGATCGGCCCGCGGCATCTCAGTTTGCAAGATGGCCGCTGCCGGCAGCCTATCAGATGGCAGTGAAAGAGACTCTGGTGCTCAGGACAGCAGTAATGACGCTGACAGCGAGGCCTCAGAGAGCGAGTGGGCCCCACGCACCCCCTCCTCCAGCCACAGCCACGGGCACATGTCCACCCCATCGTCCACCTCCACCCTCACTCCATCACCTACGCCCATCTCCGCCTCCTCCCCCTCACCATCATCCTCCACGAGGCAAGGTGGCGCTGTAGAACAGCTAGTTACTGCAGTGTCTAAAGTCAACCTCGGGTTCACCTCTGCGGACTGCTCTCCTTCTACACGCTGTTCTCCAGAAGAGCAGGGAGAAACACAGTCACGAGACAACCTCCACCATCAACACCACCAGGGGGCCTTCCAGGTGCTGTCCCACAGTTACACACCCAGCTCCAAGGAGTGCTCCATCCAGTCCTGCCTCCACCAGTTCACCTCTGTGGAACTGCTGATGGGCAACAACAAGCTGCTGTGCGAGAGCTGCACTGAACGCAGACAGAAACAGCTGCGCAAGAGCGGCTCAGTCGGTAAGACAAAACATCTGGAACAACAAAGAGCTTTGAAGATAAGCAACCAGTCTGCAAGTTGCCTACCTGCAAATAATTGATAAGATATTTTAAATTAAAGCCAGATTACTGTACATATTTTGGATATTGAAATCATCTCATGTAAACTTCATTGATAGCTGTAAAAGGTTTATCTAGTTTTATTTTCGTCCTTCATGGAGCATGCTGGACGTAGGCAGCTTAAATTCTTGCCAGTTACAATTGCTTCTGCTTTTGTGTTTGCTTTGGAAAAAATATTAAAACATCCATAGAAACTTCAGTCCACCCCTGCAGCTTAATTCAATTTTTTTCCTGTGTGCTGACAATATTTTTGCAATTATATGGTTAGATACACAACTACCATCTCAATCCTTGACTCTGCCACCTGACCCTGTTGAGTTTATCACTAGCACATCAGAGCAAATTCTTACTACTGTCGAGGGCTACAATCTGGTCACTGATTTTTGCAGTTGTCAGTTTCTCTGTGGTTCCAGATGTTCCTGTCATCCCATAATGTATATAATATAATGTTTTTTTAATCACTTAAACTATTTTTTTCCCCCAAGAATCATGACTTTGTTTGTTTGAATAAAACAGACAGGATGTTTTAACAGTTAAACCTGACATTTCTCTGTGTTTTTTGTTTCTGGCATAGATAAGAAGGTGGAGAAAATGTACACAAGCGCTAGGAAGCAAATGCTGATCTCCTCGCTGCCCCCTGTCATCACGTTGCATCTTAAACGCTTCCATCAGGTGAGCAGACACATGCTGCCTTTTTTTGTTTTTGCATATCCTAAAGGGTGCCATTGAGGGGCTTGTGTTGGGGTCTGCAGGCCTCAATGTTAATGTGCTATGGTTCTGCTTTTGTATTTTAAGGCTGGGATGAACCTACGAAAAGTGAACCGCCATGTTGACTTCCCTCTGATCTTGGATCTGGCTCCATTCTGCTCGGCGTCCTGCAAGGTATTAAACTACTAATCCAAAGTTGAAAAATTTTCTTTGAACTTGAAATTGAATGAATCCCTTCTACTTCAAACTTATGATAAAGGTGTTTTTTTTTTTTAATTGCTTACATTAAGCACTGCTTTGCTATTACTGTTCCAAAGGTTTCTACTATTCATTGCTTCAGTTGTTCAGTTTGTAATGAATGTCCTTGGTTGATACTGTTCCTCAAAACATGTATTTTGTGTAAGTGTGTGTTGGATGGGTCACTGAAAAGTTACTTTATTTATGTGGAGTAATTTGTGTGTTTTCTTTCTGTCTATTTGTTTTATGTTTCACTGTAAAGCACAATGAGTTAACCCGTGTATGAGATGTTCTGAACAAATAAAATTGACTCCGTATCTTTACTTTTCTTTAATATTTTCCTTTTTGCTAATCTTGTTTTTTTGCTAGAACCTGGCAGCCGGTGATCGCGTCCTCTACAGCCTGTATGGGATTGTTGAACATAGTGGCTCAATGCGGGGGGGCCACTACACTGCTTATGTGAAAGTCCGTGCTCCCCAGAGGAAAACAGAACAGCACCACAGGAACCTATCAGGTCAGTTGTCAGGTCTCTTGAGCTCCTTCAAGAGCTTTTATCTATTCTGTGTCTGTGTTTGTTTTATGTCTGTTCGTGAAAGTGGTGAGTTCTCACTCCTTATAACAATAAAGATGTCCTCTACAAAGGGCAGTACGAATAGAGGTCTTTATGTTCAATAAAGCCATGTTATTTTCTCTATTCGTATTTCTCTTCTTCTTTAGGAGAGTGCCTAGCTTTACTGTTCAGAGTAATGCTGGAAGGTAGTTGGTGGAAAAACCTTGCTGCTAATAAGTTGACACAAGACTCAGACGTGTTCCATACATTTCACCGGTGTATACCGTATAGGAAGGTATTTGTGTGATAGAAGTCATTTTAGCATACCAGGACGTGTCGTGTCTATGTTAACAGGTGTAGTTTTCTAGCCTTTAAGGGCACTGGTTTAGTGGCCCCCAATTCATCTCATGTGACTCTGCTCAGCCAATCAAATCTGTGTGACACATGGGAGACGAGATAAGAGGCAGTCTGAGTAGTAAGCAAGTCAGAGAAATTTGTAAATTCACATGGTGTTCTCTAAAAAGAGAAAAAGTAGATAGCAAAAAAGAGCTTTTAATCCAGAATGGACACTTATTATATGTTCATTCTTCCCACTGGCAGACTGTGGAGATAAAAAGCAGCCATGTGAGGTGCCACTAATATTCCAAGACAAAGCACAGAACAAACACACCCACACAAATCTAAACTAAAAAACAAACGCTCTATGAGCCAGTATGATCAACCCACCAGAAAAAGGAGCGTCTGTGTGGTCGACAGTGTTAAAAGTCATACTTTTAGGATTTCTAAATATGTTGGTATACTGTGATACCTTGATACTGTCCAAGTCTAATTGAGAAGCTTTGGCGAAGTCCATCTTCTTCGTTGGATTGCATTATTTTAGCCTCGTTATGTGGAGCCATCCTCTGACAGCTCCTGCACATATCTGTACACTGAAGACTGTTTACCCACACTGGCTTTTTCAGACAAATGAAACAACAAATAGCTGCTTATTTCTCAAAGGAGTCTATGTCCCCCATGATATTGACTCTGTGTATGCGCGTGTGTGTGTGTGTGTGTGTGTGTGTGTGTGTGTTTCAGGTGCGAGGGATGCCGGTGGCAGCTCCCAGGGCCAGTGGGTGTACATCAGCGATACCACCGTTCAGACAGTACCAGAGTCAAGGGTACTCAACTCTCAGGCATACCTTCTCTTCTACGAGGAGATGCTGTAATGTGACACAGGAAAATACTTTTCCCAAGATCTCTGTTTAGCTTTGTGTTGTTACATGCCTGTACTACTCCTCTTACTGTATCTGTGAGTAGGTCGAGGGAAGAAAAGGGAAAGACTTCACTGTACACTCACTTGTCTTACATAAGAGGAATGACCCTTGTGTCTTTTGCATACAGATTCTCAGTTCAAATTGGCACTTGAATATCTTGATGTGAATATCTTAGATATATAAAAGATAATATTTTCTGCTTTGATATAGCCCAGATTTTCATTCATGTTTCCTGTTTTAAAAACCCTACCCTTTATAAAGAGGCCGGGAGAAAGGAGGGTTACTGAATCTGAGCTGTTCTTAGTTTATTCTCTATCTCTGTCACAATTCTGTGCCTGAGATAAGTGCATGGAAGAGTTTGCTACAGTAACTAACAGGAAGTAATGCAGAATTATCGCATGCTAAACTGCTCTCAGCACTGACTAGTTGATGTCAAGTGTGTGTGTGTGTGTGTGTGTGTGTGTGTGTGTGTGTGTGTGTGTGTGTGTGTGTGTGTGTGTGTGTGTGTCATATGTGTGTGTATACATACACACACATATGAGTGAATGAATGAGACGGGAGAATGTAGATTTAAGGTGCTATGTGTATCATTGGCACATCAGTAAACCGTTGCCACATTCAGTTTGAGTTAGTGTTATATTTAGTATATTTAACAAATACTCAGAGCCACCATGATGAAGATTTGCTTCTCTGTCCGCATTCTACAAAAGATTTTCCATTGTGTGGCAGTGGCTTAGGTTTGTTAAGACGGTGCTTGATTGTTTCTGGCAATGGCAGAAGATAGATGGTAAGAAATGGCAAGAGAAAAATGAATTCAGACATGTTTGTCCTTTTCAGTAAAGAGAATGGCACATGAGGACAAGCAGCAACATCATTTGTGACAGTTTATGGGAAACATGGTTGTACATTTGAGAAAGTCGAGTACTAATAATACAGCACCAATGGTGTTAAATAGTAGCTAGTAATTATCTCCGCCTTTTCCGATTTATTTATCATAATAATAATAACCAAGCCATCACAGCTTACGGTAGTTTTCATTGACATACTGGTTTAAATTGCTACACATAGCACCTTTAGGGAGTAGCACAACAGTTATTTTACAGCCTACTTTGAATGGATTGTTCTTTTTGTACATCAGAATGTATAAATGTAAGACTATCAGTGAATTACATTTTGCCAAAGACGAGTTTTGCAGCTGCAAGTCAGAGCAGGAGATCACAACCAAACACGCAAGGAGTCTACTTCACACAGAGTGTTTCTTTAACATTTGTTCTCTCAAGGTCATCAGTATGGTTCTCGAGTGGCATTGGACAAACTAACGTACTCGATGTTTATCAGACCAACAAAGCACCTTGTCTGCCTTCATTGTATTTCAGCTCTACTGTAATTGTGTAGGCGCACACGCAAACCCATTTAAGATGTTCAACAAAGAGTCAGTGCTGTGACAGACTGACTTAATTCCCTAATACTATCAGTAAGGTAGAGCCTACAACAAAATATATTAAAAAAGAAACTCAGGCTTAATGCCTGAAAAGAAAAAAACATCTTTGCTGTAATGTGCATGGGTTAATGTTCTAATGAATGTATTGCCTATTCTTAAAATGTCTACGTCACACGAGCTGTTCATCTTTTTCTATGAAAATATTTTAGATGAAAACATTTTCCTTGCGTGTTGGACATTTGCCAAAACAGTAGGAGGGAAAGGGTTGAACACATGCGTCAGAATCTAAAGGTTTATTATTTTCTTTTGAAACGAGGACAAATTCAGTGCCTATGCTTCAGGTCAAAGAAACCTGTGCATGGTGAGAAGAAAAACATATGCATAGTCAAATGCAAAGAGGGATATGTGTGGCATATTTATGTACAGTATAACTTACTGTAAGCAGAAGTAATAATGAGTATATGTAACTGTACATACTAGAAACAACACAAAATCATGGTGCTTATGGCGTGCAGGGTTTTTCCTCAGAACAGAATTGTTTCCAGAAAATCATTTAATTTCACTTACGAAATGAAAAATTTGGAATGAGTATAACTAAATACTGTATCAAAATAAATCTAATTTATGAACTGAATATTCTACAAGACTCATCTTCCTCTTTACGTGTTTGCCTCTCTCATGCAGCAGCACTAGCAGAAGAGGGATTACAAGGTAAGGTTTTGTTGTTTCTGCTTTGGACTTGGTGTCATCCTGTTTTTTCCTCTTAAGCGAGATGTTGTCCACCGCTGCTCTTGGCTGTCGCTGCGGATCCCGTGGTGCCATATTCCACCCATCTTCGCCGGCGATGTGCCCTGACGGGTGCAAAGCAGCACTGCTTCAGAACATGTCGTGAGCTGGTGAAGAGGAGGTGGGTGTGGAATCAGGAAAAGGGCAACGTCCAAAAACATCGCCTCACACGTCATCTCGTTCCCACACGCTGTGACATCCCAGTCATGCTGCTGGGACATTAAAACAGGTTGTCAAGCCGCCACCAACAAAAAGAGCAAATCTTCTCTGAAATGTATTTGTCTATTTTTAAAGCAAGAGGGTGACTTTTGGCTCGGGGACATGCTGCTGAAGCATTGCATGTGATTTAATCTCACTTAATGAAAGGCACCCCTCCCCCAGTGTGAGACAGTTGTAAGAAACTAATGCTGGAATGCTCATTACTGTCTACCTATCTACCAGCAGTGGAGGTTAAATCTACTGCTCTCACCATGCACGCCACTGTCACTGTCAGTCTCACCTTGGTTGACACCACACCACACACACCCTGCATTAATACACAACGTGATCAACACAGTTTCTCATGCTAACGCCCACACATTTAGATTGCCTTAGGCTTTGCCCCTCACAGTGCATATTCATCAACACTACTTATTAACGCAAACATAGCACAGAACAACACCTGCACATAAACCCTTTTCTATAACAGAGTATGTGTTAAATATATTTCAATCACACAGTAAAAACTACAGAGCACCTAACACTGTAGGTACATTGTCTGGTTGCTCCAACCCACACTCATCAATCTGTATTCCTGGACTGTCACTTACTAGTTTATATTTCATTTCTGGCTTTAAAACATTTTGATGTGTTAAACGTTGCTACTGAAATATGTCCAGGAAAGACACCAACACATGCTTAGAGTATACTGCCCTCTACCGATACAGATATATTTGTGCTTTAGAAACACCAGCACATGGTGGGTTGAATGGCTGGATTACCAACAGAGCAAGGTGGACCTTAACGCCTCATGTGCCCCAAAAGCCTTATTTTCACAGTTACTTTGTAGTAATCTGATTATTTACAGTTCTCTTTGGTATTATCCACCATATGAACTGATGCACTATATAAACTGAGTCTCGAGGCTTTTTTTTGTTTAACTAATCTTGCTACCATACATTGTTGAGAGGACCCGTGTCAAAATACACTGTAGTTTTAAAATTTCATTTATTCTTTCTATTGTATGTTTAGTGGGGGCAATGAACAATGTTGCAATGAGCAGCTGTACCTGATATACCTAAAACCTAGTTATATGCAATAGTATTAAAATGTTTTACTTTAAAGTAGTCATACCATCATCTGAAAAAGGTAAAGCTCCTCAAAGTGGACCTCATTTGAAATACTTCATACTGTCAAGTCAGTCAAGTATATATAGTAAAATCTGTAGTTAAAATAACAACTAACTACAGCTGTTGAAAAATGTAGTGAAATAGAGGTATTTGGTTAATTTCTACTAATGATACACTAAATGGATATTCTTAAATATATGTTTATTAACTTATTAACAACCCTCAAGGGCAGCTCATTGCACTTCTACAGTTTGGTGTGCACTTGAGACCAAAGAGTAACCTCCACCAGGCTGGCCTCTCAATGTGTGATCCACCCCCACCTGTACTGTGAAACCAGTGATTCTCTGCCCACCATGTATTAACTGTCACTCTAATACCCATCTCAGATACACAGAATGTATTATGAAGCCTTCTGTGGGATTTAAAAGAAGTTTGTGGCTGTTTTGTCAGCAGCATCTCCCACTGTGTTCTGTTTGTGAATGCTGAAATGGTTCCTTTATTTCTTCTGTCTTTTCTGGTCTATTCCTAGTTTGTTTGTTTAGATTGTCACCAAATACGTTTTTTTTTTTAAATATACCTCCACTTTACACATTTACAGTATATGCAGTATGCAACACACAACTCTACAGTATCATGATTTAATGCTAACACAGTTTTATTCATTCAGAACAAATGACACTGACAATTCCAACAATGCAGAGCCAAAATTATGTTTCACACAGGGAATTTCATTCCGTCCCTATGTCATCTTCAGGCAGGAAGCTGCTGCATGTTTTTTTCCAGCCAACTAAAGAAGCAGCTGAATCCACTCATTTGTCTTTTTGACTGCTGAAAAAGAAAAAGGCGACAGTCCGTATCTGAACTCATCACAGCAAAAGTAACCACAGTGTGAATCTACTTTACAGCTCAGACCCAAGTCATCATGAATAGTAAGTCCGTAGGTCTGTAGAAAATAAGCACCCAACCTGTCCAGGACCACAGCTGATATCCAGCTCAATAACTACAGCAAAATGACAAAGCTGGCCAATATGACCAAATATTATTACCAAGGACTACACTAAATATTTATTTCAAGGATTTTTCTACCCAGAACAGTACTTACTCCTGTAATAAATGCCTTTTGAATTAATTACAAAATTCCCTTTAAAATGTTCTGGTTTTTTTTATCCTGCTGTAGACAAATACAATTGAATTAATTAAAGTTAACATTTAGAGTCAAAATCATGTTTCAGCTAAGTTCAAAGTACAGTCAGAAGTGACCAACACTAACATAATGAATTATTTTTATCGGTAATCAGACAATGAACATATCTGTGAAACTGGTGCCAATATCATGCTTCCTCGGAATCACAACATCAGTGCTGGTATAATAGGCTGGTAACGTTTATATTCATGTAGATGGATAACAAAAGTCAAGAATTACTCCATCATGTAGTCTGTGTAGTAACTAATGCATCAATGCATTGACATTGACATAAGAAAAGTATTGACGAAAATACATCTAAATAAAGTTTTTATTTGTTGTTTGTAACTTGGTCTGACATATTAAATGGTTCAACTATTCCATACTTCATCCAGGCAACAAGTCTGCAGATTATGAATTATTTTTATCATCATAACAGCTCTGGCCCTGTTTACACCTGGCATTAACAGGCGTCTTTGATGATCCAATCACAAGTGGAGAACTCCAGGTGTGAACGCACCTAAGACACATTGAGACCCGATCACTCAGACCACATTTGGAGGTAATCTGGGTCTCATATGGCCACATTCTTTTAGCAGTGTATACCATAGACTGAATAAGTAACAATGGACGTAGCCTCTGTGCCATCACCTATAGGTTTCATAAGAGCCACTGGGAGGCTCAGTTGGGACTGCTATCTTGGCAGTCCTGACTTTGCCGGTTCCCAGGTAATCCAAAAATTGTCAAAGACATGGAGCGTGGGTGGAGCTGAGGTGGGCTGAATGAAGGCTGGTTTCTGAAAACAGCCTCCTGTAATGTCACCCACCTGTCACTCGAAGCGGCCATGCCCTTAATTTAGCAGAATTTTAAGACTCGATATTATTTAAACTGGTGAGTTATATAAAAATTAACCCCAGGTACAGTTGTGATGAATGGGGAATTTAGCTATAGACACCAAAACCGCTTTTTGCCCCAGGCTGTAAATATGTTTATGTCTGCTGTCAAGTTGGACATTTTAATATGGGGCCTTATGGACATTGACTAATTTCTTTAGCCAGCCTCAAGTGGCGGTTTGAGGAACTGCATACTAACTTAGAGCTGTCCACCTGTGATGGATCACCCATGTAGTGTATCCACCACTTTAAATAAATGCATGTTAATGGCTCATTTAAACAGGCATTTTAACAATATCTGCCTACCATTTTCAAGGTGTGGAAGCATTTCTCTTAGCCTTTATAATCAGTATAATTTAATAGAACCGCAAAGTAGGATATAAGTCCTTATATTGATGTATGTGGCTCTGTGTGTTAGTGTGTAAGACCCAGATCACTTTATATTGATTATATCAATGAGGTAAAAACGGTCATGCAGCTTTTATTGACCGCAAAATATTTAGATTTTAATTACAGCGTTCACTTGAGTGACTTAAATGCACCTTTTAAATTGTTCAGCGTCGTTGTGGTCTTTATTATCAGTCTCATCCATTGACCATCATCAGCATCTGACTCTCTCGTGGTCTCAATGCTGCCTTTACGTGCTGCTCGTAAGCTCCTACTGCGCAACAAATAAGTGATATCGAAAAGTTCAACTCATTGATTAGCGAATGAACTACCCATAGACGTGTAACTGATTATTATATTATATAACACAATTTCTCACAAAAACACCTAAGACTAACAACTAACAACTAAGACTGGCAACAAGAATGGGCGAATACACTTTCTAGGAGAAAAAGCAGTGTAAATTGGTTGATAACCAGACCAGTTATACTAAATTGACTGGCTGATTAATGTGTATACTAATATGTATGTATACCGTATGTAACGTTAGATATAAGATTATATAGATTTATTTATTTGTTTTCGCTAAAATATAAGCTACAAATACAACATTTTGGGACAGGCAAAAGTACGTGCTCCATAAAAATGACACCAACACGTCGGTGGTCCATATACTATCAAGGGAGCTCTACATTCAACGTGAGAATATACAGAGACGAGATGGTGAACCTCTTCACCTTTTTTATTTAGGATTTTAAAAGTAGCCCAGCATATGTGTTTTAGAAAGGCGGCTTCACTAAACTCTGACAAATTAAAAGCGTGAGTTATAATATTCCTGGCAGCCTCTGAAGGCAGCAGCAGCAGCAGCAGCAGCCTCGGTTCACACTTCCTTTGAGCAGGAGCTCACTAGGGCAGCCATTTTGATTTGGAACCGCAGCGCTGGAAAGAAACTGTCTGGAAAAGGTGGGGTAATGTTGCTTTAAGCACAGATCTAAGATTAGTTTCCATTCCCATCTCCCCCACTGTACGGAACTTTATTTAAACGTAAAGGCAGGTTTGTTCCCCCGCTAAGATAACGCTGCTACTATGTGTTAGCTTTAATTTTGTATCTTCGCTAATGTTAGCTCACGTTAGCTTGGTGAGCTTCCTTCGCTCACAAACGCTTGACCAGAGGCAGCCTTGGAGCCGTGGAGGTTTAGATTTCACTGGCCCCCGAATTTATTTTAGTATCATGCGTCAGTAACGACACAAGACCTCATATTACATAGGTTTTATTCCCGCTATGAACAGAGTAAATGCTTCACAGCTAACTGGAGTGGCTAACATTAAGCTAGCCGGTCCGCTTTTGGTAACGTTAGCACTTTAATCGAAGCTAACGCTCGCTCTTTTCTGGCCATTAGACGAGACCCAGGTGTAATGTTACAGGACATAAACTGCAGCAGCAGCTCTAGTCATGTCAGCAAAATAGATGCTGGGGTTGCAAATTAAAATCTAAATCGAGTTGTCCGGGGTGTTTCAGGTGTAAATCCAGAGAAGAGTGATGTGGGACCAGGGAGGACAGCCCTGGCCGCAGTGGCCTCTGAGCCAGCAGCAGTGGATGCAGTCGTTCCAGCACCAGCAAGATCCAGGTTAGTGAGGGATGCACATGCACCACTAAAGCATTTTTCTTCAAAAGAAATGTGCATCTGCAGGGCTTCAATGCACATGTACCCACTGCTCAAACATCCCTGATAAATAGAGTTTTGCTAGACCTGCAATATCTCCTATATGGGTGTGTTTTCAAATATTTGGGTGTATTTTCTGGCTTTGTGAAGGTCAAGTGGACTGGGCTGCCCTGGCACAGGCATGGATAGCCCAAAAGGAGTCGACAGGAACTGAGCCGCAGAACATTCAGCCCAATGGCCAGGACATCCCAGGCCTTGAACCCGTCGGACAGAGCAACCACGGCGCCTTCCAGGGTGACCCAGCATTTGGCAGACTGTGGCAGCCAGGTACAAGTTTAACGCCTTGAGCCACAGTACATTTTTCAATTTATTTTTCTCTTTTATGCACCATTCTTCTTTTTTGGCACTGGAAATGGTACAGGATTGGAATGAGTCCATATTTTCAGTACTGACTTACTGTAGTGTGATTTATTAGACTGAAGAGAATTTGTTTGTTTTTTGATGCAGTTTGTGATCTCTCATGTGTACGTGCTTAGATAAAACTTTAACGGCTGGACACCAACTCCCTCTTGAGCAGATGTTGAGAAGTATAAACAGTAGAGATTTCATTTGTGGTCACACCTATATGTTCATATTGCTTTGGCTTTTGTTTATTAATTATGTTGTCATTAACAGAATGGGGAATGCATGGCCAGCCACCTCCTCCTCCACCCCCTGAGCAGCCCTGGATCCCTCCAGGGTCAGGACCGATGGATGTGGTGAACCCCAGCGAGGACAGCAACAGCCAGGACAGCGTGGAGTTCAACTCTGAAGCCCACCACGGGGTTTACCCCCAGAACAGCCATGGGTATGGGGCACAGCCCGACAGCTACGCCATGGCCCCCATGGCCATGAACCAGTTTGATTATCAGGTATGCAGATGCTACAGTAGAAACTGTTGAAGCGTTTGGGTTTTAGTGTGACAACCAAGTAACACAAGAAGGAGCAATCCATAGAAACTGCCGGGTCCCAGCATCTAGGTGTATCAGTCATTGCTTTCTTGATGCGGTGCAGAGGAAAGTGTTGGCTTGTTGAGGATCCAGCATGGTTTGGTATTATTTATTAGCAGATTTTTTTTCTATTCTTTTTTTTTTTAACCAAACCAGGCTTTCTAGTCCAGTCAGGAGTGATGGATGAATGTCAGCTAACTTAATCTGGGGAAAGACAACAACCACCCCATGCTCAGTGCATGCCACTTGGTGGCAGTTAAGAGAGGTCCTTCTGTGCTCCGAACTACCTTTTTAATTTTCACTTTGTGCTGTCTCTCTACAGCATGGAGCCGCCTCCTCCTTCGCCCCTGCACCCACAGGCTTCCACTCCCCATATTGGCAGGGTCCCCCTCAGAACAGACGAGATACCAGACCACCTGGGTTCAGAGACCGGCCCAGATCCCCTATCCAGCTCCCTGTCAAACAGGAGGCTCCAGCCCCACTAGGTGAGTGTGTTTTCACTCAACTAATAGCTAGTTGTCAGATTGTTTCAGGTGCATTAATGTACTATACAGTTGGTGTGTTACACATCAAAGAGGGTGACTTCTCTTTATATTTTATGCAGCATGAAATAATAATGCTCCTAATTATATGACAAAGTAGGAAAATTTACATGCAGCTAGGAATTCCATATTATTAATTTATTATTATTTGGTACTGTTTACTGTTGGGAACCATTTTGATTTTTTGGCATTATTTATCAGTTATCATCCTATCCCTGTTTGCGCTTATATGACTTAACTCAACACCCTTTATCTGTCAAATTATAGTACTGTTACAAAATTAGAGCAGATGCAAGTAGTCAATTGACATGAAAATAATTGGCGACTATTTTAATAGTATGTTAATGGTATAAGTCAGTTTTAAAGCAGACATTAATTACCTGATTCCATATTTTCTGTTATGAAGATTACCAGTGTGTTGGAATATATTTGGGTTTGGGTCTGTTGGTATGAACATTTCATGACATCATCTTGAGCTTTGGGAAAGTCTGATGGACATTTCACTATTTACTGACATATACACCAAATGAGTAATCAAGAATATTATCAGCAGATTAATTGATGATGAAAATAATCATTAGTTGGAATGTGTAAAGGCTCAAAAGCAGTATATGCATCTTAACAGCATGGCAGTAAATGGATAATTCATTTTGACCTCCAGTTTCCCCTTTAGATGCTGTAAAAAGGCGCACACTACCTGCATGGATCCGAGAAGGCCTTGAAAAGATGGACAGAGAGAAGCAGAAGAAAATGGAGCGAGAGCGAATGGAGAAGGAGCGTGCAAAAATGGCAAAAGATGATGGCAAAGCGCACGAGGCAGACGGGGAAGGGGATGGGCCACGTGTCCCCCGCAAGAGTAAATTTGTAAGCAACCCATTTCTGGCCTTGACAAAAAAATTGTTTCTTTTGAAAAAAAAGGGTTACAGGTTACTTTTATGAGTGTTGTATGTATAGCGTTCCTATTCTGGTGCGATTGTAAACAGGAAAAAAGCCCTTGAAGGTGTGTAGTTCTTGGGGGGGCTCCCCAGAACCGTTTAGTCCCAAAACACCTAATGCTGCCCTCACAACTTTCCACTTTGTTGATTAAATATGAGTCCTTGCTTCTGTTTACATCAGGACAGTGACGATGAGGGTAATGATGACAATGACGATGAAGAAAAGACCTCCATGAAGAAAGAATTTTCTGGCCGGAGCCCGTCGCCTGCTGCTGAGGACAGTGAGCCTGAAATGACTGAGGAGGAAAAGGAATTCCAGTTGGTCAGTTTGATCATTCAGATTATTTCCTCTGCACGTAGACTGTTGTGGTTGATCTATTTTTGAGGATTTATCAAAAATAATGGATTGTATGTTTTTCCCTCCTGTCACTAGATGATCATCACAAAAACACTTCTGACAGAGATCCTTCTTGAGGTCACTAATGAAGAGATCCAGCACGTAGCCAAAGAGTCTCACAGGAAAGCCACTCGAGGTCTGCTCTTGTTTTTTCCAGTTAATTCATCATCTATGCTTGTCACCAAGACGTTATATTTAAATCTTAAGAGATTCTATTATGTGCATACTAATCTCTTAAATTACACTCAGTTATACCCTGTAAAGAGGGATGATTGAGCAGCAAACGTGGGAGTATATCTGATATGCATTTTCAACCATTCTCTGCTAATGCATCAGAAGGAGAGAGAGCAGAGGAATGATTTTATACAAACAGAATTTAAAAACCTGGTCTTCTGTTACATGGTATTGAAGGTCCTGCTGAAAGACTGTAAGATATGACTGAATAAAGTCTCGGCACAGACTGACAAACAGTCACCTGTACATACAAGAGACTTCCTCCATTGAAGTGACTGTGCATTAGTACAGATTGGTTCTTTCCCTCCTGTCCGACTGTTTGACTTGGATTGTGTGACGGAATTTTGTTTGTTAACCCTCTCTCTTTTCTCCATTTTTTTTTTTTTTTTTTTTTTTTCTCTCTTGTTACCAATGGCAGCTGTGAATAGTGCTTTATCTGTGACCCCCTTCTCTAGCAACTCTCTTGCCTTTGAGAAAATGGCAGTATGTGTTTTAACATGTTGTTCCTGTTGTTGATGTGAATCAAAGCTCCTGCAAAACAGCTGGCACAGTCAAGTGCACTGGCTTCTCTGACTGGTCTCAGTGAGTATCCCCTTTTCTATCACCGGGGGGAGGGAAGGAAAATATTTTTAATTTATTGGGGGTTGTTAGTACGAACATGGGAAAATCTTTTAGCACCAGACCTAACACCCAAATACAGTACCCAACTTAAAGATGGATTCAAATAAAAGTGGAATCTCAGTGACTGAATTGGGTTTAGTTTTGCACTTTATGATAGAAGCATGCTCTTGAATACAACGTATTTCTATCGAGTTTTAGTTTCAATGGGCTATATGTATTCGTTTTTATGGGGTTTATCCGTCTGAAATATAAAGTTATACAGGATTAAGTGCCTTCCACTGAGAGCTTGGGGTGGGATTGAGGGCTTTCAAAAGAGAAACCTGATTTGTGAGAATGGATCTTGGTGCTTTCCAACTCTCAACAACCCGGGGGCTCTGTTGTGGCAGGTGGGCTTGGTGACTATGGTTCAGATGAGAGTGAGGACGACGATGAACGCAGTGTGCGAGGGTCTGAATCCTCCGACACAGATGAGGAGGAGTTGCGCCACCGCATCCGGGAGAAGCAGGACGCCTTCCGCCGCAAAGAGCGGGAGACGCTGCAACTTCAAGAAAAACAAGCACAAGAAGCTCTGCTTGCACGCGGTAAGACATGATGTTTGTGTCCCTGCAAATGTAGACTAGGAACACACTACATACCTTGACTCTAATACCTCAAAAATGTACAATGAAAAAAAAAAAAAAAAAAAATATATATATATATTTTTTTTTTGACCAATTATGCTTAATTTGCTGTTTCAATTTAAGCTGGATTAGTAATAAAATAACAAAGATGATGATGTTAAAACATAGAATTAAGATGTGAATATACTTAAACCTGTGCAAATGCTCACAGTGTGGCCAGGAGTTAAAATATCCAAACTAATGCTGACTTTATTTCATCTTGAACATCATTTAAGACCATAATTAATATGAAAGTTATGTAATGTGTTCGTGGTCTTTACAGCACCTGATGTTTCCTGTTTTTTTTTTTTTTTTTTTACATGAGTGTTTGTTGTTTGTTTCTACAGAAGAGATGGTGAAGGAGAGATTGAGCAGAGAAAAGGGGGAATATGATGAGGGCCAACTAGAGAATCCACATAAACAGGAAGTAAAAGAGAGGGAGGCGGAGCCCTTGGTAGAGAGACGTAGGTCCCGTAGTGAGAAGGAGGATAGTGAGAGCAAGCCCTCGGGCAGAGGGAAGGAGCGATCAGGGCGAGGTGGTAGCGATTCCCCAGCCAACGGTCATAGCAGCAGTTCCCGCTCCACCTCCAGCCACAGCAGCCGCCGTTCTTCCTCCTCCTCCTCCTCTTCTTCCTCAGCATCTTCACGCAGTTCTTCTCGATCCTCCTCCCCACGAAGGAAGAGGAGGCGTAGCCGCTCCTCCTCGCACAAGGCTCGCCGGCGCAGCCGCAGCCACAGCTCCCACAGGCATCGTAGTGAGAAGGTTAGGGACAGGAGGAGGAGTAGTGCTGAGAGATCAGGCCGCCACAAGAAAGACCGCAGTGATTCTAGGGAGCGCAGGAGCCGCAGGAGTAGATCCAGATCCAGAGAGAGAGACCGGGGCAGAGCCAGGGCCAGAGACAGCCGCAGTCGCAGTAGAGACAGAGAAAAGGAGAAGGAAAGGGAAAAGGACAGGAAAAGGAGCCGGGATGGTCGAGACAGCAGTCACAGCCGCAGCAGCAAACACAAACAGAAGGCCTCCAGTAAAGACAGAGAGAGGAGGAGGGAAAGGAGTCATAGCCATGAAAAAGACAAGAAAAAGAAGGATAAGGATAAGGATAGGGAGAAAGACTCAGATAAAAAGAAAGAAAAGCCAAAGGCCAAAGAGAAGGAGAAGGGAAGCTCTGTAGTCACAGAGGAGAACGGCAAATCCAAGAAAAGGAAGGAGAGTGACTCATACACGGACTCTCAGAGTGACAAGCACTCCCGGCAGGACAGCAAAGCCAGCAAGAAGGGCTCCGTCAAAGCTAGCAAGAGGCGCTCAGACTCCGACTCAAGTAGATCCCCTACCCCTGAAGTTAGCAAGGAAAAGAAATCTAAAAAATCCAAACGTAGTCGCTCAAGGTCGACGGAAAAATCTCACAAGTCTGGTAAGAAGGCAAGCCGCAAACACAAGTCTAAGTCGCGATCAAGGTAGTATTCGTTTTATTCTCTTTATTTCTTACTGTATGTTTTCATTGTATGTCTCATTGTGATTTCTCTGGAGTCCATGTAATGATTATATTTCCAATAACTTTAAAAAGGAAAATTCTTAAAGTTGTTGACTGAATGTTATGAAAAAGTACTGCCATCTGTTTAACTGTGTAAAGTGGAGTCTGTTGCAATAAAGGGTTTTAGTGCTACATGACGGTTTTAATGCAAAAGTCCCCTCTGTTGCCTCAGTAGAGTCCTGTGTTCTGTTTTGTAGAAGCCTTAAATAATGCCAAAGTGAACCAGACAGAAATGTCCTAACACTGCACTGCAGGGTAGACCTGCTTCTCTAGAGTCTGCAGAACATTAGTTTTTAAGGATATTTATACAGTTTTTTTTGTGTTCTATGAGTACAGTATGTCGGGGGGGTTATCTGTGCATGTCTGTAATTTGTAGTCTAAGTGGGTAAGTGTGATTGGTGCAGTATTAATGTTATGTCCACGCCTCTCTTTCAGGTCAACATCCCCCTCCCGTCGTAGCAGACGCTGAGGAGCACAGTTAACCTCCTGATCTGTGCACTTTACCATTTTAAATTCCATGAGTTGAACAGGCTTGTCTCATTATAGAGGCAGTTGTGTAGGTGACCCCCCCCCTCCCCCCCCCCCACATACATTTCTTTCATCTTTGTAAATATGTTGTTATTTTTAAAGTGTGACTGAAGAACAAGACTTTCTGAATGGTAGGAGTTTTCACTTGTATCGTTATGCAAAGCTTAATAAGACTCTGTGGACACTAAAAACTCAAAGTTGTACCATTTTAAAGCGTAACAGGATTAACTTTTTTCCGAAACATTATTGTAAGATGTCCAAATAAAACTGTTTGTTCCTTGAATTGTCTCACGTCTTTTTTTATTTTTTTTATCTTAAAGTTTACTCTCTTAACACCAGAGGATTCATAATGTTACATTTGTAAGTCAAAACAGAATCACAAAGCCCAGGGACCTGCTACTGCCCTCTGCTGGTTCATAATGATTCATACTTTAGTTCTTTGAGCACTGCAAAAAAAAAAACTGAATGTCCCTCTCCCCCCTCCCTGTCTCTCTTCTGCTGCTCTTATCTAATATAAGCAATATAAAGCCCCCCCAAAAAGATCAGAAGGGTTTCATGTCTGAAAATGTCATCCCAGTTACATTACTGTAGCTCAAGGTTGTATTTGTTGAATTGATGTGCCGCAGTGCAGATTTGCTGATGGAAACAGAACAGTCACTTTCTCATGGGAGAACATGGTGCATGTGGAGGCCATTCTTGCTCGAGCTTGATGAAGGTAATATGAACTCTGAAAGGATGTTTATGAACCTTGGAGAGGGAGAGTTTAAGCTTCAGTAACTAATAAGATCAAATTCGTTCTAAGCTGAGTACTAATAATGTCCATGACAGAAGGCTAATATTAAAATAGACATTTATTGCACGATTAAATGGCTTTATATAACATTTCCTCTGCTGTATAGCCGCTTGTTTACCGTCAGTACCAGCAGCGTCGGATCAGTAGGAACTAAAGTGCGTGTTGTTTCTACCCGAGCAGAAAAGATAGGAACACTGTCGCGCAAACCGACTACCGTAGTGCAGTGAACTAACTCACAGTAGCTAGCTGCTGATGGGTCACGTCAGCATGTACTCCGGTAAGTTTGGCCGCCTGATGTTCGCGCTGTGCAGCCGTAAAGCGGCCGCAGTCCCCGGCGTGGCGCGGAGCGGCTTCAGCTGGACTGCGGTGTGCCAACAGCGGACACTGTGTCTGCAGAGGAGCGCCTGTCCGAAGAGCCAGCCACACAGCGTCCCCTGTCACTGCAGGTACAGCAGCAGAGGGGGTGTACCGAGGGCGAAAGGGTCAAAAATCTGATCTGTCTCTACTACGCTTTGTTAGGCGGACACATTGCCGAATGAAACGAAGGTCGAGTAAAGTCACAGTAACTGAGCTTTTAGCACATTAACGCAAAGCAACGTCACTCTTCAATGACTGACATCTTGTGAGTGTGTTAGATATTTGTTGCGCATATGAAAGAATGGCGGTAGAACTACAACAACCAACACATGTTTTCATAAAGCCTGTCTATTACCTAACCTGATAATTACCTTTTAGATTAATCATTTAATTCAACTGGGAAACACGCCCATCATTATCAACTGCACTGCCTAATGATACTTCAGACTACATATTACATATAACTACTAAATATTTAAAGATCCTCTCCAGACATGTGTTAAGACATATATACAAAAAGTTGGCTTGGAACAATAATGCGTGTCTGATATGTTTTTTTCCCACAAAAAAGTATAATTTTCATTAAAATCTTCCCGTTCTACCTCATTAAATATTCCAGAATTTATTTTATGTATTTAATTCTAAAGTTTTCCTGCTGGACACAAGATGTCTCCTAGTTCCCTGTAAAGTCCATTCTCAGTGTATGAGCACTGGTGGCTTCAGGTTTCTATATCACTCTGTATAAGTTGCATAGTGGGACCCAGATTGACTTCTTAACCTTTGTGTTGTCACAAATCATGCTGGTAGGCCCCGCCCCTTAAAATCAGATGAACACATAGTAACTTTCCACTTTCAGCAGATAAATGTGAAAACATCCTTCTAGTGTCAAACTCTGCACAGACAGCATTCTGCACAGTGGAACTCAAACATCTAACTGTAGGAACAAGAAGAGAGAACTATTTATGAGTGGATGGGAGCTTTAATTGTATACAATGGAGAAAATCCTATTTGAGTTACTGAAACCTGTTAAATATTTTACTTGATAAATTACTAAAATGATTAATGGGTCGCCACAATTTCAGTCAGTTATTTTCTTTTTTCCTCTTATTTGACTAATCATTTCAGCATGAATTTGCAAAAAACTCATAATATTAATACATGTTCTCAAGATATTTAGCAGAGGATGTATTTAGGGCTGCAACTATCTACTATTTTTAATTATTGATGAATTATCGATTATTCGTTTGGTCTACAAAATGTCAAGAAATGGTGAAAAGTAGTGATGCCTTTAAATGTCTTGTTTTATCAGTCTAAAACCCAAATATTTACTTTTTAATATGATATAAAACAGAGAAAACCAGGAAATCTCCTTGTTTGACAGAACATGAAATATAGAAAACAGCATTTATATTAACAGCAAAATAATTTTAACAATCGATTATCAAAATAGCTGGTAATAGTTTTTTTTTTTAGTGGACTATTGGAATTGTTGCAGCTCTCGTTGTACTGGCTGTAGTTTGTTATCTGTATTAAATGCAGTGTTTAGCAACGTGCAGTACTGATGTGGTCCTGTCTATTTTGCTACGTGCAGTGCTCGGTCAGCCTCAACCACAGTGGATCCCGATGAGGTGAGGAGGTTCCAGTCACTGGCCAGCAAGTGGTGGGACGAACAGGGAGAATTTGCAGCTCTTCACGCCATGAATGACCTGAGGGTGCCTTTCATACGGTTTGTGTGCAAAAATATGCATTTCGACATTTATTATATTTATGAAATGCAAAGATGTCACGCACAAGTCAGTGTCACTGTGGGGGAGTGGTTGGCAGAGGCGTCAAGCAACTGTGTCAAAACATAACCTGGAGGAGATCCAGCCTTGTGGTGTTTGAGTGCAGAGAAACACACGGAGGATACACTGAAGTTACATACAATGAAAGTGACAGGATTCCTCCACATATCAGCACATTTTCAGCCAGTAGTGTTCAAACTGCCCCGACACTGCATGTGCATGGTTTTGGGGGGGGGTTGGCGGCTGCGGCTGTTTTGATTGATAAGATCTGCTGTAGGGGCCCCACGAGATAATCATTACATTACCCATCCAGCCAAACAGCCCGTTGCTGCTCTCCCCTTCCCCCGCTGTGGTCCTGTTGGTGGGGGTGATGATGATGTGTGTTTATGGTGACAGTATGACAGATCCAGTGCCAGTGTATGTCTGAGTGTGGCTGATGTGGGTCTGCCCTCGGGGGGTGTCTAAATGAGACGCAGCAGCACCACGGCTACTGTTGCTGCTGTACCTTTTAGACTCTGACAATCTTACTATCATACAGTCAATTCTGATGATTGAAAACTATATTGTTATGTATTGAACATGCTGCATTACTGTAAATATAGATAAATACATTCTAGAATTGGACTTTGCACTAAATCCTACATTTATAAAAGGCTAATTTTTAATACTTTTTCTGTTCTGTATTGCCCACACTTTAAATATGTCAATTACAAAGTTTCATCATCTAAAATGCAGCAAGTGACTGTAATACTGTAATGCTGGAAGGTATATAATATTAAACCACTACTCACTCTACAGCAACATACACTTAATACAGTGCAACATTTTGACAGTAATTTTTTTTTCCTTTTCACAACTACTACATTGGGCAGTGGTGGTGAAGAACTTAGTGATTAACGCTGCTGTGTTTCCACCCTGAGTATTTGCAGTATATGGGGAAAATGTATGCAACACATGTTGCATACATTCTGTGGTCGTCACAGGATTTTGTGTCTAAAGATAAGTCATTTTGGCTGTAATAGTTTTGCACATTCAAACTATGCTGTGAAAACTTGCAGCTATCATAAAAACTATAATAACATCAGAATTTAGATTTTTAGCCAAATGTGATTTCAAATGAAAAAGAATGATGTGGAGAAGTAAGGAAATACATGTCTTAGTTTTTTAAACTATAATATAATAGTCAGATTTCTTTTATCACTAGCATAATAGTTCTTACATGAATAACGGCTCATATTCATATTGTGCCGATGGCTAGTCGCTTTTGTCTGCCTCTTTCTGTGTTGTGGTGGTGGTGGGGCTTGGGAGCTAGTTAGTTAGCTGGATGTCTGCCAACACCTAATCTTATTTCCTTCACTGTTTGCACGAACGCTCCTGCACCCCAGCCGAGCTTTAATGAGGATGATGCATGCCCAGATCTCGGCCTGTTCTGCACGTTCAGCGCCCGAGGCAGGCAGTGAGTGAGCGAAGGTAGAAGGGAGGAACACAGTGCGACATAGGAGGTGGAATTTATAGCCAGAGGATATTTGTGGTTGTTAGCTAGCTGAGATAAGGGTGGTTGTGACAGCAAAATGTAGAGAATTCTCATGGTCTCCAACCTCATGCAACACAGTTTAAGAATACAAACACCTTCCTTCCTCCTCCTCCTCCTCCTCCTCCTCCTCCTTCATTTCAAATGAGACAGCCTGTAACATGAAGGGTGTACGCTGGAGAGTAGGAGCAGGATAGGTGTGTGGGTGTGGGAGAGACTTTGATTTGAGATTTGACCTCCTGCTCATTTACCCATTCAGGGATAATCTGCTGAATGTGCACAACACACGTCATCCTGGGAAACCACTCGCAGGACTCAGAATACTGGATGTCGGCTGTGGAGGAGGCCTGCTCACAGAGGTAAGTGTGTGTGTGTGTGTGTGTGTGTGTGTGTGTGTGTGTGTGTGTGTGTGTGTGTGTGTGTGTGTGTGTGTGAGAAAGATGCAGACCCAGTGCAGAACATGCAGACAAAACTATATTTTGCCCCGTATACATTCTCTGTTCATTCCCAATAGTTTCAATTGCTGCCTTTCACATCACATTGAGTCTTCAGCAGTCTGTTGCAGTGTAAGGTTCTGCTTTCAGTGCGTTAGTGCCAGTCCTTTCACAGACATACCAGCGCCCAAAAAAACATTTAAACGTCAGCCTAATTCCCGTTCCCTTTTGATTTGACTGGTCTCAGTTTGGTGGATCGGACAGTCGGTCGTTTACAGTTGTTTATCTGTTTGTTAGCGGTGAAAGCCGGGCAGCCAGGACGGGGCTTCTGTCTCCGCCTTCATTTGAACTGAGGACATACCAGCTGTATTGGGTGATGTGAGAAGACAAAATCAGGTCCTGTGTTTATACGCCTCTGTCACACAGGCTGTCGTACTCAGACACACACACAAAAAAAACCCCAAACAGTGTGTGTTAAGATTGCTGCTGCGGTTGTGTCTCTGGGTGTCTCGTCACTCCAACCCTTCCCATCAGAAGGGATCAGCTGAGGGAGGATGGAGATCGGCCCCTGGGTGAGCAAGTGCAGCTCGCCATATGGGCCTGTGTGTTTAGCTGCCGTCCAGAAGAGGGCGTTGTAGTTCACATGCAACCACTTTTGATGCTTATCGCCAGCTATAAAATGCATTTCTTTTTTTAACAATTGATTACATGCATCTGTCTACACTGAGTTCACTCTCACAGAACTTCTCACACAGTCACAACAGCAGTCACTGTGGTCCACTGTGGATCACTTTTCATCGCATTTGACACAAAATGTGTTCAGTTTTGCATTGTTGTTTTTTTTTTAACTGATATTCAACTACCACCACTCTGTATTTACAGCCCATTTTGCTCATGTTTATATACTATTTTAAAATTCTAACAGAACAGAAGATAATAATATATGTTAACAATATATATAGTTTCTGAGGGGAAAAACTCACAGATTACCAATATGGCAGCCGATATAGTGAATGTGTGAGCTGGAATGAATGTGGATTTATGTGGATTGTTCACAGATATGACTATGCAAAGGTACTCAGAATGCTGCTTTTTTAAAAACCAATAACTTTATTTTTGACGAATATTTATTTATTATATTAAATAATTTAACGTATACATAGTCAGCCACTTCTAGTTGACATTGCTGAGAGCTGTTCCTTGTCTCTCTCTCTGTGCTGCTTGCCACAGCATTGCACTCTGCTGGATAAACTTTGCAGTGACACCGAGCCTTTTATCTGCATTATAAACCGATGAAATACCAATGTGTGTGCAGTGATACTGGCAGGTGGGCTCGAGCGTCTGTAATTTTACTATGTTGGTCTATTCTGAACACACACTATATGTTGCATGTCGGTCTGTCCTGGGAAAGAGAGCCTTCTCTTCCTAATGTTTGTTCCATTGTTTTCCTTCCTATTGTTTTTTTTTTTTCCTTTCTTATCTGAATGGAGGGTCTAAGGATAGAGGGTGTCCTGTACTGTTCATATTGTGAAGCCCCTTGAGGCGCATTTGTGATATTGGGCTATAAATAAATTAATAATAATAATAATAAATAAAAAAATAATAAAATTGACTTGACTGTAAATTAGACTACATTATGTTACAGTGAGCTACAAAACAACCCATTACATGAGTTCTTTTGTTGTGATGGAATCCTGGGTAAAATAAATAAATAACAAATAATGATACGTAAATAAAAGCTCCTTCGAAGACACCAGTAATCCATATTGTAATGATAGCAGTGTTTTTTTAATTTTTTTTATTTACTGTACAATGTGTGTGTTTTAGTTGCAATTGTGCATTTTGGATGTAATGTAACTGTTTTGCCGAACTGCATGTTGGTGAAGAGAAGAGTGTGAACAATTTTGAAAAACTGAACTTCATATAGAGAAGTGTGTGCAACCAGTTCTAAAAAAAAACTGTAACTAAATTCCCCCCTCCTCCTTGTCCCTCACAAGCCCCTGGGTCGCCTGGGGGCCAGTGTGTTGGGTATAGATCCGGTAGAAGACAGCATCGGCACAGCCCAGCTGCATTCTTCCTATGACCCGGACCTTCGTGACGTCTGCTACCAGGCCTGCACCCTGGAGGAGCTCTCGGCAAAGGAGGGGGGAGGGGAAGACGAGCCTGGGGCGGGCCAGTTCGATGCCGTCGTAGCGTCCGAGGTGGTGGAACATCTGGCCGACCTGGAAACATTCGCCTTCTGCTGCGGCCTCGTAGTGAAGGTGTGTCCCGGGATAGTGCGGGCGTGTGTGTTTCCCTCCAGCTGTTAGCTCATGTCAGATATTTCTGCATCAATACAGTATGTGTCCATGTGTTCATCTGAGCGCATGCTAATGGGCATATGGTGATTTTGTTTTTGTTTGTTGTGTTTGCATCTGCTGTGTGTCACTGGGAATGGGTTAGCATGTGTTTTTCTGTGTATGAGTGGCACTCAACCTTGACAAGCTTTACTGAAAGCTGTCCATCAATACTGAGACCAGATAATCTCCCAGATCAGTGGGCCAGAGGAGTAGAGAGGAAAAGAATATCTTCATTTAATGTCTCTGCATTTAGTTTAGGCCTTACTGGACTTTCACCAAATCTCTCACTTCTGCTCTTTTACTAAAAAAAAAAACCTTTCAGGTGTATCTTGCTTTAGGGCACCTGTGCAGGGACGCTTTGGCATGAGTTCTTGTATTGTTTGGATTTCATCTCTCCCCCTCTCTCTCCGTGTGTACTCTGCTACCTCCCCCCTTGTTAAATTTGTTAATCTTGACCGAGGTTGAACTTGAGGTTTGGCACCGTTACTCACCAGTCTTGCGCACTCAAAGCTCTAAATCCCCTCTATAAATACCCCGATGACACAGGTAGCACCTTGTGTACATAATACCTGCAGGGATGTGCTGTCATTGTAAAATACATTTTCTGCAGAAATATTGCCAGACTTCTTTAATACCTAATAAACTAAAACTGTCTCTCTTCTCCGTGCACAGCCCGGGGGCTCACTCTTCATCACTACTATTAATAAAACCAACCTGTCATACGCATTGGGTATTGTTGTGGCCGAGCAACTGCTGCGCATTGTTCCCAGTGGGACGCACGACTGGGAAAAGTTCATCAGCCCAGTAGAGCTGGAGCGCCTCCTGGAGTCCAGTAAGTCCCCCTAATTTCCATATGACAACAAGAGCACACAGGATGAAAGTGTAAAGTAAGAATAAAATTAATCAGAAACTGGCTCACTCTGAAAGATGTTTCACTCTTTGTACAAGGTCTTTAAACATAGCAGAAAAGCAGTTTATATTTTTGGAATGTTTATAAATAATTCTTATGTTCATGGGATGGTTATTTGTTTTGGGGAGATTTCAAGTTCCAAGATAACTGCAGGAGTTTTAAAACAAAGAAATCAAACACTTAGGAGACAATAAATTGGCTCATTCCCAGCTAATTGTGGATTAAATAAGGAATACATTTATCACTGAGTGCATCAAATTTGAGTTTCATCAGGGGCTGATATTATGTTCTGTCCCCAGTTCTAAACCTGGGTTGTATAAAGCAATATTTCCCTGTCCTCTTACCTAAACAGGATACACTCTTATTATTTTTTCTTATGGATAGGTACATTCATGTACTTTGAAATGGTTCTCCTTTATAGAAATTAATATAACTACAGAGGCTGATGTTCAGTGAAGTAACCAGCCACTAAAATCAGCTGCACTGTCACTATGTCATGTCCTTGCAGGGCCCAGAGTTTAAATGATCCTATCACAAGTATAAAAAATAAATGATTGTCTTATGTTTTGCTGTCATTCTTTCTCTTGTTTGGCCTCTAACCCCCCTCCTCACCCCTTGCATCTTCTATCAGATGGTTTCTCAGTGCAGTCTGTTCAGGGAATGCTGTACAACCCAGTGTCAGGAGCCTGGAGCTGGACTAACAGCACTGCCATCAACTACGCCCTCCACGCTGTCAAAGTGAGTGACGATCCCCAGCCGGACCAGGCAGAGGGGAGCAGCACCCACCCAGAGGACCACACTGCAGCCTCACCCAGCTGAGCTAAACACCTGGAGGACAAGGCGATGCAGATGTGCAGAGTCCTAACTTCCCTGTGGAAGACTGAGGTCACTGAAGGAAAGGGACAAACAGCCTTGAGATAGAATTAGAGATGTACTGCCAGTGCACTCAGAATAAGGTTGCATTGTGTTGTTACAGACTGTTTAACGAGTGTTTGAGGAGCTGTACAAAGCAACTGTACATCCTCTAATCACATCATTTTCAGTAATCACTGTACTGAATCAGCTTTATATTTTAGCTTGCTAGCCTGTATTAAAGCTGTCCTCTCATCGGCTGCATTTCTGAAGAGTGAAAGTACCACAGTGAAACGTCTGATTTATCTGGCTGCTCACAATAAATATGATTTTCATGTTGGTTTTTAGCTGCACGCTCGGAAGCATTTTCATTAAGATGATGTGTCCGCACACGAGGATTGGACGGTCACATCCTCTGGGATTATAGTGGGTCTCATGTGGAAGTATTATATAATACACATCAGGCCTGTGGCAGAGAAGCAGTCATGCCTGCGTGATGTTCTTAAAGAGAATAACCAGACTGAGTGTTATAAGTGGCATTTGTCATTTATGGGGTCCCAGCAAACCAAGTTGAGCAGTGTACTGCACAAGAGACAACCCTGAGAAGTGTACATATATATGTTTAACATTCTCATCCATAATGCCTGCAGTAGACACTTATTCCCACACTAGTTCAGCACAATAACGCTCCTGCTCCAATGCGCGCTCCCAACGTCACGGGAGCGCGCACTTAACTTGCGGTGGCCATGGCTGCAGAGAGGACTTTAAAACGCATCACCGTGCCATAGATTAAATTGAGTTCATCCTGTTCGGCTTAAACACAGCAGCATCTCGTCGATCTGGGCGGAGTGTCGCCGTTCACCGGGAGGAGTCCGGCTTTCACCGGCATCAAGGTGCTTTCTGACGGTGATGTAAGCTGTAGGGGAGCTTTTACGAAACCTGCTCTTTCTCGAAGTTGTCTGTCCGTCCTCCTCTCGGCATGCTAGACAAACAGACTCCGCAAGCACTCGCTGGATTTGACCGTCAAGATGAACGTCTTCCTACACTTCCGAAGTTTTTCCAGAGTGAGTAGTCTTCCTCTGCCTGACATTCCACCCGTGTTCTCTGTATGTTCACTGTATGTTTACTATCAACTCAGTCTGGACTTACAGCTGATCTGTGACCTGCTGTGAACCAGCAATGACCCGCATCCGTTTTAACTGAGCATATACCTTCTATTGCAATAAGAAATACAACTTTACACTTGTTTAAGTTTGAGCTATAGTTAGTTTTGGGTAAAGTGATAAAGATGATGATGTAGGTGCAGAGGCTGCCCCATTATCCACAGTGACACTGAATAGAGGAATATTATGTGATGCAGGAGCTCCGCCGGTAGTCAGCTGGTGGTGTTGGCAAATAAGCAACGTGTTCATCACGGAGCCACTGTTTTCAGTGGGATACTGGGGGCTCGTCAGGGCGGGGTGGCTCCTCCGCTGGAGCAGACAATAGGCCAGCTGCGTCAAGTTGCCACAGTTTGGCACATTAACACCGGATGCACACCCGAGCTCCCCTTGAAAATAAAAGTATTAAGCTATTACGCTATTATTTTTTGTCAAATCGACAGCCCCATTCCCCTTTGTCAGTTGGTTATTATTAATCTATGTAAATGTAATATAAAATTAAAAAAACAATAAAATAACTTTTTTTTAAGATTTGACAAGAGACAAGTAACAAGAATCAATTCAAGGTCTGCCTACTTGCTTTTTCTAAAACTTTCATCAAGTCTCCTCTTTCTTCCATTTCTGTCAGATTTCCATGATCAAGAATGAGCTTTCATGCTTAAATACAACAATATGTTTGCAGAGACCAACAATATAACCAAGATGTGTGAAAGACCTGCAGAAACATGGAACAATGTAATAAGTTAAGTTTTTTAATCCTGTGGCATATTTGTGAGCAAAGACAGACATCAAGTTAGAGCATTATTAATATTTAGAGCTATAACGATGAGACACCTAGTTGGTCAACAAACGGTTAACCAACAACTATTCCGATAATCTAGTATTAATCATCGAGTCATTTTCCAGCTTCTTAAATGTGATAATCTGCTGCTTTTATTTTTATGTGGCACTAAACTGAATATCTGACACCTGACAGACAAAACAACTAATCTGGAAAATAATTAGCAGATTAATCTCTAATGAAAATAAATAGTTAGTTGCACAGAAGGTCAGAAGTTAAAGTGGAGGACCACGCAGCCTGGGCTTCAGTTTCACTAGTTTAACAGACTTGAAAAGCGAATGTCAACAGAGCAGTGTGCACTGCCATTATTGTTGTTATTGGTGGTGTTGTTTACAGAACATTGTCCAAGTCATCTAAATAACCCTGCGAAAAGTGACATTTATTTTGAAAACGTGAGACCGGAAGTCAAGCCTCTGTGCTTCGGAGCAGCTTGACGATGCTCTGCAAAACCTGCAAAGGGGGAGCGAGCTGGGTGCTGCTGAGCATCGTCCTGGGAAGGAGGGGGGGAGTCGAGATGTTTACTCCTTCTGATTTTCTGGAGAAACATCCGCCACACGCCGCCGCCATGCCGTAGACGACCCACCGGGCGTTTTGGGAGGACGCTGGGCGGCTGTAACCGAGGGAGGGAGGATGTACTGGGCTGCTGGCTTCGCCTCTTCCCGGCCGTGTGTGGTTGAGCTCGGGCGGAATCACAGCCTGCCCCTCGGGCTGTGCGGCTCCGAGCAGCAGCAGTCTTTGTATGGCTATATCATCACCTTCCCTTTACAGGACTACGGGGGCATCATGTCGGCTCTGGGCTCGGACTCCTGGTGGAAGAAGACCCTGTACATCACCGGGGGGGCCCTGCTGGCTGCTGCAGCCTACCTACTGCATGAGCTGCTCGCCATCAGGTAGGACCCCATCTGTTTCTCATCATCACTTTCTTTTTTTATTCATCCCTCAGAGGGGTGGGTGTCACCGTTAACCACACCGGCCGATGGGTGTCATTGGACTGGGCTGTGGTAAAACCCATGAATGGATATATATGGGAGTCCTTCCATAGGATGTGATTTGTGTGCAGATCTCGCGGTGGTTACTGAGGTTTCGGTCCTTGTTTTCCTCCTCCCAAGGACACGACACTAGATGGAGAGACAGAAAAAAAAAAGAAATAAATAAAAAATGAGTCACGCGTCCGCTCGTGTGCCAGCTCCCGTGCCATGCTCCGTCGGCACCTGAGCGTGTCTAAAGGAAGCGCTCCTCGGGCGCTGCGGAGTCACAGCGACCTTTAATGAGCTCTGCAGTTCCACACACAGCTGCTGCATAGATTAATACCCAAAGAACACACCTATATTTACAGCTGTACCTCGTCATGGAGGCGGATGAAGGAGAGGATCGGCCCTGCGGTGTAATCGTGATTAACTCAGACTATGAGCAGTTCAGGGACTGCGTGTCTGTCAATGGGGGGATTATTTTGGGCCGGGCCAGCTCCGGGCAGTAAGTACATCCTGTAACAGTGGCCTGGTAGTTTCTGCTTTCACTCCCCCTCCCCCCTCCCCCCTCCCTCTATGATAATCTGCGTAACCTTGCATTTCGTGCGGAAACGCTGCTGCCGGATCACGTGCGGACTACTGAGGCTGGACCCCGCAGCCTGCCGGCATCATCTGTTCATGCCATGTGATGTGTTTGTTGGCACTGGCGGCAGCTCTGCCACAGCAGTCAGCCACTGCTCTCCTGTCCCCTCTGTGAGTGGCTCCTTTATGTTGGGAGAGCTCTTTAAGTGGCTCTGCAGGGAGAGTTCAGTTGACAGAGAGGATGCTTAGGACACATCAGACACAGTGGTGCAGTGGGCAGATATGTAACGGGGTCATTTGTGCAGACTGTACAGAGAGTTGGAGCGGTTTCAGCACCATATGACTGTGGACAGCGACTTACAGCACCAGGAGACAGTGGACAGAGACACTGTAGAGCAGCATGCTTTACATACTGTGTACATACTGTACATACCAGGGGTTCCCAAGCTTTTCCCTCAGGGGACCCTTTTTGTTTTAAGTAAACTGATGACCTCTGAATATTTCATAATATGTTCAGTGCATAACAATAACAGTAGAGGACATTCACTGTACGATGAACTCAAACAGTGAACACAACAGAGAGTGAAGGCTCTGTGAATATAGCTGTCTTCAACTTCATATCTTCAATAAAAATCTAAACTTTAAAAATAACAATTCCATTTAGTTTTCTTACGCCTCTCAAAATCAAGAAGCCCTTGCGACCCCTATTGTCGGTCCACTGGTGTATAGCATAGATATCTGTGATATATACACTGAGTTGCCAGTTTAGTAGATACACCTAGCCAAAACAGATGCAGTCTAATACAACAGCCCTTTAATAAATTCTGCCTAATGAAGATTATAATGTTCAGGTTTTGCTGAAGCTGTGTTAGAGGGATGCTGATTCAGCTGTATGATGAAGGATGCAGTTTATGGTGCTGTTTGTATTGCCTTATTAATTAGTTAGTTAGTTTGATTAATTAATAATACTAGACACCCAAAAGGTCCAACTCCCTGTTAGACCTTTTCTGAACCACAAACAGCAATTAGAGAAAGTCAGAAAACTAATTAGCAGAGGCGTTGACTCGAGTGACAAATTTGATGTCTTTACACTTGACAGAATCGAAAAACACTTGCAACTCGATTACATTACTGAGCGCCAGTTTGAAAAAGAATGATACCAAAGACAGTTTTGTTTGCATACAAAAACTAAAAAAAGATGCAGTACAAGAAAAATAATGTTGGGCTTTTTTGTTGTTGTTTTTTTTTTTTTACATGAAAGCATGTCAGCCTATTCCTCTGTAGTTAAAATGGCATTACATTTGGTGAAGAGACTTTAAAGTCAAACTTAAGGACATGGGACTTGATTTGTGTCATGGAAAACAGTAACTTGGTCCCACCTATGCTAGTTTGGGATTTGGGAGGATAGTGCTGTGTAAGAAGTACAATCAACAACACTCTTTTTTTAGAGAATATAAAACAGTAACACAAGCTTTAAAGGAGCAGTAACACTGTGGGGTAGAGAGGTCTTGATTTAACCTTGTAGTCGTTTTGGGGGCTGTAGTTTGGGTGGTTATTGAATTCTACTGTGTTATACTATACTGAGAGGTGTCTCTTATCTATTCCCAACCTGTTTGTATCACGAGGGTAGACTGTTCAACAGTGTTGTATCTCTAATATTCAAACACTGAACCTTTATTGCAGGCTTGTTGTATTAGACTAATAATAATAATACCTAATAAACTGGCAGCCGATTTTAATGGTTGATAAAAAAAGTAGAGTACATACTGCCAGCCCCCTGTACAGTTATATTAAATTATTCAGTCATGAGGAGCCGGTGATAAAAGGGATGCTAAGCAGACCAGACATGCTCTGTGTGTCTGCCTGCTAAATGGCGCTAATGCCAGTTCGTAGAGTCTCTGTTTACTGCTTCCTGTGTGCTGCAAAAATAACACATGGTAAGAATCAGGGACCTATAGGTGTGACATTATAGATCAAAACTGTATTTCTCCTCAATTCTGTTTAACTGCTTCAGTGGAATACAAAGCTTCAGCAAGTCGTGATTATGTGTAATGGAAATACATGCTTGAATAAGGAAGCCTAATTACTGTTTTTGTTTGTTTGTTTTGTATATGCCTAGTTTTTTGTCCCTCTTGATTGTAATTCTAACAGAAAAATGGTAAATACAATCAACAGGAAATGGAAAGAAAAATGTCAGTGTTTCACCTGATCTCATCTCAAATAATTTAATCTTTTATTTTTGTTTAAACAAGAACCTAAATTATCAATATACTATTAGATCTGACTGAAAATGAGTGCATTTTATTAATAATAATTCAGTGCGTGTGTACTGACATAGTTGCTACAGGAACAACAGGACCTCACATCCACAGCAGCCCAGGGACAGACAGAGAAGATAACAGTAATCAGTAGTACGATTTATAACTGTTTGTGTTCAGACAGCAGGCACACAGTATGACTGAGGGATGGGAAACATCCAGCAGTGTGTTTGATTCAAACTGGAGCAGTGAGATGAATCATTTAGTCAGTAACTTCCATCCTAACAGAAGCTCTCAGTGCCTCAGCTCAGCTATGATAGTGATAAAGAAAATCAGCATCAACAGTTTTTCCCACAAACTCAGCTTGACTCATTGCAAAGGAAAATTTACCATATAATAAACATATAAATAAACGTAGCTAAACACAGGAAATCAATTACATATGACCAAATAGACAAATCAAATACAACCTGTCATTCACTGAGCATTACAGATGAACAGAGTGGAGTTCAGCCAGGACAACAAAATGTAGGTCTGCACAAAGCTCTTGTTTGAAAGTTAATGAAGTGAAGCCACCGCAGTTGCTTAAAAAAAAAATGTGCATGTTGGTGGGTGGTTGAGAGGGTTTAAAAAACCAGAGCTCAGGGACACAGGGACTGCTACTGTGTCACCATGCTATAATAAACTACAGGTGTGACCTCTTTCTCCTGGGAAGGTTTGTTTGAGCCTGAAAACTGAGTTTTGTTTATCTCAGAGCTCTGGCTGACCCAGAAACAGGTAGTTACACAGTATCAGCCAGACTGTATGACAATTTTGCATTTCCAAGGATACTGTTGCTGCCTTTTAAGTTTGTATCAATGCTCTCTTTACTTGTTCCTGCTGCCGTCTACACATAGTCAGCAAGGTTAAAGATTTCAAAGCATATATTCCTCCCTGAAGAATCAGTCGTTTGCTGCTGTTTATTTCTGTAAAGCATGAAACATCCACAGAGTAAGACAATCCATCATAGCAAACACAACGCTTCGGAGTTAAAGCTGCAGTAGGTAACTTTTATAAAAATAACTTTTTGTCATTATTGCTGAAATTTTCACTGTGTTCTGACAGTAGAACTTGAGACAGATAATCTGAGACTCAACAATCACCCATCTTTCTCAGCTCTGATTGGTTGTTTTCGTTCAGGCCCGGTGGTTTCTGCAAATGCCATTATAGGAGCACTATGAGGAGCCATCTTTTTTTCACAGATTATCTGTCTCATGTACTACTGATATAGTGAAAGTTTTCAGCAAGTATGACAAAAACATATTTTATAAAAATGACCTACTGCAGCTTTAAGTGCTTATGCATTCAGCTTATTGTCAATCAAATAATTCCTCAAAAGCAAATATTATTGTCATATTAATGTCCTTTTACTTAAAGTGGCTCTGTTAGTCAGAATAGCACATCTATCAGAGGATGGGTCTGGCAGTTTGAATTTAAATATATCTGTGTATGTTGAAAAAAACAATAAAAACACAATAGGAATTGCAAAATCATCTGGGAACAAAGGTGAACTGGACTTCTCTGTTTATTTGCTAAAGATTTTCTCCTTCTTTGCTCTCTGTGTAGGAAGGAGCAGGAGTTGGACTCTAAAGACGCCATCATCCTCCATCAGTTCTCCAGGCCAAAGAATGGGGTGCCCAGCCTCTCACCCTTCTGCCTCAAAATAGAGACATACCTGCGCATGGTGGACCTGCCCTACCAGGTGAGACTCAACCCGACCAACTCAGAGTGGATTAAACACACAGCTACAGGAGAGGACTCTGTACACACCAGAGAGCAAACAGCCTTCAGTGTCTTTTTTCTGTTCAAATTTCTGTTCAAAAGCCATAGCTGCTCATGCTAACTGCTCAGTTTTTCCAATGCTTATACTATTATTATTATTATTATAGTCTTGATTAATGGCAAGTAGGCTAATGCATAGAATTCAAACAATTCATTGCAGGTCTTTTTACATTGAATCATTTTTACAGCGTTGCGTAATAGGTGGTTCCCAAACTTTTTGGTTTCTACCCCTTGAAATGAAGTCTTTTCTTCTTGTGGCCTTTTATCACCGATTTGTCAGTCAAAGAGTCATTTTTCCTTCTGGCATGGTTTTATTCAAATGCTTTTTATTGGCCTGAAAAGATTAAATTATCCAGAAGTTCACAGGAGAAAGCCAAACTGTCATTTTGTGTATACTCTTAAAGGGACTCTCCAGTGATTGATAGATCTATATATACACTTTATTGATCCCCTTGGGGAAATTCTTCTTTTCACTCTTGTTTTTCTTACACACACACTTCACACTTGTGGACATGCAACAGGGAGAGACATGGTGGAGTGATGGGCTCGCCACGTTAGTTTCTTGGGGTTAGGTTGCCTTGCACCTCAGCAGTGCACAGGAGGTGAAACTGGCCTCTCCAGCTACCAGTCCACTCTCCATATTGTGGTCTGTGGGATTTGAACCAGTGACCCTCCGGTTCCCAAGCCAAGTCCCTACACACTGAGCTACTGCTGCCCCGGTTGTGTATCGCACTTCCACGTCCAAGTAGAGTGACTTGCCAGACACAGTTTAAGAAAAGAATGGTCAAAACCTGTGTAGCTGAGGCCAAGCTATCCTAACTGTAAGTCTCTATTATGGGTTAAACTCCAAGAACAATGGATACTACCAATCCCATAATGCCACACCTCCTTTCTGTTATACATTCATCAGGGTTAGGTATGATACTCTATTTTAAAAGTCAGCAACAGGAAAAGATTGCGTACAAAATTGGCATATATCAACAATAATTCTTTTTGTGCAGAAAATGTGCATGGAATCCAACATGTTCTCAGACGACGCTGTTTCCTGTTGCAGAACTACTTTGATGGGAAGCTGTCGCCGCAGGGTAAGATGCCCTGGATGGAGTACAACCACGAGCAGGTTTCAGGGTCCGAGTTCATCGTGGACTTCCTGGAGGAGAAGCTGGGCGTCAACCTTAACAAGAACCTCACCCCGCAGGAGAGAGCTGTATCCCGGGCTGTCACTAAAATGGTGGAGGAACACCTCTACTGGTAAGTTACAGCTGTGTGTTTGGTAACCTGCAGTTGCTGTAAGCTGATTTCAGTCTACAGTGATTTAAATGGAAACATCCAGTTATTAAGCAACTTTAAGCTGCTTTTAAAGGCAGAATACAGGAACTTTTCTGTAATTTGCGTAACTGTTGTGCCTAAAATGTTTTGCCAACCCGAATGCATACATTTACATTTACACATTTGTATTTACATACTCATTTTCACACCCAGTGTCAGCCTGTATCAGGAACCACCCACACAGATCTCAATGAAAAACAACAGTGTCACAGAGATTTTAACAGCTAAAAAAAAAACATGTTGAGTCTTAGATCTTTATTTTTTTCCATTTTCTTATTTAAGCTGTATTTATGCTGCCTTGTAGCCCAGCCTGGCTCTGTCCTCCCCATCAGCATTGTGTTATCAGCCATCCTTTGCTGTGGTGAGTCACTCCGCTACTTCTAGGGTGAGAAACACGCTGCTGCTGCTGCTGCTGCTGCTGCTGCTAGGAAATCATTTACCACTCCTCCCACGCCCAGAGAGGCTCAGAGTGTTTTCCATTACCTAAAAGCTCAGTCCATCTTCCACTATCCACCCTCCTCTCTCTCTCTCTCCGCACACTGCACACACACACACACACACACACACACACACACACACACACACACAGATCCAACACTAATCCTGTTTCTCATTTATTTAATAATGTCAGGACACATTTTGAGCGAAACTTGTCGATCTTAGTCCTTACATTCAGACCATTTAAGAGTTCTTTTTATCCACTGAGAAAGAGAGTAAATGAGGATGTGACATGTGCAACCTCACAGATCGATGTGCTTGTGATGTGAGAGTCCATAATATTTCTCCAAAGCTTTAGAGGTCATTCATGTAACCTTCTGTATATCCTCCCTCCCTCTTTGCTCCTCCGCCCACCCTGGGCCATGTTTAGACCCACATATAGACCTATTGATTGAATTATTTATGTTAGGGAAGGGCAGCGTGGCGGCTTGTTGCTCTTTTAAGGGCTACAGAGCTGCAGGCCAGCAGCAGCAACTGAAGGTGAGGTCATACACACACAGTTTCCCACCAGCCCTTCTTCTGATTGATTGATGCTGTTATGAAAATAAGATAGCAGGACACTGAAGAACTGTGCTTTGTCCAACATTGCTGCCTAAGGAAATATTATAAAATATTATGCTTTAAATATTTATCTCAAAGGTCTAGTGTGTAGTAATTATGAGGCTTTATTGACAGAAATGGAATATAATATTCATATTTATGTATAATCACCTGAACATAAGAATCATTGTATTTTTGTTACCTTAGAATGAGCTGTTTTTATCTACAGAGGCCACCATGTTTCTGCCATAGACTGTATCATTAATAATGGACGTAGTCTCTGTGATGTCACCCATAGGTTTGTGAAGAGCCGTTGTGTAGCTCAAAGCTCTTGCCATTGAATGAAGCCCTGACGGCACCCGCCTGTCACTAAGCGGCCATGCCCTTAAATCTTGTGGAAGCTACTCGTGATTGATTATGGTGACATACTGTGAATGCATGTTGCCTCCTCCAGTTTACGGAGCCTTTATTGAGTGTACCATGCATCTCTACGTTTAATTACAAATGCAAAATACCGTACTAACTATATAATTCTTTATGATCTGGTGGGTTGGACATCATTGACCCCTTGCATGCAACAGCACTGGTGCATTTGTATTTCTAAAGCAATGATGCGATATTCCAGCATATCTCTGTGACCTTCTCTGTGTCAGCTCTGGTGATTACCAGCTATGTTCCTCTAAGTGGTTGCTTTTTTTAAAACAGATCTGGGGAAGCCCAAGGTACTATTCATCCATGGGCATGGAATAATCTGCAAAAGATCTAAAATTAGAGAGGTTTATAATCTGGTCCTTTAAATCTTTTCCTTCTATCTACCTGCACTTTCAGATGTGTATTTGTATCCAAACAGTTATTTTTTTCCCAATCTGGAAACAAAGGGTAGTACATCTTTTTTGCGTATCAGATAATGGAACAGGAAGTACTAGACAGTCACCACTCCCAGATGTAATATAGGCCAGATGCTTTAATTCAATTTCTATTGAGTGACCAGTCATCTAGAGCGACCCAGAAGACTGCAGGCTGGAGACAGAAGCTCCTTGCACAGTTATATCACGTCTCATGGGTCCCAGGCTTTCAGACGAGCCGAGGAGGAAGCTCAGTCTATATTTCAAACAAGGTGGTGTAAGAAAGTGCAAGTGTGTGAGGATATAGCAGCTTAATCTTGTTAGTGTCTGCACGCACAGGCAGCTTGCCTGGAAAACCATGAACACAGCAGAGGCGGCAATGAATGCAGCAAACATCAGGGACAGTAACTCTTTTCATTATGTGTGTATTTTAATGAGATAAATGCAGTTGAAACAACTGTCACTTACTGGTTTCCTTTATTAAATCTATGATGGTCACAAAGGAGGAGATGCAGATCAATAGAAGCAGAATTAGAGAGGGATTTTGAGGATTTGAGTCGGGCTTGTTTGCACACAGACACACCAGATCTGTCTACTGCTGTGAGACAAATCTCTGCTTGACATCAGGATGGCTCATGCAGATGCCCAGGTTCCCTTTTTTAATTTTAACACAAGCAAGGAAGGGAATCTGAATGACTCAACAAAGACACAGAGCTTCTGAGTGCTTTTGTTCAACAGTTTTTAATCCCAATCTATAATGGGATTTGCTGGATGTGTGCACACTTCTTCTCTAACCTCTGTCTGTATGGGAGGCAGGGACCAAGCATTTCCTCATGTACATCCCAGCCGCCTGACAGTTTAAAGGGCTGGATATATGATGTTGTCTCCTGGCAGTGAGTTGAGAGCAGTGCAGCTGATAAATGGGCAAGGACGGATGCGGTGTGCACTTTTATTGATGAGGGCGAGGTTAATTGTCGATGGACACAAAGCATTGTTGGTAACAGGACACAGGGGCTCAGATTAAAGCGTCTTATTGTTGACACTACTGTGCATCCTGGATTCTTGATCCATGAGCTCAATGCTTCTGTGTTTTCAGGACTGGAATTGCTGATAAGGATTTATATGCTGGCGTAAGGGATTGCTTTTGGTATCCTGAAATGATAGCTTCTTATCATATGTTGCTAAAAATAGTCTTGGATTAGAGCTGTTTGTGAGGAGCTCTACATATCGGAATTTGATATGTAACAACTCAAAACACCGTAGTATACAAAGTTTTCCCTGGTTCACTAGCGTTTTCTTTTTTGCCCTTCTCTTATTTCACTGTTACTTTGAAGGAAGTAAAGGTGGCTTGGTGTGGATATTTAATATTCATTAACAATGACAAAGAACCCAAACTTATAAAAAAGGATCCAAGTTGAATTTTTGTAAAATAAAGGTCAGCACAAAAGCATCAGCAACATAAATTGTATACATTCATCTTTGTTCCACTCCATATTTAGTCATCCACGACACACCTGCAGTGGCTCTATGCCCCACCAGTGGGGCCCCACAGTTTGAGGACCACTGTTCAGCAACCCTTTGTATTTTTGTTTAAGATCAGACATTACAAAGCTTCTGTTTGCAATCTCGACCTAAGAAAGAGCAAGAAGAAGAGCAAAAAATTATTTCTTTATTGCGAGACTCGACTCTGACTGTAAGTGTTAGAAGATCTGCAATATAAGTGGTTTGGTGCCAGACCCTTTCCTGCTCTGACACAATTAGATCATCAATAATAACACGATCTGCTGTGTGTGTTCTCTCAGGACGATAGCCTACTGTCAGTGGGTGGACAACCTGGAAGAAACTCAGAAGCTTCTGGCGATGAGCGGCCCTCTGAGCGGCACTCTGAAGTGGCTGCTGGGCCACCTGAACGGCAGCATGGTGCGCAGGGAGATGTACGGCCACGGCATCGGACGCTTCTCTAAGGAAGAGGTCTACGCGCTGATGGAGAAGGACATGAGGACGCTGGCCACACTGCTCGGTAGGAAGAGAACTGCGTGTGTGTGAACGTGTGTGTGGATAAGCATTTTTAATGCCTCTACTCCAACCCTTTTGCATTAAAATGTATTCCATTAGGACTATCACTTTACTCATCAAATTTATGAGGGGTAACATACAAGGCTCTGTTATATAATCTGATAACAGCGTTACCAGATTGTGAATGTAAGATAATAGAATTACATGCCTTTGTTTTTACAAATCCCTAGCCATTTCTAAAAGCACTGGACAATCTCAAATTTATTTAGAAACTCAGTTTGGTGGATAGTAGGGGTATGTGAAAATACTGAAAAATATCTTATTGTGATATTTTATTTTGTGATATGATACTGTATAATTTTTTGTGGTTAGACCATTGACAGTATATATAGACCCCCAACTGTTAAATAGCAGTTTTTTTAAAAATAAAATTGCAATATATCGCCTAGCTCACAGTGTCACAATATATTGAATCATAACCCCTTTGTCGTGATATGTATGGTATCTTCAGATTCTTTTCAATACCCAGCCCCAGTGTATGGTGGTGGAGAAATCTTACAATCTTTCCAGAACAGCTGTTTTGTTTTCGTCCCACAAAATCAGAAGTAAATACCAGTGACAGCCTAAAGAAAAGGTCATTTGTCTAGTCAGACACAGGAAGTATTCGTGCTGATATGAGTGATGTTGAAGTGACATCTGTATCAAGATCATTTGTTCCGGCACTGCCAGGCCATAATAAGCAAAGTGAAAATTGTTGGCTGGCTCTGGCAGGCTAATGTAGCCTAATGAAGCATTAGTGTTAATGACTAATAGACCCTGACAAATTATTTCAGAATACAAATGCACAGTAATATATCCTGGGATATAAGGGGCATCATTTAAAATATTAATTAAGTAGCATGTAAATGTATTTAATTTCCATGCAGACAACATATCAAAGATTCATTCATATGTGGTTTCGGTATATTTCAATACGAAACATGTCATGTCATTGCCTGTTTGTGCTTGGTGTGGTATAGTGGAGACGAATGGAAACAGGGAAAGTTCTGGATCTGAGCCACTGAGATACAATATCAGAGTGTACAGATGGAAACAAAGAGTGAGATGCTGGAAAGAAAAGTAATTTGCATCGATCTGTGTGTGCCACTTCAACCGACGACCGCCTGCTGTAAAAAGAAAGGTTATTCCTAGAGTGAAAGTATCAGTACACTTGGCAAACATACAGCTTAATGTTTTGCTGCTCCAGACTCCAGTGCCAGAAGTGTGAATCTAGAGTGTGTTGTCGATGCAGTGCAGCTGTTCCACCTTCAGGAGGAAAGGTGTATTCTCTGAAGCTACAGGGAAGGAGAAGATCATTGATTAAGCATGAATCATATTTAAGATCACAAATGTTTCATTTCTCCTTCATTGGTTTTTACAAAAAACTATGATAGATTTCAACGTTGGGGGTTATATCTTACTATGAACTTACTTTAGTAAAGGGAATCCCAACCAGGGGTACTTGTATCACAGGGGCTACCACTGAAAGGACATGGAAACTGTTGAAATTTGTTGAAATAGTTAGCTAAAAGTGGTGGACATACAAAATGGTTGAAATAGTTAGCTAAGTGAGTATAAACATTTGAAATAATTACCTAAGATGAATGGATAAAAGGTGAGGTTGGCTACTTAGCTCAGAGTAGTTAGCTAAAAGTAATGGGAAAAGAGTAATAAAATACTAAAATAATTAGTAACACATAAACAGTTGAGATAATTAGATAAAATTTGTGGATTAATGGTGGGAAGATCCAGCTTCTGCCATGGCAAGTTTTACTGGTAGGAAATGTAGTCCAGTGTAGTAATATGTATATAATGTAATATCCACTTCAATTGAATGACAGGCGCTGCTGATGAAACACACTTGACTTCCATCATTAGATTGTTTATTTCCATATAGGGCCGTATTTTCAAAAAGTAAACAATTTCTCTGTATCAAAACATCTAATTGCTTTGTATTCTCTGTCCTGTAGGGGATAAGAAGTACTTTATGGGCTCTAAGATGTCGACATTAGATGCTACAGTGTTTGGTCATCTAGCCCAGGCTATGTGGACTTTGCCTGGGACACGACCAGAACAACTCATCAAAGGTCAGTGAATCTGTGACGTAATCAGACATTATAGTAGTGAAACTGAATATGCAAATAATCGACTAAATGGAGTAAGCAGATGAATGAAATCATTGAGTGTTTACTGTAGACACTGTTGCTTTAGTTTAAAGCTTTGTAATTACCCTGTGTTTGCAGTATATAGACAGCTTATATTGTGATTTACAGTTTACCTTTGCCGGTGTGTCAAGATGTATTTGTCTGTTCCATGGGCGCCTGGTTAGCTCAGTCAGTAGATCTGGCAACCCATGTACGGAGTTACTACAGTGGACCGGGTTCGAATCTGACCTGCGGTTCAATTCAAATGGCTTTATTGGCATGACGTAACGCTGTACATATTGCTAAAGCAAGCGTTTGGAATTAAAAATAATAATAATAACAATAAAGGAAAACAATATTTACAACAAATTAATTATAATCTATACTGTTGGTAATACTGTAACTATGATTGACTCAATCACAATCACAGTCACAATCAATCAGTCTCAGTCAATTAGTAATTAATTACAATCAATTAAAACAGTAGTAAAGTAACAGGCTACAGTTAAAACAAGTAGTCTGTTGTCAATATAACAGTAATAACAAATTATTAAATTGAATATATATAGTATTAAAATATAATAAAATTAAAATTAAATAGATAGTTAAAACTGTAAACATGTGTGTGTGTATATTAAAAAACAACAACAACAGAAACAACAACAACTAAAACAATCAATTATTTTATACATTTATCTGAGTTTCCACTGGTTGTCCTCAGTTTGTGGCATGAGGATCTATACCCCCCATTCAGCCGTCTCTGTCCAATAAAGGCATGAAAAGACCAAAAAAAAAGATGTATTTGTCTGATCCTGCCACTAGATGGCAGCAATAGTCTACTGCAATGCAGTGTTGATGACACAGTCTTTGATTGTTGCTTTCACATCTTACACAGAGTAGGAAACACTTGAATTTCTTATCTTTAAAGAGAGCAAAATCAGAGCTTGTAATGCCACGATTGAAGGTTCTCTGTTGTCATTTTGATACGTAATTTATGATGAAAGGGCTCATAATGAACGGATAACAGAAAATATGTCTCACAAAGTATCCCAGATGTATTGTCTTCCTCTGTATCAGACTCAGATTGTTAGTTAAGCACCCGTAATACCTCCTGCTGGTTTTCACTGCACCTGTAAAAGCTTGAGCGCGTGAACCTGCTGTGTCTGATGTCTTTACAGGAGAGTTGATCAACCTGGCCATGTTCTGCGAGCGGATGCGGAGGAGGTTCTGGCCCGAGTGGTTTGTGGAGGTGGAGGATCTTTACTATGACGGAGACAGCGAGAGCAGTGGCGGCTCCCCTACAGGCCTGCTGGACTTTGGCCTCTTCTCCAGGACTGACACTCTGGACGACAGCGACGCCAGCACTAACTCAGCCGGACACACGCACACACACTCCCCCGACTCCGACCACTCGCTCTTTGACTCGGACGTGGGCACGGGTTCTGACAATGATATTCAACTCAAGGAGGAAAAAATGCCCGACCTGGAGGTTTGACCTGAGGATGGCCGTGATTGGCGGACAGATTGAGACTGACAGGAGTCGGGAAAAGTCGTGTTGGTTAGCTTGATAAATCTGGCAGTCTGGACAGGTTGCCAGACAGCAGCTCTCACAGCTGAAGAAACTATTCCAGCTCCTCCACTTCCAATACCCCAAATGATATACCCTCCTGATGGACAGACTGGGTATTAATATGCAGAGCATACAAACTGAACCTTCTAATACACATGCTACTGTACCGTTTGTCTCTCTCCTGTAATGTCAGAGCTGTCCCTGTGGCGGCTTCTCTTTGCCTTATTTGTCTCGTCCCAAGATGCAGAAGCTGGTGCTGTGAAAGGTTAACACAGAGGAAATGTCTCATCTCATGAAAAGTGCGGAGATTACAGAAGAGTGTTGTAGACAAGACAGGTGGCACTTCACTTGCTATGAAACGATGCAACTAATCACCACTCCGCCATGTGTCTTAACGCACAAACCCCTTCGAACAGGTGGAGATTGATCATGTGGCTAAAAGGAACAGCTGCCGTGTCTCGGCTGTTAACCAGCCGTGTGCTGGAGAGGAAACACAGATGACACTGAGTGCCAGTCCAGATTGATCCTCACGTCATTTCCTTTATGCTACTGCATGTGGGAAGAATTGGTATCAAAACATGATCTACTGTATTGTATGTCTCCATCAGACCACAACCCTACATGTACTTGTAGTGCTATTGAATGGAAGTCAGAGGGCAAGACGAGCAGATTTGTGCCTGTTTTATTTATCATTTATCATCCTTATTTCTCTCCAATTTAGTAATTATTTGCTTGCACTTCGTTATCGGTGAAGTTGGAGCTTCCATTCATTCATTTTAACATCTCTTGGGTGGAAGTAAAGAGCTGTAATTTGTATATTTGACCACTAGATGGAGACAGCAGTCAGCCTGATGTCTCCTTTATTCTGTAACATCAAGGTCATTCCACTGTGATGACCTGCAGTCCATTTTAATTATTTGTCCTTCAGTCCTAAACTTTAATATTGTGGTTCCCATTCATAGGTAACCTGTCGGTGTGTTTGTAGGTGTAATGTGCGTATGCAAGCATACGTGCATACTGCAACAAATCAGCCTTAGTTCTCTCAGACTAAAGTGGGTGGAAATAGTCTGCAACAGTTTTTGTTGTGATATAATTTGTTATCAGTGCCACTTTATTATTCTTTCTATATGATCTGATATGTCAAATATATATTTTTTGTTAATCTTTGTTTTCTTATTGCTCTCAAAGAGAGAAGTTATTTTGCACTAGTGGAAATTTATTTTCACCTTATTTCAATGGGAGCAGTCTGCTATGGTGGTAGAGAACCGTATAGGCCAAACGAATGGGAAATATAATTGTATGTAACAGTAGTATAGGACGCTGAGTGTTCTGGTACTGATTGTGCTGCAAGGGGACTGTGCTGCTTATGCTGGCTGTGTGTATGTGAATATTACTGCGCGTGAATGTCATCAATGAAGCAGTTGATGAAAACGCCTTTGCAGAGACAGTCAGGATACCAAATCAGCAGAAGTAAACGTGGCTAGTTTAAAAACCATGGGTTTAAAATGGACCAAAATGTCTTGGGAAGTGTTTTGTCTGTCACGTTAAGCATGGTGGAAATGCTCATAATGGCAATACGATCGCTGTAAAAAAGATTGTGGTGCATATAGAGTAGATGTGACTTGTTAAAGGGTCAGTTAACCAAAAAAAAAAAAAAAAACAGTTTCTCAGTTTCATCTACTTGTATTGAGCCATACTAATAGTTTTTGTCTCTGGGTTTTGAGATATATGTGTCTGTAAGATTTCTGCTTCTGCCTCAATACAATAAAGGGAGCAAGAATTTTGTGTGTGGTCCTCATAGTACTGAAAACAGACAAAATTCAACAGCAACATCTGAGTCCAACTCCTGTTACTTTGGATAATCCCCAGAACAGTCATCTGTTTTCACAAGGGCTATTTCCTTGGTAAAACAAAGTCAGTCAAAACTGGAACGTCACTTTTTCAAAAAAGTCAAGTTCAAGCAAATGATAACTAACATGTAAACCGTTCAGATGAAATTGTAGCACAATCCTAAACCGCCTTGTAAAATTGATGTTCTTTTTTTGCTTGCCTTTATTAGATAGGAACTGCTGAAGATATACAGGAAAGTGGGGACAGAGAGAGAGGGGGGCCGCTCTGGTACGGACTCATCCTTTTGTACATGGGCCCCTTAAATTGACGTTCTGTTTATTTGTGGCGCCTCGGAGGACGTCCGTTACAAACAAAAATACAACTTTTTTCCCTTTTTCAAATGGTTAGAACTGTTTGAATTTGGAATATCAAGCCATAGTTCTCAGCCAGGGGCCTCCTTTCTAAAATGTTCTTAGATTTATACTTAAACTTAGTCTTAAGATAGTTTCTGACACACTAAGGCCCATTTGTAACTTACGTACCTGTGATCTATGAATCTCAAACTAAGTTAAAATTGATGGCACCTGAATTACAATCAGCCGTTTCCCTTTACATAATGCTAGTACAAATGAGGGTTAGTCAGGAATAGCCATGGTAACTTGTTTCCAATTTGACACACCATTTATAGAACATCGCATCCTGTTTTAAATTCAAAACACCTTGCGTCTGGCAATTAATTCCTCACACCTTTAATTAGTAATTCCTAGCACATTCCTATCATAAAGCTAATAGTAAAGTGAAGTTCACCACAGGAAGGAAATTCACTTACATCAAGTCTAGACTTTGCTTAGAGATGAGATCATTTCTACATCACAGTAAGCTTTCATAAATAATGCGCAAGTCATACTTAAGAGCAAAATTGATTGCAAGTCCATTTTATAAGTCTGTGGACCTCTATGTTTCTGGACTATTTTGAAGGATTTAAAGCTGCTTTAATCAGTATTTTTATATTAACAAAAAATCAAATGACAATGTGTAGTGTGAAAGCAGTCACTAGTAGCTTTCATGTTTTTGGTTTTACGGCCCACACTCTCTTAATATTCTTATCACCGTCAATTACTATGGCCACTAGAGGTCACTGCCTGACAATAAATGTAAATACGGGTCGTAAGCCGCTTGCACAATCGACCTATACAGCATGTTTTCTGGCAAGGGCAGGCTGACTTTACCATACCAACTTCAAAGGCATCTTGTTTTTGCAGCTTCTAAAAAAAGTGCTTAAAAAAATCAGTTAATGCAGCTTTAAGTGTCATTCCTCAATACTGTGGGCACCACAAACAAAATCATATTTACCTTCATTGTATTGGAGTGGAGGGAGAAATCTTGGAGACTAATATGGACACCTGGACACACAAAATTATCTGCTTGGACCACATCTTGGGGTAATTGAGAAGATATGTTTTTTTTTCCATCTTTGGTAAAGTGACACTTCAAATGATATGCCTAGACAGATATGTGAGTTGGTAACAGAAGGCTAATGTTTGATCCAGACTCTGGGACTCTAGAGACAACCTTCTTCCATCATGTCATCCTGTGGTTCGCGTCGCCTCATCCAGGCTGGGCATCATATACAGTTGGACTGCTTTAATCAAGCCATATTAAAACTAAATGTCTTGTTATTGGAACCATGTCATAGCATTACTGTTGGGGTAATGTATGTAAATATTGTATGTGTGACAAAGTGTACTATACTGTATGTGGAGCTGACTGATCAAACTACCTATGGATGTGCAGTCATAAACTGGAGCGACTGGATCATTTCAATAAAGAATAGCTGTGACAATTTTAAACAGGCCATCGTTATGAGTTTAATCTGCATCCTTATGCATCTCGGGTTAATAAAAGGCTGTTGATGTCGTGACGCCACTTTATTGAGTTCTGCACTGTAGTTTAGTAATCATAATAGCCCCCAGATTGTGTTATATTGTCATACCTCTAACTGTATTTTATGTATGGTTGTGTGTTTTCAATCAGGCTAACAAGTCGCAATCATTCAGGTGCGGAGGGGGGCTGATTAAGACTCTGCCAGCCGCTGGAGGCGAGACAGGAGGAGAGAGGAGAGAGGAGCAGGAACTGGAAGAGGAAAAGTTACAAGGGGGGTGAGGAGGAAGTTGAGCCAGGGCAAAGAGGCAAAACAAAAGGTGGAAGTAACCAGGAGCGAGAGGAGGGATAAAGAGGAGGAGAGGAGCAGGTGGTGGAGAGGAAAGAAGGGGTGAAGAGGCCAGGACTGAGAAGTGAATGGATAGAGGGAAGTCACTGGGGAGGAGAAAAGGAGCATCAGGAGTTTTTGGAATGGAGAGACGGCCAGTTAAAGTTTAAGAGGAAGAGGATGAACGCTGCAGAAGGGAAGGAAAATGAGGGAAGTTGATGGGGAGGAGAAAAAGCAGACAAATAAAAATAGGAGTGGGAACGAGAGGAGAGAAGGAGGCGGCTGGGCTAGGGGCCCGGGGAGGAGAAGCGAGGGCCACGGATCAGGAACCAGGCTCCCGGGGGACGGAGCAGGTGCAGGCTGTGAGCGAGGCCTTTGGGCCTGATGGGGCTGCCAGAGCTTAAAACAATCTGCACTGCTCCTTTTTTAATTTGGCTCTGTGAACGGCCCACCCTCCACACTGACTGTCTCTCCCTCTCTCTCTGCTTAACAGATCAGCGATCCACAAAGAGGGGTAAACACACACAGAGCAAAATTAAAATCGGAACTCCCCTGGCACGGCAAAACAAATTAGAGCAAACAAATTACAGAGAGTCAACACACAAACAGTGGAGCATCTGTGGCTCTCTGGACTACTGGAGCCGGTGGCTACCTCCCACACCACCACCACCACCACCACCACCTATAGTACATGTTCATAATAAACTCTGTGTCAATCCTACGCACTGTGTTCAAAACAGTCCTCCATATGGTGCTGTTTCAGGAATAGTTTTCAAGAAACATCTGTCTTATTTTGTATGTTTAAAATCAGCTTCAGAACATTTAAAAAGAGACTTGATGATTGGTGGATATATGTTACATAAATACGTGTACAGTATAGACTATTGTGTGTTTTCTACTTTATTCAGATTTTTTAATGCAACACACCTGCTTTCACTGTTGTCCTGTAGTAGCGTCATCCATCCACTCTATAGCTTTAATTGCTAACGTCAGTGTCCTAACATGGTCGCAGTGACAGTGCTAACAAGCTGATGTCTAGCCGGTGTATTGTTTAGCATGTTCGCCTTCTTTGTTTAGCATGCTAGCATGCTAACATTTAGTACTCATCAGCACTTAACAAGAAGTACAGCTGAGGCTGTTTTGGTCATAAACAATTATACCTTTTGACCTGACGATGGCACTAGCTGAAATGTCATGAAGATCCCACACGTTATTACATTTTATTCTGTGGGGGACATGAATGGTGACAATCCATCCAGTTGGTATTTCACTTAAAACCAGAAATGTCAACCTAAAAGGGCAGGGGTTTACCAAAAGCTCCAAATGACATCACCAGCGCAAGATGGCAGCAGCTGTATCCGGGATATTTCGACTTCATCTTTGAACAGTGGGAGAAAGTGGAGATGCGATGTCCCTCTTATATATGTTGATGGTCTGTACTGAGTCAAAGTAGTGGACAGACACTGCTATTCATAGAAAAATCCAAGCTAATATCAGTGAACAAGCTAAAGAATTCCACTTTGTTACAATTTGGATCTTATTTTAGTAGGTTTGGCCATCATTCATATCATTTCTATTAACTTTGTACTCATCTAAAAATAATTTCTAAGATTTGGGATCCCTGTGACATATTGACAAGAATTTGAACAGAGCAAGACACACAAGCACAGGGCGATCAGACAGGTTGCAATCAGGCCACCAGTTTGACTAGATTATCTAAAAACAACTTTATTTGGAGGTAAAACAGAAAGTCAATGCACCAAAAATGTCTTTAATAATCCCTACAGCAAGCATGGTAGGTCAAAGTTGAACCAGAAATTCAATTTGTAAACTGTATAAGTCACAATTTTACAGTTTCGGTCACAATTTTACCATAGCTTTCAATTTCTCTATAAAGTCTGGCTAACCTGGGGGGTCGTCAGACCCTAAAAAACTAAACTTATTTTTGGGATCTGATCTCAGCATTTGGTGAACACAAAGTTATTAAAATCAGTATAAATGATGGCCAAACCTTTGAAAATAAGAGCCAACCTGTAATAGAATGTGATTATCCTCCAGTGGAGCAACTAAAAATGGAAATGATAACACAACACTTGCAATGCACTGTACACCATGGATAACCAACCCAACTATGCCGCTCTTCTCATCTGCTGTCATTGTTGTATATGTATCATGTACCATTTTACAATTAAAAAATGAGGAATGATAAGTAGTATCTAATGATCAGTATAAATTCAACGAGTTTTGTATTTTGCATGTGTTTCATCTGTTACTGTGTTTGTGTGTGCGTGTTTTCTTTCTTTGTGTGAGTTCAGTTGGTCTTGGCTGGCCCTCTCCCTCGGCCCTGTGGCCCCTCTGGCCCTCTGGCAGTGGCTGTGGCCTGTCCATCTGCCTCCTACTGTCTGGGTCTGGTGGGACAGGGGCAATGGAAGACCCCCCACACCCCTCTCAAACCTCTCCCCACCGAACACCCTCACCAGCCCCCAGGCCAGCTGCTCAGGCCCCAGAATTTGCACAGTGCTGCCAGGTGGGCCCCAGGACAAGCAGTTGGACCCCTTCACACACACACACGGACACGGAGGAGCACACAAACACACGCACACTCTCACAATACCAACACATATGCTCAGTAAGCCTCTTTACAAATGGAAGCCATGCAACACACATGGTTACACGGGTGGCCCACATGAAAAAACTTCCTCTCTCTCTCTCTCTCTCTCTCTCTCTCTCTCTCTCTCTCTCTCTCTCTCTCCCACACACACACACACACACACACACACACACACACACACACATTGTGTATGTGTGCCAGCCCTTTAACACAGCCTTTGCATGCTCAGGTGTTTCCCACAGCACCCTATAATGGTCTGAGTTCACCAGGGTGGGACACCAACAGGTGGCGCTGTTTTCTTTACTAATTACAGCTTTATTTATTCATTGGCATGTGAAAGCTTCCAGATGACTTTGGCTGGCCTGCTCATTTAGGATAAAAGCCAACGTGTGTGTGTATGAGTGTGTGTTTTCCATGATGCTTTCTTCTCTCCTTTGGGACACAAACCATCACCTGCCTTTTAGTACTCTTAATATACCTTGCAGTATTTCCAATATGTTCTTCCTTCTGAGTATTTTCTGGAGCAAAATGAATTATGTTAGATGAGATATTGTGCCATCTATAACTTATGCTGGTTCCTGAGCTAATGGTGCATTAATAAACTCGCAGGTAAACAGGTAGAGTCATATCTGAGTGATAGAACCAGAATGTGTTGCTTACAACGATACTGTATCTTCCTCTTCTACGGTTAAATACAGAGCTCTACAAGGATCAGTACTTGGACCACATTTGTTCTGTGTTCACATGCTGTCACTTGGTCACATCCTCCAAAAAACGACAACATAAATTTCATTGCTATGCTGACGACACAAATCTATCTTCCTGTAACAGCCAGTGACCACGCCCAGCTTGAGAAAGCAGAGAACTGTTTGTCAGAAGTTAATTGCTGGATGAGTAACAACTTCCTATATTTAATTGTCCAGAAGACAAATACATGGTTTGACTGAAGCTCATTTAATAACGTCATCTTGTGTCCTCTTCTTCTGCAATGGTTTAATGACACTCAACTGGAAAATTTGCCTCACCAGCTGTTTATCTTGAACTTCTAACATTCACATAATGGCAGTGGATGGAAACACACAATAATTGGCATTTTCTTTTGTCAATTTTCTGTAAACTTGGTTAAATGTGTGCTACATTTGGATGAAAACCTGGCTAATGACAAACAGTATCAAGATAAAAGCAAACACTTCCAGATACAGAGTAACATTATCATTCATTTAGACATTAGACTCATGTTTGCCAACTGAGGAATATTGGACTTACATTCATTCTTCTTCCACCTGAAGAATCTAAGTCCAATATTCACTTTTCTTTTAGCTCTGATTTTGATCTCCACTAACAAACAAGGAAAATATCTGGCTCTTTAGCTGCTCCACGAGCTAGCTGCTAACTGTATCTGTCTGCTGTTTGGTGCTGAGCAAGTAACACAAAGTCGAGAAAATTTGAATTTTAAATGAAAAAAGCTGCCAACTGTGGAGGAAAAAGATTCTATAAAAGCCTTAAGACTGTACGAAAACAGTAAAGTCACAATCTAGAAAAACAAAGCAAAGGGTTGAATATTGCTCTAAAGCGGGTGACTTTTGTTAATAAAATAATATTCTAACTTTTTTAATTGATTTAACCTTAATCCTATTGTTATATTAACATTCTTACTGTGTGTGTGTGTATTTGTACATGTGAGATCTTATAATGTGTTTGATGTTTATATTTTAACCTGTAAAGGGAGAAGAGAAGTATTCTATTGTGTATGTGGGAACCTCTGTTCTCCTTCACTTTCTCTGATTTCTGTCAATCCATAAACTGTCCAACATTCAAAACTTTTGCTTGTTAAGTTTCCTTCACTTTTCAAGATCCTTGGAGACAGAGTGAGTCAGTGAGTCTCCTGATACTGTGGTGTGCTGTAGCACTGACACAGAGACACCGCCATGGACCAGACCCTATCATAGCTCCCCTTCTGTCAACCCATTATCTTTCTCCCACATGCTCCTCTTCCTTTTCTCCCCTTTCCCTCCCCTTACCTTCCTCTGGATGTTATCTCCAGCCGCTTATGCCCTAATACCCCAATTGTTGTTCTCTAAAAACAATAATTAGCAATCCCAAACGAGACTGAGGGGTGAATTTAACAGCTTTCTTCTGATGTGTTTTCCCCCCTTTTTCCTCTTTATCTCCCCCTCCTTTTTTCATAAGAGCAAAGAGAGGTGGTGGGGGGGGGTTCGGGGAGGTATTGGCAAAGCCTCTTTAAACTCTCTGGTATTATGGAGGATTATTTTGTGCCGAGATCCTGGCTTGTGTGTCTGTTTTTTTCCCCTCCTTTTCTCTTCCTGGTTGTGGCAGACACGCTAGGTAAACAGTTTGTGTCACACTTGATTGCGTTTGAGAAATTAAAAAACAGGAATGACAATAGGCCAGGACTGGGGATGAGGACTGGGGGGACATTGACACCATAAGACCCTGGCTCTTTGGGGACCCCTGGTACGCCGTGTGACACAGCGGCCCTCGCAGCAACAACAATACAAGACCTCGTCCTTCAGAGAACACTCCTCGCTCCCAGTCTCTGAGTCTATCTGCACTGGGCCATCTGCTCTCCTTCTCTCTCCTCTTCCTCCTCCTCCATGACTCCTTTTGGAGAGACGGTGTGTTTGAATCTGGCTCAATTATTCAAGTGTTTACAAGCACAAACACTCTGCCAGGTTGGAGGTGTGTATGTGTGTGAGTGTGTTTTCTAGACATATCCCCCTTGTGACTCACATACAGTCTGTGTATATACACATAGACAGTGCAACATCTGTGCCTGTCACTGAAATCAGTGCAAAAGTTAAAATAAAGCAAGCCATTTACAGTTTACACTGAAAAAAGATCAACTGAGGAAAATGTTGCTAAAAAGCTTCTCAGCAAAATTTAATTTTGTCTGTGTTGAAATGTAGATCAGTAGGGTGCTGTGAAAACAGCTTGAGAGGGTATATCACTGAAATACACATCTCTGTGCTGAGGATTAATGCAGCAGTTAGGATCCATGCCTATAGAGGGCAGTGTGATACTACAAAAGAAAATTGGTCTTAACATCATGTTTTCAAAGACAACATCGAGCACAGTAACAACAGAGAGGTGTAAATAACAGTGTTATTGACAGGCTCTGAATATTTCTACAGTGCTGTTTGTTGATAATGACTTCAGCTTTAAATAGGATCAATCACAAGTGGCAAATTAAATGTGGTTAAATGTCGAGTTAAAGAGGTTACAGATTCAAGTTTAAGGTCTGAAATTGTGTTCAATCTGGGTAAGCTATTTTCTTCTTCTCTTTTGCACATTTAAAGGTCCAGTGTGTAACATTTCAGAGGATATACTGGAAGAACTGGGATACATTATTCATAGGTACGTTTTCATTTGTGAATAATCACCTACAAAAAGGAATAGTTTTAATGTTTAATGTTGTTTTAATCCACTCTTCCATGGAGGCCACCGTGTTGAAGTGCCAGAAGGAACAACACTATCTCTGGCTCTTTTTTCCAGCATTTCACAGCCACCGTAGCGCTTGGAAAGGAAGGCTGAAGCGAGGGAGTTGCAATCTGCTACTACACCACTAGATGCCACTAAATCCTTCACATTGGTCCTTTAAGTTGTATTCTGTTTTTGTAAAATTATATTGTCTAAATGTTTTAGCGTGTGTTTGTGAAATAGCCAAATAAAGTTATGTTTCAGTTCAAGCTGAATGTAAGCTAACTCTAAAGATAAAACGTAATTTGCTAAACTAAAGATAAATCTATAAACAAATCAAACTTTATAGACTAAAAATCTAAACCTAAAACTAAATCAGAAACATTTTGTAAACTTGAGACTAAACTTGATGCTAAAGCTAAAATAAAGTGTAAGCTATGCAAAAGTTAAAGTTAACTTCCAGCTTCAGGCAGAAAGTACAAACCTGGTCACCTGGAATTTAGTGAAATGAGCATGCTGTGCTTCGCATGTGAAAATTGAGAGAGAGAAATACTGTCTGTCTCCACCACACAAAAGGACTGAGTGAGTAAGACTCTCGACAAAAAGGCAGCCATGTGACACTGAAATGCTGCTATGGAAAGCAGAAGTGTCAGGGTGAAGGGGAGGTGAATACAGTTAAACTCCAAGGACACTGAGGAAAGCATTTCCTAATCTTCATTATTTCAGTTGCCTAACCTAACCAGTGGACTGAAACTATTAACCCTTTGCAATGTAAAACACAATGTCATGATTATGTCATAAAGTTGAAATCATTAATGTTGTATGTGGAATCCTCCCATTATCCGTGTAGTATCTATGTAATCGGCATTTCAGAGTTCATCCACATTTAAAAACTGTGATGACTATTGCGGGAGGCTGCAGTCTCCAACTATTTCAAACAAGTTTGTGTCAGCCTCAAAGACCCATACCCTTTCATTTCCTTTAGTCTTTATTTTCTGTAGAATCATTTAATTGTGGCCGGCCAAAGCCACAGAGACTAGCTTTAAGCCAAACACGGGCACTAACCCATTTATCACCCTGGGCTTTCTTGCCTCTGTTTGTGTTCTCCCTGTGTTACAATCAATCATGTTTAATTCAATAGGCCTCACTTTGCTAAATCAAATCTGGAGTTTTGGATACAAGTTTGTGTTTACTCGTGCAGCACATTTGCTTATGATTATTTGCATTTGACAATTTAGCAGGAGTAAACCTGAGACAGGTTCCACCCAAACTGTCACACGTTGTGCTTCTGTCGAGGGACCATCCCGCACCGGCCTGCCTGCAGCTTGCAGGCCTCCCCTAATATATAATCTGTTGTTATACTGTCACCGCGAGGAGCACAACCAACCCCACAGAGACGCCACCGAAATTCATTAATCTAATTAAATATGTCGTATTGCCCAAATGAGGCGCTGGTATGGCTTTGCTGCAGGATAAGAGCAAAGTAAGGCTGGGTCCCACAAGAGTAGCATACAGCCGACGTGCGCTAACGCTACTGCGCTTCATTACACTCTTAATTACCTATTGTTTCTAACTAGTTGGTGGCGTTTTAATGAGAATCTACAGGCAGTTAAATGTAATCTAAATTTTCTAATCTACTGGTCCATTACCAAGGAGTCAAAATGTTATTGGTTTTGTGAGTAATCAGACTTTTAAATGGTGCTGATATCACTCCCGGAGGGCAAGGAGTGGGTTTCGACTGTGTAATTGAATTCTGTTTTTTTCCCCTCCCCCTTCTTCTTCCTCTTCTTTTTCGGGGAGCTGAGAGGAAGATTTCTCTGTTGCGGCTGGTCGCTCGGGTCGAGGAGCATGTCTTCGGTTCCGGTCGGATCACAAGGTTTTTCCGCTCATGGGTCACCATGGCGACCCCTTCAAGAAAATGTGTGCGTGTGTGTCTCTGCAGGATGTTTGTGCATGTGTTTATGTGGAATGTGAATATGTGTGTGTGCATGCATTTTTGTGTGTTTCTCTGTTTGTGCCCCAGTCAGCCTCAGTGCTCTGCTGTGCTGTCACCTGCAGCCAGATAAGCCAAAGGATTTATCACCCAGTGAATTGCCTTTGAGTGGTGGATAAAATGGCTCCAATACATTCTCATATGAAAACGCTGCGAGGTTAATGAGAGCCAAATTCACAGAGGGCTAAATCTATTAGGTTTTCATGGATGGAATCAATCAACATGCACCACACCGGCTGATTTGTCATATTGAAGCATTGCCCGTTTGAATTCCAAAACACAATCCTCCTCACGGAATGATTCACTTTGATTTTGATTGCCTCTTCATCAAGAAGATGACAGCTATGAACTAATTTTCTTTTCTATCATGTTACACACTTATTAGCTCCGGCTGTCCTTGGCAGATGACTGATTCTCTCCTTTTATAGAGCTACAGTTGGATTTTCCTCAGGTCTGTTCAAACAGTCACAATGTCCCTGTATTCTTTTTAAACCAAATGATTTAGTTTTCAGGATTTCATTTGCATAAAGGATTAGTCTTTGACTAATTAATTGTAGAGATGTGCTTATGCACCTTCTTACAGATGGATTTGCCTGATACTGACAGTGGTTGCTTTCAGCCCTACAGTATACACCTTTACATCCACAATGCTACAATGTTTAAAATGGTCAAGTTAAAGGTGCAGAGTGTAAGATTTAGGATTTATTGACAAAAATAAAATATAATATTCATAAGTATTTTTTATAAAAACTCTGTGTTTTTGCTATCTTAGAGATGCTTTTTATCTACAAAGGGAGCAGGTCCTCTTCCATGGAGGCCGCCATCTTGGAATGCCATGTTTCTACAGTTTCCTAGAACGGAAAACTCAAACACTGGCTCTAGATAGGACCTTTTGCTTTTGTTGCGAGTTTCACAGCCACCGTAGATCCCAATGAATCCTAAACACTGGTCCTTTAAGGACATTTGGGGAAATATGCTTTGTTGCTGTGTTAGATGAGACAATCCATACCACTCGTATGCCGGCACAATAAACATGGAGCTACTGCCAGTGGCCGGTTAGCTAAGCAAAAATCCTGGAAGCAGGAGAAAACAGCTAGCCTGGCTCTGTGCACAGGTTTCGTCTTTACAAAAGCCAAAGTTTGAAAAGGATACATTGTGGTTTAGGGGTGTTATGGGGTTGTTGGCTCTGTCTCTGCTACTGTAGTTATCTCACCGTGATGACAAAACCACAGGATAGTGTTTTTACACTATGGTGTACGCAGCAAACACACAAGATATAACACGTTAATTAGTACGTTTTAGAGGTGCTCATAGGTTGATTTTGTTACCTCTAGCTAGCTGTTCTCCAGTCTTTATGGTAAGCTAAGCTTAACCAGCTGCTGGTGGTAGCTTCATATTTATCATAGAGACATGAGAGTGGAACTCGATCCTCTCATCCAACTCTCTGCAAGAAAGCGAACAAGCATATTTTTATTTAAAGAAAGCCTAACAGACAAATTGAGAGTCCAGTATCTGACTGTGACTCAAAAGAAACATCCCGTTTGAATGCCAGATACTGATGAGTGCTTTTGTGTCTGATGAGACGGGAGGTTCATTATGGTTTGGTGTGCTGATAGTGGAGCTGATAAAGAATTTCCAGCAACTCAAGTCTCCACTGGATTTTCAGATCTTTCTTCAATAGCTCCTTCCAGACGGCACCACGTACAGTATGAGAGAGCTGGCATCACTTTATTCTCTCTGTGTGGATGCTGTGATGCTCCACGAGAGGAAATGTCTAATCATTGCGGATGAAATAAAAAACAGAGAGACGCATTTGTCTTGGGCAGCTCGTACCTTTCTCTCAGCACAGTGATGGATGACAACCTTGGTGTTGAGTGTGTGTGTTTGTCTATCGCAGCAGTGCAAAGTGACCAGGGACAGGCGCCAACAGAAAAGGGCCCTGTCCCCCAACTAATGAGCAGCATTATTCAAATGGAGTCTTTGTTGTCAGTACACTGTGCTGTAGTCCGCACACTGCTGTCACAGGCAGCATCGCCTGATGCACCGTTTCCTCATTTTGTTGCTCTATCAGTTCATCGCCTATTGAAATGCATTTGGGAAAATAAGACACCTTGAAACTGTTGGTAGTTCAGATTAAACGCACTGTACTTTACTGTTTCATCCTGCAGGGGATCATACTGTACAAAAGTGGTCATCTAACTGATCTTCTCATCTTCTAAAAACAATAAAAGGAGTCATTTTGTTGCACTGTAGCCTCAGAGGATTCAGATGAAAGCTCTTTCACAGGAGGATTACCCTCTGGGCTGCCATACATGGTGTCAGTACAGGATCAAACAGCAGGTGGGCACTGAGCAAAAGGCACAAAAAAAGAGAGCAAATACAAAATGTCAACAAATAGAGGAATATCACCCAGTTTGTCTATCACACTATGGAGTCACATGGAAAAAAGAACCGAGAGGAGCTTTCAAGGCCTTCGCCAGCTGACAGGAGGAGCAGCGGTGAATAAAGGAGCAGGAAAAAAAGATGGAAGTCGAAAAGAGAAAAATCTGCCTTTCTACAAAGAAGGACGGGCAGGGAGGGGGGCGGGGGGAGGCAGGGTGTTGGAGGAAGCTCCTCCGACCGAGCCCATCTCCAGCTGTCACAAATCATTTCTGCTCGGGAAGTGAGGGGAGGCGAAATGTCAAAATATTTGAATAAATTCCACAGAAGCCTGTTGAGAGTGGGGCGGTGCGGTGAGAGGGGTATTGTTGGCGCAAATGGGGTGGAGAGGGGATGAGAGGGTTGGGGAATAAAAAGGTGGGGTTGGGGAGCAGTAGCGGACGGGGGGGTTGCATGTGAAATAGCCTTCACAGGCCCAAGGAGAATCACGAGCTAAATGGAAATCAAAGGTTCGGTGATATTTTGGCTCATTTTAAACAATTTCCCCCCTTGGCTTAGGTTACTGATAATGACACTGACAACACACAACAATGAAGATACACTTTGCATTGCTTCTCTGTACTGTATACAGCACGGCTCCTGCACGGACTGCACATCACAGTCTCTACATATGTTATCTGCATCTGTGAAATGGATATGTATATAAGATGTGTGTGTCTGCAGCACATCTATATTTTTCATACCTACTGCATGTATGTACATCTGTAGACTTGTTAATTCAAATAAGCTGCAATGTGTTATTGTCACATCCTGTGGCAGTGATCTAAAAGATGTTCTAACCTAAAATATGCTTCCTTTGTAGTTTTCCACTGTATGCATTTTATATATATGGTGTCATATTAACACTGTACTGCTATATTTTCACTACAGTATTACATGCTTTTTTTCTCTCAGATTTCCATCCACATATTTCTAAACCTTTTTAATGTTGACATTGTTACACTGACACACTTCCTATTTGCCATATTGTTAGTAAATTCTGCCATATGTTGGTGTGCAGTATCCAATCTGAACTGAAATCCTTTTATTTCATTTTTAGTTTAAGTAAAAGTTGTTTGCTGGTTATGTCTCTTAATGTCTGTGTCAGATTGCCCTTGAAATCAATGAAACGAGGTGGTAGAAACACTATTGATTTTGTCCACAGGGGCCACCAGACAAAAAACCCCACAAAATTAAAGTTCCAGGAAGGGGTAAAAACAACTCTGTGTCTGCTATCTTCTGTCTTTCCAGGTGAGGATGAGACTGTTCTGCAATTGAGCCTGGGACTGTCATCATCCTGCAGTGTGCCATCTCTCCGAGGGTTAGCAGCATTAACATTGAAGTTCTCCTGCCTCAGTCCTGATGGTTCTCAACTGTGTGTTTGTCTGTCTGTGTGCCTTTCTCTTGGGACAAGCAACTGTGAACCACTGAAAAAAGGTAACAGCACTCTTCAACTGAGGTCAAAAACATTCGAGTTTGTACTTAATTTTGATCTTTATTGTTTGACTAGATATTACCCGTAACTGCTGTACAGTGAAAATGAAAACCTGTTGTGGTTATTTTCATGATTTGATGATTAAAAGATTATTAAACAGGACATTTGGACAAGCACTGAAGTGATCGCATTAACGATTGCCTGCTCCTCTTGAGCTTAGGTAACCTTTTAAGAACAATAAATAAACTCCAGAAAATGCATGTTGCCAAGCTAGAGACAGAACTGTTAATTGTAATTTTATGAAAACTAGACATTTTCATTATGAAGTTTTCATCAAACAACAGTCCTCTGCTCCTCCTGTGTTCACTACAAACATCTAGGTCAAGGTGTCTCTATGTCTGGAGGCTCCAGCTGGTCTGCAGCTACAGTGTTCTAACAGGCAAGTAAAGCATTTATCTACAACTTGGTGTTACATTTTATTATTTTAACATTTAATACATATTTGATGAAAGGGGCATTCCACCAGTTTTACACACAAAGTTGAGTTTATTTCTTACCCGTCTAAAGTCTGAGAGAATGATGTCTCTTAGGGTTATCTCAGCTTGGGCTGGGAGACTACAAAATGTTACAAACTGGTTATGGAGAACAAACAAAACATGCAAGTGAGTGGCATTATGCCCCAAACTGGATGCAAAAGATATTGAGGTCTCTGCTGCTACAATTCTGATTATTGTTGCTTTATATGTATCTCTTGCAAGCCTCCCAACTTTGTGGAAGTGCAATACTAAGTATTGAAGTATTCCTTTGACATATTGTGGCTTTCAAGAAAAACATTATACCAGTCACTGAAAAGAACAATAATATTGCCAGAGTTTAACGTCAACCAGTGATTGATTTAATGTGATTTTTTTTTTTAAATGCACATGGCAGTTTCCAGCATTGTTTTACATACAGCACAGAGTTAGCAGGAAGTCCCCCTCCACTCAAAAGTGTTTCTCTTTTTGTTCCTGATGTTTAAGCTTGCAGAATGCTGTATGTGCAGAGTCTGACACCAGAAGGATGGTTTCAAATTCATCTGCTGAAAGTGGAAAGTTTCTCTGTGCTCCAGTATGCAACTTGTACAGTGTGATGTAGAAACTTGAAGCCACCAGTGCACAAACACTAAGAATGGACTTTACAGTGAAGTGGGAGACATCTTGTGTCCAGCAGGAAAACTTTGGAAATGAACAAAATATTCATATTCATGGAACTTTTAATGAGAAGGAGTAGATGCCATTTTAAGGATTTTAATGCAGAAATTATACTTTACTGAAAAAAACATATCCGAAACACCTTATTGTTCCAAGCATTTGTATTTGACATGTATTTGTACACATGTCTGGAGGGGATCTTTAACTTCTCGAAAAAGAACCTCAACATTCTCACATTAACAATTTCATACAGTATCACCATTAAAAGAACATCGGTTACATCAACACAACAGAAGGAAATTAATAATGGGATTGGCTACTGATGACTTTTAGATTGTAGCTCGCACACTTAGTCTTCGGCATTTGGCAGGATTGGACATTTGTACGAGTGCTTATATATTGAGTGATGTGGTGTTGTGCTTTTTACCCTGCACATCTGAACTGAAGTCAACATCATCATGAGTTAATGTTTAGTTTTGCTTAATTTCCCCCTGCCCTCCTAATAATATTTATCATGCAAGGTGAAGAGTGAATTAAGGACAGGTTCTGGTGATAAAGGTCTGATGATGCTTGTTTGTTCAAAGTCTCTGTATGCATGTACTCTATCAGCCTGTGTGCATCTACTCTCTTTGTTCAGACGATCCCCGGGGTGCATTAGAAGTCGCAGGGTCAGTGTCTCCTCTGTTTGCCTCTGAACTCACTAACACTGTATTTAATTAGGCCTCTAATCAGCCACTAAACACACAATAAAATGAGACAATCTGTATCTGTTTACCTCCCTCTCAACTCTCTAACACACATACACACCCACTCTGCATATTTGCATGTATAGTTGGTTAAAAAAAAAAAAAATCACTTATCAGGGAGAAAGATCAAGGTCATGACTCCTCTTCACACCCGATTCCCTGAAACCAATTAAACTGTCGGTCGGTGAAGTTCAGTTGGAGGACACGGACTGGAAAACAATAGCAGATGACAGCTTCTCTCCGCTATCTCTGGCTGAGTTTTCTTGCAGCAGTAATTATATTTGCAGATTCCGTCATTAAGACTAAAAAGCCGGAGAAGTTTTGCAATCAGGCGGATACATTCAAAACCTTCTGTTAATAGGCATTATCAGCATTTGGAAACAGAGTCAGATGTCAAAGACTGTGATCGGAGGTCAGACCTGAGTGAAGACTCTAAACATGAAGAGATGTGATCTGCAATGTCAAATCAGTCATGTGGGCTTTATGAAATGTAAAAGTTTGGAAAGATGAAAAACATGAAGCATCCGTAAACATATAAACACATAATGAATGACTGATAACACAGTATAACAAGTAGAGTCATCATGTTTGATCATATAGAATTTGACACATGAACAAATCCTCACAGCGTGTACAATGCTTCACACGGGGACTTATAATTGTGGACAAATTCATTACTAAATACTTTAAAATATCTTTATTTCTGCTTACAAGTATTGTGATTTCAGAAATAATTCATTACTACTGCTGTTTACATACAGTTTTCATGTATGCTGAACAAATAAAGTGTTAATGTTGGAAGTCAGGTTTCCTTCCTGATGACTTCTTACTTATTCTTATTCATATTTTTAGCTACACTAGCAATGTCGCTCTGGGGATAGCAATGTCAGTCTGTCTGTCCACCACTTCTTTCTATCAAATTTGGGTCATGCATTTACAGTCCCCTCAGAGTGAATTATAATAACTTGGTGATGACTTAACATTTCCCCTAGCACCATCATCAAGTCTACATTTCCATATGTCCAATACTTTGTTTCATGACCAAATATCATCAGTCTCAGATCTACTCTGTGTGTACTTTGTGCTAATTAGCAAATGTTAGCATTCTAACAGGCTAAAACAAGCCGTGCTAAACACTGACATGTTAGCATTGTCACTGTGAGTATGTTAGCATGCAAACGTTAGCATTAAGATCAAAGCATCGCTGTGCTTCTAGCATTGGCTGTAGACTCTTAATCATGTTAGAATAAATATTCCACTGAGGTGCATTTTCCTTATTGACTTTGACATGCAGTAAACCTTCACAACAAAAGTGAAACATATATCATTACTCCCATACTTTGCTTATGCACTCGTACGGTTTTAAATTTGCTGTCATCTCTCATTGACTGATTAACAGCAAAAGTAAATCTTCACCTGAGAACAACAGCACAGCCAACTCCACTCTGTGTTGTCAATCATGTGCAACCCTCTCAGCTCCAGCTACTTCACACTTTAACTGCCCGTACAGGTTTTGGACGGCTGACATGCCTAAATGCATAAAACATGTTGGACTCTCAGATATATTTAAATGTGTGTGAATAATAAATGTTGTGCCACCTGGAAGTCATGTTCATAATGGCACTGACCACAGATCTGTCTGAGGTAAATAATGCTCTGCTATAACTTATGAAGATCCATTTACAAATCACAAGCTCCTACAACTCCTTAGTGTATAGGCAAAGTCCCACAGTGCATAAACTAGGACAATACATATGATGCACTGCTACATAACTTATGTCTTTTTTCCCTGGGAAGTGCATTAAAATAGGAGGTTAGCGACAGTGCAAGGCTGCCTATCACTGCCTCAATCTAAACTGAGATGGGCAGGCATGCCTGGATATTCTCAGAGCCTCATGAGACGTTTCCCCATGTGGGCTGACCGTGCTGCAGCTGGGAGAAAAGCACACATACGCTGTTCTACACAAGCAATAACCAGCTCCTCTGCCTCTATGCAAAAAGGAAAGGAGAGCAGCAGACTCGTTATTTAACTGGCTTTTGACAGCTGGGGCATAGCAGAGGGACAGAAAGTGTGTGAGTGCATTTGTGTGTGTGTGAGTGACACAGAAAGAAAAAGAATGTGTGTGTGTGTGTATACACATGTAGCTGTGCACGCATGTATGTGTGCGTCCATCCCCATTTGCATTTGTGTGTGTGCTCGGCCATGTGCATATGTATGTGTGGCACAGTGGACCAGAACAGAGCTCTGACAGTAGCAGGACTGCTGCTCGCTGATGCCTGCCTGGAGGAGCTGACAGCGGCCCGGCCTGTCAATCACCGAGCATGCCCACTAGCCCTCTATTCACATCATCCTATCTTGTTAACTCTAAATCTGGCTGGGTACTGTTTATATACTCTGTGTGTCTTTGTGTGTGTGTGTGTGAGAGAGAGAGACAGTGGGGTGGTGCATCCTCTTCTCTGATGTGTCTGTGTTATGGTCTTAGCTGCATGGGTCTGTTTCCGACAGAGATCAATCAAGACAGAGTGATGAAAAACTGGTAGAGGGATTGTTAAGAAACATAGCATTGTGTGAGACTTGTAGAAATAAGTAGCAAGCAGTTGATTTAATGCATTGATGTCAAAGTGTAATGGATTATTCAACATACTCAAGAACTATAAAGTATTACAATATAAGCATCTTGCAAGTCATAGAGCTATCAAAAAAGAGACTGATTTAGTCACACTGGGTCTCTGTGTCTCTAAAGCTGTCCACTGGCTCTATGAGAGGCCAAGCATTGTTGCCATTGGGAGAAAGAGAGCACAAGCTCTTGTAGTCAAAGGTAATTATCTCCTCTTGTCACCCACAATGGATGCCTGCTAATGAGAGCTGGACTCGTGATTGGTTGCCCGCGGGTCTGTGGAGACGCTCGGCTCTTTTGGTTTTGACAATAGAGGCTCGGTGCACTGCAGAGACAGAGTGACTGGACAAGTCATTCATCTATGCAAATGCCAGCCAAAATGTGACCAGCACCGTACACAAGATCCATTAGGCTCTTAATTATCAGACCTACAGGGCGGGGTGTGTATGTGTGTGTGTGTGTGTGTGTGTGTGTGTGTGTGTGTGTGTGTGTGTGTGTGTGTGTGTGTGTGTGTGTGTGTGAATATGAGATATGCATGTGACTGCTGTCTGCATGTACTTTGGAATACTTTCACTGGAGGTTATAGCAGAGAGAGAAAGAAAGAAAGAAAGAAAGAAAGAAAGAAAGAAAGAAAGAAAGAAAGAAAGAAAGAAAGAAAGAAATACAGGAGCTGAGCACTGAATACTCAAGTCCAAGTACAGAATAATTTTATATTCTAAGTATGATCAATGAGCTGTATCACACCAGCTATAGAGTAAATATCCACACCTCTTCAATATTAAGCTCATCAGAAGTCTACATACTGTCAGATTTTATCTATTTGTTACTGCCTCGAGGCCTGAAATGAAACCCAATTAAATCTTGTTCTCGCTTTATTTTGAATTCAGTAATTCAAAACCAAGGTGAAAGAGCCTCTCATTTCTGGTATGGTTGGGCACAAGGAATGATGCCACTATATCTACCAGACTAGACAATGTACACCGGCATAATTATTTATCTTTTTTTTATGACTGTATCAATAAAACAAAATGACCATGACAGATTTCCCCCCAGTATATAAAAAATGCCCATTTTTACCAATCATTATGGACTTCTTACCCTCCACAAGTATATGTATAAAATAGGTGTATCTTGTTTTCAAAGTTATTGGTCTTGTATACACTCCTTCAATTGAATCTCAGGAACACTAGACACAGTGAGGTGTTCTAGTGGTCCCCACTACACATGTAATGTACACATGTAATTTTAAAAGAAGCACCAGTCTCCTGTGGTGTCTTCAAATCCAGCAAATGATCCACAGGGATACAACAACTGGCTGAGTTTAAGAATGATCAAAGCCAAGATCTGTGTGCTTTGTGAAACATCCACATGACAAAGGATGTTACCTTTGTAATACAGTATGAGTCCGGGAAACAAAACACCACTCATACATCATGACTAATAACTCACTACTAATAACTTACCACAAATTGCTTTAACCTTTGCACAACACAGCTGTGACTCTTCATGGGCATTGGAGTGTTTCCCAGACCGTGAAGACATCACCATCTCTTCTCTGGAGAACAGCTCACACACCATTTCTGTGGTTTTCTTTCTTGCGAGATGATCATATGTTGTCCTTAATTAATCACTCCTTTTGCAAGCTTCACCTGGAACGTACAAACATGCCAAAGTTACCAACAAGAATAAGCTTCTGCTGAAATTTTTGTAGAGAGAGTTTTTCCTAAAACTATGCTTGAAAGACAGCTGGGGTTTGTATACTTGTATTATCTTTCTTGGCTTTGAGTGGAGGGTTTGGGTGGGATAGATTCATGGTGGAGGTTAGAGGCTTCTCTTCTGCTCAGAAGAGGCTTTTAACACGTGGAAACCCTTCACTTACACTGCTAGCTCCAAAACAAACACACTCTTCTTAAAATCTGTGAAAAAGCTACATCCATTAGAGTTAATGCGCCACTAGAAATTACATTACAGCATGCACATTCAGATTACATTAGCATTATTTATTGATATAACTACACTGTATCTGCATTTAAGCTATTTGTTAAAGAATAAAGTGGCATCATGAAAGCAAGCAGCTAACTGAGAAAATTGGCAAAAAATATGTAATGGCTTATTTGGCCATTAAGAAACGTTTTCTAGCACTTTGTTAATACATTTATTGTGGCTGATAAGGATGCTATTAGCCTCTCCAATGGGAGTATTTATTTGTTTATTACTTTCATATTTTAACGGTATGCCTTTGGGTTTTTGACAAAATAAGCCATTTTTAAAATTAATAAAATTTGACATACTGAACCAAATGTATTGATTGAAAATTAAAAAATTAAAGAACATTAGTTGCCACTATACCTGTTAACATAACTCATAACATTTTAATTAACATGTGGATTACATGTTGCAATTGCAATCAACATATGCCCAAGTATGCCACAAAAACACACATTAATACACACAGTTAAACTTCAGTAGCTTTTTCTATCTGTCTGATAGATGTGTGCCAGGAGAAATAAATCAACTCAACTGAGGCATGGTTTAGTATATCAGCCACACATTGTTCCTCAGTTATTATGATAACATTCAAGAACCAAACTCCATGATCATATTTATACAGCAGTTAATGCCACCTGCACACTGTATGTAAGCTATGGTCCTTTCATCAAAAAAGCAGACCTCAGGGTAGACCAACCTCTGATAGTACTATGTTAATCTGTTAACTAAATGTATATTGTGCAGGTAAGAAAATGGATGCCTTTATTTTGGAGACTGGGCTATCAGCATTGTGACAATATTTTGAGGACAAATCCAACAAAGCCCTTTTTGGCCATGCCAGAATGTAGTAAAGTAGAATTTTGTTGTTGTCTTGACAACCTTAATTTGACCAAGAGTGACATTTGTTGTTAAAAAAAGAATACCTGACATATTTTCACCTTCAGTAAGACACAGGCACCATTTGACTCTGATATTTTCTCACTTCAGCTCTCTCAAGCTGTGGTTTGCTGATTCTGATCTGGATTTGTCCATCATGTCAGCTTTACTCTCTCCGGCCTGGAAACAAACAGTATTCAGATAAAGCACCAAATGTCAATTGAGAGCTCTGGCTGAAAAACAGATTAATTTATAAACAAATTAAATTAAAAATTGTACATTAAGAATGTAGACTGATCAGCCAACATTATGAGCACTGACAAGTGAAGTGAATGACACTGATTATCTGGTTATCATGGCACCTGTCAGTGGGTGGGATATATCAGGCAGCAAGTGAACATTTTGTCCTCAAAGTTGATGTGTTAGAAGCAGGAAAAATGGGCAGCATGAGGATTTGAGCGACTTTGACAAGGGCCACATTGTGATGGCCAGACGACTGGGTCAGAGCATCTCCAAAACTGCAGCTCTTGTGGGGTGTTCCCAGTCTGCAGTGGTCAGTACCTATCAAAAGTGGTCCAAGGAACCGGAGACAGGGTCATGGCTCATTGATGTTCGTGGGGAGTGAAGGCTGGCCTGTGTGGTCCGATCCAACAGATGAGCTACTGAAGCTCAAACTGCTATAACAGTTAATGCTGGTTCTGATAGAAAGGGGTCAGAACACACTGTGCATCACAGTTTGTTGGTATGGGTCTGCAGAACATTATGACCATCAGGTTGCCCAATGTTATGGCTGATCGGTGTATGTTCATGTGTGGCATACAGCAGTGTAGTTGGAGATCACAGCTCCTTTGCTTCACTCCCTTGCCAAGCACAAAGAAGAAACTACGGTGCTGCAACTTTTACTCACATTCTGATTTTGGCTTTTGATATTCTTATTATACCACATTAGTTACCTCCACCACCAGATGAAAAAATACAGTCATGTTGTCTTTGCTTCAGTTCTGCAGTACTCTTGTCTAAAGATTGATCGACAACGAAACACACATCTCTTTTGGCACTGTGGCAAAAGCTTAAACAACACAAAGTTTTGTTTTATTTTCCTACTCATAATTCACAACTGAAAAACTCAAATACAGATGTAATGCTTACATACTTGCCATTTACTCTAAAAGAAAGAAGAAGCTTTTTGAATTTGATGTTGTCTTGTGCTGTTAGCCATGCAAATATAATAGCCATGAAATAATATTGGCTCTTGTTTATAAAACTTTTAAATTCTCAAATAGCATCCAGCATTGGACAGGCTGAAATTAAACATGCAAGAGGATTGACTTTAAACCATTGGTTTGGAAGCTCTCATTGACACATCCAGTTGGCCCTGTGCTCCACATTTTAAATATTTCTCTGTAATCTGGACTATTGTTGAAACAACTGTTGGAGGTGCTCAATATCAACAGACTGTTTGAAAAGTTTCTGTCTGGGTTTTGCAAACTACACAGCAATGAAAAAGCTTGCTTGCTACCCCTGATTTATTGATGACCAGATACTGGAGAGTGCTCTGATTGATGCCTTAATGTGCAGCCTTTGACACTGTTAATCATGCTAATTATATACTAAAACAATCGTTGGGTATATCTGGAACAGCCCTAGGTTGGCACTAATTGGATTTAAATGGTTTGTTTGTTTGTGATGATTTACTCATTTCTCCAAGTATAGAGAAAACATGTGCTTTACCACAAGGATCAATTCTTGCAACAGTTTTGTTCTCCTTTATCCTAACTTTGGGGAAAATCCTCACAACATCTGCTGCCACCGCTATGCAGCAGATACAGTGACATTCTTCCTCTCTCTCCCACCCTTCAGTCATCTCTCTTTTCCCACATTCCAGTGCATTTTCTTGCCCTCATTGTCATTCTTCTTCCATCCACCAGATGCCCTCAGACTTTTCCACTTTCCCTCACCTGCCTTGCAATAATCCCTTTACCTCTACTCCCACCTGACCTCCCCGCCCATCTCCTTGCTTCCCATTTCCCCTAATCAGCCCTGTAGCAGTATATACTGGTTCATTTCCATCAGTACCCTGCCAGCTTCTCAAAGCTCCCATGTACCTCATGCCTTTGTGTTCAAGTGAAACCCAAACCTGAACCTGTTTCTGCCTGCCTGACCAGTCCGTTTGACCTCCTGCCTGATTATTTGGACTTCGGCTTTCTGCATGCTCCTTTTTGGATCTGTTTGTCTGTTCTGGACTGCATGTCTGGCTTTGGTTCTTGCCTGCCTCATGATCCTGTAAGCATCTTCTCTTTTTTGTTAATAAATCATTGATCTGCACCAGTTCTGCCTCTATTGTCTGCATTTGGGTTCCTGTCTGCTCGAACCAGTTGTGACATCTGGATGTGACAGAATCTTCTGCAATTTAACTCTGATAAAACAGAGATCCAAATAATTTGCCTTCAGCAACTCTACACACAAACTCATCCACTACTTATGAAGTGTTCTAAGAGCATATTCAGTTATGGTTTTCACAATCTGAGCAATGCTGTCCTTACTGACAAAATCATTTGTGCTTTTATCTCCTTGCACCTTGACCATTGCACCATCTTGTTTATCTATTTAACCCTTAAGGCTTAAGCTCTAGCAGCTTCAAATTGAGTACAATTGACAAGTGTCAAAGATCAAACACTCCTGCCATGTCACCTCAATTTTAGTTTATTTGCACTGATTACACTTTTTTTTATTTAAAAAAAAAACACATCAAGGGGTCATCAATTCTGTGCTGTATTCTAGTGCCTCGAGTTTGGAACAGTCTTCCATGTAGTATTCAGTCTGTTATTAAATACCTAACATTGACACACCAATAGACACCTTGTTTCTTCTGTTATCATTTTGTTATTAGCAGCCTTGACTCACTATCTGCAGGCTCTGTATGATTATTTGACTGTGCTACCTAACTATCATTTTTGGATATTTATATTTAATCATTGAAACAAATGTCATTGACGTCAGTCTTACTGGAAGTAACAATTCAACTTGTCCGAGAATGAGTGGTGATGTGCAATATTTCTCAACAGTACATTGTTGTTCATTTGTGTGTGGAGGATCAACTGTTTGAGTACTCTTTTACCATTGAACTGAAAAACCGTTGTGAGAATTTTGTTGTCACTCTGACTGTCAAACCTTTTCTGTATTTTATTTTACAGCAATAAAATATCCATGGAGTTTACAGAAGGAAGTAGAGGCATCTACAGACCCATCAGGGTATGTGAGAGTGTATTTTTACTCAACTGAGTACTTTTACATTTTTCAGATGGAGTTAAAGCTCTGAATAACAAACTAATGATGAACATTATCTTGTTTCCTTCATAGGTGTTGTTTGACACACCCATATATGAGCAGGCTCTGAAGATCTGCTGGCACACCGGCTCCTATAAGTCTCAGGTAAGACCCACTATAGTTTTCATGTCTACACCAAAATAAAACAGCAGGTAAAGTTTCATTAACTGTGTACTTGTACTTGAACCTAAAGACGTGATCTCTTGTATGTTGTTTAGATCGCACTGGAGACTGAACTTTTGAGACTTCAGAAGAATAACCAACTCCCATCTGAGGTGACTGCTGAAGACATGAGTGAGCTGCTGGTGGAGGAGAGCAAAAACACTCTGAGAGTGCAGTGAGTTACTACACACACAGACACAGACACAGACACACACACACACACACACACACACACACACACACACACACACACACACACACACACACACACACACAATGCGGCACTACACCTGACCTTATCTCTGCTCATGTCACACCAACATGTCTGTAATGAGGAAGAAAGGAACAGTGAAGATAAAACTTGTGTTTCTTTCTGTTTGAAGGCTCTGGGATTTGGAACTGGAGAACTTTGATCCTGAAGCCAGGCTTCTTCTCAACATGGTAAGACCACAATCCTGAAAAGACTCGACAGCAGTTTGGAGTCAACTGTTGATTTATTCTGGAAATATGTCAGATCTGCTCATTAGATTTCCCTTCTTGTTGCAGGTGTGCCAGGTGAACAACAGCCTGAAGATGAGGGACGTTGAGTTTGAAGCCAGAAAGCTGCTCAGCTCACCAAGGGCGGTCCCTGCTCAGCTTCGGTTAGTCATATTTGACACACATTTATTATCAGTTCAGGTACAGAGGTTGGGATGTCTCTGTGGTGTCCTGAAGTGATTTTAAAACTAACTTTGAATGACTGTAACCTACAGACATCCTAAGATCATCTGCCAGGCCCAGAAGTACGCCAGGATCCTGACAGAGCAACAGCAGGAGGCCCCCAGCTCCAAAGTGGTCCACACACGGGAGGTTGTGATGGAGGTGGTGCCAAAAGTCCTGCAGGGCTTCTGGTTGTCTCCTCCAAACACCTCCTTCAACATGCCCTCCCAAAAGCTCAGTAAAATGGCTGTTGGAGTTACCAAAGCAGTTGAGGACCGGGTCTCGGCTGTTCTGATCTCAAAGCCCTTTCAAATCTGCTTCTCCCGTTCCTTTAGAGACCAAGTGGTCCTGGAAAAGGTTAGACAGCGCTACTCTCAAGACGTCCTGGTAAAGAAGCTCAACTGCTTTGCAGCAGATGTGCTGAACACCATCGCTGATGTTGCAGCAGGAGAGATCTGTGCGCTGTTTCCTCCTCAGACTCACAAAAAAGTTTCTGTAAATATCAACACTGAAGAGGATTACATCCAGCCAGCAGACGTGTTGGATGGTGTGGAGGGCAGAGAAACAGTCTCTGCTGTCATTACTCCTCCACCAGCTCCTCTGGCCACCAGTGCTAAACCTCCTTCCCACAAAGCCATCCACAATTGCTTGAACTGTAGTCTGGAAGTAGAGGAACTGCTTGCACACAGTCCACAACCAGACTCTGCTGTGGTTTATACCCCACCACCTCCTCTGACTCCCGCTGATGAGTCTACATTGCAGGAGGAGATGACGATCATGGGGCAGCCAGTCAAGGTGGATGCATCCTTCAACACCACAACAGGTTGTCTGAGCCATCAGGTCCATTTACACTGGGGTAACTTGTGTTGTGATGAGTTCAGGTACTGACTGCCCTCTTTTGTTTTTCAGAGGTCAAAAAGACAGAGATGAACGGATTCAGCTGTTTCTTCAGTTGGCTGCAACAAAACCTCTGCTGCTGCATCCTGCCTGAAGATGACCCTTTGTGAAAATGTTTAGTACTGCATCGTTGTAATTTAATTTGTTGTAAATTAATAAAACTCTGTTGACATAAAAACATGATATAGAAGGTCTGTGTTGCACATATTGTAGATATTACATTGCACAATCTTTTGTAGAAGTTCATCTGGGGGTGTATTTGCAAAATGAGCACACTTTGAGTGAATTAGAATTAAGAATGGAACAAATGTCATATATTCCCGATAACACATTAATATTAACTATTAATAGTGACATGTCTTAAGACATTTTGGCAAGGGTAAAACAATGACTCCAGCACGTGTCTGATTTTAGATGTTATGGGAAAAGGTGATCACCGTTAAACCAGTTAATCAAAAATAAACCAGAAGACTCAATATCTGCGGAAACTGTGCTGGCTATGGTAAATTATGGACAAAATAATTAAGGCTATCCTGTATTTTTGAAAAGTTCTGTAGTGTGATATTCAGCATGTGTAGTTAAAGAATCTGAAAGATGAACCTGCTTTAGGCAGATTTTTTTAGTCACCATCCCTGTGTGAGAGACTGCAATTGACTGCAGTGGCATTTCTCTGCCTGTGCAGTGGGAAAAAAAGATACTGCCAAAGGAGCCCATATTTGCAACACCTTACCTTCTAGAAAATGTTTTTGAAAATAGTTATCATTAAATACTTTTGAATATGAATAGCAATAATACCATTTATTTTAAATTAATTACATTCAGCTAAATACATTATGGATTTAGTGCTCATGTTCTGAAAAAATAGGCTAACTACAGTCCCCAGAATGCTTTGCTTAAAAATAATACTGACCGGATGTTGATCAATTGTTGTCCGGAACTGATGAGGCTTTTAATGTTCCTACGTAACTCTCCGTCCAATTTCAGACTTCTTTAAATCCGAGTACTTAATGATTCCGAACGAAACTGTCGAAATAGACAAGCCATAATGTATTTTCTGTCGTAATCGTTTGAAAATCATCCGACATTTACCTGTTCAGTGCGGCTGCAATTCAATGAAGAGCATAACATCGCAGTTTAGCGTTGTCTATCGCCTTTATCCTGGACTGATAACACGACATTTGCCGAAATGCACTTTGTTTTCTAAACATAACGTCTCAGAAGCTGGATACCACAAAATGCTTCGGTATTCCCTGCATTATTTTCCAGGTTAATGTGCACTCATGATTGTTGGGTGAATTGTCCGACTGTTCGGGAAGGCACCACACGGTAAACGGCAGGAATGTTAGTTTGGTGGTTGAAATAGCCTAAAGGGAAGAAGAGGATTGCTCCTCATGAATGGATTCACCGATCTGCGTTTACCGTAAATGTAAATTGTGTCCCGTCCTCTTTGGTTGCCTATTGAAACGCTAGCTAAGCAAGCTAACTGTTGTTGTTTTGACAGCTCAGCTGGTCTGTAGGCTACCTAGCTAACGTCGGCTAACTAACACTAGCTATTTAACAGCAACACCAACAACATAACGTTCAGCTGGGAGAGGCAGCTCATGTTTCCTGGCTAGTGTTAGCTACTTCACTCATAGTCATTGTAACGTTAGTGTAGTTACTGAGGTAACATTACGATCTTCAGAAGCAACAGTTTATTCGTAACGTTTAAGCTAGCTTAACGCTAACTACATTTACGTTAATGTAATGTGAGGTTGTAAAAAGTTAGCCAAGGGGTTTTGGAGAAAAACAAGAACATTTATTACATTACAGAACATAATTAATGCTTAAAGTTAGTGACAATTCTCAGTAGTATTGATAAAGCGAATTTATGTGTTTATCTCGTATGTGTAACGTTTTATATCAGTGCGTATCAAAGCATTCATGCTACAACTTTACCAGATTTATATCCATTGATAACTTTAATGTAATTGTCCTCTAGTGTTGGCCCAGTATTTAAAATACCTGTCAGTCAGTTTGGGATCGATAGCAGTGGTTCCAGTCCTGTTTAAAATACTCCTGATGGGAATGTTCCCTTTGTTTACATTTGGGTCCTAGCTTGTTCCTTTAAGATAATGTGAATGTGCATTGCTTCTGCAGCCTACAGCAGTGTGGCTGTTTGATTTTAAAATAGGAATAACTGGTGCACTTTAACAAGTCATGTTTAAAACCTGTATAGCAGGGTTGTCAGATCCCAGATTTGGGGTCCTGCAGGTTTTTGTTTCTGCCAGTCCAGTGTTCGTAAAAGTCAATAAGCCACTGTTGGTGTTTGTCTTCCTGACACCAGGTATTTAGTATCTTGTCTGTCAGGTTGCAAAAACCTGCAGGATATCAGCCATTGAGGAAGTGAAGAAGTACCTAGGATAGTTTTTTTTTTGATGGTTTTGGGGTGTTAACATGCATTTTGGCTTTTCCAGTTTGACCTGATAAACTGGTCTGCCAAGCGTAGCTCGCTGTCTGCATGTTGTTATCATGAAGACTGGTCGTTAATAGAAATGGGCATTTCTTCCGGCATGCGTAAGCAGTGGTACTAGGTACCTTTCGATGATAAGGTTACTGTGGCAGCTGTAGATAGGCAGGCTCACCATGCATCACACTAATGCTAGCTGTTTGCTTAAGTAACTGGAGTCCATCTATGACAGGATGATATGTTCCTGTCTGAAAATAAGCCTTAAAAGCTACACCTCCCATCAATAAGCTTTGCCTTCACTCTCCATTAACTTTGGTCCTTTGAAAGTATTCCTTAAGTGCACGAAGTAGGCAAGAGACTGTTGATTTACATGTTTTTAGTTGTGGACATGTTTTTGTATTTTGGAAAGCTTTCAGTTACATTAAGCTAAAAGTTTAGGTTGAAACACATTCCTCCCTTTAAACATATTTTGTGAAATGGATAGGTGTAATCACTCAGAATGTCCAACAGCTCCTGCTTGAAACTATTTATATCAGCACCAAGCAGGAGTTGTGGTCTTTGCTGCCTCAGACCATGCTCCTCTCACTTGTGTATGTTTGTCTCTGCCTAACCCACAGGTCATGCATGCCGCCAGGCCTCTAGCCTGCGCTTCGTCCCCCCCCAGCCCCTGAGGCAGTGTGCTTCCAGTAGGTGGAGGCTCTTCCTCCCTCTAGCCTCCGTTTCTCCCCGCTGTCCCAATCAGCCCCAGAGTTCCCTATGTTAACCCTCTTGAGCATGTTTTACTATATCTGTCTGCGGCGACGCTCCAGGAGTGGGACTCGAGGAGAGGCTCTGACCAGTCGGCGAGCCGTAGAGTCCGGCCAGCGGGCAGTGTTGCCAGTCAGTGTGGAGGTGGAGCAGTATGCCAAGGAGGTTCTCGACTTCAGCTCCCACTATGGCAGTGAGAATAGCATGTCCTACACCATGTGGAACCTTGCCGGGGTACCCAACGTCTACCCCAGCTCAGGGGACTTTACTCAGACGGCCGTGTTCAGAGCTTATGGGACGTGGTGGGAACAATGTGCCAGTGCTCCACCACCTTTCCGCCGCACGCCTAAAGGCTTCCACAGCCAGGATTATATTGAACTGGGCTTCGAAGAGCCTGTCTACCCTACAGCAGTGGAAGTGCTTGAGACTTATTACCCTGGAGCCATTGTCCAGATTCTGGCCTGCTCTCACAACCCCTTCTCCCAGAACCCACCTACTGATGTCAGGTAAAGACATTGGAAAACCATCAGCAGTCATTCTCTCAGGGCTGTACTAGAATGTTTAGTTAATTACCACTACTAAGAAAACCATGCAAGACCAGCAGGTACACACAATTGAACCCTGGAGACCAGGCACTATTTGAATTACTCTGTGTTTATTACTCACATTATTATGCTCTTACAAATTGATTCCTAGCATTTGTATTCATCATCAATTTGGCTTCCCTTCATTATTATACATTGTTTGTAAAACACATAATTAAAAAAGGGCTCTAGACTACTTCAGGAAATTGTTTTAATTCCCCACAGTGTAGCAGAGTGGCTCTCAAGTTTCTGCTATCTGCTATCTGCTATCTGCTACCAATGAATCCAAAGGTGCAAATGTAATTGCCCCTGAAGTTTGGCCTAGGCAATAAAATGATAGCAATATGTATCAACAATAGACATTTCATCAATGGCAGTAAGAAAATTGTTCAATAGTATATCAATAGTTTCACTTAAATCATGCATTGATTGCAAACTGCCATGAAAGGACATAACAAGTATGCCCTGGCTCATAAACAGCCTATCATATCCCTTCATAATGGAGCAGGCTGTATGCAACATGTTGTCAGTTACAGCCTACATCTGTAACATCTCAAGAAACAATCCACAGGCAGTCCACAATGTTGAAGTACTCAGCAACAATACCATATAACCATACATTGACATTAACATTATTACCTGTGATGAATAAAGTGGTTAAATACAAAGTAAGGTGTTTAAATTCAACCTTTTTTTCCACCTGTTTTTTCTTAAAAATTGCATTAAAAATGATCAATAATTATCGATATTGACTGAAATGAAACATTTTATTATGATGACTTTTTCAGCTATATCGCCCAGCCCTACCTGAAGTTTGTAGTGATAATAGTCTAAATAGAAAACTGTAAGCAGTGTAGTTTGACCAGTGGTTGGTCAACAAATGCACCACTGACATGTCAACTGGTGTTCTTGGAGAGGACTCTGAGTGAAAATGGGTGTTGGAAACCTTTTGTATTGGTGCAAAGTAAAATTATGTAGAAAAAACACATCTCTCCTCACTAACAGAAAATGAATGGTAAAATAATAAAGAGCAGAGTGGGCAATCATCCTTCAATATAAGGTGAAAAATCATCTTTAGCTAATGTTCTAGTTATACATAACAGCTTCATTGGTTCACTTGAGTTGGATAAAAAAAATGTATCTTTTATTTTTTGTTCAAACATGGGAAAGCCACAGCAGGTGAAAATATAGTAATACCTGAAAGGTGAACATCATTCTGTGCAAGATAAGAAAATGGTATTTTATTGATAAATGGACTGATATGATTTTGCCTTCTGATGACCCTTTAAGGTGCTGTGGAAAAAGTACCAGGAGTTACTTTTGTGGAACCAACCTGATCAAATCAGCATTAACTGTGAACCTAACCTGAATTAGGGCCAACTGTTATTACTCTGGCAGAGCTGCTCTCTTTAAACAGCCTTGAGGTGCATATTCTTGCACAGCACTGAAATTACACTGTGAGCCAAGTCCCAATTTGTCCCAATTTGTAATTTGTGCAATTTTGCCACATCTTTGTATTCCACAGAGGATAATAGTTTTAGTCATTGACTTATAAATTGGATTTTTAGCCAGATTTCTGTGGGCAGTTGTTTTTCCAAGTAAAAAAAAAGATATATTGTCATACATTTTAAGACATAATTCACACTTACATTTTTTTTTTTTAATCACACAGCATGCAATAGTGTTGGACAGTCATGTAATTATTATGAACTTCAGTTCCTTGTTTTACTGCGATCAGTTGACTAATCAATCGACAGAAAAATGATGGCTAACTATTTTGATAACTGATTGATTGTTAGTCATTTTTCATGCAAAAATTGCTGTTGTCTGTTTTATGTTCTCTCAAATATGGAGATTTAGTGCTTTTCTCTGTTTTATATAATATCATATTAAACTGACTGTCATTGAGTTTTGGACAGATAAAACCAGACATGCAAAGACAGAGAAACTGGGATTGACAGTTGTCACTATTTTATGGACCAAACGATTAATTCATTAATCTAGAAAATATGCAGATTACTCAATAATGAATACAATCTTAAATTACAGCCCTAGTTCTTTTTAAAAAGAAGGATGTACTGCATTTTCTTTTCCTCCTTGCTTCTTTTAAGCTTGTCTGTTTGGCACCATATACCTGTAATAGGGGCACTGGGTAGGTATACAAGGTCATCATCCTACATATAAATTAATTTTCAAATGTGATTGGCTGGTCTGGTGTCAGCAGAGAAAGTTAATTGCTGCACATCGCTGCGTGGTTCTACAATATAGCCTCCTTAACATTACCAAAATAGTATGGATTTGTAACTGGATTGTAACATACCGGGACCTTTAAACAATGTGTAAAACTATTAGAGTCCTACTTCATAATCATACTGTAATAATAGTATTACTCATATCCCCTGTAAGACAACAGTGTGGATAGCAGAATAGAACTACAATAGTTCATCACTGCCCATCATGAAAATCTGTGAAGTTGTGAGTGAGTCATGTTGTTGTTCACCACCAAGGATTTTTTTTTCACAGATGTCATTGTACATTTCATTCAGTGCATGGAGCACACAAAACAAGCTTAGGAACACTCAGCCAACAGCTGAAAATGTGAGACGAGAGTCAGGGTATGTAATCTGAATGGATCAGGAATATGGTCAGTTGTTATAAAGCCTTATAAAACATTATAGTGCCAATGTTGACTTTATATAAATGACTATAGTTCCAATAGATGGTGTGTACAATACAATAGGTCGACTGCAGCCCACTAATCAAAAGTGTTATTGGTCCTACTTTCAGGGGGGGAAAAAGTGTAATGGAAGGTTCCCACTTGTGGCTTTACAATAAAACTCTTGCATACACTTTCCTCTGTCCAGGTGGGAGGTGCTGTGGTCAGGAGAGCCCACCAAGGTGCTAACACCCCAGGCACGCCAGTTTTCCCCTAACATAAAGCACATCAACTTCCCTACCAACCTGCTGCGCCTGGAGGTCAACAGCTCTCTGTTGGACTACTACACGGAGCTGGACGCTGTTATCCTGCGCGGGGTGAAAGAGAGGCCCATGCTGGCCCTCTATAAGATGCCTGTCATCGACATTAGTGACCTGAGTGACAGCGAGGAGGAGCTGTCTGATGTGGGAGGTCCATTCAGACAAGGAGGTGACGGCAAGCTTCAGAGAACAGGCAATGGCTACTTTGACAAACTGCCATATGAGGTGATTACAGACCTTAAAGATGTGTGCACTGAATCACTCAGGCCAGGGTGAAAGAGTAGATACAGACCAGGACAACAAAATAGCTTTTTTGCTCTTCCAAAGTGATCCTGTAACTCCTAGTAGGGATAGCGGTATTTTTGACCAATGCTAATTTTCTAAATATTGGGTCCTTCCAGTGATCAGTTTGCTGTATTTGGCCAAGTATGGAGGTCCCACCATTCTACTGGCACCCTTATTAATACTAGTGGTTACCATTAAATAAATACCCTGTGAAGTTTTCATTTCAACAAAAGTTACTTTTACATTCTGTGTTACTCACTGTGTGTAGAATGCTTTTCCTTCCTTATAAATAATTTCCTGTGTTTCAGATCCTGCGTTGTTTACTAGGTTGCAGTCTCTTTCTCCACTGCCTTTTTATTGGTGCAGTGCTGCTTTTGTTGGCACTTTACTGGCACCTATCAATCAGTGGAATAATATGAAATCATTGGCATCACCCACGTGCACATGCGCACTTATATGTGTCCTCATGTGTGTATATGAGACAAACAAAATGGGGACCCACTCATAAAAATACTGCTCCATAGTGCTGCTACAGGTAAAAAAAAAAAAAAAAACACACTGAGACTCCACAGAGTACCGTGTAAAACAGTGCCAGTACATCTTAAAGCAGGTGTATAGGTGCCATTAGGATTTAAGCACCAAAATAAACTTGAATTTGACTTTAATTGTATAATGTTATTTTAGAAACATTACAAATTTACAGATGTTCCTGTCAATTAACTACACAAGCTTCCAGGCAGAGGTTTTCCAGATGCTCGTGCTTAAATCTGAATGTCTGAATGTATTTTCATACAGCTCACGGAGGGTTGTGCATTAACGTTTGTTAACATGCTATGATGTTGGTGCATTTTAGGCCCGAAACTACCATTTATTTTCATGTATTGATTAATCTGTTGTTGCTGCCCATGACAAGAGAACCCAATGTTTTTCGAACCCATCTAATTTACATGATATAAAATAGATAAAACCCTCACATTTAAAGGTTATATATATATATACAAAATTCACTTCACCTCACCACTGGATGTTGCACTAGAGCACCAGCATCTCAGATCAAAACAATGGGCGTTACAGCCAACTAGACTAACACACCAACTTCAAACTGGACAGAAACAAAATCAGACTTACCAAAACTGTCGTCGTTAATCTCTTTCCAAAGCTCTCCTCAGTTCGTGGCCAGACTGAATGTGTAAAAAAAGCACAGCCAGCATGTCTGCAACACAGGCAAAGGGGACTGTGATGTCATTTTCATCTCAGGACACCCCTATATTTACATAGCAAACCGTTGTTTGATGCTCTATTAATGTTTTAAATCTCATATACATATATATATATCTATGTCTGTATTTATTTTCCTACATCTCACAGGGTTGTGCATTTTGAGTTCGCTTGTTAACATGCTATGATGCACTGTAGGCCCAAAACTAACAATTATTTTCAATTATTGATTAATTTTTTTACTATGTTTGACAAATTTCCATAATAAGAGAGCCCAAAGTACCATCTTTATTTCTTTGATTTCTTGTTTTTTCTTTTTTTCTGACAAGAATTCAAAAATCTAGTTTACAATGATATATAATACAATAGCAGCAAACCCTCAAATTTAAGAAGCAAGAACCAGAGAATGTCTGGCATTTTTGCTTGATAAATTACTTTTAATCCATTAACAATGATTAGCTGAATGTATATATGTACATTTTTTTTTTTTAAACAACTAATCGATTAATTGTTTCAGCATCCATTTAATTTGCCTGACATAAATGGAAAAATCAGTTTAGCCTCAGTTTGTCTCCTTAACCCCTAAGAATACAGCATTATTTACATTCTCAGAATCATTTGAATAAGTTCACTGCTGATTATGATCAGTCATAACTTACAGTAAACCTTAAGGTCATTAGCAGCAGCTAGCCCTAAAATCATCATCTCCCCGAGTGTAAATGTAGACTGTATTTCCCAGTATTCCACACAAACACATGAACATTGTTGCTTGGACCCATTCTGATACTTGATCTTGCATGCACTCACGGACACAGTCATTTTCATGCCACGCAGACATATCGTGTTGTCTGAGGCGAGCTTCAAAACACCGGCAGTACTCTTGATATTTGTTCTCTTATCTCCTCTCCAAACCGCTGCCATTAACAGCAGTCTTCACAACCGCTGTGTGTTTGTTTCAGAAACACAATATAGCTATTATCTGTCAGCTGATACCCGCTTGAACACTGTGTATTGTTAATTCACTGCAACACACACTCACACAAGCACAGTCATTCTTTCTCTTTGAGAGGCACACGAACACAGTGCAAAACAAGCCGCCTCACCTCGCCACTGATCCTGCTATCAGTGCTTTGTGTCCCAGATAACCACTATTTAGATCTGCATGACACAGGGGACGCAATTAACATTCTCTACTCTGTTATTCTCTGTTCTCTACTAGGTTCTTCTGCGCTTTAATGTTATGTATTTTCGTATCAGGTCTTATGTTTTGTCTCTCCTTTTTCTGCTTCAACCCCCCCACCCCACCCCACCCTCCTGATCTCCCCCCTTCCTTTCTACGCTCCTCTCCTAACCCCTCTCCCCATCTTCCATCCACAGCTCATCCAGCTGATTGTGAGCCACCTGACCCTGCCAGACCTCAGCCGTCTGGCCCAGAGCTGTAAGCTGCTGCACCAGCACTGCTGCGACCCGCTGCAGTACACCCAGCTGAGTCTGCAGCCCTACTGGTGCCGGCTGAGTGACGCCTCCCTGGGACACCTGCAGAGCCGCTGCACCCTCCTCCAGAGGCTCAACCTGTCCTGGACCGGCAACCGTGGAGCTCTCACCCTGACTGGCTTCAGCAGGTCAGACTGTCAGCGGGCCGCAAGTGCTCGAAAACAGGGATGACCTTGGAAAAACAAGCACATAGTCACAAGCATTTGTTTTGAAGGAGGGGACATACTTAGACAAAGAAAATGGGTTGAAACTTTCTCTGTAATCATGACACAAACAATATAAATTGTATGAAAGGACACTAACCTTATTGTCTAATATAGGGACAGGTGGACTGTTGTGTTGCTGACGTGAGATGAATTTATCCCTCTCTGCTTCCACTCATGTCTTTCCCTCTCCATCTATTCCTCCCCTTAGCTTCATGAAGGCCTGTGGTCTCAGCCTGGTCTGCCTGAAGCTGTCATGCTGCCACTTCCTGAATGAGGCCTGTCTGGAGGTCATCTCTCAGACTTGTCCTGGGCTGCAGGAGCTCAACCTGTCCTCCTGCGACCGCCTCCACCCGCAGGCCTTTGCACATATCTCCAAACTAACACGTCTCCGCAGGCTGGTGCTCTACCGGACCAAGATAGAGGTAGGCACGGTCAACAGTGTATCTGGGAAACCACAATCACTTACATCTGTCCTGTCCAAATACAGCAGGTAGACTGTTGCTTGGTTAATGATATGTTTGGTTGACCTTGCTGCTTGTAATATTGGAATATACAGGTTGCTTAGTTACCTTTTAGACATGCAAAGCTAAACTTCCCAATCTTTTCACAAGTCCTGAATTGAACTCTGTTTTAGTGTTAGCACAATATCAGTACTTTATTTGTTGCCTTACTTTTCTACGACTGTTACTAGCACATTTCCCATGTGCTGTATCTCTATCACAGCTATGATGTAAGCTGGTGAAGAGCACAAGAAACCAAAATCATTAAGTACTAAAGATCAGATGCTAGGCTAATTAGCATACAGATGGATAAATCACATCTGTATGCTAATTACAAGGCAGACAAAAGGCTTACCAATAGCGAAAAGACAAGACATGCTTGGATGTCAAACGTGTCTGCGTGACAATAACATGAGCATCGTAGCTTTGCAGCGAAATTGAAAGCCATTTTATCGTCAGTCCTTGTTCCCTGCTGCTTTATTTTTGCCTTCACAATTCAGGGCAGTTCTTAGTATTAATTGTATTGTAGTGGTAATTATTTTCTCTTTGGCTTTTAGACGTTCTGCGGAACAAATGTGTATTGGTAGAAGAGATGATTGCATCTTCACCTGTGACTGTTAGGAACAAAACAGTATTTATATGGCTGTTTCTGCTGGGTAGCTTGCAACATTTCAGGTGTAAACCACAGTATGTCTACAGTAAAATACAGTAAGCTTAGTCTCACCGAACCATTAATGATTTAGCTTAGTGGTTTCCCTTATACAGACAAGTCATGTCTACCCACAACCCCTTGTCACAGGATGGATACAATAGGTCTTTGAGCAGAAAGAGTGATGTTCACTTTTCAGATTGTGTCATTCTGAAGTCCTGAAGAGGTTAAATTCTGACTGCAGTTAGTTCTATACATGTAAAATAGCTTCATTAATAGGAAAATAAATGTATAGTAAAGGTTTAACTTCAATTTAATACAACTTTCAGAAGCTCTGCCATAATGTAGTACTAATGATCTCCACAAGCATGTTTTGTGTTGGGTGTAGCTCATTCTGTGTTGTTGTGTTTAAAATGAACTGAGTCAACTCTGAGCCTAGCGGGCCTAAAAGACACGTACTGCATATGTTCAGGTTCAGGCCTGTCTGACGTGTAAAAACCGCTGTCTTGTGTTTTGGTGTTGCTCCTCAGTGTTTCTCCAGTGTTTGTCATGTTTCAGAGCGGCGTTGTGGGCAGGAGGCAGTGTAGAGTTTCTGCGGTGGAGCCAGGCAGCATGCTGCAGGTTGTTTATACCAGGGCAGACAGAGTGAGCTGTGTGTCTGTTTGAGGTCCTGACATCTCAGCTGTCATTACCCTGTCACTGCTCTAATTAAATGGCTAGCTCGCCGGAGAGAGGCGTTTATAAAGATGCCAGCGACAGACTCGAGCACACATACACACCAAACACACACTGGCACAAAAGGCTTTCACTTTCATGTCTCACACTTTCTCCTGCCACTGAGGTACATGTGTTGGCAGTTGCAGTGTTGAATTCCCATATCTCTATCTAAGCTGCAGTGCCACTGGAGAGGTGTCTGTCCTCACTGTGCTCGACTCTGAGGAGACGTAAAAACTATCTGTTGTGCCATATTAAATTCCCTTAAATACAATAAGTGTTAACTGAGTGTGCCAGGCAGCAGACAGGAAATTGCTTAGGAGGAACTTGGATGACATGACTGGACACTAATGTATACCTTTTAAGATTTACACTCAGATAAGATAAGGGTTTTATTTTTGTTGTTGAACATGTGACTCCAATACAGCAGCTATTTAAAGTCCCCATCCAGAAAAATATGTTTTCCTTCTTGTTCCTACAGTGGGATGTTTGATCTTCCCTGTGCAGATTGCTGTATGTGCAGAGTTTGACACTAGAACAATGTTTTCACATTCATCTGCTGAATGTGGAAAGTTTCTCTGTGTTCATTGAAAACCTGATTTGAAGGGGCAGGGCCTATGAGCGTGATATGTGACATCACAAATAGTTAGGAAGTCAATCTTGGTCCAGTGTGAAACTTATATATAAGTGTGATGTATAAACTTGAAGCCACCGGTGCACATCCACTGAGAATGGACTTTACAGTGAAGTAGGAGACATCTTGTGTCCAGCAGGAAGAAATTGGCGGAAATGGAATATAATATGCCAAATAATATAATAACATACTTTTTATAAGTGTATAATAAGAATTGAGCCATGTATATCTACAGACACCGCGGGTAGCCTTCCATGGAGTCATGTTGCCATATTGAAATGTTTCTACAGTAGCGCAGAAGAGACAAACCAAACACTGGCTCTAGATAGGAGCATTCACGTTTTTCGCACATTTCGTGACCACCATAATTTTCCTTGATGCTTTAAAGGGGAGGGTGAAGCAAGGGAGTTGCGATCTGCAACTACACCACTAGATGCCACTAAATCCTACACACTGGTCCTTTAATATATGTCTTTAAGTGAAGTTCCTTTTTTTCTGCATTTTCTGTGTGCTGTCCCCCATTGTTTAATTTTATCTTGTGATGCCACGAGTGCAAGGTTTTTAGATTTTTTATGTTAATGGAAATGGTTAAGATTTTATAATATAAGATATAATATGGGTCATAAAATGACAAGTCTACAAGTCTTTCTCTTTGTCTTTCTCTTTTCTCTGCAGCAAACAGCTATTCTGAGCATCCTGACTTTCTGCACAGAGTTGAGACACCTCAACCTAGGGAGCTGTGTGAGGGTGAGAATACACACACACACACACACACACACACACACACACACACACACACACACACACACACACACACACACACACACACACACACACACACCTCCATGTGTCCTTGTTTAATAGCAGCTTGTCCAAAAGATGGCAGAGACATCAGTAGTGTTGCAGTAATTGAGCTGCTAACAACAAACTGGTTGGGTGTAAAATAAAGGAGGCCAGTGATAATTAACTGAACACAATTTAAGTGAATACTTTATTCTCTATCCTTGGCTCGAAATTTGGCTTCAGCCTCACTTCACAACACAGCTAAACAGTGAACTAATAGACACATAGTATAATACAACACAGTACGGACACCAACCAGGACACAAATACCCCTGAGCCTTGATACATTGGATTTTTTCACTTTACACAAATAATGAAGCTGATAGGCTTTTAACAGCCAAATCTTCTATCTTAAGGTTTCCAAATGCTTAAAGGAATATTTGGAAATGCGCTTATTAATTTTCTAGTGGAGATTTCAAGAGAAGATTGATGGCACTCTCATACCTGTCAAGGCTACAGCCAGCAGTCAGTTAGCTTAGTATTAAACTGGGAACAGAGAAACAGCTAGCTTGGCTCTGTCTGAAGGTAACAAAATCCACCTACCAGCACTTCTAAAGCTCACTAATCAATCAATCAATCAGTCAGACTGTATTTGTATAGCACTTTTTATACATCAAAATGTAAAACACAGTGCTTCACACATTAAGTGGCAGTAACCTTATGATCCTGTCACCTAACTTAACAAAATTTCTATAAAATGTCAAACTATTTTTACATTCAGCATTAATTAGATTTAACAAATGAGGCATTTTAGTAAATGTTAAATTCATCATGGTGATAGTGGTGGGGCGGATCCAATGCCTTTTAGTATATGCAGTATCTTTCTAAAAGATAATTCAAAAAGGGAGGAAAAATCACCACAAACATATTCGTCTCATTTACGGACTGTCTAATTTGCAAATTCACCTGATCTCTGAATGACGGATTCACTCAGTAACTCACCCACCCGCCTTGTCACTAGCTGAGTTCACATCCAATTGATGGATATTTGATGCAAATTATGATACAGGAAGTGAGTGAGAATTTCAGTGGTTTCATCCTTTTTAAGGCATCATGTGTCATCATTGATAATGAAGCTATGCAACTCTTGGCAATGGGACTACATAATGACAGCAACCACAGCCAAAAGTTTTAATATCCTTTCAGTTCTAACTCAGAGAAATGTTCTGCATGCTGTCATTTCTCTGGGTAAGGTGCCTGCACTGGCTGTGTGGCTGTTAAATTGAATTTCTTTGCTTTCATCTTTGGATGAAAGGATGAAATATGGCCAACATTACCTGACACCAAAGAACAATAACAGCTTCGCAAACACAAATCAGTTCTTGAAAGACAATTTCATTTATTTTCTGGTGAAGGTGTTCCCTGTTAGTGCTTTCTTCTCTCTTGAGGAATTCCGGTTATGTCCCTCAAACCAGCTGATACAGCTAATCAGCTTTTTTTATTATCACTACATTTCAAAAGTTTGCTCAAAATACAAAAGACCATTTGAGCGAAATGGCTACCAACTTACTTTATTCCTTCTCACAGCATCTTTTTCTCAGTCCTGTGTGACACCCTAAAGACAAATTATTGAATTTTGCGTCACTGTGTCACAAAAAGAAAGAGCATTTTATGGTATCTGAAGCAAAGATCGCAGAATCTCTGCCTCTAAATAATGTTGCTTATGACAGACATAATAATTTACAAATCATATCCTCTGATTTACTTGCAGCATTTGAAGAGGCTGCTGCAAAGTTGTATATTTTAAGGGTCCATTTTAAAGTTGACGTGGACCCTCCAAAGGTGCTCCATAAAGCCTGAAACACACTGCACATGCTGGAAAGAGCATAAATAGATGATAACTACCGCCTGTCTCTCCTGCAGATCGAGGATTACGACGTTGTGGCCAGTATGCTGGCTGCTCGCTGTCGTTCACTGTGCTCACTAGACCTGTGGCGCTGTAGAAACCTGACTGATAGAGGCCTGGCTGAGCTCGTCTCTGGCTGCAGGTAGGCAATACCATTGTGTTTAGTGCTGTAAAGTGTGTGCTGGTGTACCTTGAGGACAATAAACAAGATTTAAGTAATTTTTCCATCTTTTTTGTTTTGTTTGTTCTTAAACAGCTTCTTTGTGCTGTAAACAGTATAGCAGATGAGATGTCTCACTATGCATTGTAAATACGATGTAGAGACTAGTAAAGGCTGTAAATATTCTCAGTGATTACCTTGTGTTATAGTTATTTTCAGTTTTTAAAAGGCAACACAATTAATCATTAAGCCCCATTCATTTAGACTGCAGCCTTTAATACAGTTAGCACATTCTGAACAGGAACTACTCAGTCTCGTAGCTGTAGACCACAGAGCCAAAGCAGAGCATATCTGTTTTCAGTGAACCCCAGTCACCCCAGTGCTCTCCTGCATGGTCTGTGGTTGCTCAGGATGCTCGAGGAGTTGGACCTGGGCTGGTGTCCCACACTGCAGAGCAGCACCGGATGCTTCCAGCACCTCGCCCGCAATCTGCCCCGTTTGCGTAAACTCTTCCTCACCGCCAACCGCACCGTCTGCGACCCAGACATAGAGGAGCTGGCCGCCAGCTGCCCCTCACTGCAGCACCTGGACATACTGGGTAAGCTCTTACCTCATACATATATCCCTTCACAAACATTTGTCATTTATCCATTGTTTGGTAATGATGTACTTGACCTTTTTAGCTGTAGCTGTTAATGTGGTTTTTTTTTTCATATGAACTTGACATTTAGCAGATCATAATTCAGTGTGGGATGTGGTAAACGGACCCAGAGCAGCTAGCCTCTGAGGCCAGAAACAAAGCCACACACGTATGCAAACATAATGGCTTCATGTCAACAATGTTGCCTTGTTCTCTTGTACCACCATCCTATCAATTAATAAAGGACTGTCAAAGAAACAAGGAAATATTTTTGGGTCAAAAGTGAATTTGATGTGTACATGTCCTATTTTTTGCCTTACAGTTGCAGGTGGTACCCACATCATTACCCACACTTATAGCCTGTTGTTATATGTTGGTATGATCATCACTCAATGCATACCAGTCACTGACCATGAGAAACGTTTTTATTTGGGTGGTCATAATGCATGGTCATAACTGAATCATCACTTTACATTGGACATGTCTGTGGCAACCCAAATCCCAAGTTTGCATTTGAGAATTTCTGAAAAACTCCCAAGTTAACTGCAAACAAAAACCCAAATAATCTGCTTAATATTAATATGAATAAAATATTGCTCACTAGGCAAAGTTGCAACAGCACCCCACAGCAGTAAGTGCTGTGCACAAACACTATAGTTCCAGTTGCATAAGGTGATGGGCTCGGCAGCACAGTAGCATGACAAGTGTTCAAGCTGGCTATGCTGATGTGTCAGTTGTGAGGCTGTTACTGTAGTTCGGGTGGTCTCTATGCTGAATAATACATCAAGTAATAAACATAAAGCACGTTATTTGGGTCTGGACTCTAATGTGTTTGTCTATTACATGTACCTGTTGTAAACATACATAGCCAATAACATATTGGCAGAATTTTTATTTACACAGAAATCTGATGATACAGTTTATTTTTTCAGATCTTTCCAAACATAGAAATGTAATAAATGGTTGTATTTCTCCTGTATTATTCTGCTCAGGTTGTTTTTTTGCAGCACATCTTTTACATTGCCTTCTTGTCCCTGTTGTGACTTGTCTAATTGACAGGTACACGGTTGGTGAGTGCTGCCTCGCTGAAGAAACTCCTCCAGTCTTGTCCACGGCTTCTCCTCCTGGATGTCTCCTTCTGCTCGCAGATAGACATGCGGGTCGTCCAGGAGCTCTCGGGCCTCTTCCCCAACGTGGCCATCAAGAAGAGCTTCACACAGTGACCCTGGGGTCGTCTCATTTCATCATCCACAGTCACAGAGGAAGTAAGGGGAGGGAAGTGCTTGCCAGCAGACACTGCCCCAAAGTGAATAAGAGTCAGGTCAGATGCTGTAGGAGATTGCTGACCTGCCCGCGTCTGTATCACAGACAAGATCTTCTTTTAGCGGTCAGTAAATAAAGCAGTTGTACCGGGTGAGGAGTTTTTTGCGTTAACTGGCTGAACACAAACAACTACAGACTCCTAGTCACCGGATTATTGAACGTGAGACTTTTTAGTTATCGGGTTGTTTTTTTTGTTTTTTTGTTGGACACTTGAAATCAGGGTCGTTGCAGTAAAGCTGCTTCATCTTCCCAGAATATGAATCACCACTTAAGTATTGCCAAGCACGCAAGACTAAGAAATATGCCTTGGTAGTGGATGCAAAACACAAAACAAAGCAACATTTGTGAGCAGTTCTCCCTTGAACATCTTGTTAGGACAACGAAAAAGGGACAAAGAAAGTGTGAAGACCCTTATTGGAAACTGAGAAAGAAGATTTGATAGTCTCATACTCACGTTAGCTGGTAAGATAATTAAAGATCAGGGCCTTGGTCAGTGCCTTGTCAGAATGTGCAGCAATCATGGACTGTTGTAATGCATGAGGGTCATTCTGAGGGCATCTGTCAACATCGAGCCAGTTTGATTTAATTCTAGAAAATCATACTTGATGCTGTTGTGTTTGGAGGTAATAGGAGCTTTAAAGGTGAAAACAAAGGAGAGAACACAGCCTTATTTCATATAGTGTCCAGTCAAACCTTAATGCAAGTATCACAAGCTCATTTGTGTTGCTGCAAGCCAAGCGCAAAATCACACATGGTGAGCTCATGTTGAAAAGAAACACACCATCAACTGTCCTTGCACCAGAGATTCACTGACAACATGTTTTCATCCCCAAAAAAATATGTGAGAACTTGCGAAAAAGCCTACTGGGGCAACGTTTGTTTTTAATTTGCACATGCGAAAAAACACCCAAGGTATAAAATCAACAACACGCAGACTGCCCAAAATCCAGAGATATACAATTTACGATATAAAACCAAGAAATGCTGGAAATCCTCACATTGGAGAACCTGAAACCAGTGACTCTTGGGTAATTTGCTTGGGAAAAAATGTCAAAAACAATAATCCCAAGTTTGAAAATCATTTTCTTTCAGTCGAACGCAACAGATCCATTTAAAATGTTTCGATAGCATAGTATGGAGAAGTGCTCCTGTTTCACCCTACAGATGGATATGATAGGTGCCTTTTAAATCGAACATATGATACAACACCGACTTTAGTGGAGACTTTTGTTGGATTAGATCGGTAGAAAGTCAGCAGATCTAACACGTGCTTGATCCAGGTCACTTTCTGTTTAAATCTGCCCTCTAAATGAAACAGGGTGTTTTATAGTTGTGGTTTTTGGTTAAGATTTTTCAACAATTTATTGTGGCCAAGTAAAGAAAACCTTTTTAAGTCAGCAGGCCAATATTAATGCCAATTAGATGAACAGATAATTGTGAATGCTTTGGTCATACAGGTCATTCTTCTTGTTTGTAATTGTTTGTGTAATTTTAAGGAAATAATGAGTGACTTTTGTCTCCAAAGCTAAATGACAAAGTTGCAAGGTCACTGGTTCCATATTGCTTTCATGATGTTGCATGTTTCCCAGTTGTCATTCACTCTCTCTGTTACTGATGTTTGACTGCAGCCACCTACATACGTACTTACCTACAGACTGAGTACTGTACGTTAAAATGACACAGTGTAAATACTCTATGTGACCTCAGTATTTGTCCTGTAACTCAGGGGTTTTAATATTTCATTCTGATTTTGTTTTTACATATTTTGCTCCAGAGCCAGCACATCTTTACAGACAATAACAACACACTAAGTCAGCTTTTTGAGGTTACCTGCTGTCAGTGTTGCTCTTAAACAACAAACACACACAGGTGACACTCAGCACTGATGTAACTGAGACAGAGAAAAACAACATATTGCTTATTGGGTGTGGAATGTTGCAGTAATTGTATGATTGTGAAAAATATATTGCTGTTCCTGGATTATTTAATTTTTGTAATATATGAAGCCACAGTTGCAATGTGGCAGAAGTGCTTGAAAAGCATTTCATTTCTTGAAAAAAAAAAAAAAACTTGAAGTTTTCTGTTAAGCACATGCTACTAGTCAATATTTGTGCCTTATACTCCTGTTTGAATGTGGTGTGATGTCCATGTGGTATAGATTGTAGTGAAGTGCTTTGCTTTTACGCCCTACAACCAAAGTAATACGCAGACAACTGGTCTTTAATCCCACAACTATATTTGACCGGTTTATATGCCATATACTGTATATCAGCCATGGTAAATAATATGCAAAGTAATATTTATTTATATTTCCCTGTGTCATACAAATGTTATTTAAACTAATTATCCTTTATATACATAAACAGTAATACACATTTGGGGAAATACTGTGGTTTTGTTTTTGTTACCCAGAGTCAAATGAGTGGAATTATATCAATTTCATCCCATTGCATTCAGTATGTGTCTAGCCAAGCTTTGCACAAAAACTAGAAGCAGGGGGAAATTGTTAGCTCGCTCCTTGGACAGTAGAAAAATGATGCTTCTTAGCAAGTCCAAAGCTATGTTATTTACATGTTGTATCTTATTTATTGAACACTTGCTGGAATAAAATGTAAAAAGCTTTGCGAAAAGCTCGCTTATGGGCTGTGACAGTGACTGCATGTATTATTGCTGGAGTCCTCTTTTAGGCAGAATGTGGACAGAACTCCACCGTGAACAACACTGTATTAGTGACTAGCTTGCTGCTGTAACTATTTAGATGTAAATAAGTTAGTTTTGAAGCTTTTGCATATTTGTTTTCACTTATGGTGCTGCATTACGAGCTAGTGCTGTACCTACCATTGAGGACATTGAAGTCATGTCGTCGGTTTTTAAAATCCACAAATCCCCAGAAAAAATACTGAGAGTGACTTTCTGTTCTACAAATACAGTCAAATAACACATAGTAGGGTTTTATTGTGGATTGGAATATTAGCGTTATCATCTTTGGATTTCTTTCTTTAAGTTAAATCAATGTTGGGCAATTTAGTGTTTCTCACCAGGAAGTTTGGGGAATTTGAGCTCATCAATCTGTTTTTCTAGCCTTGACGCTAGCAGCTTCCCTGTTTCCAGTCTTTGTGCTAAGCTAGGCTAAACACGCAGATCGATCATTGCACCGGATGTCAAGACTTCAAATAGATATCAACCCTCTAATTATGGTTTTGATGTAAAACCCCCAGATGCTGTACTGTCCTGTTAAAATTGCATTTATGTTGAAATATCTTCAGTTTATAGGTTAGGTTTTAAACAAAATGGGTGTGGTAACAGTGTGACACACCAGCCCCACCATTCAGATGATGCAATTATTACTTGAGTGAGTGGAAACAATGTATTTGGATCTGGTAGCAGTCTTATTCTAGCTGGTGGACTGAAAGCCAAGAAGTGCATACATCACGTTTGCCTGGCCCACCCAAATCCAGGCAGTAATTATTTTATATATATTTGGAGAGATTTACTTGTACAAAGAAAACACTGATCATGTATAGTGTGTACAGAAACTATCAGCATTTATTTGTTAAGGCAGACTATTTAAGAATGAACACCACTCTGAAGCAGTTTGGTTCAACACCTTCCAGTATTTATGTTGAGTGACGGGGTTGGCCCTGCTTCTCTGTAATGAATATGCATTCTCTCTTCTGCCACTCTGGATGTATGTGATCAACCTTTGTGCCATTGGTAGGACATGCAGTGATGCCCCCTGTGCTGCAGTGTGAAAGCCACTGTTGTGTAAAAAGACTGCCTCTGTCCTGATGAAACTGGGTGCTTCACTTTCACCAGATTTTAAATAAACTGATCGCTGATACAGCAGGCTCTGTGTCTGTGTGGCTCCTTTTGAATTCTTACTGCCCTCTACTCCCGTAAGGACAATGGATATCATGAGACAGTGGTCCCCAAGCTTTTTCCTTAATGGGACCCCTTTTCTATCATCGAGTAAACTGACGAGTGGACTAAGTGATATATTTTTTGGACATTTATTACAGTGCAGAACAACGGATAGAATTTGCAGTTGACTGCCGGAAGTTTTTGTAAAACCAGCAATTTGGATCAATTTTGAGCAGGTCGTTTCCTGGGAATATTGCAACAAACATTCGTTTTCCTGATATTTTTAGGAACGTTTTACACAACTTTTAGTCTTCATGTATTTTTAAAATGCGAATTTCTGACAAATTCTGTGTTTTCTTTTTCCTGACGCTTGGCCTAATTGTTCAGTATTAGCAGAAAGTGAAGGCTCTGTGAATACAGCTTGTAACAACAACAACAACAACAATCACCAGCACTAGTTTGGTTTGGACATGTATTAGCCCAGCTGATGTTAGCTACAATAACTGACTGTTGAGGAAGAAATGTCTCTGCCAAATAAGACTATAGAGAATTATGACAGTTTTTTCCAGTCTCCAAATAATATCCACAGATTTATAGGCATACTTTACATATACAGTTGCAATCAGAAATATTCAACCCCCCCAAAGATTTTAAGGATTTATCAATTAAAGTTTTTTCAAAGAGCAAGATTCTGCTTTGGATGACTTCTTTATGAGTTGAGTGATACATAAAATCAACACAGAAAATGCACGATGTAGTCTTTGTTTGTAAGAGTATATTTTGTTAAGATAGCCATGTCATTATTCAGCCCCTATATAATTTTGCTGTTTTTAAGCCTAAAGGGGAGTTGAAACATAATTAAGCCTTTGGGGGGTGAGGGGGTTGAATATTTCTGACTGAAACTGTATGTAACAATATATATTTTGTTTTATACCTAAGGGATTGTGTATAGCCTACCTAGGCTATACACAATCCCTTAGCTATAAAACAAATATATATATATATATATGTCATTTTTGTGTGGACAATTTGGATGTTCAAATTTGCCCGAGTGTGGGAGGAAACCCAGGCAGACATGGGGAGGACGTGAAACTCCACACACAAAGAACTGGGCTGGACCCAGGACCTTGTGTGAGGCCACAGTGTGAAACAATCAAGCACCCATGACACCCTATGCAGCAAGTTGGTGATCAGATGTCACTGAGCCTTTTTTTTTTTTTTTACTAGTGGAACTGTGGTCTGGAAGAATGGAAGAAAGCTTGGCAATGAGCACATCATCACAGGGAAAATTTCCCCCCAGTATTTCTTTTTTTCTTTTCTTTTCTGAAGCAATTGAATCTTAGTCACGACTTGTTCCAGTCATGAAGACTTTAGTGTGATGTGCTGACTTGATGGAGATGGGTGGAAGAACTGTGTGAACTAATTTCATCTTGGGCTTCAGCTCATGCAAGATGGGTGGGAGATGGATTAAGGTTGATGTTAGGGTTCGCATCTTGGTGCAACCTTGTTTGTCTCTTTTCTTAACATTGGAAATGGGCTGGACCTCCCTGGTACCTGATTTTTCTTCAGGCAGCTTGACCCCACTCTTTATCCCTGCCTCCCTTAAAAATCCATGTTCCGCAATCTCTCTTTCAGGTACAGCTTTCTAGTGGCTGCTTCCCTCTCTGCAGACTTCTCGTAGTCGCTCTAAATGCTTTCATTAAGACCTTTGATTGTTTATGTTATTTTTTCAATGGTGACATTCAAAGTGTAACAGTAGGGGAGGGGCAGATGTGCTATGACAAGATATTTCTTTATGTGGTTATCTGCTCCAGACAGCTGAGCCCGTCCATTAAGTACTGGAACACAGTCAGTCTGTCTAAGTTACCTGACTGTTCTGCTCAGGTTTCAGGACTAACCCTTCATGTTTTTGTATGAATGAATGAATTAAGTTTTATTATCGTGTCATGCGTGCAATATGCCTAGCCTGCATGGACTTACAAGACATGAGATTCAGCCAGGACCAGAGCACAGCAAAACAAATCCAAAAAGCCTTCTTTTCCAGGCCTTTAAGACAACGTTGGTAAACTTAATTTTTGTTCATCAGGACATCAGAATATTTCAGGTTTTGTTGCATGATTTCAAGGAGCATTAATTCTCTTAAATAATCATAATTTATGCAGTACAAAAGAAAATGAGTCACTTTCCACTTCACCCAAATCCCACAGCTCCCCCAATCTGGTTTCCTCCGGAATATGATTGAATCGACCAACCTCAAGAAGAGGAAGAATCCCAGCTATTAAGATAATTGACTTTTAGATTTAAACGAGCATAACATAAACGTACGTAACTGGCTTTGACAAAATGTATGTCAATAGTCTGTCATGTCTTGAAACCATTTTGAAATATTATAATACATATCTTCACAGGTAGAAAATACATTTCAGTCAAAAGTGATTTTCAGATATCTTTATATCAGGATATCCTTTTTCACTAGTTAGAATAATGATTAGAGATATCTACAATAGAATTTAACATGTGATAAATGTTTAAAAACGGACTGTGACTAGACCCTTTTCAGATATCAACAATTACATTTCAGATATGTCAACAAATCATTTCGGATACGTTGCCAATTAGCATATTCTTTTGGATACATACCTCATTGAAGATATCTACAATGACATTTTGACAAATGGAAATTCTTTTTTTGAAATCTAAAATTAAGTTTTATTGTAGATATCTCAAATATAATTGTTACTAGTACAAATTAAATTTTCACTAGTTATAACTGTATTTCAGATATTTTTCCAAGCCAGCGTATCAATAATTTAGTTTTTACTTGTCAGAGGTAAATTTTAGATATGTAGAGCTAATTGTCCCCCATTGTGGATGGGGTGCAGGGCTGCTTTCAATTCCAACTTGTGGCCCTTTTCTGCATGTTGTCCCTCTTCTCGCTCTCCCCCCTTTCCTGTCTATCTTCACCTGTCCTATCAAAATAAAGGCATAAAAAAATATATAAAAATATCTTTACAATTACATTGTGAATATGTTGACTTAACCCTTGTATGGTATTTGGGTCAAATTGACCGGTTTAAAATGTTTACAAGAAGAAAAATTATATAAGTATAATTTTTTTCTACCTGAAACTCAATGGCCTTAGCTTATTTTCTGTGATAAACATGTGCAAACAATTGAGCACACATGCTACTATACCCCACACATTTATATCCTTCATATGGTCTTCGGGTCAGTTTGACCCACATACACAGAGAGACACAAACACACGCAGACATGCACACACACACACACACACACACACACACACACACACACACGCACGCACACACACAGCTAATGTTACATTATTATAATCTAAGCAAGGAGAAGCTGTATGCTCTCACTGTCATGTGTCCACCTGCAGACCCCTTTTTTTTACATTTTCTCGCACTATATGTCTTGCACCTGCACATCTATGTATATGTATATATATGCATATATACACATATATATATATAATATAATATATATAATATATTATATGCTATATTTCTATATAATATATATACAAATAATATATATAAATTATATTATATTATATTATATTATATATATTATATATAATAGTACTCTGATTCTAAAAGTGAATTTGAAGATGGCCTTCACTGGGAATATGCACCACAAGAAGCACCACACACTGGAAGAGCCCCACATACATATTTGTCTAAGAATGGACAGATTGAATGGTCTTCATTAATTTTTTCCAAGATAAGCATGATTTATGACACCGTCTTGAGTATAGTGGATTTTTATCATCAATTATAACCTTTGACAAAAAAACAAACTCTCAATGTTAATTGTGTTCTAGTAGAGACTGATTGCAATCATTAAACATATATTTTATCTCAACTGATTGAAATCGAGACAAAGACAATATATGTTAATGGTTTATGAATCAAAACTTTTATTTCAGATAAAATATGTTCCGGGTCAATTTGACATGAGGGATACCAGAGGGTCCAAAAATTGAAGACAATACAAGGGTTAAAATTATAACATGTATAATAAGATATAATAATAAGATATCTACAATGAACACTAGGATGAAATTAATTGTTGATATCAAGAATTAACATTTTGACTGGTGAGAAATGAATTGTTAAAATGTTATATTTTTAAAAGGGAGTTTGGTTTAGGGACCGTTTAGTAAAATTCTGACTGATAATATGTAGAATTTTTTATGTTTTGTCACACTACTCCAACGGTAACTATTAATGTTTGATTATGTTGTCTGCTGGTAGTTATTAGTTTGACAAATGCTTTAATAATGTGTACTGATTACTGACGCTGGCTGATCTGGCCTAATTATAAGCTTATTTTACTTATGGTTGCCCTTTGTACCTGTTTTTAAACTACTTTCCAAATTAAACCTGATGTGCTTGTTATTAATGGTGTTCTTAATGACTCCTGTGAAACATAGTTTGTAGAGCAGACAGACTGGTTATGAAAGATCTTGTAGCGTGTGACCCCCTGTTGCTGATCAGTCACGTGGTGTGCAAACCACAACAACTTCAAGACTGAAAGTTGCGTAGTGTGAACTGTACAGAGATCTCAAAGTCTTGTAGTGCGTCCAAGGCTTTAGTTGGGAAGGATATGTGCATGCATTTGTATGCTTGTCCATCCCCCACTAATAAACCCAAAAGGCTCTGCAATTGCAATCTCAGAGCAAGCTTTTCAAATCTCAGAGATTGTCAATGGAAGCGTGTTTCCCAGTGAGCACAGAATTGACCCAAAAATCAAAGCTACCCTTACTGGAAAATAACCTGGGTTTTTTGTTTTTTTTTGACTGTTGAAAATCTCAGAGGCCAACCCATTCATTTTTATTGTGTAGTGAGTTCTGGACAGTCACATAATAAGATCCTTTCATCCATTTTCTAGCTGCTTATCCAGATCAGGTTAATGGAAAGGGGCAGGGCAGCCCAGATAACCTTTCTCGAGCAACTTGCTCATATTCATCCTTGGAGATTTCCAGGTGCCCCCAGACCAGCTGGCAGTTGCTCATATCTGTGGTGTGTGTGTGTGTGTGTGTGTGTGTGTGTGTGTGTGTGTGTGTGTGTGTGTGTGTGTGTGTGTGTGTGTGTGTGTGTGTGTGTGTGTGTGTTCCAAGTTTTCTTATTAAACTGAAAATAGTCACGTGTACACATTACATATAGTTGTATGGTGTAAATAGTCAGTTATCAGGTATTTCTAGGATGCCATGTGGAACCACAATGTTTCTACTGACAAGCCAAACACTGACAAAATATAGGCCGTTTGGCGAGTTGTTTTTTAGCTTTCTTACCTGGCGACCCCCAGGTTTGAAACCAGTGTTATAAAACATGTAACAGTACAACGTAAAGTGGCTACATTGCTGGAATTAACTTGCTAATATTCCATTACCCCTTACTCTTTAGTGAGCAGTACCATCCCTGATAAAACAGATGAAAATTGTGTTACTGTATCCTGCTGAGGCTTCAAGTAGAGTCGTATAAGTGTGATTGGGAGAAAAGTAGGGTCGCCTACTCAATACACAACAACTGGCTAAGCCATTAGTCAGGATGACTGACTGGATAGCAGCAGTGGAATGATCCTTTTTGCCTTAACCCTCTGCCATTTTACAGTCTATTAATACCACAGAGAGAAGTGACATTAGCTTGTCTTCTTAACGGCCTTTTAATGAATTGTTTATGCCTGGTTTAATGATGTATATTGTGGCCCTGTAATGTGCCCTAATGACGGAGAACGAGGCGGCCTCGGCTGAAGTATTAATTTGGACTGCCTCCCCAATGATTATTTCTCAGCCAACAACACCACTGCTGCTCTGCGTGCGAGTACGGATACAAACGTGATTCATGGAGGCTTTCCGCTCGGCGCTACAGCTTGATTTCTCGCTGTCACGCTCCTCTATGAGGCTGATATATCCAGGGGGGATCCACAGCAATTAGTTCAGCATTTTATTTGTCTTTCAAGAGCTTACAGACGTAACTTGATGAATCTGCAAGGGGGATATATGGATGGAAATATTGTTCCTGAATAATAAATCCAGCATTAAAATGTAAACATGGGAAGGGTTAGGAGGCTGGCACAAGGTTGCCCCATTCCTCCTCTCTTTTTCTTTCCTTCCCCCCTTCTATCTACAAACCACATGAGTGACACCAGAACACACCTTGACAAATATGGCAGCACCCCAGTAGTGCAGTAATAGTCTTCTGTTCAGTGAGACACATGTCTGCGGAGTGCTGCTGTGGTCTGCCTCCTCTGAGTCTTCCTCAGGCTGGGACTCGACAGGCCTCAGACCTGCCTGAGGGAGGCCTCGCCGTGATACCCATCATTATGTGGCTTGGTGTTCCTTCTCTAGTTTCTCAGCTTAGACTCTAATAATGAAGACATCCCTGTCAGTCCTCGCACTGCTGTGTCTAGAGCTTATTATTTTTGTTTTGTTTTTAAGGATGTTGAGAATGTCAGCGCTCAGTTTCTTAAATCCATCTAAATACCTTAATCCGTTGGTAGCTTTTTGAAGCAGGAGAATTGCAATGTTTCTTTTAGCCAAGTCTAAATCCACCAGGATAACTGTTTTTATTTGTACACTTTGTCGTGTACAAATACAAATCTGTGTGATAGCCTGGTGTAGTTAAGTCACACCATAGTCGAGACCGTTGGTAACCCTGATCTGATGCTGGTGGTGTGGCTTTAGTGCCAGTGTTTCTCAAAATTGAGACTGGGTGTGTCATAAAGAATGTTGTTTCCAGTTACAGTGAGTCTTTGCTTGTCCTTTTGCCTAAAGGTCTTTTCTGAGGTCTGGAATAAATATTGATAAATATTCCAGACATGTCTTCTAGACTAGAGGTCCCCAAACATTTTGGCTTGTGATCACTTAAACAACAGGCAACGTCTACCTGTGATACAGGTTATGGCCTCGGTGTGGACGTGAGTTATGGGGAGCTCAATCAAAGCGTTCATTTTTCCTTCTCAGATTGTTTCATTTGAAATTTTTTAAGGGCCTGAAAAGGTGAAAGTGTCCTGTATTTCACAAGATATGTTTTTATTTTTATTCCTTTAATTGTCTTGTGACCCATAGCTTTATCGTGGGGCCCTTGAGGGGTCTCGACCCCCAGGTTGGCAACCACCAGAATAGAACAACCCTTTTCTTGTTTTGTTCCATTAAGCAATGCCACATATTTCACAACAACCATAGCCATACCATAAACCATTTTAAAGGCACTTTAGAGACAAGTCTGTCCAGGCAATTTCAGTCATTCAGATGGACGTTAATGATAACATTATTTCCTTGGAATAGAGAAAAGGATGTGTAAGTTTGAGATTCAACATGTTCAAGCTGAACTGTAAATACATAAAGCTAGAAAGTTAAAAGTGTCCCCTAGTTTAATTACATCTTTAAAATGATATATGAAATCCCTGAAACTAGTAAAAAAACAAGAAAGTAATCTCTGACTTTGCACTTTATTATTGTAATAATGCTTATGTAACAGAACTTCATATTACTTTAGTTGGATTTATTTTATTTGCTATAGTTAAGTATTTTTCAGAGATGAAGGCCATGAAATGCAGTTGAAAGCTCCAAAAAAGCAATTAAATTGAAATATTTTTGTCACATGTGAGAAATAAATAGTCGATTGATATTTAAGTAGATAAGCATCCTCTTGGTCAGTTCTGGTGAGTAAAACTGCCTTTTGTGTTAAATATATTTAAATTTGAGGCACCTTACCAGGATAACTTAAAATTTTTTACCATCTAATTGTCTGTGTTTTTAACATCTAATTGTCTGTGTTACATGTGAACTTCAATGACTGTTGTCCGTCTAAATGTTCCTGTTCTCTCAGCAGCCTTAAACACAAACCATTTAGAGGCTCGTGGGCCTTCTCGAAGAGGATCTGGCAGAGAAGCTGTATGAGATGGCCTCGCTGAGAGATGAGCATGTTTCACAAACAGGCCGAGCAATTATAGCCTGAATAATTACGCGCTGAAGGGGAGACACGATTCGCCCCACTGATCAGCAAAGTTCATGTGAAGTTATAATTAAACAATAACTCGTTTACAAATGAACGCACACACGCATTTGTGTACTTAAGTGTGCAAAGTGTAATTAGCTGCGATGCATCTGAGTGAGACTGAAGAACAACAATGTCAAATGGTGGAATTATGTTCAGCTCGTGAGCTTGTATCACTGTTATCTGTGTGCTGGGGGAGGGGAGGAGGGGGAGGAAGGGGTGGGGGGGCAAAGAGAGGAAGACAGATTGAATGAGTGATTGATACAGAAGGCTGATTCATCTTCACACGAGTCAGGGATGGACATGATGTTTGACAGGGAAACTTTATACAAAGACATTGATTGAGATCTCTGGGGGGCGGGGGCAGGGGGGGGGTAAATAAAGTTGGTCACAAAAACATTCATTTTCAAAATTAATTAGACCCCAGGAAATCATATTGAAACATTATGTTGTTACACACAATGTTAAATGACTTCATGTGATCTGAGTGAGATTGTGTATTAATGTTGTTCCGTCAGACAGACAGAGATATAGCTGCCTCTTCTCATTTGTCACTTTTCCAACAAGTTAGTGAATCTGCTAAATACAAATAAAGATTGTTTTCAGTGTGCCGACTCAGCACTGCTCATTTAGTATACCGTATGTCCCACTTCATTACCTATTGCTGGAGGCACAGGCCACCTCTGTCTCTGTCGATCTACAGCATTCAAATAAAACAGGTTGACATTTTAATGCAGGCGATAGAGAGCAGAGAGGCAAAGAGTGCCCTGATCACCTGATAAAAATGTGTGTAGAAGACACTTGAAACAGTTTGAGCTGATAGCCTGCATGATGATGCCAGCTTGCCTGAACAGGCTTTACAGGCTGAGGTGTCCTTTCACATTCAGCATTTGATTTTCACAGGAGCACTTTGCAACAGTAAGTATGAACCTTTAAGACAGAGATGTGGAGTTAAAAGGTCTGTAAAACCAGTGCGTGGGTTGATTATCTTGCCGGGAGTCTAACTACAGTTACATTGTTAGTGCAGAGTCTCAGGCTGCAACTAACAGTTATTTTTGTAACTGATTAATTTGACGATTATCTTTTCTATTAAAATGTCAGGTGTTACCAATAACATTTATGAGGGCTCTGTTTCATGTGTGTCCTAGCAAGCCACAACTGTGAGATAGTGAGCGAGCATTCATAATACCAGGATAGTTATTCAATTTAAAATAATGTCAAACTGACTCTGCATTTTTGCTTGATAGGTGACTAAAGCCAATAAAAATATTAATCCTGTTTTTATGGGCGCATCTTAGGGACAAAATTACCTAGTTCACTCAACCCGTTGATGGTCTTTACATTTTGACTTCCGATGCCTTGTTGAAACATTTGTTCTACTGATTGTAACCTGATTGAATCATCTCTAGCACTCAGTAAAAAACCTCCCCAGGATGCAATTTTCAGGAGTTTTCAGGTGGCTTCCTTCCAGGAAAATAGTGGCAGAGAAATCTCTCTTGGCACGTGTCCTGTTAATTGTGGAGTTTTCATTGGCAAATATTTTTCTTAAATTTAGTTAAATTTTAGGATTTAATGAACGGAATGATATGAATGAATACCCCCAGACATTTTATAAGAACATGTTCTACAAAAACTGAATATTGCCATGGAATACACAGTTTTCTAAGCATGAACTGTTGAGATAAATCTAAATAAATCTAATAAAGTTACTCCATTGTGCATTTATTGAAATTATTATATCAGCGGGTTTTTCTGACATTTCCAAAAGTCAAGTTTAAGCACAATAACAGTCGCAGCAGAGCTACTCATACCCAAAGTACAAGAGGAGAGTCCATGACCAAAAAGCTGACAGAGGAGCAGGTCTGATGTAGTTCTACAAAGACCAAACTGCATATTGACCACTTCAGATTTTATTTATATGACCGTTAGTTCCTTTTTTATTTTATTTACTTATCTTTAATTAAACGTTTCACATATTTTGTTTGTAAAATATTTCATTTCTTGAGTTTCACACTTCACACTGCTCTCGTCCACAAAAAGAAATATGTCTTACTACAAAGTGTCTTATATATTTGAGAACCATGTCTCCAGATTGTTCAAAGAGGACGTTTAATGTAAATGAAGGAACTAAGAAATACATATATAAATCTCTTTTGTTTGTTTTTTCACCATTGGGTGGGACCATTTAAGCGCTATAAACAATTAATCAGTTATCAACATTTTTGACACCTTTCTGTCTGTGTATAAACAGATTAATTGATTACAATAATAAATACGAATTATTTTTCCTGTACTTCCACATAGAAGGACTGACAGTGATGTGTGTCTGCTGTAAAAGGTATGAGCTGGTGTGACTGAGCTCCACAAACACCTGCTGTCTACCGACCTTATTGTGTGTTTATTTGATGGTAATTTCCCATTCTATTACTTTGATACAGATTAATTTCCTTGTAAAGGCCCCGGCTGTCTTTCTCACATTTATTATAGGCTACTATCACTAAATATTTCCACATCTCCACCTGATTATTAAGCAATTACTACTTTATTTATTTTTGACCCTCACAGATGATGAAAATGACATAACAGCTCGGACTCACCCTCGGGTCATTGCTGGTGTCGCTAGATGGCGCTAGAGCACCGACTATCTTCCCTCTGTGTCTCCACAGCTCAGCGCCACAACAGTTTGAGCGTGTGTGTGTGTTTTTTTTTTTTTCTTCCCTGGGAGCCTAATGGGAAATTTCAAGTCACCTAAATAAAAAGGAAGGTGTAATTAACGCGACGCGCTATTAATTGCATCTGCTAGAGAGCGGATGAAGGGCACGGGGGCGCACTTTTATGATTACTGGGCTCCACAAAAGTCTACTTCAGAGCTCAGAGAGAGAGAGAGAGAGAGAGAGAGAGAGAGAGAGAGGGCTTTATTTCCGGGGTGTCATTTCGTGCCAGGCATCCAAATGGCAGGTCAAACGGCGAGTGGTGATGATGCAGAGAGGGACCTCTTTTATTTCCCCGCACTGACAACAAAACAGCGTGTGAAAACGATCCTCATACACAGTCATCAGCAACACCTACTGAATTTCACAGGGATAATATCGACTGTGCTTTTTTATCCCATATAGCAGTAAATGAACCATACTGCAGTTGATTCAAAATACAATCAAGTCCAATAAGGTCACTTAAACCGCACTTTTGAATAAGATGGCTACAGATCCCAGTTCTGGGTATTATGGGAATATTACGGTACATTTTTCACAAGAGGACGACATGACTTTTATGTCATTTATCTGTCTATTAATAAATAAATAAATAAATAAATAAATAACATCTGTAACCGCAGACATGTTTGGATAGTCACACTTAAAGTCACTAGGGAGCTGATTCACTGCAACACCAAAGCTGCTCTGTTTGTTCTCTTAATTCAGTAGAAATAAAATGATAAGAAATTAAAAATTAAAAAAAAAATAAAAAACGCCCTACTTTTAATTGTTTATGATCTGGTGAATTAGTTAACGCCATCAGCAACCGATCAGCCATCGATTCCCAATCGATCCCCCTCGTTTGCCTAGTAATGCTAAGCGTGAAAATGTGACTTTCAGTTCATGCATACAGGCTCATCCTTCCACATTCTCCACACTCTGCACTGCTGCAGACATCAGAGCAGGGACTGGCAGCTTGTCGGGTGGAATGGGGAAGAATCCGATTGTAATTAATATTATTATGACACCCGCAGAGGGCAACACATTTTCATTTTTTTGTAGTTAAGCAGGAAGTGGCAGGGAAATGGCAGCTTTGTATTTTGACTGTCAGCTCCAAAATAAAATGATTTTTTTTTTTAGAGAGATTCTCATACAAATATCACACCACAACTTCCTATGGGAATATTACAGAGAAATGACACACCATAGGGAAGAGGAAAATACCATCAGGGTCACCACTGTCAGTCTCACTGTCACCGTAAGTCCCTATAGAAATATTAGAGTGCATTTTTCTCTTTTTTTATCAACTGATCCAGGATATTCTGTTTCGAGTTTGAGTCTCTTAGGGACAAAATTCCATTTTATGGCCTATGTTTTGTTTAAACTTATTTAAATCTCAGAAGCTGTGATGCGTTTAATGACCGGGTTGTTTTGTTAACCTTCAGTTTAAAGGGTTCAGCCTCTTTAGCACAAGTGACGCAAGATTTATAACCAAAGGGTCAAAACAATGCCAGTTTCTCTCTCCTTACGTCAAAGAAATATCAAATAAATTGGGTCTTTTTGCCTTGGACAAAGCTAAATAGCATCTTAGTCCCAGAGCAGAGAAATGATGGTGTATAAAAACAACTTTGTGGATTTTAGGGGTTATAATACATTTTAAAATGCTAAACAATCTCTGTTTGGAACCTCGTGTGAAACCACATCTCAATGGTTCATTTTTTTGCTCACAATACACAGTGAAACCTCCAGCTCCAAATAAAATAACGGCGAAACCAAAATATCACCATGTTGGACCCATTTCAGTCCTCCCAAGTACCACTACTGGTCCTCGGACCCCACTTTGGGAACCCCTAATTTAACCCTAGATGGAAGCTGTGGTTTTCCCAGCCAAAGCCAGTGCATTTAAAAAGCAGCCTGGGGCAGAAACAACACATCATCGGCTCACAATCTTCCATTCATCAACCCTGATTTTCTCTCAACCATTCATTCCACCCAAAACGAATGGACTCAAAGCGAGAAGCATATTTTTGTTTAACACCACAGATGTCAGGCAGATAGTGAGCTCAGTGCGAGCAGCACATTGGAGCGCTGCATTCAAACAAAATACATTTAGCCTCGACGTTGGAAAAAAGCTGTTTAATATCAACCCCATTATTTAAAAATGTGCAAGTCCGTTGTTCATGTGTCAAGTGATGAAACACCTACAGGCATTTATCACCTCTGCTTTTATCTACCCCAAGTTCATCCAGTGAATATGACATAGCCTATATCCCCACCGCCCCCACCCCAAACCCCCCTCAAAGAAAACAAACCACTGGTTTAACAAGCAATGAAACAAAACAACAAGAGAACAGCGTCGGATTGCTACAGGTCTACATCCCACAACTTGAATTTCCAGTGAATTATGAGTTGGATCGATTCATTTAAAGCTACTGAGGAAAGATTTCAATGCCATGATCGTTTCTGCTTGTTGTTTTCTGCAGGAGAAACACAAAATCAGGAGGGGAGGGGGGGGGCTCTTTCCACGTGAGAGGAAAAAATAAAGTCCCTGGATATCTGTTTTTTTTTTTTTTGTTCTTTTTTTTGCATAAAACGAAAAGCAAGCTACTGTACGGAGAAAAGATGTATATACATTTAGCTGTGACGGTCCAGGCTGTGGCAATCCCGCTGAAAAATTAAAAATATGTCTCTCTTCTTCCCTACAAAACAAAAGCCTCCTCGGTGTCATTTCATATAGTATATCTCGCACTTTGTGTCATCTATAAAAGCCATTGTATAATAAATTACAATCTCATTAACAATGCTAGAAAATAAAATAAAATGTCTACGAGCAATTTCCCCCCCTTGTAATAAAGCAACATAGACAAAGATGAACAAAATGGCTGAAATGAAATGCATGGCAACGACCTCACAAACAAATTAAAATAACAAATTGTGAATAATAATAATAATAATAATAATAATAATAATAATAATAATAATAATAAACAATTTTGATCATATGCTGCATTTTTTGGAATGTCATTAAAATGTGTTTTGGGAATAAATTGAAAGGCCTTATTATTATTATTCTTTTCAAACACCACTCATGATGGTTATCTCCGTTTTTATCTCTAGCTCTGATTCATTGTGGACAATTCTTCTTACAGTGTTATCGATTAATCTGAATTCAGTCCTTAAAGCACTATATTTTGATTGGAAACACAATCTAATGTAATTTCGGAGCGGACACCAAATAGCAAAACAGAACTCCTCAGACAATTTATACAAATTAAATTGATTTCACATTAATAAAAATAATCTTTAGACTGAAAATAAAACGCGCCACAAAAAAAAATAAAAAATAAAAATCAAACCGTAAACGAGCATTATTTCGGCAACAAAATGAACGTTAAATAGCACACAAATACAAGGCAGTAGGTAGGTTATGAGTGAGACTGGATTTTAAAAACTCAACCTGTTTGTTCTTGAAAACAACAATCCAAAAAGTGCCCCAGTGAAGAAAGAAACAGAAAATAAGGGATGAAGCCATGACTTTTAAAGTTATACAATATTTACAAAAGTGGATCCAAATGTTCTGTGAGAGTTGGTGACATATATTTTTGTAGATATCTATATATCTATAGCCCATCCTGTTGTGGAAAAGTGCCAGATAATCCAATCAATCGCCACAGAGCCCTTCCTGCAGCTGGGAGACTCTCTGAGGAGGGAGAAATATTATTTAACGTTTGTTTTGTGAAAAATATCATGGACGTTTTGTGTTTACTGCTGTTCGACTTATGATAGAGGTCATACACTTTTTTATTTACCACATCACGGCACTCAGGCCAATTATTGAAGAGTTTAGCCTGTGAGCTGCACAAATGTACTACTACTAATAATAATAATATTAAAATCTGTGTTCATAACTAAATCCTGACCTCGGTTCTCACAGAATAAATAAGAGCTGAATGGCCTGCACTTTCCCAGCAGTGTTTTGAATGCAAAGCGGCTCTGTGCTGCCTGGCTGACAGATGGGACTCAGGCGATGCTCACCCTCAGCTGGACTCCACTGGACTGGGGGCTGCAGCCTTTACTGGCCTCCAGTTTACTCCATTAACGCAGCTCCTTTGACCCCCCCAAACCCCCTCCCTCCCCCTGCACCAGCCACCCACCCATCACTGCTGGACGCACAATTTAGAGCTACAAAACTAAACGCCTTTCTCTGCATTTGTTTTCCCTTTTACGCACAGGAGAAAAAAATGTGTTTTGCGATATAAAAGTGGCGAATGGAAACCATTCAGCTATGCTTTTCGTCTAAAACCAGGTACCCCTCCTCCCCTCCCTCTTTTTTTTCGTCAAGTATAATTTCAATACACAATAGGGGCTACACCTTGAAACTGCGTCGACTGGAGTCACAGTGCTGGGCATGTATCCTCGGAGAACACAACACAGGCTTATGTTCCTTTAGCTCTGGGAGAGGAAGAAAATGTCCTGTCCTCCCCTCACTCATTTTTCCATTTCTCAGATATTCACTGCAGATATTGTGAGGACTCACTGCAATCTATTATACATAAAACACCCACTATAGCGTCTCATAGTCCAGTGATTTATATATAACCTTGGGGATAAATAAAAAGGATAAACATGTCCTGGAGGAGCGGTCCAGCAGAGTTCATTGGACCGGGGTCTGGACCCCGTGGTGCGGCGGCGTGTCCCCGTACACATCCTCGCTCCCCGGCAGAGCTCCGGGAGGGGTCATGCGTTTCTCCTTCTGTCTCCTGTTACAAAACCAAACCCTCACCACTTCTTTCTCCAGGTGCAGACTGTCCGCCAGGCTGATTATTTCCGACGCTGCCGGTTTAGGGCACTTCAAAAAATGGCTCTCCAAAGCTCCCTTTACGCTTACCTCGATTGAAGTCCGTTTTTTCCTTTTCCTCCCCTGCGCCGCGATTTTGTCCAGGCTGGTCGGGCTGCCCGAGGTGGAGTCTGCCTCCTCCAACCACTTGTTCAACAGAGGCTTCAGCTTGCACATGTTTTTGAAGCTGAGCTGCAGGGCCTCAAACCTGCATATGGTGGTTTGGGAAAACACATTTCCGTACAGGGTCCCCAGGGCGAGTCCCACGTCCGCCTGCGTGAAGCCCAGCTTGATCCTCCGCTGTTTGAACTGCTTGGCGAACTGCTCCAGGTCGTCCGAGGTCGGCGTATCCTCGTCCGAGTGGTCGTGGTGGCTCTGCGGCCGGTGCTGGTGCTGATGCTGGGACGGAGGGTGGCCGTGGTCGCTGAGGTGCGGGCTGTGGTGGTCGTCATGACTGTCTCTTAGGTTGTGGTGGTGCATCCCCTGCCCGCTGCCCGGGATCAGCCCGTTGACGCTGAAGCCCGGCTGGGAGTAAATAAGGCTTTGGCCGTTCGTCGTCGCCATGCTCGGTATGTGCGCCGCGGTGGTGGTTCTCCACGCACGGCCGTCGTGGTGGTTCCCGTGCGTCTGGTGCACCAGGTGGGGTGGCCGCGACTGGTGCTGCAGGTTGCTGCTGGAGTTGTGCATCTCGTCCCGGGCGCCCTGCACCGCGGGTTTGATGTCCTGCTCCGCGCCGAGCGGGCTGGAGGACCACGGGGCTGCCTCTCCGTGGGACAGCGCCGTGATCCATTGGTGTGCGTGGCTGAGCGTGTGGCTGTTGCTCTGCAGCGAGTAGTCGCTCTGCAACAGGCTCTGTGCGTCCCGGTACGCCGTGGCTTGCTGCATGCTGCCGGGCTCCGAGTGCACGATGGATGCGCTGGAGGTGAGGATGTTGTAGTGGTTAGACGCTGCGGTCGCCATGACTCTCGGAGCCGGACTGGTCGCTCTTATTAAAGGAACCTCGCATTTGACAGATCCTCTCCTGCCCACAGGCGGCTCCCAGGCGCTCTGCCAAGTGGACGCCGAGGCGCACCTGGACTCCGCCCCGCCCCCGCCGCTCATTGGACGCCAAAAGATGATGGACGTGGTTACCAAGGGCAACGGCGCGGCGATTGGCTGTGGGGAAGTCTCAACAAACACTACTCTCTTTGTTGGAGAGGTGCGAGTTGAGGCTCCCGTGGAAGCGGAGAGCCGGAGTGCAGCATGGGGAGACGGAGCACCGGGATCAGCAGTGCAACTGTAAGATACAGTTGATTTACTTTGATAATCAAGACTGTAGGTAGTCTAGATCCAGGGGACCAGGGTTTCCTCTCTAGGGAAGATTAATACAAAAGCTCTGTTGTGTAGGATGTACAGCTGTTTATTGAGCTAGATTTTACATTTTGTTAATTGACAGTAATTCTGCGCACATTGTTGATATTAAATGTTATGGAAACGTGTGTGTAGCTAATTAGATTAGGCGATGTAAACTTTGTCATCTCAGCAAAGATTGTTAGACTTAAAATCAGGTGCATTTCTTTATAATGTGCATTTATAGACAAGGCCTATTTGAAAGAATGTGAACGTTTTAATGCTGCAGTGTTGCAACATTTCTGCTAAGACGCTGTAGATGTGTGCATATTAATATGTCTGTTATTGTGCAGCGTTGTGTGTGTGTGTGTGTATGAAGGAATAAGTATGTGGCATTTTTCTTTACATAGTCTATCAATCAGCCGTTAGTTTTAAGTTAAGTTAAAATATAACACTGACATTTTAATCTCATGAAACAAACAAAACGTTTTATTTTGAAATTTATTTTTTATTTAAAGCAGTTTTCAAACAACAGGCGGATTAAACATACTGTCACATAAAGTTCACTGTGTTTTTGAGATGTGGCATGGTGCCGTGTGGGAGAAATAAATCTATAATATAACTAGCTCCCTTTTCTAAATCGAGATATCTGGAAAAAGAAGCTCAGACACGTTTCAATCAAATCCATTTTATTAAAATAAAAACTTCAATAAAAAGTGAATAAATTGGATTAAATTGTGAGTGAAATGGACATTTGCTGACCTGTAGTCTCCTCCTATCTGTCCTAACAGCAGCTAGGTAAAGCTTTAACAGCAGTTTAAATTGAGATATTTGTCATTTAAATATACTTTGGCTGCATCCCTGTAAAGTCCATTATGTTTCTGCATATTAAAGCCATCCCAGGCAGAATCCTGATATTTTACTAACATTTATCAGTGTGTAAAAGTGTAGGTTAGTACATGTTTCTCAGTGAAGTCTTGTAAATGTAGACATCTTTCATATGTCCTAATTGTCTTGAAAACTTTTAACAGCCCATAAAGTAAACAAATCCACTTTTGTGTCCAACCAGGCTGTAAAGTGAATTAACAAGGCTGCCTCTGGAGGAGTGGCTACACACAGAAAAAGGAGGCACCCTGGATTGAAGTTAAGCTTCTATATGCAGCTTAAATTACTTTTTTAAACATTGAAATATACCATTTATATGGTTTCTCTTTAATAAATGTAGTTTGGAGAATCTCATGTGCCCCTAAATGGTTGTTTACAGCCTTGTAAAGGATCTATGTGGGGTCATAAGAGCGTGGTGCAACAGTATTGAAAGACTTTGAGGATTCTTTACATCACCAGAAGAGATTTAGAAATTATTTTCAGCTCTTATATACAACTCTTTTAGAGGTAATAGTGTGTGAAAAGCTTCTCTGGCTGCTCATCATTCAGTAAAGTGAGGACAGACACAAGTGAAGAGGAGGATTAAGTCCAGACTCAGGCCTCCAGTCCAGGGCAGGGAGGGTAGGTTTCCAACCCGTCCCAGCTGTCGTCCCCCCGATGTCAGCTTCAGGGACCAGGACTTTGTCCAGAGAGGGGACATTCCTGGCCGACCGCTGCTGGTTGCCATAGGGAGAGGTAAATGAAACAACAGCAGTCGCGTCGCTGCTGCTCCCCCCCACCCCCTTCTCTCTCCCCTGTTCCTGGACTATCTAAAGGCCTCTATTTAGAGAGGCTCTCTGCTGCAGGGACAAAGCCTTCGCAGGGATAAAGGAGGGAGGAGTAAAGAGCACAGGGCCCTGAGAGAGAGAAAGGGCTGGAAAAACTGAAAAAGATGAGAGAGATTATGTCTGTCCTCAAAGCTGCTCCGCACACTGCAGTGACATAAAGCAAACTGTGGGAGAAAAAACACAAAAATTTGGCTTGGCACAAGTACGTTTCAAGTTGCTAACTTCTGAAGCAGTCCCTTCATTTGGGATATTAGAAGACATTAATAATTCCTACTGTATATATGCAATTAAAGAGCGCTTTTGGTTGGTCTATGGCACCAATAACCCAATCCACCAGAAATAAAGTAATACATACTGGCCACAAATTAAACCTATAAATCAATGGAGGCAGTTCTTCAATATCCACAATTTATAACTTCTAAACTATGCAAATGACTCAAAGTGTAATTAAACATTTTATTTAATAACTTGAACGTAACAGTAAAATTAAAAGGCAGTAAAAAAGCAATTATCAATGAAATATTTTCACAAAAAATATTCAAAGTGCGCAGTAAAAAAAAAAAACAGAAACGTCTACATGCGGAATACGCATGCACACAAATCATTCTTAGCAATGGTAATTTATTCAAAAAGTTCACACAAGGACACATGTCATGTGTTTAGACCGAGGTGTGTGAACAATACAGGGGCGTGTAACAAAGGCAAAGTGCTAATTACAAAATGTTCTCTAATCCCCGCTTTAGATTTCATAACACTGGTTTAAGTTGTTCTTAAACTTTTCTTTGTATTGATGCTGCTTTAGAGGTGGAAACAGATTCTTAATCTCTCATCTCACTAACAAAGATGAATAAAACATACAATGTAATCACCTTAAAATGCATCTAGGGATTTAAAATTGTATATTAAAAACAAAGTTTGTTATTTTTATCCTTTAAAGGCACAATGTGCAACCAAATTGTAGCAAAATATTAAGGTGTGTTTTTTTTGGAAGGATGAACAAGACAACAGTAATTATAAATCTTTATTGTTTTCTGACATCATTGATCTGTTTACATTAATGATACCTGTAAACAGTGACATAAACCAGGCTAATGATGATCAGCTGAGAAGCACAAAATGCTCATATTCCATGTATAACTCAAGCTCTTCAATTAAGTATTACTGATTGGGCCTTTAATGGATCTCATTTCATAGGCTAATAATCCTTTATGGATGTGAATCCAGCTGCACTGATAGCACATGAAGCCGCCAGGATTTAAGTCATACGGGGAAAAGTTTCCAGGCACGGCTCAGTAATTCATTCTGGTAATATTGAACATTATTGTGGCGTAACATTGAAATCGGCCAAATCAAAAGAACATTGTGGTAATTAGGCTGTAATTCAAGGAATTACCACATCGCCACACAGGCTTAAATAGTCGTGTTGGGAGAAACGCAAAGCACATTATTTTAATGGTGTAATATGCAAACTATGGCTCGTTTCAATTACATGGCTTAACAATGCATAAATGATGCGAGCCTTGTTATTTGGACTGCAGGGTCCTCAGTTATTCAATCACTCAGAGGGGCCAGTGTTAGGGGCCATGCTGCCTCCTCTTATACAGTAAAAACACAGTGCTGAGCACCGAGTGCCGCTGCCAAACTACATTTAAGGGAATAAAAATGAACAGCAGAGAATGTAAGCGTTAAATTAACAGTAGGATAATTATATGACCCGTGTGCTGTAAAGATTCAATTTCTAACGCTCTAATTAGGCGACTGTCTCCCCATACATCAGCTCACATCCCTCTGCCAATTTCTCACCAGAAAGCGTCCTGCGAGCGGAAATAATTAGATTTTATTAAGACACGGCTCGTGTAATAAAGAAAATCAGAGGAGGGGCTGGTTAAATATGATATGTTTTTTAAAATCATTGATTGTTCCACACACACAGTCCACCGAGTTCCATTTAAAGAGTCCAACCTGGAGGTAGAGAGGCTGGGATCTGTCTGACTACATTAACCCATTTAATGAACTGTCCACCGTCTACTGTAGGAGCAATGCACAGTAACTCAACCCTTCTGACAGAAATATAGTCCCAGTGTAATAACTTTTAGAAGGATACTATACAAAAATCACTGCAAAATGGGTGTATGTAAGGCTGCAACTAACAATTATTTTCATGATCTTATGAGTGAAAATTGCTCCCCAGAACCCACAATGGCATATTTAAAGCCCCCTCTAGTCAGAAATTAATTTTGCTCATTGTTACTTGACTTGGATGTTTGGAGCTTCACTGTGCAGAATGATGTATGTGCATTGTTTCAGCTTCATCTGCTAAAGGGGAAAAGTTTCTCTGAGCTCACTTTAAATCTCAGTTTAACACCTGGATGTGACGTCACAACCGGTCTGAAAGCCAATCACGGCCCAGTATGCGGTGTGTGATGTGGCTTTTCACTGAAGCTTGAGACATCTTGCGTCTAGTACTTTAACTTCTGAAATAAAACATATTTGCATATTCATCTATTCTGTATTATTTCAATCAGGGGGAAGGAGCAGATGTGATGTTAAGAATTTTCAACGAGGTAATTCAATATGGGACCCAAATTATTATTTTATTAAGCACAGTATACCTATGTCTTAAAACATGTCTGGGGGGGCATTTAAATTGGACAAAACCTAGACCTGTTCAGATTATTGTCAAAGGAGTTAAAGAAATCAATTATTAAAATTGCAGATTCATTTTTATCTGTTTATCGAGTAATTATTTCATTTCTTACTGTAGATAGGCATATTACCCTATTAAATACTGTTATGATGATAGCTGGACTATTATACTACTATAGTGTAATCCTATTAGGTACAATAAGATGTCTAATAATAGTATTTAGTGCCACAAAGACACAAAAAAGTCACTGCTGGAGCATTTTTGGTTTCTTGCAGCCTAATATTGAGAGAATAATCATGAATAAATGAAAATTTCTTTGCTTTGCTTCCACCACCTTGCACAGCTTTGACTTGTGTGGCTCATACCAGACCAGACACAAAGACAAAAATAGTGAGAACTGAACCAGTCTCTTTGAATTAGTAAGATTGTATCTTCCAAATAAAAGATATCCCGAGTTATAACAATGTAACTTGCATTGTTACACCGAAATACAAAACATTCAATACTTTTTAATCAAGGGCAGATCAATTGTTGCAAAAGTAATAACAGAGATGTCACGTTGTTGAGGTTTTATTTCAGATTAGCTGTTCAGATATCAATAATTCTCACCAAGGCTTGTTTCAAGTCTTACATAACGAGAGCCGACCCACGCCTTTCATCCGTACTGTAATTGTTGTGTGCATCAAAGAGAGAGGGAGATTGACAGGCTGTATGGGAGGATTAATACAGTGGGTGAGTGACTACATACTGGGGGACGGAGGGAGGGGGGGTGAGGCAAGAGAGGGAGAGGAGAGAGAGTAAGATATGGGGCGAGAAGGAGGAGAATGAGAGAAGAAGTAGGAGAGGACAAAAAGTGGGGAGAGAGTTAACGAGAGGGAGAGCATTAATTGTGTGCATTGTGCCGGGGCTCTTTTGCTGAGTGTGGCTGTCGAGGTGCGGGCGCTAACCCCTCCAGCAGCCTGCCGTGATCTGAGCCAGCTCTCAGACTGCTGTATTCCAATGCAATTAGGCCACTCAAAGGCCTGCTTAAAGCTGCACCCCCACACACACACACACACACACACACACACACACACACTCAGATAGCAACAGCCCCTGTGGGTCCCCTCCATTGTAGCGAGGAGGTGTATTCTGTCCCTCTTTGAGGCCCTGGATGAAGAGACCACCCTGGGGAGCAGAAAAAAGGGAGGATTACCTCTCTTTCTGTCCCTTTCCCTCTGTCTTTCTCTCTGTCTGTCTCTTTATCTCGCTCTTCTCTTTCTGGTTTAGGAGTTCACCTCTAAATCAGCTCAGGCAGGCACAGAGCTGAGCTTTGGTTCGCTCCTCCAAAGAGACACAACTTGGGAGTTTTTTTTTTTTTTGCAGGAGGAAACAGAGGAAGGAGAGCAACGAGGCATTTCTGTGATGGATGTCATTGTGGGACTGCTTTAGCAATACCACTTTCCTCTTCCTCTTTCATTATTCATACAGTCATATATTTCAACAAGTGGCGTGGGGCGTGTAGCTCCCTAGCTTGTCCCCGTTGGCACTGGCGCCGCTAGCCTCAGTCTGTCAGTCCCCTCTGTGTGCTGTATTAAGAGAACGCTCTTCATGATAGCAGAGTTCTCTTGGCTGGGTTTCAGCCTGTCTCATTCCCCAGAAAGCATTTAAAGCAGATTACCAACCTAACGCTACACCTCCCCAATAAGAGAAGAGAGGGAGAGAAAGAGGGAGAGAGAGAGAGAGAGAGAGAGAGAGAAAACCTGGCACATTAACACCTGCAATACTACTCAATGGCATCAACAGATTAACGAGGTAATCCACACAATGAGGTCTTTGATTCGTGTGGTTTGGCAGGCAATAACGCCAGGCATAATGCACACTGTTATTTCAGACCGTCCCAGCACGAGAAAACCTGGCAGAAGCTGTTCCCCTTTTTTTGTCTCTCCATCAGATGAGCTTTTGAAGATTTTTAACTCGTGCATCTGGTGCGTTTGCCCGTTTCCTTGTCAGAGAAATAACCTGCTGGCTGCTCCTGTGGCACATATGAAGGGAGAAGGGGAGGAATCACAGGCTTTCTGAAGGCTGTTTAAACAGCGGGGCTGAGGCGCTCTCCCTCGTCTCCCCCCATTTTTCTGCATAAGGACGTGCGTATACGATGTGTGTGTGTGTGTGTGTGTGTGTGTGTGTGTGATAGATCTCGTGGTCCCATCGCTCATGTGCGGCTCGATTAGCCCCACGTGCCTCGTTCGTCAGACGTGGAGGCAGAGCAGATGGCAGGAGACGCACCGTGTTACCATGCTGCGGCACTATGTAACGCTGCTCTAATTGAAACATCAATACAGCCCTGTCAATACACTACTGCTACTTTACAAAACACCACTACCTTCAGACCTGCACTTGACTGGGACAGAGCTGCTATCACTCTGACATCTTTGTTTCATATTGGGATGCACCGGTTTAAAAGTTTACGGCTGATTCAAAATGGCAACAAAGTAACTTCTTCCAACACTTTCTGTAACGGTTTCTGGTGTTTTTAATATCCTAATTTCAATTAAACACTTGAGTTGATCTCTGTTTGTATACAGTGTTGTGCTGGTGGAGGAAGCATGCAGAAATAAGAGAGAGAATTTCCTCTGTAGCATCTCCGCTGTGGCACATTTTTAATGAATTGATAAAAAGTTGAGGGAGTTCACATGGCTGTGATCAGTAATTCGACGTTATCGGAAATTCAGTGGAGAACAGAGAGAAATTAGGCGGCTAGAAATTAATTTGCTATTTGTCCAACTCAATGAGGAGTGACGCAGCCCCTTTAATGAATGGGTAATCCATTTCTTATTGCACTGAGCTGAGTTCACCCTTCAATGAAGTGGAAAAAGACAAACATATCTTTCACTAACCTTTGCAACTTCCGAAAGCAAACAAGGAGGGGAGATGAGTGCAGAGACCCGCTTCTGAAACTATTTGTTTTTGGGGAAGGATTTATATGTTTGTGTGTGTTTCTGTGGCTTGGAGAGTGATTGAGTTTTAAAGCCGAGCTAGGAATCCACAATAAATAATCTGTGCCAACACTGAGGCCACACAGTCAAAGTGCTGGACATGGAATTGATTCACGATCAATTGACTTACTGCACTGTGAAAAATAACAGTCTTTATTTAACCATGCTTCATATTTGTTTCCTCAGTTCCCCTTCCCTTCCCCTGCCTTTCTGCTCACAGTTTCCCCTCCTCCTGGAGCTGAAGAGTCTGACTGTCGCACCTCCTTCACATCCATGACGGCACCCTGGAGAGTCTGTGATGGTAAGGAGCCGCTCTCTCTGTCCACATTATCCCTGATGGTCTCAGGAAGCTTCTTCACAGCAGAAGGTCTTGCCCCCGTGGAAGACTTCTGTGCAACATCTGTCTGATGTAACTGTTGGATATAGCATTAATTTGACATGAGAAGACTTAATCTACAGGAATTTCATGCAGAGGCAGACAGTAAAAGCAACTATGGCTGCAACTAATGGCTACTTTCAACATCCGCTAATGAAAAATGCCTGTCACCATTTCATAAAGACAAACAGGATTTCTGTGAAGATGTCAAATTCATGTTTTATCCAACCAACAATCCAAAACTTTAAGATCTTAAGTTATCTATTACACATGACAAAGAAAGACAGCAGATCCAGAGAGGCTGAAAATAGGGAAAAACATCAGGATGAAAGGATCAACTAGTCAATTAATTGATTAATTGTGTCAGACGTAAAATGAGCCACATGTCCAGTAAGAAAAAACTGGAATTTTGGCTGCCAAATGGGCTAAATGCCATGTGCCTAGCATGAAATGAAAACCCACAAAATCAGTCTCTCATCTCTTCCGAATTGTAACCTTTAACTGTTTCATCATGCAAATAATTCATTAAACAGTCACTGAATTCCTGAAAATACAAAGAGACAGTTAAGAAACAGTCAGGGAGTGCATTTCTATCCACCTGTTTGTATGCACGTTTTCAATTTGTGCTTTAAAAAACCTGAGTGAAAACGTAGTAAATTTTAAAAAGAGGAAAAATATTGCAAAACATTTCTTATGCTCGGCTGAGATGGAAAAGTTCAATAAAAACAAAATGCGCCCAAGTGCAATCGAAACGTAGCTAACATGTCACTCATACGTCTGCTTCACCGGAGAGACAAAAAAATAGCAGCAGAAGAAAACATTAGATCTGTGTGGAGCGATGAGGAGCCTGTAACCTTCCATAAAGTAATAAATGAAACAAACCGAAATGTCATATTTCCATCATGCTTCGTACTGTCGGAGGTTTGACTGGCACTCCTTGAATTATGTCATTTCATTGCGTCTTCTTCTGCAGTGGTTTAATGGCACCCAACTGGAGAATTAACGCAACCAATGGTTTATCTCAATGAAGCCTAACTCCTAATCTTTGCAGCAGTAGTTGATGCGAACGCACATTAATTCACATTTTCTGGATGGACACTTGACTACATTATCTGGACTTGGTGCTGCAGCGTACCTGGAAAGCCATACTGGACATCAGGAGCTTGTTGAAGGTCTTGTTATCAGGAATCTTCAACATCTGGGTGATGGAACAAAAATGTATGTTACAGACAAATAAAAGGTAGGATAGTATAGAACCATGAAGCCCATGCTGTTTCTGAGGATTAAACCCAGGATGACAAAACATGAGTTCATGAGTCACTGCAGTTATTAAAGATGCATTGTGTAACATTTAGGAGGTGTAATCACATGAACATAAGAATTGTTGTGTTTTCGTTACCTCAGAATTACTAATTTTTAACTACATTGCAACTACACTGCTTGATGCCACTAAATCCTACATACTGGTCCTTTAAATTGAAGGTGTACTGCAGTGATTTTGTGTTCCAATTAAAATAAGTGGGGGAACGCATAAGAGACAGATTTGAAAATTAATAGTTAAAATCGAAGTCAATATTACGGGTCGAGTTAAAAAAACACTAGCTACTTTATTTCCCATAATGCAACCAACAGAATCTTTTCATTCAAAACTCTTTCTGTTAAACAACTGCACCTTTCAAACCCCACACCCCCAATTCCCCAATTTTAGCCTTTCTGGAAATCGCTACCCCAAAACCTCATGACATCATCAAGGATTGTGTGACAAAGGACATTATACAACCCTATGACCTTTATGAGAAAGAATTGTGAAGTGGCCCATCTGATTCCAATATGCCATGATTTATTTATAGTTGTTGTGGTAAATCATTTGATCTTGTAAAGACTCCTTGAGGTTCTCCGTCTGTTGCACTTCACACCAGCGCCACATGCAGCAGGGGTTGTGACTCCTTTGACATCCTTTTCCCCCTCCTTATGGATGTCATGAGTGACGAAAAGAACTGGGAAAACACCAGAGGAAACCTGATTCAACTCTGTTTTCTCAAGGAAACAGACAAGGACAAACAGCTGAATTTGAAATCAATCAAAAACTGGCTCTGTCCACAGGAGCGACGTTCAGACTCTGGTTACGATTTGATCTTGGCTCAAGTTTTCAGTGAGTGTTGACATCTCAGAGTTGTGAGGAATCCCAAGCCGGCAGTTTACAGCGGGGGTTTCAGTGATACAGTATTTACAAGGCACGAGGAAGTGGGAGCGCTGCAACAGACGGCACCGTACACGGCGCTTTCAATTATTTCTCACAGCATTCATGAAAATAGAAGCACAGCGGGGAGTACAGTATGAACAGCAAAACTATAAAAAGACATGGAGCGAAAAGAGAACTCCCAAGCTAAAATAAATGGCGTTGTATGCTGTTGCTGGTTAAGAGCTGAGAATAGTGTATGTCTCCGAAACAGGAGAGCTGGAAATGGTGTGGTGGAGTGTAGACAGGGTGAGTGGTGATGGAGCAAAAACCTGAGCATGAATAATTGGAGTTAGGGCTGAAGTTTTTATTTGATAGCGTCTTAAAAATCTGTTTTGAGACTGAAGTTGGTCTGATAAACTTCATGAGAGAACCACTATCAGTAGGAACAGTGGTCCAGGCCAGTCTTCGGAGTCACGTACAAAACACTTTATTGACTTAAGAGTTATAATGTCCTAGTCTGAATGAGATCAGAGTTTAAATGTGTTTCTGAAATCAAAAATAAAAGTAACCAAGAATAAAACACAGAAACAAGAAACAGGTCTTTTAGGATAGCACTTAATGACCGGTAATCGTCTTGAATCTGGTGAGGATACGTGAAACATTTGACCTGCTGGTGGCGCTAGAGGGAACATTAGCGGCTCACCAAAGTCGGTAGGATTTATCCTCTGTGGACCATGAATGTCTGTACAAAATTTCATGGCAATCATTCGGATAGTTTATTAGAAATATTTCAGTCTGGACCGATCAACCATCAGATACTGCCATTTATCAGTCTCAATCGTTCAGTCTCTCATTTAAGTCATGGAACAATTTGCTCAAGCAAGACATTTTTTGCTGTCCAACTTTATGTTAAACCATTCTGTCTTTATTTCTGTCCTTCTGTTACTGCTCTTCGATGACACAGTGTTGAGAGCCACACATACATTTTCTCATATTTTCCAATCCCCAAAACTACTACTGACACATAATTTGTTTTTTTCTTTCTGCTGATTTTCAACAACAGGGCTTCAAGCTCTGCAACACTAAGTCTTTTTACTCTTGTATGACATTTAAAACGGAGTGGAACAGGCAGCCTTATAGCAGTTTGGGGGCATTGATTATAATGATCAAATCTCATGAAGGTGTACCTTCTCATGAATAGGCGCCATTCATTAAGTCTGTGAAGTTAAGAGAGTTCGGTGAATCTGACTTGGTACGCTCGTAAGCAAGTCTCACAGGAAAAGAAATAGAAGGATAAAAAAGGCCCAAATTATTTGTGAAGCTTTATGTTTGTAGTTTTGGCCAATCATTTGATTTGGTTATGATCATTTAATATGTTGAACTGTTATTTATTACTCAGATGATGACCAAAACTGCAAGAAGACATCAGTGGTAGTAACCCAGAAATATCCTTCAGATTGAAAGCTTCAGATTTACCATATATTCATGCACTGGAATGCACACGCACCGACACCATATCCTGTCTGCCCTCTAAGTCATCAACAGAAACAGATGACAACCAGCTTTTCCTGGAGCTGATCTCTCTCTCTCCTCCCTTAGATGAGAGGCTGTTAGTGAGGGGGAGAGAGAGGGAGGGATAGAGAGAGAGGCTCACAGACAGAGATGTTTGTTTCCCAGCCCTTCCACCGTCTCTGTGGGACGACCCTCCCCATCCACCCACCAACCAACCAACCCCCCCTCTCCCCAACCTAGTGGATCAAACAAAGGACATCATTTGTAGGCCAAGTCTTTTTCTGAGCGTCTCTCTCTTCGGCTCTGCATACCAATCCAATACAGCCCAAGGAAAAAAAGCCACGGCGTGGTACGTGTGTGTGTGTGTGTGTGTGTGTCTGGGCTGGGGGTTGGAAGGTCTGTTTGCCTCTCCGCCAAGCATCGATTTATCCTTTTCTCCAATTTATTTCTCCTCCTTGCCTCTACGATCCATTCAGATCTGCCTCTAGGGGAGGAACTCAGGGTAAAGACATTGTCAGGCCTCGTCGTTGCCTCCTAACACCGGCTCAAAACTCATCTACAGGCCCGGGGACCGTGTACCCCTGCAAGGACATGTCAGGCGGTGACGTGCACACAAACAGAGCTACCTTGCATCCAGTGGCACTCTTTTGTCAGAGCTGTAATTGGCCTCATAATGCACCATAAAGGACACAGATAGGAGGCTTCAATGATTGCGAGGGGATAATGCAGTATTCGTCTCAAAGAGAATTATATTTGTTTCAGTTCAAACACTGTGCTGAAAGACGATTCAGTAGACCACAAAATGATGATGATTTCAAAGGGGAGTTATATCCTGCTCTTCTTTCTGCAGCAACAACTGTTGGAGAAGCCAGAATGATATTTAATTGTTCCTCATAATCAGGCCTAGACTCAGTGTAAGAGCAGATATGATCAGAATAACAATATCTCAAGTCCTCATTCAGCTGTCTCAGTCTGTATGATTCTGACATTTTCAGATGTTATTACTCAGACTCAAGGATTTGTATCCTAAAGCCTCGGCGGTGATGACGGCGTTGAACAGAAATGCTGCATGTGCACAAATCCTACCGTCGTACCCCTACACACACAGACACAGACACACACACGTATGGCAGAGATCTGCGAGCCATTCTTCAGTGTCACAGTGAGCGACGCTTGGCACATCCTTACACCTGAAGTTGATCAATGCAGATATGTCCAGGGGGAAATTGAAATCCATAGGAAATTAGGCGGCACCAGTGATTTATTGGAATAGTAAATCACAGTGTGTGTGATGTGTGTGAAACGTGTGCGCTCCCGCTCTGTGTACAGTACTATACCTTGTGTCTGACTGGAACAGTGATATCATCAGCCCGTACCTTCCTGTCTCTCTCCATTTGGTAGACCCATTGAATAAGATCCAGAGGGGGGAAACCGTCCCTCTGGTACACCCCCCTCTGAGGTACAGGGTGGCGTAACCCCATGGACACAATGCTCTGCAGGGGTCCCTCTGAAGCAAAAGAAAAAGAGAAAGCAAAGAACTACTGTTAAGGTGGTGCATGGCACTGTCTATCTCAGTAGCTGCATTTCTATCCAAATGTCAAGTCAATTTTTTTCGCAAATGTCTGAAATGTTGCCAAAGACGATACAGAAATTAGGTCTGAAAATACATTTACTTGGCTGAAGTAATACAAAAATAAAAATAAAAGAATAGAAACCAGGAACAGGTCCTTCAGAGTCACTTTTGCTGTCTCAAAATGTTGAATGTTTTAGTATTTGCTGACAGCAGCAGCAGAATCCATTCAATGTATTTACATTTTATAATTTCCTTTCTATATGGTCGTTTTTTATAATTAGTCCACCATTCTTGTGCGAGATTTAAACTGCATACCTATGCATGAATGTTTCACAGGGAAACGATGCGACATGTAATCCTGTTTGTAGTTTTATCTCATTGACATCATTCTCACTGTTCACTCCTCACAGCCGTATCTGAGCTGTATTAACTCATAGTCAGTAAGTATTATGACTTAATAACTTAACACTGCTCTGCAAATGCAAACCGAACCCTTCCTACTGCTGCTTCTTCACATTTAAAACATTCATCTGGCCAAACATGGGGTGGCTTTTATTGTGAAACAGTCACAATAAAAAGAACAAAAAAGTGAACTTGTTAGTTTTATGACAAACCAGCTGTGGCCATTCAATCATTATGGCAGTTTGTACACACGTATAACAAACAGGCAGGTCAAATACTTCTAAAGGTTGTGGTAAACAAATATTTCACATTTTCATCTAAAATTCAGTGACTTTACAGGCAAATCATACAAAGCTAACATCTTTAATAATTAGTCAAATGTGTTTCTTATTCCTTTCAATTAATAATTTCTTTAGCAAAATTAAATAAACATTCTGCTCAGTGATAAAACATTTTTATCATTTAAAATGCATTTGCAGTTTTCATTCAGCCCTTTTAATTTGTTAATTTGTTGATTCAAAAATGACTTGAAGCTAGAAACGCTGTTATTCCCTTTTTGCGTTCACATACTGTTAAGTGTGATACTGTGGGTGTAAAACAAGAAAAAGTGACTCACACAACTAACCTTATGTTTTACTTTAACCATTAATCAAAGTTTTACCCCTAAACAAACAACCCCTAAACAGCAACAGAACTTACTTTAGAGTTTCCCCTCAACTTTCTGTGCTCCTAATGAAATGTGATCCTTTTAAGAATGAAACTATAAATACTTACAGTACAACAAATCAAAACCATACATTGAGAGGCTTGTGTGAGTCTCTCAGAGGAGATTGCATTCATGCATGTAAGTTCAAATAGAGAAAGTGTGTTGTGTAGTGTGGACAACGACTTAAGAATCACACTCCCACACCCCTTCCCTTGCTATTTTTTTCTTTTTCCAGGTACACCGCTTGTGTTCCAGCTTGTTTTTGTCCTACTTTAATTGCTTTTTTTTTTTTTTTTTTGCAGAGAAGAAGAAAAGACAACAACAAGGCAGCGAGGGCTGCAGCTAATGGAGAGGCTGTAATTGTGAATGGAGGCATTCATCTGGAGACGTCGTCCGTGAATTGCGCCGCACAATACGCAGCGCCGGGCTGCTCAGATCACCAACCAGTCACCAAACACACACTGATACACACATAGAGACGCACACACTGAACCCCTTAGATCACTGGTGCTCAGAGGAGGAACGTAATCACACCTCCTCAGAGAGCAAGGCACCAAGGAGGGGAGGAGAGAAGGAGGACAGGAGCTGGGGGGGAGGAGAGCAAGAAGAGAGGAGAAATTATACAAGGAGTGAGGAGGAGAGGGAGGAGGAGGAGACGCGATGGTGAAATTGATGTTTCCTACCATTTGATTTGGGCCATAGAGCCCAGGAGGCAGATCAGATAGAGCACACACACACACACACACACACACACACACACACACACACACACACACACACACACACACACACACACACACACACACACACACACACACACACACATATAAGACACACACACCAAGACTGTGATATAGAGTACATGCATGCACACACATACACAAACATGTAAGAAACCATACAACGATTCATGCACATCTCTTTCTCACACACACATCATCACAGAGATGCAAGTAAGCCTGCATACACATACACACTTTGACAGACAAGAATACACACACATAGACACATTTAAACTATACATTATATATATTATAAACATTGTGCATATAACATGCCAGAGCTCAGAGAACCATCTCAGAAACCCCACGCTTCCCTCTACCTGCTGAAACAGTAAAACCCACACACATCCTTCAGCCAAACAAACACCATTAAGCCAAAACACACAGAAATGCGTCTAAAAAAGACACAACAAAGCCTACGTGAGGGTATATATATATATATATAAAAAAACAACAACTCTCATCTCGGCGAGGCAAGACGAGGCACCTGTCAGCGCGGCGGCTCCTGCTACTACAGAGAAACATCAGGAAACAACAACTCAATTAAACACACCATCCCTGTTCAATTACTGCCACATAATCACAGCAATTTACCTTCACTTGCTGCACAGCCACCAAACAAACACACACGTGGGCAAGCACACATACAGAGGCGGAGAAAAACGTACAAACACGCACGGATGAGGCTGGATCACAAAAGACACCCGTAGCTTCATCCTACACATCCTGATTGTAAAGCTCGCCGTGTGGTATCTGCTGGCATAACAGAGAGATGGAGGATGGTGGATGTCTGGCAGAGAACAATATAAGTGGACTGCTGATTTACTGTAGCTCTAAAAACAATTAAATTTGCAAACATATCCACTACAGTATAAATGACATCGTAAGTATCACAGTTTCTGTCCTGTGAACGCAGCTGGCTGTACTTTAGGGTACGCATAAGTACATTTACGTAAGTGTTATAAATGTTTAAATCGGTCTGAAAATTATATCTACAAGTAGGTCAACTGTGATGTAAAGGAACACATCAGGGTTTGAGGGAATTCTGCTTCTTCTTGATAAGTAATGAGATCATAGATCAAAATCATCAATATGCAGCCATTATATCAGGCCCAGTGATCATAGTCCCCATATTCTTCCTGTTTCTGACATGAACCTTTTGATTTTAATCTTGTTCATAACTCTGTTTTAGGGGACAGTTTATTAGGTACACATAACAATAACAAATGCGGTCTATTACAACAGAGCTGCAATAAATTCTACCAAACAAGAAGGTTATAATGTTCAGTTTTTGTCAAAACTGTTTTAAAGAGGTGTTGATTCAACTGTATTATCATTTTGGAGGATGTAGTTTTTGTTAATCTGTATTGCATTATACTAAGAGCTGTTTCTAATATTTTGTCTAACCTCATTAACATAAGGTATGCTTCACTGCAGGGCTGTTGTGGACTGCATTAGTTTTAGCTAGGTATACCTAATAAACTGCCAACTGTTTCCCTCTTTTACTCCAATGAACTACAGAGGTGCGGGGGCTTTAACAGAGGACGCAGGGGTCATAGAAAATCAGTATGCATGGTTTACTTAGTAATTTCTACTCCCACTGGGATGTGTGTGTTCTATAATAATCACAAAGTTGACTGTGAACAGGACAGAAATCATTAAATCACCCCAGTGAAAACCAGAGGTCCTTGAGTAATATTAAACTGTCTGGACAGGGACTGTTTCTCACATACCCAGGTTAGAAATGTGACATTCACAGGCTGCATGCTAAAATGTTAACATTTACTGTGTTCATGTCAACAGGCCATTAGCCAAGACATGTAGCAATTCTAAAGCTACAGGATAAGTAATCTTAAAGGTCCAGTGTGTAACATTTAGGAGGATCTATTTAGATATTTAATATAATATTCATAGGTATGTTTTAATTAAGTATAATCACCTGAATATACAAATCATCTTTTTTGTTACCTTAGAATTAACTGTTTTTATGTACAGAGGGAGCGGGTCCTCTTCTATGGAGTCCACCATGTTGAACTGCCATGTTTCTACAGTAGCCCAGAATGGACAAACCAAACACTGGCTCTCAATAGGGACTTGCGTTTTTCACGAGTTTTGCAGGCCACCATAGTTTCTCCTACACACTCGGTTGAGTCAAGGGGTTTCAGTTTGTTGCAATCTGCAATACACCACTAGATGCCACTAAATCTTACACACTAGTCCTTTAAATAACATTGTGCACTATATGGCCTAAAAGATATTTGGACACACTTTTGTTACTTGATGTGGAGTTTTTTTATGGTTAGAGCTTGCCCACTTTGTTCCATTTAAGATCTGATTGAAAAATCACAATTCAACAGCATAAAATAATATTTTACCTACAACTTTGAGGTAATTGAAACGCCCTTTCCTGTTTCAAGATGACAATGCCCTCATACACACAGCCAGGTCCATAAAGACATCCTTTTCTCAGTTAGGTCTGGAAGAACTTGACTGATCTGCACATAGCCCTTACCTCCATCCCCCCATCACATCAGTGGCCAACCTCGCTAATGCTCTTAAATGGGCACAAATCCCATGCGTCTCAGAAGTCTACCGGTATTATTATATACGTGTGTATATACACACACACACATATAAGCAAATATATATTACATTATATATTGTTTGTTTAATCCATAATGCATACGCTTTGCATATGCTAAGTTTAGCTAATTGCCTTCTGGCTATAGCTAAATATTTTGTGTGCAGATATGAGAGGGGTATCCATCTGCTCATCTAAGTTCCATAAAAAGTGAATAAGCATTTCTTTAACGTATATATTAATAACACAAAAATCTCCAAATAGCATTCAAATATAATCTGCACACAGTATATCATTATGTGTGAAGTTCAGAGCCCAAAAAAACCCAAATAATGATTTCATTGGAGAAAAGACGAAGGAATAGCAACACTGCACGAACCTGTGAATGACTAGTGTGTGTGTGTGTGTGTGTGTGTGTGTGTGTGTGTGTGTGTGTGTGTGTGTGTGGTGCGTGTGTGGACAGCAGATTGACTAACAGCTTGAACTTGGGTTAGATCCAGGAGCACGGAGAGGGATACATGGATGGATGGAGAGAGAGGGAGAGAAGGAGGGGGAGAGCCATTGATTTCTCAACAGAGAGATCAGCATCTTGACAGAAAGAGACGAGAGGGCAACAGAGCAAGACACACACTCCACACAGACACACAGATAGAGAGGTTTCCCACTGTGGCCCTCAGATAAATTCCACAACTTTCCCATCTCCTCCCAGGTTTCTAGAACTGATCTGGAGTGCTTGCATGCTTCCTTGTGGTCTCGTTTTGAATAAAGTTGGGCTAAAATTCAGGTTTTAATTCAGATAAGCAGTGAAAAAGTTGCAAAATAAATCAATCTGTGAAATTTCCTAACTTGAACAGTTCATTTGTTAAGGTCCTTGACTTCTCCTGACCATCTTTCAAAAGTCCATGATATTCCAGGACCTTTTTCACCGGTGGGAACCCCCATTGACAAAGATCAACAGGAAAGTCTGGTTCAATGTCTTTCTCCCAGCATGCCTCGGTGATTCTAACAACCCTAAAACCCCCGACAGGGACACAGAGGACGGTGCTGTGGCTTCGTGCTGCTGTGGCTAACGAGGTGTGTGTGTGTGTGTGTGGAGGTCATGGGCACCGGGGGAGCTGACACACACCGTGAAGGAGGGGGTGGGATCGGGGAGGGGCAGCCAGGGGTCATGCTGTAATTACACATCACAGTCCCTGTGGTCAGTGGCCCGACTGACTTCTTCTGACTACACTGCCTCAGCCAAAGAAGCAAAGATGGCAGGTGGGAGGCAGGTGGTAGCGAGAGTGGAGGGTTAGGACATTTTTGCGCTGCACTTGTGGAAAACTTCAGGAAATCAGGATTTTAAATTTGTCTAAATATAGTTGAACTACTAGTTTATATGTTCTTCTTCTTCTTAAATTAACTGATTAATTGATTAATTTCAGTGGTTGCTGCTTTCCAGATGTACACTGAGAGCATGTGTCAAGCAGTGAACCTGCGTCCATTCTCTCCTTAGTTACATGTGTTCAAAGTACTGCGAGTGGTCGACACTCTCACATACCGTGCATGGTCCTGTGTGGGAGGTAGGTGCCGTAGAGGATGAGTGTAACACTGAGTAAGGCGCCGGATGCCTCCTCGTCATTCGGCCTCATGCAGCTCCTCACTGTGCCTTTGTGGTCAGTCACCTGGAAACAAACAATCAGCAAGGCCATAATTTCACCAAAAAGCCTGGATTCATGTTGAAAACTTTCTTCCTGCATCTAATATTCATTACGCATCCAAGTCGACTTGTTTGGACTGAATTCCAGGGGAGGAAACAACAAAAATGTAATGTAGTAAATTATTTACATATTGTACAGGAAACTATCTCTGACACAAGTGTGCTGCTACTTCAGGTCAAAGCCTGTTATCGACCCTCAGCCAGGACCAGACAGACTATACTGCACGTTGGACCCTGACCAAAACAAACGTAAATACATTTGGACTTATTAAATTCAGTTCTATGCATTCCATTATCTTTTCACATTTAAGCTTTTGTGTAACGTCACACGCAGTTTCTACAACAATCAAGCATCTTAATATGAAATACTGTGGTCACTGTGGTAGATTAGGGAACCATAGTGCCATAAGAAACTAAATGTTAAGTTTAGATTTTTTTATTTTATTTGCTAGTATTTAACTCAAATAACCAGGTACCTCTGGCTCAGTAACTCAAAGTGTATCCATAGGGAACTGTTGGGATCCCTTTTGAAAATCCTTTTGGACAGATGTCCTTCTCTGTTCGGGGAATCACTGTACTTACAGAACTCAAACTTGGTCATTACTGTGATTATTTTAAAGTTTAAGTTCAAGCTTGAAGTGAACTGTCTTTTTGCAGTTTGACAAAGCCAACAGAGTGGAGCATCTTCTCTAGTGAAAAGATCTATCTTAGTCATGTCCGTTATATAACTTCAGTTTCACTTTAATTTATATTATCATATTAGTATTTTAAGCTGGTCTGCTAAGCAGTTCTGAATGAGGTCCTCCAGTATTTGGATCCACTAGCTTGTGGATATGGATGTCATCCTGTTATACCACAAAAAACACTCCATATAAACTCTCTACATCTGCCAGAGCAGCTGCCCAGCCTGCCTGTGTGTGTGTGTGTGTGTGTGTGTGTATGTGTGTGTTTGTGTGTGTGTGTGTATTCTATATATGTGAGAGTGTATGTGTGAGTGCTCCCAGCAGACCAGAGGCCAGGCACGGCAGCCCCCAGCCGAGCGCTGCATCGATTTGCTGTTGGTAAACAAACAGCTGGATGCTACAGGTGGATCGATAAGCCTTGCATGCCTGCCGGCCTCCCAGCATGCCTTTCTACTGGGTCGACATGGCTCTCCGAAGCTGCGACCCTGTTGTCGCTTGGAAACTTCATGAGTCAAATATTTTGGGTTTCTAATTGAGCTGAAATTCTTTTTTTTAACATAAATTCACCCTCCCAACACAAGCGTCCAGGGAAATCCATAAATACTGTTTTTGGATGCCTTAACTTTACATATTTATATATTATATATATAATATATTTATTATATAAAATTTTATGTAGCAGTAAAATATCATGTTTGGTGATGATGTCAGCCATAAGTATGCTTTACCTTCTACCGGCATGATAAAGATGATGTTTAACTATAGTGGAATAAAAAGTGTGAGAGCTACAAGCAGAGAAAAAACCAGGGCATGAAGGAAGGAGAAATTAAACTGACTTTTAGACAAAAAAGAGACAAAGAAAATGAAAGGATTAGCAGAAACAGAGGAATAGAGGGGAGAGTGGAAGGATTTCAAAGCCAGAGAGAGAAACTACAGAGAGAGAAAAAAGAGAGGTGGGGGGATTAGTGATGGGCGAGAGATGGCGGGATATCAAAACGGTTGAGTGCCAGGGAGAGGAAAGTGAGACCCAGCGATAGAGGGTGAGCCTGAGAAGAGAGAGGAGTTCAGAAAGAGATAGTGATGCAGAGGGAGGCAAACAGAGACGAGACAAAGATATATGTAACCCATGAGAGGAAGACAGAAAACATCATTAAGAAAGACACAGACAGGAGACAAAGAGACAAAGATTCATAAAAAAGGGAAACGCCACTTGGCAGCTGTTTGGAGATGAAACTAGGAATGAAAATCATTGTAGATACAATGTTTCAGCAGAACTGATCGTGGATTAGAGAAAATACGAGAACATGCGACTGGATGGATTCCGGTTCAAATCCCGGGACTGGCTGAGAAAAGGTAGACAGGAAAACGGGAATGTGTAAATTAGCGGTAATACACTGTTAAAATGTGTAGCTTCGTATTTGCTGCTAAACAGTGGTTGTTTTGTACGCAACATCTGTTCGTCCATGGTGATTCAGAGCTCAGGTGTTACTAATAACATTTTGATGGCCCTATTGTAGTAAGCAGTAGCTCTGCTGTAGTAGCAGGACCCTGAAACTGAGGCAGCTAAATGGAATTCAACCAATTATTTTTTATTATATACCCCTGTGCTTTTTCTACTGTGAAATGTCAAAATGTCCTCTAAGACAAAGGCCTATGGCTCACTCACATCAACTTTTTTTATTCTTTCAAAATTGTACAATACAACACTTCCTGCTCTCAAGAACATTTCTCTTGAGATGTACTTCAACACTATTTTTATATAATAAATATTATAAATAACTTAGTATTTAAGAGTTTAGACTCAAAGAACTGAACATATATTTATGCTATTTTGGTTAATTAATACCTGACATTGCTTTACACAGCTCAAAGATTTAATACCAGAGTTGTTAGTCAAAACATGTTCATGTCCTAAAAGAAAGAAAACCTTAAATATTTTTATTTGAAAACCTTATTACATCCTAACACATTCAAAGGTAAATAAATACTGTACTGTCTTTTATTGCATTTTCTACTTCTTAGAAATCAGCTGATTTGTGTTAAGTTAACTACTTGATAATGATACTGATATCTCTGCACTGTAGCGTTCAGTAGCAGATATTCCATATCTTTACATATGACACGCATTATAGGAACAACTTTGACAAATTTATTGTGTTTTCACTAAAATATGAGGGGTAGGAAAGCATATAGACCATCACAATCAGTTTTTCATCACAACCCTTCACCTACCAGACTCAGATAAACAATTAGAAGGCCTTGGCTATGAGACAAGACAAAAAAGTCTGACTGAATGAGTATTATTACTTTAACCCCCAGCACCTCACACTGTGACTATCAGGGGTAAAATGTGAAACAAGAAGTTGCCTGAAAAGTGCAATGCACAGAAGCTTCAAAATAAAGCCCTAAAGAGGAACCTGCGAGTGTTGGCTGTGTTGGAGAGGGAAGCAGAGTCAGATGGGAGGGGAGGAGGAGTCTTGCTGCGTCTACATATGTAAAGCAGCAGGGAAGCAGCAGTGTGTCAGACTGAGGCTCTGGCCCAACCTGAGCTCCTCGCTGCTCCCTCCAACACATCAATCATCCAAAACAGGGCCATCATGGCCACACTGCATGCTGGGAGACACACGCACGCTCAGGCACGCACACACTGCAGCAGGCTTAAACACAAACAACTGAACAAACATACACACGGGTTGCACGAACACAAAGGTTTAAATTGTATACACATGCGCACACACTGCACAAATATGTAGTGAATTGCAAACACTAAGACATAAAACTTAGAGATACGTTACAGTAACACACAGGCGCAGACACACCTACACACACACACACACACAGATGCAAATACACAAATGAACATTCTGCAACACACACACAAAGGCATACACAAGAACACTGCAGAAGTGCACATAGTGAATGACACATACAAACACCTGCAAATACATACAAACTACACACACACACACACACACACACACACACACAGGAGTCACACTCTCTGTGTCTCACAAAGCACGCAGACAAACAGAAATAGGTATCCTGTGCCCACAGGGTGCCCTCGCCCCCGACCATCTGTGACGGGTGCCAACACACAGTGGGTGATATTTACATGGAGAACCCCCCCCTCCACACACAAACACACACACTCGAAAAGAAAAAAAAGAAAGAAATACCCACAAAGGGCCGCACGGATCGCTTGATCTCCCAAAACTCATTAAACATGCAGATATATGCAAATATATGCACCTCTAGAAATCCACCTTGGGCCAGAGTGAGTGAGAGAGTGTGTGTGTTTGTGGCTGAAAGTACACGTTTGTGAGAATGTACAAGTGAGTTTGTTTCCACTGTAGCAACTACCGAGGCTTTGACAGTGCGTCTGCCAGACTTGATGCTGTGTGTGAGTTTGTGTAGTTACTGTATATGCTGTTACAGTAGAGTGTGAACATGTTTTTACACTTGTTTACCAGTAGTGAGTAGTTTTCCTTGTTATAAGCAATTCATCAAATTATACTGTTACTTTTTTAAGTAATCTAACTGCATTCATAAATCCGAACTACCATTACCACTTCAAAATCACATATTTAGGGCTAAAAGATCTGCATTCCGCTTGCATTTTATTATTGCCAGTTGTCTCAATTTCCTCTTGGATTAGACATAGTGGACAAAGATGTGTAACAAAGTTCCACCCCCACTTGCAATTAGTAAGTCATAAGTTAGTATACTTTAACCACCCGCACTAACACCCACTGTACCTGAACTACAGTAGAAGTGAACATAACAACCAGTTAATGGAATAAATTATCACACGTTTACATGTTTTCATGTGTTTACATGGACTAAAAGAAATAAAACTTTCCTGACAACGTAATACATTATTATGATTGTAAAGGTCACAGAAGTACAATTGTTGAGTTACTGTACTAATATTGAGTATCTGCTGATGCCGAGACCCGATCCGATACCTGTATTTATTTACTTTTTGATAAAACAGGTGCACAGTGCACACTTCAAGTACATTAAAGTCATTAAAATCAATTCAATGTAGTAGATGCTTCACAATTAAATAGCTCTGCATTGCGTCAAGAAAAAAATGCCTTCATCCAAGATGTTACCTAATGTTTTTGTTTTTAATTGTTACCAAGTGACAGCTGACGGAAAACAAACAATCGGATCGGGAACTCCTGCTAGAGCTGGCGCCTCCTGTACCAGTCCTTCCTGCAGTGGCCACAGGTTTGAATCCGACCGGTGAGTGTCATCCCCTCTCTCTCTCCCCAACTTTCCTGTCAATCTCCAGCTGTCCTATCCAATAAAGGCAAAAAGCCCCAAAATATTATGTAAAAAAAGAGAAGAAAAAAAATATAACCAATACCCATAAGTTAAAAAATGCCTTGATCAGATCGGTTATTTTTGTGGGGGTAGAAAGGCTGTATTTAGACATTACAGTCTCCTCTAGAACAATATAGAAACAATCACAAAACATATTCAAGTGTACAGAATCAGATCTAAATGTCTCAATTCAGGTTGTTGCCCTCCAACAGATAACTGCCGTAGTAATGATCATTTCTTCAATAAACACGTAACAACACAAACTGCATCATATCCATCAAGGTGGAAGGCACTGATTGGCTAATGTCAATATTTTCTACTGGCTGCACGCACTGATCGAACTCCACAGTTTCTACATTATCTGCTGGTTATTCCATTATCAGTTTGTCACTGTGTGTGTTTGCTTTGTGTAATCTGTTGGAGAGACAAGAGGGGAGGAGCAGGAGTGACTCCAGGAGAAGCACCGGGGATGATGATGGTAAATATATGATCTGTCAGTCATGGCCAGCAAGGGTGGCAGTTTGTTTGTGTGTGTCTGTGTGTGTGTAGCCACAGTGCTGCAGGCTAAATAGTGCCATTATATTCCTACAGCAACACTAGTCGCAGTCAGCTCGAGTGTCAAAGTCCTCTGGGAATCAGAGATGTCTCTGCTCAAAGACTGCTGTCACCCTGCTACACAAACACATACACACACACACACACACATACAGACAGACACACACACGCACTCCCTGTAGGCATGGCAGCATGGAACCAGGTGGGGTAGAAGGCAGAGGGATGTATGTGTGTTTATATCTTTGTCTGTTTTTTTGTGTTTGTATGTAAGATGATGATGCTTCTCTGAAAGTATAGCGCAATAATGCAAAAATGCTGCCAGTCATAGCCATAGTTACCAATTAAATCACTGCATTACATGCACACACACACACACACTTAAAGGGTCGGTTCACCCAAATTAAAAAAAGAGACTTCCTCTTTCTGGTGTGTTTGAGGTATCTGTCTCTGAGATTTGTGCCCCCACAACACAATGGGGGTTATTGAAATTTAGTTTTTGGTACTCACAGTAGTGAAATATTACATAGACAACTTTTTTCCCAGAAAGTTTAGTTTTTGACAGAAAGTAATTCAGCTGAAAACTGTTCAGTGTTCTGTGGATTAGCCAAAATAGCAGGGACACTGATTCTGAAAAGAGACGTTGCTGCTGAATTTCTTGAAGGTAATTGTTTGATGCTGTTAGCACTGCAGACAACACTCCATTTACCTCGACTGTATTGGGGTGGAGACAGAGATCTCAGAAAAATCTTAAAACCTGGGCACATAAAATCAAAACTATCTGCAGGAATAGATACAACGGGAAGTTGAGGAAATGTGTCTTTTTGTATTTGGGGGATATGGTATACTAATGGCTTACCTGTCATATTTTACTATATAGACAGAAATGCTTTAAAGAAAAGATGAGAGAGAGACACTGAGAATGTCTGTGTGTGTGTGTGTGTGTGTGTGTGTGTGTGTGTGTGTGTGTGTGTGTGTGTGTGTGTGTAGGAGAGGATGAAGAAAGATCAAGGGCACACAGGGTCGAAATAACATCTCATTTATCTGCTTATGGTCTATCCTTAATGTTTATAGATATTAATGATTGTATATAATTATTTTCAATCATGTAGTTAATCGTGGTTTAAATCACATCTGTACATTGCTGCTCTTGCCTTTCTAGAATACACATATTCCATATTGTGCCTGCAATATTGTCTGTGATAAACAGTAAAAGCACCACAGATGGAGGTAGAGCGAGCACAGGGGAAAGCACATACAAGAAGAGAGAGAGAGAGAGAGAGAGAGTGTGTATTTTCAGCCCTGCGGTCTCGTCTCCTTCACAGCACTGGAAGGTCAGCCGAGCCCCGAGCCATAAGACTTGCTCCCTTTTCACTTCAGTCCTGCTTTTATCCCAGGAGCACCACAGTGCTCTTTGACAATTGTCATCATGACGAATCAATATAGACTCTCCACAGACACCTCCCCCTGTGCCGCCCTTGAGTTTTTAAACACTGATCCGGCAGATAGTCCAGTTAAAGTCTCTTCCCAGGGCCTCCATTTTATAAGTTTACCCTTCACTCTCTATCATCCCTCCTTCTGTCTTTTCTATTAGTCCTGTATGTCCTCTGTCTCGCTCACGTCCCCGCCTCTGTTTCTCTATTCGCATCATTTCAAGGTTTAACTGGCATGGCTGCTTGTCAGAGGCAATTTTTATTTTTACAGCCACACAGAAACATGTCACAAACCATCAAATGTAAATGTAAAGAGATTTTGTGTCAGGAACCATGATATGTCAAATAACTGTTCTTGTACCAGTGACTAAAATAGTCCACAGAACTTTCTTTTACTGGGACAATTAGTAGACTTAAACTTTGGGTGAGCCATGATATTTAATCATCAGTATCAACAGTTTAGAAAGAGAGAGATTTTAATATATATAATTAAAAAGCCAGCTAGGGCATAGGGGACATTGTTGCAAATTCCTTTATAGGTATGTGTGTCCCTCCTTGTGTTGACTTCAAGCGCTGTCACATGCCGTCTTATTCTCAGCTCTGTATTTCTGATTGTGTGTTCATGTTTCTCTCCAATTTGCGGTAAAGTTGGCAACCAGCGTAAAACCAATCAGTGTGTGTGTGTGTGTCAGTGTGTGTGTATGTGCTGATTAGCCGTGTGCTAAGGCATGCGGCACGTAAGATGCAAGCGTTAATTCGTGTTGCGAGCATCACGGTGACTCGTCTCGGCCCTCCGGTAATGAGCAGCGCCGTCGTTATGTGGCTCTGCTTCGCGGTGTTTCCTCCCCGTCTCTGCGACACACTGGGCCTTGGTAATTGGTCACAGAGGGGACAGTAAATCTGCACGAGGACGTGGGAGAGACACAGAGACGGAGAGATAGAGAGAGACAGTGTGTGTGTGTGTGTGTGTGTGTGTGTGTGTGTGTGTTTGTAGGAAGAGGTAGGTGATAGAGGATAGGGGGTGGGTGTCTTTCATCTTCACAGCTTTTTCTCTATAAACCTCCAACTGTTTACAAGGACTGATGCCTATTTGCACACACACACACACACACACACACACACATACACATTTATATACACAGTGAGTCCCCCCCACCTCTACTTCTGCCACCCACACGTATATACAGTAAATGACCTCAGCGCGCTACTGTCTGTGAGTATGGATTCTAATCAGACGTCGGCAGTATTGTGTCTGTCAAACCTGGCCAAGGTTACTTAACCTTCCAGTCTTAATTTCCCTTCCATTTTAGCTCCTTCCTCCATATCAAACATCAGCACATCTATGAGAGAAAAAAAAAAAAAAAAAATAAAAAAAAAAAAAAAAAAGGAAAGAGCGTGGGGAAGAAAATGAAGATTGCCATGCTTGGCTGAAACTCGGAGATGAAAGTAGAGGATGATTCACATTGCTATGGCAAAATGAACTGAACCAAGCTGAGCTGAGCTGTGCTGTGCTGGGCTATTTTTAAACTTCTATACACCGCTGCTACTGGAAGAGGACAATGTGAAGCGGAGCAAATCATTTCTATATCATGAGAGAAGGTATGTGAATTAGGGTTTCCAGGAAAGTATGTAAAAATTTGTATATAAGCTTTGCCGAGCTTTGGTACATTTTATAGGCCAGTTGATTTAGTTATCACTTGTGGGATGCAGACTTGTACAGACAAAACTATGAATTCTTCACCAGATTACAAGTTATGTCAAAGCATTGAGAGATGCTGATAAAGTTTACAATCTTGGAGGCCATCTTCACTTATATACAAACATCTAACAAAGTTGAGTGAAATGCTTTCAGTGTAATTTCTACCTTTTGTTGAGCTCAGAATCACCAAAAAGGGTAATAGTGAATATTCAAAAGCAGACTTAGGCACAGAAATGTTTGCTAAATGCCAACATCAGCATGCTAACATGGTGATATTTAGTTAGGTATCATTTTTTATCATACCATCTTAACTAAGCATGCTACCGTTAGCATTTGCCGATTAGCATTAAACAGTGCAGCTTAAGTGTAGCTAGGCAACTGATGGCAGCTCATGATGACATTTCATTTTGTCTCTCACCTGTAGGGTCCAGGGGCCTCGTGGCTGCTCCCCCCAGCAGTGCACCGTCATCAGGGTCCAGTTTTTCAGGCCTGCATTGGAGGCGTCATTGGGCCGTGTGTCCAACAGCAGTGATACGGTGCCGGCTGGAGACGCCAGGCTTATAGAGAGGTCACCGCGACACACGGTGCTGATGCTTACTCTCACCTGTTGAGAAACAGGTGGCAAGAAACAAAAGAGAAGGGAGGTGTGAAGGAGACTGATGGAGGGATAAAAAAAAACAAAAACATGCTCTCTTCCAGGTCTTCTCATCAGTTTCACTGTATGAAACCCTGTGGCTGCTTACTGAGTGTGACAGAACTACTGGTCTTTATTTTTTAACATACTTTACTGATTGTTAACTTGAACTTTTAGCTTAAAAGCATACTTTTGTGTATTTTAGGAAATACATATATTTTCTTTCTTGCAAAGAGATGTAGCCTATGAGAAAATCGCTACCACTTAGACCCAGAAGCCAGTTAGCTTACCATCACATAAAGACCAACCAAAAACAATTTCTCCTTCCAGTGACTTTGAGTTTCCACTGGTTGCTTGACAACAGTCCGAAAAGTTACAGTGCCCGACCAAGAAATAGTCCTGTACACAGACTCCCATAAAACTACACAGTTTAAATAAAAATGATGTAACATTTTAATGCGTGACACTTTGGGGCTAATAGGCGGATTTTGATCAGAGCCAGGTTCGCTGTTTCCCCTAAATAAGAATGCAAATAGCATATTTCCTAAAATGTTGATCACCATAAATATCTGATGAAATATCAGTAATATATTCTGGAAATACTGCCAGGCAGTGTTAACATTTGATGTTTTCCCAAGTTTTAATCCAAATCTAATCAGTGTTATCTGAGATATTGTGTGTGCCAGACAGATGGACATAGCCACCTAAAGATGAAGACAAAAAAAACTAAGGAGCAGAGCAAGACAATACAAAAATGGCTGAGGGGAATATTAGCTAAATGATTTAAAGCACATGTACCCCCCAAAGCCCCATCCCCCTGATTCCCACCCAGTAAACACTCTCCCTGTCCCTGTTCATCACAAGCAGCACATCTGGTGTGACAATGGCACATCGCAGAGAGAGCCGCCAAGCTGCAAAAAGACTGACAGCCCGCTCCTGTTTACAGCGTGTTACCACGGCAACACGTCCATCAATCACACCTCGCAGCGATGGCCTGACCCACGCTTTCTGCCAGGGAGCAGAGCCGCAAAGATGAAGCCTTTTCAATTTACATGCTGACACACTCCCGCTCTCTCTCTCTCTCTCTCTCTCTCTCTCTCTCTCTCTCTCTCTCTCTCTCCTTGCTATTTCACAAGTACACACACACTAACACTCACAAACACAGATAAGTCGCACAAACTCAAACGTGCACAAACTCAAACGTGCACCTACACAGACAGGTACAGTACGCATGCCTGCTGACACAGTCAAATGTAAACACATTTGCAGGTATATGCCTGTACTTACGAAAAACACAGTTTTGCCATTTTCTGCAAATGACACAGCCAACACACTACACATCACAGTATGAGCCTTTTTATCTTTTCTATTCTCAGTTAGAACACATGACACAGAAACCCTGAAAACAATTTGTGTGAAATGTTCGAGCTTTCCTGGTTGCGGGCAGAAGTTAAGTTTTCCATACACTTCTGCTCGATTTGTATAATGTCACGGGCAACAGGAAGCATGGAACTGAAAACAGATTTTTTTTGCCTTTCAATGTTTTAAAGGAATAGTTTGACATTTTGGGAAATACTCTTATTTGCTTTTTTGCCTAGAGTAAGATGAGAACATCAGTGCCTTTCTCATATCTGTCTGTTAAATTTGAAACTATAGCCAGTTAGCTCAGCTTAGCATAAAGACTGGAAACCGAGTAAAATCTCAATCAGGACAAGCTGTGGTTTCACAGGGGGTTTGTGTGTGGGACTGCAGTATTTCTTGGCCAGGAGCAGTGACTTCCTGGAGTCTTTGCTGGTTGCCTGGCAACCATATGCTAAGTTTTTTTCACTCTAGAGGTGCTGGCAGGTGGATTTTGGCACCTTTGGAGAGAGCCAGGCTAGCGTCCCCCTGTTTCTAGTCTTAATGCTAAGCTAAGATAACCAATTGCAGGCTATAGCTATACACTATATTTAATGGACAAAGAAAAAGGTCTCCTCATCTGACTCTCAGCAACAACACAAAAAAGCATATTTCCACAAAAAGTCAAAATCTTCCTTAAGTAGAACTTTTTTCCCTATATTTTTACACCGATCAGCCGTAATATTATGATCACTGACAGGTGAAGTGAATAACACTGATTATCTGGTTATCATGGCACCTGTCAGTGGGTGGGATATATCAGGCAGCAAGTGAACATGCCATCTAAGTGCATTTCAAAACTTCCACCTGACCTGAACATGCTCTAGAGTGTTGATCTCGTTGGACCTCCCATGGCAGGCCTCTGATTGGATGTTCACGCTGACCAGGCCCCCTGGAGAAAGGACCCTAACCAATAAAAGATCATTATGTCAGTCAGTAGCCAAACCTTTTTCTTGTATGCTTAATAGACACTCATACACATGCATCCTCTCCTACAAATATCCAGACACACACAAAGCAGTGACAGTACAGGTGAAGATAAGATGAAGGATTATTGATTCCTGTGGGGAAGCTGTTTTGTTGAAGCAGGCAGAATAATGTGATACAACAAGGAATACCTTTAAAGCAGAACTTGAGACAAAAATCTGAATATAAGCAACAAAAGTGAGTGAAAGCAATAAAAAAAGAGCATCAGCAGCTATGGGAGTCACATAAACGTACAGCAGGTGGTCGATAAAGCTTTAAAAAGAGCCTCTTTTAACCTGGTAGGATCGAGTGTGACTTCTTGCGTGCACTTCCTCTGTGGAGCAACACTGGTGAAGTATACAGCCTGCTGCACCATCAGCCCTGCATCCAACAATCCGAAGCCATACCTGAAACAAGAAGAGAACATGCTGTCCATTATACATGTGTTATGTGTATATGAGCAGCATTTTTATATCCTTATATCCTCACACACATGTGAACTGGAGGCTTTTCATGTGGGTGGCTGAATGTGCTGCAGGAGTAAGTGCTAATGGCTCCGACATGAGGAGGCAACAAGTCATTGACGAAGATGATGTTGTCCTCTGACACAATCGCGTCCTGCTCTGTCCGGGCTGAGGCTAAGGGCTGCTGTTTGTACTGCCTGTAATTGCCTGGAGGATTGATTCTGAACAATGTGCCATCTCATGGACTGTAATCAAGCCTCATTATTCATTCTTTACCTCCCCAGTCTGGGTGCTGGAGACACAATGGTCGACCCTTAAGCGGCGTCGCTGCCTGGTGACTGTATGACCACTGCCTGTCTAACTCGATCCCCTCCACTTTACTGCTCCCGCTTCGCCGTCACTTTCCGTCTCTTTTGAATCATCCGCTCTCATCTTTCCTCTTTGCCCTCTCTTTTTCACAGGGCAGCCAGCTATTCAGAGTTCTTTTCCTCTCTAAATTCTCCTTCACTCTCCTCCATCAAACCAGAATTTCTTGCATCAGAACTCTCCTTCACCACTTCAGTGATGTTGAAATCACAGTCCTCATAAGTCTCGCCTTAATTCTCCCTCAAATCTTTCATTTTCACGCACTCTCCCTTTCAGTTTCCTCTTGTTAAAATCACAGCCCTCAGACTGAGTAACAGGGCCGTAACAACCTTCATTCTCCCCAACCCCTCCTCTTTGAAATCCAGAGGGGGTGACAAAGAGCTAATTTCTGCCATTATTACCATACAGACCTTATGCCGTTAATCTGCAATAAGTGAAATTCATTATCCTGATGACGGGGTCTCTAGGAGCAGCAGAGAGAGAGACAGGAGAAAGGAGAGAGCTGATCAATAACTCAATCTGCTGCCCTGCATGGGGCTCAATCTCCTCTGTCTCAGACTGTCAGTGTGTCTGAGGAGGAGAGGCAGGAGCTGCAGCCCACACCGTCCTCGTCCTAACAGCACGCCGCGCGATCAATGGACACAATCTAATCAGCCACTATCACCACCAATGACTTTTAGCATGTAGGGCCCAGCATAATAGCATTAGGCAGACGGGTGTGTGGGGTTGAGGTGCACTGCTGAAGTTCAAGGTCATTTGGGAGGTTTGTGAAAGCTGCGAAGAGTTGCAGCAAAACACAGCTGACAGGAGCTGAATGCAGAAGACTACACTTGTGACTGCTAAGGCATCGACTGGCATGGATCCTAATAAAGAATAAAGAACCTAGACATATAATTATTTGGCTCTTCAAGCACAGAATGTGCAAATACTAAATGATGGAAGGTAAAAGTGATTTTATGCACTAATCAATGTGTGTTAGAAGTCACCAAAAATGGAACTGTGATCCTGAATGCTCCCTAATACATGTTCAAAGATGCATTCAAACTAATTTTAGTGTTCCTGCTTAGACTTGTTTCTGCTCTGTTGTTACAACAAACACTCAAAGATAATCATTAAGCTCACTTAAAAAGACTTTCAGGGCATTTCATTTCTGTTGCAATGAAGACAGACAGAAAATGTGTTGCAGGGGCAGGAGACAGGAGATTTAACCTAGACTTTCTTACTGAAAACAGCCCTGTGATGAAACATGGTAAGGGGCTTGTTGTTTCAGGTAGCGGTAAGACAATAAAATATGATCCAGGAAGGCTGGTTTGAGTAACAGATCCATGAAATAGCTTGAGATGTGAAGTTATCACAGCGGCAATAATTTTATCTTTCATTGTGACAAAGTGCAAGATAAACATCAGAAATGTGCCGTTCATGTTGCAAAGTAAACAACTACGATTCTGTGCTGCACACATTTAGTTGGTTGGACACAATGCCTTGCTAAACTGCTCCACAGCAAAAGTTAAGCCAGGTTCACCTTTGCTGGCGTTTTTTTGTCGGAGCTCTCCACGTTGGCATCCCCTCTGTCAATGAAGCTAGAGCTAGGATTTACAGGCTTTGGCTACAGAGACAATACCTGCCACTATAATCCATTTATTGGGTTTTTTGTCTATGTTGACAACTTAAGAAAACATAGAATTGTACATGCACACTAAAAGTGTATAGATAGAGACAATGTATAGATTTCTGTTGCATTAATTCGCTTCATTCTCCCCTTCCTACAGTGGCATGATTCTCATTTTCAGTAGATTATACACAAATGAAAACATACCTTTGAATATTATATTTCATTTCTGCCAATAGATCCTCCTAAATGTTACACACTGGACCTTTAAGTGAAGGGCACACACACCTTTTCAATAAGGAACTGCTGTGTGGCAGATTCACCAGAAACAACACCAAGGAAAGGCACTTGAGCTGTCTAATGTCCTGGATATATTGAATGCAATGGTGACCATAATGTATAAAGATTTGTTCATGTACAATATAGCTCTAGAGTTGTTGTCTTTTCATGAACATATTAGAACCCGAACAGACACTTACACAATACATCTGAATGCACATCAGTGTCACTATTAGTATATACATTTGTTTCATTTCCTGATTTAGCTTCCTAAAATGGATAAATACAATAAAAACACCAGCAATAACAATATATTAACTAAGATATTTAACAGTGTGGGGGAAACTGATACCCTGACTTCACATAAAACAGAAACTGTTGGTGACCGGGGCTTGCCGCCCTGCTCCCTTTTAGTGATTAAATATACCCTCCCCACCCCGTACCCCTTAGCGAGAGCTGTGCACCTATTAAATCCTACAGCTCCCGCTGATCGATCGGGCCTGCCCCAGCTCCACGGCCATAAACCCACACAGACATATATCTGATAGAGAAAGCTGCAGGAAACAGGTTTACCCACGATAGAACATGATGAAAATGACAGATTTTATGTCCCCTGCCATGTCAATGAAACACCACCGCTGAGCTGAGCCGCTTTTCAAGAAGACTCTCCGGCCTTTTCAGCCATCTCATCATCAGTACCAAGGAATGAAAAGACTAACAGTGCTACCTTCAGCAAGAAAGAGCCTTGTGATTTCTCCAAACAGAAATGTGTGCAGAACAGGATTTAAAGCTGTTGTGGTTTGTGACATTGTTTAGTAGTTTAACAGGAGCTGTAGAAAGATTTGTAGATTTTGTTTGTTGAATGTGGTTAAGATTTTTGGAAATACTCCAAAGATGTTGGAGATTAAATTGTCTTTAAGATGAATAAGCCACATACTGTAAAACATATCAAGAAATTAGTCAGAAAACACAGTCATCAGATTATCAACTTGTTCTCTCTCCACCTCCTGCGTGGTCGGAGGAAGGTTGAGCCAAGCCGACTACAGAGTGACAGCCGATCTTCTGTCCACGCAGCACGAAGCATGTTAAAGCCCCGACCCCCCGCCTCCACACATATCGAATCTTCGGCCCTCGCATTTTCTCTATCCACTTTCACTCCTCGACGGCAAATGCCCTTGCAAACTCTTACTCCCTCCTTCTTTTTTATCCATTAGGACGAAGGCGACCCCCCCACCCTCCCACCCCACCTCTCCATGGGGCCTCTTTGTAACTGTCGAGGAACCCTTTTCACTTTTTGTTCTGCAGGCCTTCCCAGGTCCTTTCTCTGTTGATATTCACACCATCTGCCAGCAGCAGAGGAAGGTGCACACAAACGAAACCAGCACTGAGACATCAAGATCTCCAGGGTCGAGGTCCTCCTTTCGTCTTTGCACATGGCATTAAAAACACAGTTTTAACAACTGGTATGCTGCAACCAAAACATTTTTTGCAGCTATCCAGGGACCTCGCTACTGCAGTCTCACCCCTTGTTTGCAATGGTACGTCCTGCTAAGTCCCCCCCAATAGAAGTGGCTGTAAAGAATCACTCAAGCCGCACTAAGCAGCTGCCTGTGAGTTAGGTCATTTTCCCAGGAGCCACAGAGTGGGCATTGGCAGGACCTCAAAAAGAGGGGACACCATCTGTTCAGCGCCTGAAAAGGTTGGTGACACCTTCTGTGGTACCAACAACTTCTAATTAAGTGGCCAGGAATGCAGTAGCAGCTCCAGTGCATGATTGGTGGGCTTGCTTTAGATATCCTGACGACAACACAGCAGACCCACGTTCAGTTTCACGCACCTCTCCATCACATCTGGCCATGGGCTAATGAAAAATTAACAGAGACTGGATACAATAAACACTTGGTGAAGGTGGCACATGAATGGAGAAGCCAACAAAAACTGTATTTACTTTTGTCTATGATTTCTTTTGTCCTGTTTTCATATCACTTAATTGAATGTTTATCAGGAGCATAGAAAACTGCATTAGCCCTATGGTCAATCCCACCGTGGTTTGTTTCTGTTATATCATGATGCCCTAATTTCATTAACATTAGGATTTAAATGAAATAACAAATAGACTTAATATTCTTCTGATTTCCATCGCCAAATCTGCTGCTCAGAAATGTTACTAATTAGGCTTATTAAGTAATTAAGAAGAGGTCTTAATTATATCTGCGCCACTGGGACCTGCACGGCTGTAACCATGAAATGCTGTGCCGCGCTGCTCAGCTTTGTTGGTTTGGATGTTACACAGTTTCATCCATTAACTGTAAACTGAATGTTCTGTGTGTTTTTAGAGAGAAAAAAGTCTCCAGTCTGTATTAGGCAAATATCTGTATGACTTGAAATTACAGAGAAAGAAACACTCAGCAGCCTTCAGAAGCACAGCCTCAAAATGTCAAGTGAATTACCTTGCAAAGAGTTAAAAGTTTAATGAAATATATTGCGGGGAGGAAAATGAGGGGTTTGGCACAGGCATGGACTTAGTCTCAGGAGAATGGGCACCAAACGGCCCTCTCCGTCTCTACAGCCATCAGTCAAAGTAGCAGCCACCCGTCCCCTTCTCTTACACAAGGAGACTTCTCTGGAAGCCACAATGATCTATACCCCATGACCTCACTCTCAGTGTCCAACATATTTTGATTTGTAGCTCGAGTGTTATTCAAACACAAATTCAAAAGAGGATGAAATTCAGCAGAGAGCTTTTGTTGGACGCACACCAAGGTACAGTCCTTTTAGATGTCTCTGCCCTTGTGGGGAAACAGAGGGAGGGAAAGTGAGAGAGAGAGAGGGAGAGAGAGGATTGAGTAAGCGCTGCGCTAGAAGCTTGGCATAAGATTCCCTCCCGGGTCCCGAGTGCTTCTCTTTCACTCCGGACAAAGCAAACACTGAACCAGGAGCCTTTGTTTGCCTCTTCAAAGGGACAAGTTTTTGATGCCATATCACTAAATGTGATCGAGCAAACAGAAATGTAAAGATCAAAAACAAAGTCTGTTTTTGTGTGTTTATTGAAAGGTATGACATCTGCTACATCGTTTAATCATGGGAGCCAATGAGGGTTCAAAAGTTCAGTATTCCACATGCAATATTATTGAACCTGAAATGACTATTACAGGTTACAGGTCAGTTTAAGGGCATAAACCATTACGCACATGCGCCTCAGTGAGTCTATCAAATCATATAGTATAAATCCAACATCCATAAATAGTATAAATACCATCAATATACAGAAATGAAAAATGTGCGATTCGTTTAAGATGCTTATTTATTATTTATCAATTAACCCTTTTCACCTCCTCATTATTTGGGGTCCTACGTGAAGTACAAATAAATACAACAGCATATAAATATAAATCCCATGTATTTAACCATTTTTTACAGCTGGGATCTCTGAGACCCAAAACAGAAGTAATGCATTTTTTTCTGTAATAGACTTGTAAAACATGTTATTGCTTCAAAATCATGTTATGAGTAATTCTCTTCTAAAATTCTGAGAATAATAACAGCATTAAGTATTTTTCTTAAGCTGTTAAAGAGGGCCTGTAATTTTATTCCGAGAAAGAAAAAAGGAAATTGAGGATGAGCGCGCAGGCTTTTGTGGAACTTTATTTTTCAATTTGTCCTCTTTTTTTTCTTCCCCCTTAGTAAAATATCAAAATTGCTACTTGTACATGAATTATGCATTAATGGAGGTTTAGAAGAGCACAGGGTCCCTACTACAACCCCCCACCCGTCTTGTAGCGCAGCAGGGTGGAGTGGAGTGGGGTGGTGTGTGTGTGTGTGTGTGTGTGTGTGTGTGTGTGTGAATGTAGTTGTTTGGGTGGAGGGGTGTACAGGCACCCCTCTGTTTGCCTGCTGCACCCCCCTGCCGGGAGACACGGCACCCCCTGCAGGAGGTGCAGCGCTCCGCTTCCCCTGTCCCTCAGGGCGAGTCGGTGTATGTCACCCTCAAACACACACAAACACACACTCGGCTCATTCAGCCCCGTTTGTCTGCTGACCCATCAATCAAATGCATACACACACACACACACACACAATTAACATCAAGATTTTGCATCTCAGCGTTCAACTGCCATATTACATTACTTCAGGCTTGCAGAAATACTTTCAGTTGAACCATATTCCACTCAAAACAAATGAGAGGAAGTTAATGAGGATGAAAGAGAGAGAGAGAAATAAGAGCTAAAATTTGAGATCTTAATGCACTTATTATGTCTAAATAACCAATCATGATTCGAGGTCAAGGGTAATAGTTCACCACTGGCCTCCCACAAACACACACACACACACACACCCATAAAGACCCTCCACTTCCTCTCAATTAACCAACAATTACCAACACATGAACTACTCTCCCTTCATAGCAAACAGTATTATAGACTATAGCATAGCTACTCTAATATTAAGTGATAGTGGGATTGTTAGTCTGTGGATGAGCTATAGCTGTAATTTCCCTACACACACACTCACACGCATACACCCACTTTCTCTCTCTTTCTCTTCTAAAACACATGTATATAGACCACAGGCTCAGTCACAGAGGTAATTGGCTCAGCAATGAAAAAACAGGAGGTCTGGATAATTAATTAATCTATCTGGCTGGCTGGGGCAGAGACACAGGGCCAGTTTTACAACCCCACCAGGGAGAGAGGGGGGGGGGGCGGCACACTGCCCTCGGACGATCTATGGCCTTGCATGAAATGGAAATGGCTTGCCAGGATGCATTAGGTGCGTATACGCTCACATTTCACATACAAACACACACACACACACACACACACACACACACACACACACATACATTCCATATCCCTTACATCTGTGCACCCTCACAGAAACACACACACACACACATGCTCTCTTAAGAAAAAAATATACAAACACTAAACTGAAAAGTGCACACACTCTCTGAGCTACACATTCATCTAAATTCATAACTCTGACAGAGTTCCGAGGTTATTGATCTTCAGTCAATTCACAGACAGACCAAATAGGAACTAGGAACAAACCAGACTCTTCTCAGCATATCTTACAAACAAGATCACGCTGCTTTATTTACTGTGATAAACGTGAGAAAGTCTTAAGGAGATAAAATTCTGACACGTCATATCTCCTTCCCACTGAAAACCTCAGCTTTATATTCCTGTGAGATGGCATGTATCTTACTGGGGCACCGACTGTACTAATATTTGTTTGCTTGTCATTTTTAGGATTAGGACTGGGTATTGCACTTTTTTTGGTATCTAATTAACTTTGTTTTCCGTAGTTCTTGGCACTAAATAGTTCTTGTTCTGCAGTTAGGACTTTTTGATGGAGCAGAAACTTCCAGGGCTTTTCCACGTCACCATGTCTCCTTTATCGTTCACTACATCCATTCAAATATTGCAACAATACAAAGAAAGAAGAAAATGTGTAGTTTCCCTAGTTTTGTCTCAATGCTGCCGTTGCTGGGCTTGTCTACTTTACAGCTCTTCAGATGAGGCGGAAAACACACAGGACTGCACAAAATGGAGTTTAGTTCCTGTGGCTTCTTAGTTCCTGGAAATATTTGGTTGAAAAAAGGCACTATTCTTTCATCAGAAAAAATGTGAGTACATTTAAAATTTTTATTTATACGGCTTCAAACTACAAAAAGATTGGCCGATGTACATGCTACTACCAGGCCGCGCTGTTCACAATATTGTAGCGCCGTGGAGGAGATCAATAGACAGAACACATAACTTTTCAATGTACAGACAGGGCAGTGAGGGGACAGTCCGCTGTCACATGCCTTCTCCTGCTGATTTCAATCATCAATTTAAAAGGTATTTAGTGCTCTGATGCATTATTATACGAGTGCTCTGATTATTTCATTTTAAAACAGTATCCTTATGTTGTTGCTATTTAGCCTTTGTGAAACTATTGCATTTTTAAGTCCATATCATTTTATGACAAAACTTTTTTAACAGCCCCCTCAGTCACTTCATCCTGGTACCTGGTGCATGGGACAGCTGAAGATAGAGAGAGAGGGAATGACACGCAGCAAAGGGCCACAGCAGAAAGGACTTGGTACTTGGAGCACCAGCTCTACCAGGTGAGCTACCAGGACGAGTATCTGTTCCATAACCATACTCTTTAGAGTACGTTTAAATTAAAAAAGTGTTTCTTTCTTATATATTTCTTTAAATAAGGTTTTAAAAAATATATAGTTTTGGTATCTGTACTGCAACTTAAGAGTAGTTTCTTAATTTAATGTTAATTACTATTGAACACATTGTAAGACAATGCAGATGACCGGAAAGGATCACCTAAATGGCTAATGGAGCATGCCAATAGAAATGAGCCTGAACCAAACTAATCTGGAAACCATCTTTAAAAGCAACAGAATATCATATTGTATTGAGAATATGCCCTCCTTTAGAGAATGGTTTTAAAATACACTTCTTGGCTGCTTAAATCCCGGCAGAGGAGTGAGATGAAGACGGTAAGATAGGAGAGGAGTGTAGCTTTTCCACAATCCCAGACAGTTTGTCTGTCAGACTCAGGGAGGGATCTGGAACTTGAGAGTATTTTTTCTCCCTTTTTTCACCACGAGTCTGTGTTAGTGGTTGTCAGATCTAACAACAGGATGGGAGAATACAACACACACACACACCTCAGCTGAGGAGGGAAGTGGCAGGTACATCACGTCTATGGTAATAGAACAGCAGATGGAACTGGCAGGCGCACACACATCACCTTGTGCTTTGACACAAACACACATACTCTTGCATGTGCACATACTCACTTGTTCATACACAAGAAAAACACACCAACACAAACAGGCAAGAACAAGCTGCTTTTACCTTACGGTGATAAAATATCACGTCTGAAAATAAATACACAGCCATGATCCACACGTTTGCATAACAAGATGTTAGTCTGACTTTCTCCTGCAATGTGTTGAAAAAGTGCTGGTCAGCTATAAATGGCTCCTTCTTCATAAGGACCAAAGAGGTGTCAGGGTGTTGGTCCTAGGAGGTGTTGTCTCTTTCTGACCTGTCTCTCCAGGGTGCTGCATGAGCGACGGCGTAGCTACTGGCCCTGATAATCTAAGAGATAAATCATCTTTAGTCACTCTCTAACAGCCTGACAGACAGACAGGCCTAAGTACCTGGGAGGGTGGCAAAGGGACACTTTAAAATCTCCAGTGATGAGGAGTAGTGCCGTGAAGAAAACAGTTAGCCGCCCCGAGCTCCCTCCTATCCCCCCCGAGTCTCTGGCTGCCATTTTGGCTGCATCTCAAGGCGCTATTCCGGCTCTATCTCATGTCACCGTTCTGGCTGTCGTTCAATTCTCATGTTGGCTCCCGTTCAGCCTCCATTCTGGCTCTGGTTCAAGCTCCACAGTGGCTGTGTTTCGGGGGCTTCATTGTGGCTCTGTTTCAGCAAACCCCCCCCCACCCCCCCTCTCCCTCCCTCCCACTTTCAGTTTCAGCACCCCAGGTAGCTGGCCTCCTGCCCGGCATGCAGATCAGTGGGAGATCCAGGCTCAGGCCTTTTGTTTGGGGTGGCATTTTGCCTTTGTTTTCCCATCTCGCCTGTAATCTAAACACCCAAAACATCTCATGCTTGACAAATCGGCCCTGAGACGAGGGAGCAGCGGAAGACAAACGGCTGGAAGCAGTTCAACCCCAGGCAGGACTGATGGTGTCCGACTGGGCCTGACCTCCCAAAGGTTAAAGACACGTTCACTTACAAAGCAATCAATTACCCAGGCTGTGTGGGCGCTTTTAACCAACCTCCCCTCCTGCCTTCCACACAGCCGGCGTTATTGATGAGGGTCCCAGTGTACAGCACACTCCAACCTGGAGTGTGTATTACATTTCACAATTGAAATAAATCTCAGATTCTTGGTGTTTCTGCCTACCTGAACCTCTCTCTCGCTTTATATCGTCTTTCTCTCCCCCGCCTCTTCGCCTCCCACCTCTTCCTTCCTGCCTCCCTCCCTGCCTCCCTCCTTCCCTCCTCTCTGCAGGTTGTTGTAGCAGGTTTATTCTGGTAGTTGGGCTCCGTGGGCCCCGGCAGGCCCCTCAGCTGTTCCGCTGGGTTTGTAATTACCATTTCATTAAGAATGACAGTTTCGGGGGTTGAAGCACCATTTCATCCGGGTCTCGTGGGGAAGGAGCTTGCCAAATTTCCAGTGTGAGTGGCAATTATCTCTCTTCGTGTCTGCAATTCACCATTTTGTACTTAGTGGCTTGACAACGGCTAGGAACATTTTGTTGCAGTAATAATAGGTCTGGGATATTTACACTGTAGCCCACTCAGGCTTAGCTCTATGAACAGACTGATATGAGCTATCAGAAGAGATAGAAACAAACTAGAGGAAGTACTACAGAGACAAGCCCTACACTACTTCTTTGTTTACATAGTGTACAGGGAGTGGTATTTCAATATACCTTCCATAAAGATACACAAAAACTGGGTAGTGTGGTAGTGTATTGATTTGAGGTTTAATTTCTTCATGTATAAGGTCATTCTGGGTCTGAGTGCTCATGTAGCATATGTTTAATCATCATGTGTTTCTTTTTTTTTTTTTTTTTTGCTTCTTGTAATGTTTCTCTTTTGGCCACTTGGCAAAAATGACTCTAAATCTCAGTGGAGCTACTTGGTCCTACTATAAAAGTTAAACTAAAGCATTAAAGTGTGTTTTTCTGCCCTGCAAGACACAATATATCCAGCACCTGTACTATCGGACTGTATGAAAATATACAATATACCAATTTATTATTTACCAAGAGTGTTCAGATATCAGTTTAAACTTTACTATGTACTTAAACTGAAAATGTACAGTACGTAATGCAGCAGAAATTCAAACAATTTACTTCTAAACATCAATCATGCATGACCTTTGTTCTCTTTGAATGCCAACATTTTTATAATTGCCTCCTCTAGTCACTTAATGTACAGCTTGTACACTCGTATGCCAAGGTACTGTATGTGCATACATGTACATTAAAACATTATTTATTTCCTAGTGTGACTACTCGTTCTGTGTAAAAATGCATTCTAAAGTCCAGTCAAAGGTAATGTGACTCTGTGTTAGACAAATAAAGTGGGTATCTTCCAAAGTTTTTAAATACAAAATTTCCTCTTTCTCTCCACCAGTCTGACTCACAGTTTTGGTGACCTGTCATCCTGAAACAATGTTATACATTATCGTATAATAACTACAATTTGCATATAATGCTGTGCTTGTAGGTGATATTTATATTCCCTATGCCCTCAAAGAGCTAAAATGGTAATAGATGAAAATGAACATCAGACCAGACTACAACTGGCCAATTAAGGGTCACTAGAAACAGGAGAATATGAATTCCATACCTTAATAGGCAGAAATGGATGTTATAAAGTGAAGATGAATCAGGTATCCTCTTATGTGGTTAGTTCATGGTACATTCTACCTACAAACTACAGTTCAGTCCACTTGCAGGATGACTGAGACTTAGTGGTTGCTCTGTGAACACCAGACTAAAGGAGTAAACATAAAGTAAAGGCCAGGTCATGCCAGAAAGGAACTTTGTTGTCTGAGAAATCAAAAGTTTATAGCTGATCCGAATGGCCACACAATGGCGGAGAGAGAAGTCTGCCCTCATAGAGAGGAGGAAGAAGCGATATCGAAGATAAAGGACATTTTAAGACTCCTGGAAGACAGTCATAGTTTCAGTTGTAAACCCATAAAGTGATGGAAATAGTTGTGACAAACAGGAAGTTCAAACTCTGCTTAAAGCTTCTCACCTTCAGGCACCTGGACAATCACTGCGTAAAGTGGATGCAAATGTTGGATTATCAGTTATGGAAACTTACAGAAATTGTCGGGCTCAGTTCCAGTGTGTGAAAGATGTTCTTTCTGAAACTGTTCAAGAACTTCTGATGAAGTATACTGGCAGCTTAAGCAGATTGGGCATGAACACAGCCTGAAAGTAATACAAAAAGTGGTTGAAGTCCACAAAGGGAAGTCAATAAATACTTGTTAAAAATTAACTTAAATATATGAAGTTATATTCACACTATGACCACCATTTCTTTCAGTGCAGTAAAGGAATTATCAGCTACCAGTAACTCTGGACATACATACATACAAAAACATATATACATAAATACATACTGTATTAAGATAGACTTGAAAAAATCTGAATGTTTATGTTTGTGAATGTCAATGAGTGTGTACAGCAAATGGAACACAGGAAGTGTGTGAGCCTCTTAAGTGTGCGTCTGTCTACGTGTTCACTCCTCCCTCTTCAGAACAGAAAAATGGCAGGCGTCCGCTGTGTTGAGTTATAGTGACATGACTCACGCGATGTCTACCGCGAGTGACGGCTGCAGCTCTTTTAATTGCATGTCTGCGCTGAATGATGGGATACTTAATTCCTACACATTCCACACAATTGCTTTTCACACTGGCAGAGGCCTGGGGAGGCAGCGGAGGCTTTCTGTGGCCATATGGAGAGGGAGGCACGGCCCAGGCTGAGTGATCGGAAGCTTACCGCCTCATCCCTGCACCAGACTGGCTGCTATACTGTACCAAAGCTGCAGACGGGCACGTGAAGCAGCACAACTAATGAAACACATTCCACACACACCACAGACCATACACACACATGCGTGCAAGCTGGGATGTGGTAATATCTAATTTAGCTTTGGTCTGTTTAACACACTCCAAGATACCTAAGCACACAATCATCAGTGGTCTCTTCCTTGCTCTCAGACACACACAGACGCACACAAACTTACACACAACAAAAAAAAACATTCACACATCGTCTCTAACACACAAACACAATGCCATACACACACACACACACTCACACGTACTGTGCACACTCAGATATGTTCTCAGTCACACACGCACACTGTATTCTCGCATGTAGGGGACATGCAAGCACACACTGGGATATTCACATGAATCCTCTCAGATACACACACTCACACATGCACACACACACACAGTCAGCTGTATAAAGTGTGTTGACAGTTCTGTCAGCTCATGGTAGCACCATCAGGCTCCCTGCTGTCCTGTGAATGGGTCACTTCTCCTTCTCCTTCATCTCTCTCATCGCTCGGTCACATCGCCTGTTTTCTGTCGAGTCTAGAGTAAGAATAGAGCTCTAGCGCTACAGCAGTCAGCGTTCCGACCCCCGGCATTTCTTCAGCTGGATTCTCAGTGGATATGAGGGCTGATGGGTGATTGTTAAAAATACTGAACCAGCATGTCTCTTTAAACCACAACACTGTTCACGGACATATTTTCTATTCAGACTTTGTTGCTCTACTCTGAAGTAATAAGGTGAGTCTACAGCCAAATGTCAAAGTCCAAAATTTGTCTTTAAACATAAGCAGTTATGATAAAGTGAATGTAATAATTCACTACTCGAATACGTCTTAAAAAATGTACATAGAAACATTCTGTGGTTTTAACAGTGAATCCTTATTTACTTCCAATTACTACATTAGACATGAACTGGTTCTTATTGTTCATGTAATTCAGTATTTCAGTTTAGCATATTAGCATGTAAATATTTGCTACCTTAAAAAACAGTACTAAACCTGAATTACAGTTGCGATTAGGAATTTGAAGACAGTTAAATCACAATACAAGAGATATGAGGTCTTTTTACGTAAGTGATATTCTCAGCTTCACTTTAACAGTGAAAAGGAAATATCCTTCCTCAGAAATAAAGGATTCTTTAATTTGATAAAGAAAATAATAAATAGAAAATATATTTTTTTCAGTTTTTGCCTAAGAAACATAGTCATTAGTCATAATTTGTCTTCAATTTAATTTTGCTAAAGAGAAAATTGAGAGGAAGTCCTATTGTGAACCCAGTACCGTGATAGATGAATACTGTTCTGTTCTTCACAAAGCATCAGAGGCTTTTCCATTTAACTTGTAGTCATAACTGTCATGTTACTTGTTTTCTGTTCTGGCACTTGTCAAAATATAAAAAAACATCAGTTCCTGTGTGACAGAGGATGTTTCCTGGGAAAATCCTTCCAGATACTGGTAGCTCAGAACTGCAAATGTTGAAGCTTGAATGAACTGGATATACATCAGAATCTTTCTTTCTGAAAATGTTGCTGATTATCCCTTACTACGTTTTATTTATTGGCAGAAGGGATGCAAACATACTGGCATTGGCCTCAGATGTAGCAGTTAAATGTCAGCTGAAAGAACAGCCAAGAGTACTGTTCATTGATGTGACCCTGGAAGCACCCTGGCCCCCACAGACACCAACAGGCCCCTGTTGCATGCAAAATAAGGAGAGAGAGAGAGAGAGAGAGAGAGAGAGAGAGAGAGAGAGAGAGAGAGAGAGAGATGTAGTATATATATAGAAAGACAGAGAGCCTGCTAATGCATTTAGTAGACAAGGCTCATTTAAGAAAAGCTCTTAATGACTTTAATTGATCTTTATTAGCTTCAATTAGAGAGCGACACTGGGGGGAAAACAAGGTTGTGATTCCTGCAGACAGATCAGTGAAGGTGAGCAGGATCGGAGCAAAATCAAAGAGAGAGAAAGAGAGAGAGAGTATTGTATTGGATGAGTATAGTATATTCTATATGTGGCATAATGTGTTTTCCTTTGGCAATATGTTTGATTTAAGACATTAAATAGTAATTGAAAATAAAAAGAGAGAGAGAGAGAGAGAGAGAGAGAGAGAGAGAGAGAGAGAGAGAGAGAGAGAGATTTGGTTATGCACGACAGGCGAGGTGAAGACAGATGTGCACTTCCTCTTAAAATGTGGAAAATACAATAATATCAGGTTGGAATACTTTAATACATTTAATTCACTAATTCCAAACCTAAAGAAGCTAAATGACCATGAAGAACAACAGATCTATTCTCTTAGGAGAGGGACATGCAGCAAACACAGCTGCACAATATGTCACACACTCACTGTCACAAAAGGGACATATAATAAAAACATCATTACTGAATGTGATAAATTAGTATCTTGTTCCTATTCTATATATGGAATATACACACACAAACACAAATGCAGGGTTCTTTAAAACTTAAACGTGACAGTATCCAACACACAGACACACACACACACAATTTTCTTGTTCTATTTATTTTATCTATTTTATTTACTTAATGAATTCAATTCTTTATGAGTTGTAGGAATTGGAATTGTATTTCTTATGATTTATATTAATATTAAGTTAGAGAGTGATAGAGACAGACAGAGAGAGAGAGACAGAGAGAGAGATAGAGCTGTATGGATTGAAAATGAAGAAACAATGAGAGGCACAGAAAATAAATAAATAATAAAGAATAAAATAAATAAATGCAGAATATTCCACTTTGCAACTTTCCATATTCACGCTCTTGAGTTCACACTGTCCATTACAGATAAAGTGAATGTTATGAGTAACAGTTTTGGGGACCTGCAACACTGTCATAATTTATGAGAAAAAATAAGGAGGGAAGCTGTTCAATGGAGACATTTGCAAAATGTCATTTGTTTGTGCACACAGTGCCGACACTAAAGGTGCGTTCAGACAGAATAAGAGTCACACTTTACAGGCAGCCTGATATGCATAATAATGCAAAGACCTGTAAACGAGTGTTGAAAGTGAAATTCGACTTGAGCAAAAAATTGCGCTCACCTTTGGACTTTAAGAATCTTTTTCATAAACATACAGAGATGAGTGGAAAAATGGGAGGGGTTGGAGGAAAATAATTGAAAGAACTTGAGTTTCTCGTGAGACGCAAACACACATACAAACACACTCCCATATGCAAGGTCTTGCATTCATTTCTAGCTAGCGTGTACAGTTAGTACATAGGCTGTTAAGGGCGAATCAACAAGGACTGCACAAAAGGTCCAGCCATTACATTTGTGTGTGCACACCTTCAAAGGGATAAAGAACAGAAAAAGAGAGCTTAAAATAGGAGCTACTCAGGCTGCAATGCATTTCAAGCTTGGCACGGGTGCTGAGATAAAATGTCTCCAAACTAAAGCAAAGTACGCAGGTAAGATGAAAACACAGCTTAGAAAGCATGCAGCAAGGTCACCAATGTTTCTGCAATTCATGGAGGAAATCCTGGCTGAACATGGACATTTAGGAGTTGCAGTCCAGAGAAGGAAGTCAGTTAACATTTGTACATTTTTTCTATTACTAAACATATGCTGATGTTTAACACATCTGATCTCTGTTTATATTATCATTTATGTTGACTGTAAAATCACTAACTATGCATACATTTTGTCTGTGTTGGAAAAATGATCACTGATACTAATGCGTTCCTCCAGGACTCAGTAGGAATGTAAGAAAATGTTGAAAAATATCGTATCGCGATATTTAGTTTTGTGATATTGTATCTCAAAAAGTGCTGCTTTCATTTTTATGTTTAAACCCCCAATAGCAAGATAGACGGATATATTATATTGAATCGTAACCCCGGTAACGTGATACGTATATCATACCACCAGATTCTTGCCAATGTTAAATTTTAAACAATGGAGATTTATTAGCCTAAAATAATGCAAAGTATAAACAAAGTATCTATATTCTAAAAATAAAAAGCTTGATAAAGCAAATACAGTCTAACCAGTACTGGAGTGGAAATCTCTGTCTCCATCCCAACCCCAACCCTCCACTCCCCTCCATCCATCCCTTCCTCTTCCCAGCACTGTGTTTGTGTTTCTAGGGGGAGCCGGCTGACCCCTGACCCCGGGCTAATGAGAGCGATAACGAGGATTAAAAGGGGGTGACTGCAAGGTGTCTGAGAGTGGGGTTTAAACAATTACACTGGGCTGCCAACATGCCTTTCTTCATGACTCAGGAAATTACAGTCTCCCTCTCACTCTCCCCCCACACTCTTTCAGTCGGCACACAAAAGAAAGGGCTTATGGAAAATAATAAATTATCTCGGGGCCACGTTAACTTGGATGTAAATCGCCGGGCAATTATGTTTTAATAGCCCTTTAAGAGAATGAGTAATTGGGTTGACACTACTGGGGTTGATCAGGCTCACCCGTCTCTTTCCCTTTGTGCCCGCTGGAAGCGAGCTCTGGGTCTGTGTGTGGGTCAGCCTGCAGGATGACTGTATGATAGTCAGTCAGTTAGCTTAAATGATACTGTGACAGTGATATCAGGGAATCTGGATCATTATTATGAGCATGCTAAAATTAGAACTGTATTGTGGTGAACCGAGCAATGTCAGTATTTGTTTTTAATTTCCTATTCTCTCTTCCATTGGTAATATTCGTTTCGTGCTCTTTGCTTTGTCTTGTCATCCATCGTGGCTATCTGTGCTCTAAGTACTAGCAAATTCTTAGTCTGTTTATGCCAAACTAAACTTTATATAAACAGTAAGGGTCTGTATCTGCTTATTTCCCCAAAATACCAGAAGTTGTTGCCTTATTTTCTTTGTTAAACTGTTGTTTACTCCTGTTATACTCTGGAAGTACAGTAGTTTGGCTGCTAACAAAATAACAATATTTGAACCATATACCAAAATTAATGAAATAATTAAGTATAATAATTTGTATTTTAACCCCCGGGAATAGAATGGTGAACAGTGGGGAAAAACTTTCACTGGTTCATATTGTATGATTTTCTTTTTTAACTGGGATTGCATACAGTTTATCATGGTAGGAGGCCCATGTAGATGGAAAACTGGTCTGAGGAATTTGAAAAGCTATTGACAAAAAAACGCCATAATTGCTTACTAAACCATGCTGTATATTTTTTTAAAACTGAGGTTGTGCATGCAGGGAACGCCCAGATGAAAAAAAAGTTAGTTCGAAATGTCCACGAGAAACAAAAAGTAATGTAAAAAGAGGTGTTTTTGAAAAGCTCTCTTGGCCATTTTGATACGGCCCCTGAGCTCCGTTTGTCAGTTTCCTGTCTACTGTCATGCAAGGTGCCAGGCTTCAGTATTGAATCATGAGGCAAAAATAACATCTGTGTAACATCCGTCAAGCTTTGTGATTGTAGACTATATAACAAATCTGGTTAATGATAGAACTGATGAAAACGTAGTGGGAATAAATCTTGAAGAATGTCTGAATTCAAAACTATTTACACTCTGTGTTTTTGGCATGTAGCCAGTTTGTTTGAATTTAGGCAAATCAGCATCATGGAAAGTCATGCTGCTTTGGCTTCTAGCAGTTCTTGCTTGCACTATACAGACTATCACCTGCATTTATGGACATTTAACATATAAATAAAGATCCTGGCATCACTGCAAAGAGAATGCACAATGTCTGTGTGTTTCAGTTTGACTGACTTATGTTTAAGAGGAAGTGGCTGTGGCAAATTGTGTATGACAACAACATGCATACCATGGGGCATAAGTCATGTATGTAGGCGGACCCTGGCCATCTCTCTCTGACCTCTGACCTCCGGCCTGGACTGTGACCTGTGGATGATCGCCTTGTGTCTTGATTTGGTCACCATGGGGGGAAATGGAGGCAGGATCGATGTGAGAAGGGAAGAGATCACAACAGGCCAAACCTGGTGAGTTGAAAACCACCAAATGAGGCTAAAACAACAAAAACAGCAAGGGAAGGAGGAGAGAAAAAAAGCAGAGAGAAACGAGAGAGGAAAACAGAAAGAAAAAAGCCGAAAATAGTGATAGAGATCCGAGGCTAGACCATGTCTGCCACACTAGAAGGCAATAATCAAAATCCTTGGCAGGATGTCGGACCTCACTGCAATGAACAAGCAAATGGTGGGATAAACCTATATTTATCTCCTCTTACTTTCATCTTGGGAGGAAGACAAACGGGGTGAGAAATTGATCAGATGAGCATCTGTTAGGCTTGGCAACAGTCACAAGTCTGCAGAGATGGTTTTTAAACCCCATTTTTCAATCTCATCTCCATTACTGTCAACACTGTACAGGCACTTAAAGGAATGTTCCACAGTAAACGAAGAGAAAGAGAGCTGTATATGCAAATGCAGGCTACTGCACCTCAGTTCTTGAGCCTGTTAGTGTTTGCTAGAGGTTCTCTAATTCCTGCAGCCACAGTTAGTGCTTGACACGGACAATTTGGTCTTTGAGTTTCTACAGGAATAATGGAAGTAAAAGAGTAAAAAGTTTTTCCTTTGATGATAAAAAATTTAAGGGGCATCTATATATTATAGCTACACCATCCTTAGTATATGTCCTTTACAGAAACATAATAGAGGTCAGCTAACGTGTGTTCTTGAAGGTCCATAAAAAGATCTAAAGATTTAAAAGATTTAAAGTTCCAGTGTGTAACATTTAGGAGGATCTATTGGCAGTTTTCATTAGTGTATAATTGTATCTATTGACGCCTTCCATGGAGTCCGCCATGTTGAACTGCCATGTTTCTACAGTAGCCCAGAACAGACAAAGCAACACTGTGTCTAGATAGAGGCCTTTGTGTTTTTTGCGAATTTGCAGGTAGTCAACTTCACAGATAGATGACACTAAATCATTTCAGTTAAGTAGGATGTAGTCGCGCTTGCATGTTTTTATTCCTTTACACCAATCACAGTGGTCTTAGGCAGCACTACACCCAATATGTAGCAATGAGGCATTTGCAAAATAGTGTCAGGAGAAGTTGTTCAAGTCAAACATTTAAATGGTGGGGAAACCTGACATTAAAATGGTTAAATCTCTGCAATGCCCATAGAGTTAGTAACCAGGTGAGGGTCAGGGTAAGCTGCCATTTTCAGCGTATAGGTTCCTAGTATGTAGGTTGTTGTTGTTTCATGTAGCGATAGGCCATCTGAAGACCGTAACCTGTGAGTCAGTCTAAATAGGGTGTACAATAACAACCAGTACAGTCTCTAGGGGACGCTAGCGAGCGCTTTTACTCACTGTACAGTATATGTGTTTAGACTGAGCTAGGGCTACAACTATTGATTATTTGAACTATTGATTTATCTTCGTATATTTCTCTCATTTAATCGATTAGTCGTTTGGTCTATAAAGTGTCAGAAAATCCAAAAACCCAGCGTCCAAGATGAAACATAAAAATATCTAATAATGTTACATTGCTTATTATTGTACACTGTCCAACCAACAGTCCAAACTCCAATGATATTCAGTGTACTATCAAAGAAGACAAAAAAGGGAAAATCTCCACATTTGAGAAGCAGGAACCTGATAATTATATTGTTTGAATAAGTGACTAATGAAATCTGTTCCTGCTTTTTGTTGGTGTTCTCAAAGAGGAACATTCACCTTATCAAAGTACCCCATGCTGACAGGACCATGCTGATACTCAGGACTAAAGGTCCTTCATGCACTCACAAAGTCTTCTATATCTCATGCTATTGAGCACCTGGTGACATGTGCCCGTAGCTTAAGTGTGTTACTGTGTCTCTGCGTATGCCTCTTTCTCTACCTCCCATCCTCTTTGTGGCTCTTTGATTCCCTCCTGAGCGGCTCCGTCACCCATGTCGCCGGGGGACAAGGAGAACGTGGCGTTTTCCCTGGATCAAAAATTTACGAGCAATTAAAAGTCGGCCGACGCCCGGCATCCATCAGCCCTGCGTGCTGCTGCCAGGCTGGGTGAGGGGGACTCGCAGTAAACCACAGGCTATATACTTTTATATCTGTTTTCCCTCCAAAGAGGGAAGGTTATGACAAAATTATGTTTTACTGTTCCCGGTTTCCAGCGCCATGTAGACATCTTTCACCGAACAGGTCAGAGCCCCCTGGAAAGGAGGCAGGGGTAGAGAAATATGTGTGTGTAAAAAGTGTGTGTTCTGTTTATGTTGGGTGATTTTTTTAACCGGTGACAGAAGCCTTTAACACAATAGGAATAACATAGTATCTGTTCCTCTGGTCGATCAGTTACTGAGGGAAGAGTGACCTAATTACTCCGTTGTTTATTACCGCACAGCTCTGATTTATTTCCCCACGCTGATGCAATTTCAACACTGGCTCTTCCTCTTCAATAAAGGCAGTGAGAAACATTTTTTTTTTTGCATTCGGATACACAGGCACACACATACAGTACGCACACACATGCACAATGATCCATTGCGACACACCTAATACACAAAAAAGCACGCAAACCCTCATACATCAACACAGTCACTCTTTCACATTTTCTGGCTCCTCGCGACAGGCCCAGACTCATTTGCATCCTTAATTGTGTTGTAATGTACTTTTAATTTGAAAATGGAGGCAATTAATTATTTTGATATGGAACAAAATGCCGCAAATGTAAACATTCTAATGGTTCTCCGTGAACAGAGCATCATTTTTCAAAAGAGGGATTGAATCTTATCTAATTTTTTAATGCCATACTAGTTTTTTTTTCTTTTTTTTCTCATAAGATACCGTTTTACCACTCATGCATTCTCCTTGATATTCACTTTGTCTTTGCAGAGAGGGCAGCGTTTCTTTGATCTATTCCACCGCTGTTATTTTCTATCTAAATCTCCCACAGGATAATTACTGTAGTTTCACCTATGCTATCAGAAGAGATTAAATGAAATTAAGCCTGTTTGGACATTCCGCTTCTTCTCCGTACGTCATCCCTCCGGTGCAAACCGCTAACACCAGATCCTCCACTTTCTATTTCTGGGTCAGAGAGGCTTCAAGTGGAGATGTGAATCGCAGATTAATTTCCCCCCCACCACCCCCTCGTCGAAACATGTGATCAATAGGTGTCAGTGTTCAAAGCATAGCGAGCAACGGCAGAGGAGAGAGGAAAGGAGAGGAGAGGAGAGGAGAGGAGAGGGAGATCCATTTGTACAGGCCCTGGAAAAAAACTGACACTTTCACTCCTTCAACCTGATAAACTCCCCATAGAGAGGAACAGGATGGATGCGTGTTATTTTTTTCCTCTTTTCACCCATTTCCATCACCTTTTCTCCCTCATTCCCTCTTGCACACACACACACACACACACACATTTTCTGTCCTCTTATATCTCTAAACCCCCGCGCAGCCACCACCCCTCACCCCTATCTCTTTCACTCTCCCCCTTCTGATTCTCCTGAGGGTGCTGGGAGCTCGCTGACATCACAGCCGGGCCTGGCAACAGCCTATAAATTATGAGTGACAAGTCTTTGGACCAATAAAAGCACCACCATATTTCATGCACAGTAAATCTGATTGCAGATTGCTCTGGCGTGTGGCGGCTGACATGTTTATTGTCGTCATGGCGGTGGGAGCTGAGGGTGAGAGGGGTGGGTGGAGGGGGGAGGTCGCTCCCCAATATCAGAGTTTCTAAAGGCTCCCAGTCTATATGGAGGTCAAACAGATGGGAACTCTGGGATGCGGGCGACCCCTTCCACCCACCCGACAACCCCCCCCACCCCCCCAACACACACACATAAACATACATAACACACACATCAATGCCAATTCCCCCCACATCTTTAAGGCAGCTATTTTTCCTTCAGCTTTTACAAAGCCGTGCTTCTTTCACCAAAACCATCTGTCCTTAATCCACAAAATTCCCTGTGAAACTTATTATACTCCACATCAGCATTTATTTGACCATTTTAATGTAACTTTTGAAAGAAGAAATTACAGATTTGAATTCATAAGCAATAAAATGTTGTTGCTTTTGCTGCTACAGTTACTGGATCTGCTTTCACCTGCAGCTTACGGTAGCTAATTTTAACTTTAGGTAGATGGTAGATTGCCGTATACCAGAGGTCAACGACCTTTAACATGAAAAACATCTGTCTGGAGTCACATACTTGAGCTTTATAATACGTATTTTGCCAAGTAAGCCAGCAGCATTTGTTGTGAAAGCAAAAAAATCTGTCCACACATTAAATTCTCTACTTTCCTCTGAGACATTTCTTCTTTTTTTTATTTTGATTTGGGGTCTATAACGAGTCTTGCTAGGGAGACTGAAGACTAGTAGCCACTGCTGTTAAGATTCAGCAAAAAATAGAGGAAGATGCGTCAGGACAGAATGCAACATATGATTTCATGTTGTCACATTCGAGGTAATAAAATGTTAAAACCTTTCTTAATTTAGTGTGTAATGGCTACACATTTTTACAATTTGACAATACAATTGGATCACACAGGCTTACAACAATGATAAGTGAAAATGTTAAGAATATCAATTCAATATAATTTTTTGTCGAAGCCACAGGGAGCCACTGGAGAGGGGCTCAAAAGCTGCATGTGGCTCCGGAGCCACAGGTTGCAAACCCACGCTGTACAGGGTTACTGAGTCAGTTGGCTGTGAGACGTGTCACACAGTCAGAGGAAGAAGTCAAGGTACAGTCACCAGGATGTGCCCATCTGGGATGCAAATGCACGTTGATGCTGGGAAACACACCTTTTTCCTTTAACTGTGCCTTAGGCCACAGTGTACAGCAGCCATGAGAGCCTAATACATTGCAACTTCACATCCACCAGTGTAGCATTACCAAATGTGCTGCTAATACAGAAAACACAAAGAAGTCAAAGCAAAGACAAGTGATGAATATATCGACCACTTGTCAATAATGTTTGAAAATGAACTAACAGTGTTTATTTGAGTTTGGACGTTCTGACTCTGATATTATTAGACACATTGGCTGTATACCTGCCGTTAGGCTTTTACTAGTGTCTGTCATGTGTTCATCAGTATGTGTCCCACAAAAACGTCCAAATGAACAAACTTGTAACTGAACTTGACGTGCAGAGCTTTTCTATTGACTTTTTGTTTTCATGCAGCCTTTTTCTTTATATATGTGTTGTCAAATAGGTGACACAGGTGCTATGTGGTTTATTTATGTGCATGGGTTTTCTCATGCTGCAGTGTGTTGAGCTATTTCACCGTAACAGAGGCTGCTGTACAGCAAAAGTTTCATTTTCTCATTTTCTGTGCTGTTACTGCACTGCATGAATATAATTATCAGCACTGTGGTATGTTTTTGCTCAATTTTCTCTTGATGAAATTTGAATTTGTAGGTGGCGCTCTTTTTTGTAGAATTTGTATTGTTGATTATCACTGCTAATGTGATCTACAGTTCTTTCTGTGTGGCTGAGGACTTTTCTAGGGAATAGGTTTAATCACCCCTGAGTCAAACAGCAACATTTAAAAAAACACTTACATTACATACATGAAAATATTGAATAATCTGATGAATCAAGCCAAAAACTGGCAAGTATAGAATCCAATCCATCACTAACTTCCTGCTATAACCTATAAGCAGTCAGCGTTATCTTCAATTTTCTTAAACATGGATCCTCTCATTACAGATCATATCTAATGTTTAATGTATTGTAACAACCTCATTGATGGTAAGTGACCCTGTGCTCATTGCACTGTCTAGTCCATCCGTCCTTGCCCATGCAATAAACCATTCTTCATAATTAGCCTGAGTATGATCTGGGCATTACAAGTCCTCTGCCAGAGCCCCTAAATGGACAGATTTCAACAGACGCCCGCTGGTGTGATCGGCATCATTATATTTTAATTAATCCATTCTTCTCACAGCAACACAGTAATTACAATCTATTTTATGACACGGCATGCTGCGAAAGAGGGGATGGAAGAGAGAAATGGGAACACAGCGAGGGGGAATAATGGCAAGAAAAGGGAGAAGAAGGGGTGAGGGAGGATAGGAAAAGGACCTACAAAGAGAGGTGAGGACAGTGCGCTAGAGCCAGGATGAAGAGAGGAAATCTTAAGGTGAGTGAGGCAGAGAGCAGAGGAAAAACATCACAAACGCTATGACTGATTACGGATATGTCATCGCCCGGCTGACATTGTAAAAGCATTGTAAAAGCGTTTATACGATGTCTGGGGGAGCACAGGGCTCTCCCTCTCTCTTTCTCTCTCTCTGCCAGATTCATGCTTCATACAGTCAGAGGGAGAGGCTCCATTTCCTCCAGCCTCTGTCTGTATAAATCAGAGCAGGTACGGACACTCAGACACGCTGTGGGTGTGATAATAACATTAGAGGATTACAATGACACTCCTCTCTGGACAAGATCACCTGTCTCAACTGTCATAAAACAGCTGCTTTTTGCAGGTTGAAATGCTTTATATGAGGAGAGTGTGTAGGTGTGTGTGAACATTAAAGTGGTGTGTGCACGTGGCAAATACAGTAGTGAGGCAGTTGAAGATGACGCCGCCTGTGTGATTCATGGTAGACTGTTTACACGAGTAAACTTGTAATAAGTAACACCTGATCTCTTGCCGTTGGCTTGACCTTACTTAAAATTCAATATATTATTTTAAACTGTTTTATGTTACAGTGGCTGGTAAATAAACACTTATGGCACATTTTGCAGGTATAACTGAATTTTTTAATTTACCTGAAGAATGATCCCAGCTGGAGATCATATAGGGAGAATTACTGTAATCACACATTTCATAATCACAACTATTGTCTCCCCACTGTAGAACTAGGATCTCAAACTACCGGCCATCCATACCACTCCTTCCTTTACATGATTTAAAAAACATAATAATATATATATATATATATTTTTTTTTTATAATATTATCACGCATACTGAGAGATATCACTTATAAAGTAGAATCTGTGGGGTTTTTTGGAGTTCTTTACAGCACAAGCAATGGGACTACTTACTTTCACAACAGTTATTTGGAAATGAAGAAACAACTGATGTGAATCTAAACATGTAGAATTTAGGTTCACCTAATAAAAGGTAAACAATGTATTTATCAGGGTGACACACTCAAATATGATAACTTTTTAATGGATCTGACAGCAACTACTGTACGGGTTTACAACAGACTCACAGCCGATAGATATTACAGGGGAAAATTGACAAAGTGTACCATCAAACTGTTACACTAGAGATTATTTACAAACACATAATTAATGAAAGCAATGATAGTAAACCCCCCCCCTGTGTTAGAGGAGCATTTTGACACTTGGAAATATGCTTATTCACATTCTTACAGAGTTAGATAAGAAGATTGCTTAGCTTAGCAGAAAGACTGGAACAAGGGGGAAACAGCTAGCCTGGCAAATTATATTTTACAGGGGTTATGTTCCGAACTATTTCCTGGCAGGGAGCAGTAACTTCCTGAAGTCTTTGCTGGTTCCTCGGCACATAAATACCCATATGACCGCAACTTGTTATTGTTTCACCCTGTGGTTTTTGTACGGATTTAACCTTTTTTTTACTTTGCCAGGTTAACTGTTTTGCCTTGTTCCAGTCTTTTTTTAAGCAGTTGCGAGCTGTAACCTCTATTTACTGTACAGACATCCAAAGTAACTGTAATTTCTTTAAAGAGACAAAACCAAAACTAGACACGTGTTGCTTGAATAGGCATAACAACAAATTATAGAGGGTTTTAGTCAAGCATTGTATCTAACTTTGCTTTTAAAGAACTATTCATGTGTCAACTGGTTGACTAATAAATTGGTTTACATGTAAGCCTCACTTAAAGCGGGCAGAATGAGAGGCACCCTGTCCCTTCCTGCAGCGGCCATGGGTTCAACTCCGACCTGTGGCCCATTGCTGTTCGTCACCCCCTCTTTCCCTCTCTCACTCCCCTTCCTGTCACTCTTCACTATTGATTAAAGGCAATAAAAGCCCCAACACAAAAAAAGTGGGCAGAATGTTGGCAGAACCATAGGAGTATTTACATGGATGTATGGGTGTATCACAATACCTATGGTGAACATGGAATCCTGCTCCGTTGATGTTCCACCCAGGCTCTTTGGGGTCAGGGATCTTTGCTGTCTCGGCAATGAGATGCTGAACATCCCTCCACGTCAGGTTAGGACTAGGGCAAGAGACATGAAACAGAATATCATCAAAAGCATCCTTCTTTTGGCCCGTGTTCTACACTGACTGAAACCACAGAGGAAACACTTCAACTCTGCATGATACTCTGAAAAGAAACCTGCAGGGAGCTCAACATGGACTCCAGTCTTGTCTTCCAGAAAGAGCTGAAGGACTGTTTTATGGGACTTACAGCATATTCCATCAGGCACACATGTAATGCTTATATTGTATTAATGCTAAAGTTTATTGATACATAAACCGCTGCGATGAGACACTGTCATACCTTTTACAGCAGGTCCTCTAGACATAAAAGCACCTGTTTAAGTCAAGCTTACGGTTTGTATAATGGTGTCACTAAAAAACTGTGAATCCAACAAAGAATATTTGAGACTTTAACAAAAGAGCCTAGAGAGTTGAATGTAGAAAAAAGTATTCTTTTTAATCCCAGGCAGGGGAATTCTAATAGAGCGGACTCAAGTGTCATGTCAAGCAATATACTAATGGAATCCAATTAAGACCTTTAAACTGCGCCGAGAGCTGGAGGATATTAGCTCAGTTTTCTATAACAAAAGACCAAAGGGTCGTCAACGAGGGCTTTTTCAGGATATAAAAAGCATAAAGGAAATTGGGTTTTTCTGCTTTATCCACTCATTATTGTTCCCTAAGAAAATGAGTTGAATGGAGTATAGGAAAACCGCTTGGCCACCCATTCTGAACTGCCTTTTCTCTTTCTGAGAAGAAATGCCTCCACTGTTTGCTTAACATCTGTACACGTACAGTCGTTTCTCCAGTACAGAGGAACAGAGCCATGGTAATTAAAGGTGCGCAACACAGTTAGACTTCATTTTTCCCAATAATCATGACATAACTGCATTACATCATGTCTGTTCAGCCACCTTAAGGTATATCTGCATAATTTTGCTGTATGGCAAATGTCTGCACAAAGATGTGAAGAAAAGCCCTTAAAAAAAAAGAAGTAAATCACAAGTAGCCTCTTCATTATTGTGCTGTTGAGTGTAAGGAATCTCAGGAAAAATCAGGCGCAGATATAAACAGATGTATTCCATTCACGTATTGGAAAAAAGCGAAGGAGAACAAAAGCGAGGAGAGAAGCTTTCATTAGCAGCATAAAACAAAACCCCGGCAAGCAGTGAGAGCAGGCAGCTAAAACAACATGATAGAAATAATACCAGTAACACTAATAATAGACGGATAGAATGAAACAAAACACAACGCACAAACAATTATTTTAAGCTTTGATTTCAAAGGGATTGGAGTGTGTGTGTGTGTGTGTGTGTGTGTGTGTGTGTGTGTGTGTAGGGGGATAGGCTTTGTACTTTTGAACTGTTGCTGCTCACTGCATGCGTCTGTGTGCATGAGTGTGAGTTCAGTATTATATATTAGCGGCAGCAGAGTGATTCTGTTGTGTGCACTCCCCCACCTCCATCATCAGCACCACCACCACCATCACCCCTCTGGTGGAATGAGAGAAACCCCCGCGGCCCCGGCTGGTTTGCATAAAGCAAACAAAATTAAATTTGCTTTGCTAAATCAAAGCATGTATGGTATTCCAAGCCGCTCTCTCTGGGACAAATTACTTCAAACGGCCTCCTTTGTATCATAACAGAATAAAAAAAAGAATCAGCCCAATCAGCGGCTCTCCAAAACCCTCAACTCGGGAATTAATTATTGAACCGAGGGCTTTTCTCCCTCCTAGCAGTCCGCGACACAGATCTATTTATTTTGGAAAAGTCGTTTTGCTCTTAAAAACACACTGTTGGCTGAGAACTGAGTTTACCGCTATCTCTCTCTCTCTCCCTTAATGTTTTCACTCCTCTTTGCCGCACAGCCCCTGAAGGGACATGTGAATAGGTTTAGGCCACGAAATTAATCTGAAAACCCCACGACCAGCATCTACCATAGTGCTGGTTAAATAGAAGTATTGCTTATGCTGTAATGGACTTAAGATGAACTGAGCTGTTAACTAGAGGTGGACTTTTTTCTTCTCTGCACTACCTCTTTGTATCAATAGACCATGTGTTCTCTCCTACTGTCGCTTTTGGTTTGGCTGCAAGAAAGCACAAAACCACAATTTATGGAATTTGGTATGCAGCTCAAGGAGAAGAACATATGCCAAAGCAAAGGATTTTCAGGGTTAGTTGTCATTGCTATTGAGTAATTCCCCTACTTATTTATGACATGCTACATGTGATTATATTTAATATAAACCTTTGTTCAGTATTTTTAGAAGCTTGATATTAACCTCTGTCCGCACATGAAAAGGAGCCTTTAGACTAAAATACATCACATTACAGCAGATTATGGAGGGTGTGCTGCGTGCAAGTTGTTTCACTTTTCTGTTCAATATGCAAAAGGCTAAAGTGATGAAATGCCAATGTCAAGATGTGCAACTCCCAAACACTTGATCAACTACTGTCACTGGCATGTCACTGGGGTATAAAGAGCACCTCCTACCATGGTAGATGTGCCATATTCATGGTTTCACTCCACACCTCCATATCTTTATTTGTATTTATATAAACTAGAGAAATAATTGAGGCCCTCATTTACAGTAGTGTGGAGTAACAGTTTAAAATGACTAAAACGACACAAAATATTAAAATTAATAAAAGATATAAGAGAACAATCTATTAAAAACATTCAAGATTTTGGCTTTAAAGTGTCCTTGGGGGTGTCTCCTTGCGGGCATAGCTGGCGAGCTAACATGCTAGCCAGCCGGGAACATGCTATTGCTAGCCATCTACAATAGTTTGGTTGCTAAACAGACAACAGATATGTACTTCCATCAAGTCATGTCTCACTGACTGCAGCTACTCCAGGAGGGTTATATAAAGGTGGTGGTGGAGCACTGCTAATATGATAGCTTCTTCTATTTTGGGACTCAGTTTTCCATAGGCCTTTCATAGGAGGACGTCTTGGTTTGTGACAGTAGGAGGAAAACTGCTTCAGTTTCATGGCCCTGGTATGGTTTACTTGGACCCTTGATCAGAGCAGAGCCATTGTTAATGTTTTCCTACTATTACTAGTCAAAATGTCTGCTTCGAAATTGGCCTGTTCCAAGGATGCCAAAATTGAACCCAAAGTTGAATAGCCCTATTTCACATCGAAAATGAATCTGTTTCCCTCCAAAACTGCTTTAAATGCTGGTCTGATCAAGCCTGTAAGCTGACATGTATCTTACAAAATAGCTCATCCATCAATCATCCATTCAACTCATGCATGAAGAAATAACACAAAAACTTTTGACAAAACCCAGTGAAGGCATCATGTTTCCTGTCATGGATTATCTCACTCTGTGAAAGCATTAATCACTGTAAAATTATAATTGCAGACACTGGCGTCTTCTGAAGGATAGACAGCTGACATCACTGTTTCACAGACAACAAAATTAAAGCACGTTGTCCAGCACACACATGAACACTGTGCTGTTAGCTCATGGGAGAATTAGGGCAGAGTGCTACAATATATGAGCCTCCTTCAGACCCTTACAGCCTCCATCCCCTCGCCAAGGCTCACAAAGCAGCACAGCAGCCGTCACAGTGAGCACACAACTGTTTACAAATCCCCAGTTAATAGGATCAGGCCTCATTGACTGAGCCGCTCCGATGTGTCTGATGTAATCTATTAGCTGTATGATAGTCAGTGTCTCAGTCCAATCGATAACCCTGGGCCTCCATATTGCTCCACTGTGGACTGTTACTCCTCTTTAGTGCTGCTTAGAATGCAGACTTAGTGACTATAAAGTGCGTGTGTGTGCACAGGTTTGTGTCCATCTTCTTGTCCTTGTGTGACAGATCATGCACGTGTGTGAATTCTGGAGTTTTATTGTTGGAGTGTGTGTGTTTATGTATGTATATAGTAGCTGTGTGTGCACAATCCTGTATTATGTACTGCAGCTTGTATATGTGCAACCATAAAACATACATACTGTAGCTGATACTTGGGCAGATGCTAATTCTGTAACACTTTAATGCATGAATGCATGTGGGGATTGTGCGTGTGTGTGTGTTGCATAATTATGTTGACATTTGTTATATCCATGCACCTATAAACGGGTGTATTACTATATAATACTGCATACTATGTGCGTGTTAATGCCGCTTTACAGTAGATGGCATGTTTGGAAGCGCATGCTTGTGCATCTACGTGTGTGCGCTGTGTTTGTGTGTGTCGGAGTGTGTCTGTAGCTGGTGTAACTGGGTTTCCAATTAAGTTGAACCACAGGCCGGATCAATGCTAGTCCTCTGTGTGCAGGAATGAGCAGCCCTGGGCCCTCAGAGCATGCCCACGAATAATTTATCACTCACACTGGGCCCAAGCAGAGAGGAGGAGGAGGAGGAGGAGGAGGAGGAGGAGGAGGAGGAGGAGGAGGAGACGGAGAGTGCAAGGACAAAGTGTCCAGCCCAGGGGAGAGAGGGCGAGAGATGGGCAATCGAGGGGACAGAAAGATGGAGGGGTGAAGAAAGAGAGAGAGATCAGGACCCAGCAGAAAACACTGTCAGCTCCCGATCATTTAGGAGAAGCACACTCAAACATTTTTTTTTCTTCTGGTAAACAACCATTGAAAAATGAAATTCTGCAGGGAGCACAAGCCACATAATAAAACAGTGTTTTTATGTGTGCAAGTGCTGTAAGTAGTAAAAAAAGATGAAAACATATAACATAGGATCAATCAGTTTTCCAGTAATTGCCTTTTGCAAAGCAGATATCATCCATTTAGTGTCATCCACTTTGTAAGGTTCTGTAGATTTGATCACACATTTATTCTATTATTCGTGAATACTATCTCATACTGACTATAATGTGACATTCAGTCTGAATATCACATAATTTATTTGTCTTACAATTCTAATCCTCAGAGTTTCACTAAAGCTTTATATGTATTATAGGTATACAGAAAGAAACCCTAAGTATTGGTAGGGATCCATCCAACAAGTCCTCAGTGACTGCTGAAAAATTAATCTGTTTTATGATGTGACAAGTTTATGGTTTAGTGCAATGTAGCTAGAGTTAGGTTTGGGGTTAGGATTAGGGATGGTTTGGGTTAAATTTACTACTTAAGTAAGGTTAGGTGACCTTCAACATCAGAGTTTCAAGAACTATCCCATGATTGACCTAGAACACTGACTCTTGGTTGTAGCTGGAAAATGAACAATCTTTGCTGCTTTGGGAAATTAAAAAATATAATTTTTCTTGGTAAATGGTGAATGGATTGCACTATATAGTCCAAACAATCCAAGCACTTTACACTACATGCCACATTCACCCACTAATGGCAGTGTATGAACACAGAAGCCATGCAAGGTCAACTGCTCATGAGACACAGAAACTAATACTCATTCACACACACTCACACACTGATGGCACGGCATCAGGAGCATTTTGGGGTTCGGTATCATGCTTAAACACACTTCGACATGCAGCAGGAGGAGCCGGGGATCGAACCCCAAACCTTCTGATGAGTGACTGACCTGCTCCACCTCCTCCCCACCCCCAGGATCAGTATCTGCACCAACACTGACCTCCTTAAGTGCACAGGGTATCAGCTAAACTTTGCGAATCCACATTAGATACAGTGTTCTCTTCATCCATTCAATTGCTTCGATAAGTTACCAAGTATTCTGTGCAGTATTTGTAAGGAATTTATTATCTTCTTAGCAAAGAACTTGTAGAAAAAGACTTTAAATACCATAGGAGGAGCTACGTTGTTAAGCAGTTTGCTTTTGGTCAGGGGAAAACAAGTGAGCCATGCACAGGTGGAGAGGTTTGGTAAAGAGATGTAGAAATATGTAATTAATCTGACAGAAGAATTTTTGCAGAGCTAAAGCTCAGCGCTGTTGGTGCGGTCTGTATCTGTTCTCAACTCAAGTAATTATACGGCACGAACTGTGTGTCTAACATGTATTAAACACGTTGGGTGTGTCTGTTGTAATGAGGGTGATGCATCATAATGACACAATTCCATAAACCTTCTAAACAATACAAATAAAGTGTGTACAAGCCTAAAAAGCATGTTGATGTATTAGTGTCTTCACATACAGTTACAGTAAGAGGTGATCAGCTCACACACATCTTAATTCTACACAGAGGGGTTTACAGATTTTACTTTTTGTAAAAAAAAATAAATAAATAAAGCATCTGTATCGGATCAGTTCCCTGAGTTTGTGTTGGAATCAGAGTCAATATCATGGTTGAAAAATCGGTGCATCTCTGAATATCTGTAATTTTGTGGCTTGAAAAGGTCCAATTTGAACATGAGGAGAAGCATCAAATATGAGCCATCATCAGCTTCAACTCATAAATCATTTTTTTCCTTTTTCTTTAACATAAGCTGGAGGAAATATCACCAACAGCCAAGCTTGTTAGTCAGCAGGGTATAATGTGTTGGTACAAGACAAGCAGCAGTTTAAACCCCACTGTCTCATCCCAGGCAACACATCTTCTGCTTGGACACTTCGCATTTAGATCTTCTGCCGAGCCATCTCGCAGCTTTAGTTGAAAGGCAGAGGAACTAACACACATGTGGATATACATTTACAGAGGAGCACAGAAACACCCACATATAGAGACAGACACAGAGCAGAAGCAAAAGCACCCACACACACAAACGAATATACACAGATAGAAGGCCAATCACCAACTGTGTCATATCTGCAGAAAAACACATGTATGTGCACACATAGCTTAGAGAAAAAAATACAAAAGACTCACAGAACACCAACTGCTGCACAACTACACACACACACATACAGAGTGTCCAATGTTCTCTCCGTCTCTGTCCTTATTTCGTCTCTATTAATCTCACAGTAGCGAGGCGTGGACTGGTAAGACGCTCCACATCGCTCTGTAATCTTCTCTTAATGTGCTGCACTCTAAGCCTAAGTGAACCCATTTGGAGCGACTGTGAGCAGACTGAGATTCCTCCCATGTTATCTGAACAAGTGTTACTAATGGGTTTATCAATTAGGCCAAGTCCAATAACTGCATGCCTGCAATCTCCTTTAAATACACTCTACCAGCGCAGCCCTGATTTTATGTGGTTAATGAGTACATGTGTATACACACCTGTGTGTGTGTGTGTGTGTGTGTGTGTGTGTGTGTGTGTGTGTGTGTGTGTGTGTGTGTGATTGTAAGACAGTTTGAATCTGTGTGTCTGTATTTATGTGTACATTTCTGTGCAGGTGTGTCTATGACCGGTTCAGGACAATGTGCACATAACACACAAATTAATGAGTTCTTGTGAGAGGTTAATATACATGATTCATGTTCATACTGTATCTGTGTATGCTGTATCTCTTTGTAAGACAAATTGTGTACTTATACTCTTTGAATATGTTCAAATATAAATCTGTGAGTATGTACACTACAAAGGTTGTGCATTTGTGTCTTTATATCACTTCTTGTGCACCAATACTGTACATTGTAATCTGGAGTATATTCACTGCCTTTGTATTGTGTATTGTATTGTGGACAATACACAATACACAATTGTGGTCATTTTGATGATGTATATACAGTAGCTGATGATAGGTTTCAGTGTATATACAAATATAATGTTTCCCTTTGTTTTAACATACAACTTGACTTCTTCTTGACATGTTTTTACTGCATACTGTTTTATAGCGGTGTGTTGAATTGGCTAATAGCTACCAAGTAACCACTCACTCTAGTCTTGTTAAAGGTCCAGTGTGTAACATTTAGGAGGATCTATTGGCAGTAATGGAATATAATATTCATAGATATGTTTTTATTAGTGTATAATCACCTGAAAATAAGAGTTAAGCTGTTGTAATCTACAGAAGGAGCGGTTACTCTTTCACGGAGGCCACCATCTTGAACTGGCATGTTTCTACAGTAGCCCAGAATGGACAAACACTGGCTCTAGACAGGGTCGTTCACGGGCACCGTAGTTTCTCCTACACGCTTGGAAGGACAGCGGTATTCAAATGGTTGCAATCTGCAACTTCACTGCATACAACTTCTAAATCCCACACATTGGACCTTTAAGGCGGACGAAATTTTCTAAAATTAGTTTTAGGTAATTTCAACAAGGTACTCTACCTACCATAGAGACGAAACTGTTGAATCCTACACTATTATTAGTTTATATAAAAAGGCAAGCTAGAAAAACAGTTTCAAAGGTATGTTAATATCAGTTTATTATTATCATCAAATATAAATCACATAGTGTATGTTGTGTGTGTGAGGTGATACAGGCAGTGACCTTCAATGCATTTCAAATGGAAAACATTAGCGCAGGAGACGTCCTCACCGAGGACGAGTGTGTGTGTCTATGAATACGTGTGAGTGTGTGTGCACTGAGGGTTTGAGTTAAGACCAATTAGAGTGAGTGGATTCACTTTTCCATGTACTCTCCCCACTGAGATCACTGGTTGATTACTCCTAACTCCCCACAGAGAACGACGTATGCATTATTTCTCTTATTCATTCAATGGACACCGGCAGAAAAAGAGAAAGTGGGAGAAGGGAGGTGAATGAATTATTATAGATTGAACATTTTAGTTTGTGGGTTTCAGATGGGGGATACAGTACAATACTTTTATGCTGTTCATAGCTTGTGCTGAAATTGTCACATACAGTAGGTCATTTAGTATTTAGGAATAAGAATAACCATAGTTTACTTTGGCAGTTTTGTGTGGGACATCCAACTATATAGAAGTACTCTAATCTGTGATATTTTCTATATTTCAAGAACTGAGAGGCCATACAATAAAATCCATTTACGACCTCTATTGACAAAAATGAGTACTTTGGATAATGCAAGTGGTCCATTATCACTCTACATGGAGTTAGCATGGAACACTAGAGCCAGAGTGGATGACTTTGATCTCTCCTGTCACTAAATCACTAAATTGACCAACAGGTTAAAAGAGGTTAAAATATTATTTATAAATTTTCTGCTGCTATGTGATTGCATAGAAGGGCCAAAAAAGTTCACATGATCACAGCACAGGGCGACTGGGGTTAAGGAGGAGACAATCCGTCTTTCCAGACAGCCCAAATTCTTTTGGGAGAAACAGGAAGGGATGGACAGTAAAATGGACATCTGCAGGTGTACAAATCCCAGGACACGAGGTGAAATCACAGTTAAACAAAATGTTCTGCTCCATCCGAGCAAATGGATAGACTGACTGGATGAATGAATGGATGAAAGAAACAGAGATAAAGTGGCAGAGAGGCTGACATGGTGATAAAGTGAACAAACAAACAGCCAGAGACAGAAAGACTGACAAACGGGACGAGCGAAGAATTGATTTACCCTGATGGTTTGTTGGATGGGCGTCAAGACGGATGGATGGAGACAGACAGGCCAACATAGTGTCAGAGAGACAAATAGACAGTGACACCCTGACACTGTTGGGGCAGCAAAACACTGAAGGGTACTCTGATAACATAGACAACAACACACTGTACGCCCCTTTAGGCTCTCTGCCATTTTATATCAAAAATGTATGTTGCAATATCAACTATTCCCAGCAGAAATAAATCACATCATACTGTATCAGAAATGACAAAGATGATTCGTTTCCAAGTCTGTGCAATTTCATAAACATTTAGTATCTTATCACAGTGTGATAAGATGCTGTGGAGAACTTAGTCACAGTGTTTGCATTTTTCCAATCTGCTCACTTTTTTTTGACAAATTAACAAAAGATGAAGCAAAAGATTGCAAGAAAACTTTAAGCATTTCTCATTAGCCACAGAAAGGCTGCAGTTCTGGGGAGTGTAGTTGCATGAAGAGAAAATGCAGGTGGAGATAATAGAGTGATTGACAGAGGGATTAATTGTGTAATCTAATAACCACATATGAAAAAAGTAATAAAGTAAAAACAAACAGATTATATGTATCAATATAGAACCGCAGGTATGTGCAAATACAAGTCTACAGAAGACACTGTAAAATGGCGTGTGTCAGTAGTCTAGGTGTGTGTTGGATTAATGCTGTACATCATATTCTAAACTGGGCTAGTGTAACCTTTATCATCAAGACTAAGATTGAAGAGGCTTTTCAGCTAAATGCTAACGTCAGAAAGCTAACAGCCTTATAATGGCAATGTTAACATGCTGATGTTCAGCAGGTACAATGTTTGCCATGTTCACCATCTTAGTTTAGCATGTTAGCGTGCTAACACTAATCACCAAAGTAGGGCTGAAAAATGTATCACCAAATGTTTCATTTCAGTCAGTATCGATCATTATTGACAATTCTTAAAGACCTATTTTTAATAAACCGGTGGAAAAAAGGTTGAATTTAACCAATTTATTTATTAAGGCACACAGGTGATACTTGTAATGCTCCATCGTGGACTACCTGTGGATTGTTTCTTGAGATGTAACAGATGTAGGCTGAGATAACAACATGTTGCGAAACCCAAAGGGTGGAAGTAGCTATGGTGACTCACTCATAGCATGCTCCATTTTTAAGGGATATGATAGGCTGCTTATGGCATATTTCTTATGTGCCCTAATGGGGGTTTGCATTTAATGCATTGAAGTGAAACTATCAATACTCTATTGAACAATTTTCCTATTTTGAAAGTGATGAAGTGTCTATTGCCAATACATAATGCTATTGTTGTATTGCCCAGGTCTACACTTAAGTTATTAGGATTCACCGTATGGTAATGCCTGTACAACATCTGGTAGATGTTGAGATATTTCACTGGCTAAATGAAAAGACCTGCTGATGCTGCTATAGCAAAAGTCGGAGGATCACTAAAGTCATTAGGATTTATCCTCTGGGCACCGTTGACATCCATAGCAAATTCCATGGCAATCCATTCAATGGTTGTTGAGATATTCTAGTATGGACCAAAGTGTTGGACCGACAAAATGAGAGAGTGACATTACCATTCTATTAACCACGCCGCTGGCATGGCTACAATTCAACTTCAACACAAAGAATTCATGAATACATTTGGAGCTGTCTACATAGCCCTATGGTTCCAAACATGTATGCAAGCAATAATGTCCTTAGTATGAAGTTATGAGCAGTAGAAGCCAAGACTGATCACTCTTGGACTGTTTGATTTGAAGGATCTTTTGAGGCCTGAAAATGTGTTTTTATGCTTTTAATCATCTAGTCGGCCTTCAAGTTAGTTCTGTGAACCACAGCTTTAACCTCATTCAATTTGATTTGACAATTTTGGAAAAATTTCAGTGGCATGGAAACATAAAGAAATGTGTCTATATATACAAATGTTTAGCTGCTTGTGGATGCTGTATATGAGGCAGGTTGTTTCTGATGAATGGGGATTAGAGAAAAAACAAGTCCAGGTTTGCATGTGTGAGAGAGACCATGGCAGAATATATGAGTGTGTGTGATTGTGCGAAATGTGGGGAGAAAGAGTGAGACACAGAATGAGCAAGTGTGAGAAACAGAGGGAGAGAGAGAGAGACCCAGAAAGATATACAGACAGAGAGAGTGAACACAGCTCCATAAAGACGTGAGCTGAATGCTGCCGATCTGAGCGGGTGAGGTGATATATAGTTTAGTCAGTAGCAGCGGGTCACGACAAAGCCTTTAACAGTAATGTCCTGGGAGTCGCCTCGCCCAGGGGACCCGCGCTCCATTTTACAGCCAAGCGACTGAGACTGAGACGCAGTGGCATGACAGCTGGAGCAGTAAAGCCGGCCTCTAGTACCATCCATAACATGAAGAAGGCGTAGACGCCGCTGATACCGCCACAAAACACCAGGCCCGAGGCCACACCGACAGCTGGCGAGTTAAGAGGGATGAAGAAAAAGGGGGCTTGGGAAATAGTAGGAAGTGGTAGACGAGACAAAGGAGAGAGAGGAGAGAAAAGAGCGAGGAGATATATTTGCAGATTTAGACAGAGGAGAAATAGATGATCTACATCAAAGAAAAAAAAACAAATGGAGAGAGGGGGGAATGGGAAGAAGAGACAAGGTACAGCTCAGAGGTGCGAGGTGGAGAATTTTAATGTAAAAATTCTTTCAGTGTCTTTTAGTGCTAAAATTGATTAGTCAATTACCTGACAAGTCAACTGAATATTAATCTTCAATAATTTGATAACTGAGTAATTGAAGCATTGGCTCTCTTTTTAGGACTGACAGTTGGACAAAACAATCTATTTGAAGACGTCACCTTCGGCTCTCAGAAAATGTGATGGGCATTTTTCATTATTTCCTGCCATTTTACTAACAGCACAATTTATTCGTATTAGCAAAAATAATGAACAGATTAACTGAAAAGGACAATAATCAATCTGCCGGATTGATTTACTGTACAGCAGAAAGGTCCACTGCTTTACTGCACAAAACATGAGAAGGTACTGTGCTTCCAGAACTAACAAGGTGTGTCCGTGTTCCTGGGCGAGAACACGCTAAGAGAACGCAATGTGATTGTACACACGGTAGAAAGTATTACTGCTTCCTGTGACATTCGAAGGATAAGAAAGAAACAAAGAAAGAAAGAAATTATGTGTTAAAGGTTACCATTGGTTCCAAACAGGAAATATACTCCAGGTTAAAGTCCTGTGTTTGACCCACCAAGCCACAACGACCTCCTCTTTAAGATAAGTTCTTTGCTCTTTACAGTGAGTTCATCCTTTGCTCTTATTTAATTTAACTGAAACCATAATGAACAATCAGAGCTGTTGATTTTGAAGGCAGAAAAGGGCTGGTGGGATTTTGTTTTCTTCAGAGGAGACAAAGACAATGGGCCTCATGCAAGAGCATTTTCTCCTTCTTATCTTACTTTCTCTCACTTTTTATTAGATAGTGGGTTCGTACGAGTGTGCCACGTCAGATTCAGCAAACGCTCCTAACTTCAGATTTCTGTGTTAATCACCTGCGTAAAAATGATAAATGGGTAACAGAGCGGATGTTCATGAGAACTGAATATTTGCATAACTAACGCACCAATAACACCATATAGGGCTACACAGCCTGCACTGTGTGTGAGGAAGTTCATAGGTGAAAATGGTATGGTAGATTGAAGTCCTGCTCTCAGACATCAACAAAGTGGAATAAAAGGACCTACAAGATAACAAGTGCTATTAACGCTGCGTCACCTGAGGATCGTACTGTTGCTGAAATCAAGAAGTGATTTGATATGAAAAGCATGGCGATTGATGACTGCAACGAGAGGGGGTCAAGGGGGAGTCTCCATCATGTTTATAGACGAAAGAATACGTGCATTAATGGGTGATGCTGCATTGTCAGGCATTGCAACAGAGGATGTTCCCCTGGACAGCAACCTGCATACGCCTTAATGTGAAGAAAACCTTAACCCCATTAATAGGCTATATAAATGAACGATAACATTGTTAGGCTGTATGATACATTTAGAAGTAATATTATAATTCCAACAGTATAGTCATGATGTCAACGTAATTATGAAGAGTAATTTACATAGGAAACTCAAAATTGCTAACAGCAGACTAATTTCACATGACTAATTACACATATACATGACTTCTATGAGTGGTCTGGACCACTCGTAAATTGTGCTTGTACTAAGAGAAAATTCAAAATAAGAGAAAATGGGCGAATGATGCAAGCTCTCCTAAATCAGTTGCAGAAGCCACTTGGTTCTAGCATGAGGCCCAATGTGTTAAGGAGGGACATAGGTGAAAATAGCAACAACCTTTCTGTGAAATACAGCACAAGGGGGATATGGGAAATGTGGTCTTAAATATGAGTCAAAATAACACTGACAATACCATTGGCAGCAAAAAGAGCCAATCAATCATCACAACCATGACAAGAACTCAAGGTAAACACCACACGCCTGGGGATTGGAGCCCATCAGAAAGTAAAAGCATACACATTGCTGACGTGTCCTTGAGCAACATGCTGAGTCCCTACATGAATCAACAAGGTATCACATGTATTGTTGTAGTGTTACTGGTATGCAGTATGACTGGGCAGATAGACACTCACTTTACTTCTAAGACAAGAGCCAGAATCCCTGCAGCAATCGGGGCAGCACTGGACGTTCCTGGAAAGTGTGTGACACAGCCATCACTAATGCTGGTCACCGTGACCTGGAGAGGTAACAAACCACATACAGTATGTTACAAGATACAACTTACTGTAGCTATCATATCAAACAAGAGTAAAAAGATGGTTTGTTGTTAGAAAAAAATGCATCTTTGAAGCAAATCAGGCTAGTAGAGTTCTCACATTATAGCAGCCATTGCATCATCATCAGTTTTTTCTGTCATTAGAACACGCCAACACAGTTTTGCAGTGATGATAATTAAAAAACCAACTTGTGTCTAGTCTGACCACCTCCTAATGTGAGGTGGAAAAGGGCAGGCATCTCAGCAGACAAAGGTGATATCACACTGATAAAATTGGCCTTTCTGTTTCTGTAGCCCTGGAGTTGGCACTGTGTTTCTTCCCGGCTTTCCACTGCTACCTCCGCCATCAACACCTTGGCTTCCTCCGCTCCCTCTCTCAGCGTCTACAGCCACGCTTTACCTCCAATTAACACTCGTTTGCTTCTGTGTGTCTTTATGTGTGTGTGTGCCCAGCAGTCACCTAGGTCATTTGGCAGGCCTCTATAAATATCACACCAGTGGCTGCTCTTTAACAGGCTTCTCACAGCTCACAGGAGCCAAAGAGCAGGGCTGCTGGCACACACACACACACACACACACACACACACACATATATATATACGACCTCATTAATGATAAACACTGTTGTTAGATGTGTTAGGTGGTACACGCACAGTAACCAGAGGTAGTGAGCCTCCCACGCCGGCCCCTGTGAGAGTGACGGCCATCACACCGGGGCAGGGCTCGCCGAAGTAGGTGGGCTTCCCTGTTTGAGAGACAGCGCCGATGGCAATGTTGTAGATGGAGTTAACATAACCGTCTGCACCGCAGTGGTCACGCTGCATTCCGCCATTACCTGCCGCCCACACAAAGATGCTGCCCTTCCCACCTCGGCCCTGACAACACAAACAGAGGAACGTCAAAGTGAAAGAACAAGTGAAAAGCGGATTTCATACAGAATGTTTCCATCTAGCGGCCAGCTAAGCATTTCAAATATCACATGTGAAAAAATATATTACACTGTATATATTTACATTAGGCTTAAACTGAGGGGAAACAATAGTATTCCTTATTGCAGGAAGAATTAAAAATGTACTTTAAAAAGGTAATTATGGCTACATTCACACTGCGAGCAATAGCACTCAAATCTGATTTATTGGTGATTTGTTTTTGTTTGGCTGTTATTATTATTAACATTATTTGCCAGTTACAATGCCAGCGCTTATCTGTCCAGACATTTGTATATCTATGTTGTTCATAAAATTTAACAAAGGCATCCATATCTTATAAAAATCCTCAACTTTCCCTCCTGCTATGTAGGTCAATTTTTCTAGTGCCAGACTGCAAGACATCTCCTTAAACCACTGTCTAGAATCAGGTCTCTGAGTATCCTTCCAGGTCAAGGCAATTACACGTTTGGCTTGCAACAAACAGAAATTGATTATTATTAACATTATTTGTTTATTGTGGCCCATATCAGATTCCAGTGTGAACAGGCCAGAGTCCTGAAGTGACCTTCATGATGAGAGTGACAAAAAAAAAGTATTCTGATTTTAATCAGTCATAAAAAACAGATCTGAGTCACATAATCAAAACCAGATTTGGTTCACATGCACCTGCAGTGTGAACGTGGCCTAATATTGGGCAAGTTGTTATTTTTGTAAGTCAAGTTTGTGGATAGTCATGGCTTGTGCCAAGTGAATATGAGAAACTGTGTACATTTTTGAGCACTATGTGGATAAGTGTGGGAGCACTACCATTTAATACATTCACATGGGCAGATTACAAGATTTTAAAACTGGTACTAAAGTGAACTGAAGCTCGAAAGCACTTATCACACAAGCTGTAAACAAAAAGTGGAGAAATTAAATTATTATTATAATTAAATCAGTCTATGTAATTCCCAAACTCGACATTTTCTCCTTCCAACCTCATCTCCACTAACAGTGCAGGCGTCGGCTTAACATCTGACAGACAGCAGTGTGAACCTGGAGATGAAAGCCGTGCCTTGTGAGTTCCAAGCCGAAGGGCTCGCTCTGTCAGACTGTGCGGCCCGTCCATCTCGGCCCCGTCGTCCCGGGGGCCCCAACTGCAGACGTAGATGTCGATGAAGTGGATGTTGAAGGTCAGGGCTGTGGCCTCCATGGCATCAGTGACAGAGCCGTCCAACAAGCGGATACCTGGATGGATGGAAAAGGTTACAGAGATCGGAGTTCAGAGGAAGGCTTGTGGAGAAATTAAACAAAATTGACACTTTTCAAAAATATACGGGAAGAGCTAAAAAACAGACCCAAGGACTCCGTTTTTCATGTTGTGAAAGTTAAATTCAGTCCATAACACTTTAGTACAGCAAGAGATCTATGACACAATACTTGTGCTGTATGAATTCCATCACTATCTGAGTATTTGTCTCCTCTTTCTATAGTGCTCCATTGCTGGTTGTTGAAAATGTCATAGGTTTACTTAAACTGTGTAAGTTGTGTGAGAATGTACATGAAATTGATGGCAGTAACATTGCCACTATCAGCTGTTAAATAAAATAGGACATTGATTTCTATCTTTAGTTTCTGCTCAGTAGTGTTAACTGGTTTTACCTTAGCAAATGTGGGCTAAAAAGAAAGCTCTTCAAGCCAAGGGCTCTTTTAAAACACCTAATATCCACCCTTATAGATGCATTACCTGCCCTGGTTTTTGTGGATTGGTCAGACTGCTCAATGATTTACTAAATACCTGCAGTGCAAATTAGTGTTTGATGCAGCCTATTTTACATTGGAGTGGCAATACTGCTTGCAATGCTTGCAATATGACTGCGGCCACAGCAGCCAGGGTTGCCATGCAGTGTTATATTTTGACATCAGTGGATGACAGAATAACTACAGTGAGAAAAAGCCGAGGTAAGTCTTTTCTTCTTTTCACCTCCAGGGAGCCTGAGTATGCTATCAAAGTTGAGAATGGCAGCTACAATAACATCCCAATGTGCAGTAAGCACATAATATATGGGTGGAATTATGGATTACTTAACATTATGTATAATTTTGTTGGTCCATAACTGAAGAACTGTAACAAAAAGAGGCAGGGGCTGAGGCTGCAGCAGCTTTTACCAGGAAGCAAACCCACTTGGCCCCTGGTGAGCACTGTAATACTACTTACACTTGGCTTTCTTCTTTATATATGTTATTATTGTATACACTGTTGCACTGAAGGAACAGTTATGTTTCCCTGTACACTGAGTATTGCATATGGAGATAATGACAATAAATTCTTCCTTGAACCTTGAACCTCCTGAGGGAAATATCTGGCTCTTTAGCTGCACAATGCTCCACTATGTTCACAGCTAGTCGCTAACTTCGCCTGCCTGCTGTTTGGTGCCGAGTAGAGTTGGTTTTTAGAGCTTTATTTTTCTATAAAGAGCTGAGGAGAACTGAAGAGTGAGTTGATAATTTGTCCACAGGTTTGTAACTACGCAACCCCCTTTCGCATACAAGAAGAAGTCATGTGATGCATTAGCAATATAAAAATATTGATTATAACCACTTTAAGACTGCTTAACCTGGCTAATTAGCAGCTAACAGAAGATATTTAGCACATATAATTAGACCCCCTAGCAAAAATGAATATAAAAAAAAATATTAAATGAAATGCTTTTTTGTATACAATATATTTTCACAACTGCTTCAGGGCATTCAAGTCATCATGAATAACAATGTTCAATCCTGTACCTCCCGTAAACTGCCTTGCTTCTCACCAGATATTATTTTGCTTTTAAAAATCCATTTAATTGAGAGTTTGTGTGGTAACTGTAAAATCTCTTCTACTATTTGGTTTATACAAAGCATCAAGAGGTATTTCAAACGAAAAGACAACAAATTTTGCGTGATAGACATCATCAGGCTTAATTTGTCTTCTTTCTATTGATTAATCACTTTCACTTTGTGTATACCTTTAGAACAACACATTAAATCTAACAAGGCTACATAAATTCACAGAGAATTTCAAGGGAATTTCCCAAGCAGAAGCGCACGGAGAGGTAAAGCTCAGCCAGTCCTCACTGTCAGACAGCAAGCACAGGTCTCAGCAGCAGTCCCAGCAGTTCAACATGCATCTTTCATTTGGGTCTTGCCCCTTCATCTTCTGTGCGCCTGAGTCTGTTTATGAGTCGGGATAAAATAGACTCGGCAAGGTGAAATTAAGGCTAACTGCGGAAAGAGATTCCTGGTCTTGCCTCACTGACTGTTTTTTTCTCTTTTTGTCGATTCTCGAAGAGGCTCTCATCAGCCTCTGACAAATGAGGGAGGGTCGAGGGTTAAAGATCACAGAGCAGAGTTCAAATGTCAGGGTTCAGCCGAAGGATTCCTCTATTCATACTCCGAAACCACTGTATGGAATTGGTTTCAGGACCTTCATATCTGATTGCTGTAGGACATTTTCTTACTAAAATATTTTATGTACTTCTCATTAACTTGTGGTTTACAGCACTCTTAGTGTACCCTATAAAAATGTTTGGTTTCACAACAGAAAATGGGCTATCCTGTGTATTCAGTTCATTCATCCCTCGCCAATGTTACAACCAACACTAAAAAAGCCATTACTGAAGCTCATACTGAAAAAATGAGCTGTTAAATAGGGTCAGCACGGCTCAATAGCAGCCAGTCACTGTGTAGTCTGTTGCATTCATACAAACCCAAACCCATACAGCACATACACGCGAAATACAAAACGTCTGCATGTGCACATCTGTGAATAACATAGTTCATTTTGATAATTTAAAACTAAAACTCTTAAATCTTAGAGACTTTGAGACAAACATATGACTTCAAATGTTTGAAAGCAATTTTCAGCTGTAATTTGGCCCCACAGACACTGACTGGGTTAGGCTCTAAGAGACAACCAGCACTACAGACAAAATAAAACAACAAATAATTTCTATCATTTTCTGCCAAATTTTAGAATGCTTTTGCTTACAACAAACAAGCCATGTAATTTTAATTTCCATCCAAACCAAATATGGCACTAGCCTTTTGATTTAGCATAATTTGCAATGTCATACCAATGTTGTAGAATGTCTATCCAAAATGATTCAACATGAAAAAAAAGACTCGCTGCACTGGACACGCATGATAATTTGTTTGTTTTTTGGGACTAGTAATCACTCCATAATGTGGGCCAAGAAAAAGAGTTTCAATTATTTATTTTGAATTCATTTAATGTAGTTTGTTCAACTGTTTTCTGAGGTAAAGCCAAAAAGTGCTGGGATCAATGCATCTTGTCACAACTCTCATTTTATTTCCTACAGGGATTGCAAGGTGAGAAATAATCTTTATTTTAAAGATACAAAGCCTCACTGTCCCTCACCAACAAATACGTCTTGTTTTGTTGAAGATAATGTTCATGTCTATTGTTAATTATGCAGACTTGAGTTTCTTTAGAGTATACTCCAAATAGAAATAAGTGAATTTTCTATGTTTTTGGCATTGTCACTTTATGAAAAGAAAAAATGAGTGGCCTGCTACAAGTGTTTTTGAAAATGCCATGTCATAGTCTTGGCCACTGCAGTACACCCACAATGCACTGCCTCCCACTGTCTCGACGAGGCTGCATTGTTTTCCTCACCTCCGATCCTGGCATTGAAGGCGATGCCCACACCGCAGTAGGAGTTGTTGGCCTCCATGGCAACTTCCCCTGCACATCGGGTACCATGACTGAAACAGAGGGGGAATAAGATGTTAGCAACACACTGAGTCTGAGTATGCAGAGATGTAAGTTTTCATTTTTGGATGTGCTGACCTGAGCACACACAAATTAAGCCCAGACAGACAATTACATGCAGTACATCCTGATTTGAAGACTGGTACAGACAAACACCAAGATGGTGGAAACTGCAGCTCAAACCAAGGAAGACATCCTGCAGCTGATTTCCTGTTCACACACAGCACTGACTGAATATAATAATATCTCTCAGCTTGACAACTCATGTGTGTAACTGTTTATATTTATTAAAATTTCAAAATCTGTTTAACATATTTACCATGACTTAATTTTGTATTATTACATTGTAAGTACAATAATATGCAGTGGGCTAACTGACCGTTTGCTGAGCACGGTATTGTTATAAAAGAATAAAAACATGCACAAGTTAATGATCTAAATGATTCAGAAGACACGTAAATAAAGAAACAGCATTTCTCTTGTATTGCAGTGTAGAGCTAGTCCAAGTAGAAGTATGATTAGATTTTTTGATTAAAGTTTAGGTCAAAGTTTTTTTTTAGTTTGAAATTTGATTCTTACATAATGATGCTGCTTAGCTTACATACTTAGACTAGCAAGACAGAGGTTAGATTTATATTTCCCTGTTCGTAATTTCGAATAGCATGTTTGAAGTGAAAGGTTTTTAGGATGAAAAATAATGGATTTTGCAAATGTAACACTATCTTGGGTAACATTGGCTGAGGTTGTGAGGACAGAACCCCTAATGTCGACCAGCTTTCACACACTACACAGTGGATATACTATCATGAATAGGCTTTTTTTTCCCAACAAAATGCAGTTAGCTAATGAAATGCTCCATGGCCTAGTGCTGGGTTAGGTTACTGTAAGATAGCTATCCTGGACATGCAAACGTTTGCATTTTCCATTAGAGCAGATAAATACACTGTTTAATCCATTTCTTGCACTTTCTCTCTTGTGTTTTTCGTTTTAGGGGCTTATTAAATGGGTCAGTTCATTGACTCTTCCAAGATAAGAAACACAGGACCACAGTCATTACCTATTCTCCTCATCTCTGACAGGCATGGGATCATGAGACAGACCATGTGAAGCACACAGGTCAAAACTGGCGAGCGCTTCCTGTAATCAAGACAGAAAACAAATGGAGCACAGTGTAACATAATGTAACTCTCTACACAAAACATCAGAGTGACATGACAGGAAATGGAGGAATCCCAGGAAAAACTCTTAACACAGGCACTTGAATTAGTCTGTCAACATATTTCTTCTGACTGACGACAATCACTGTCACTGAGGAGATGCCTGTCGCTGTGTCTATGCGTGCCTCATAAAAGTGAACATGTTTGAATGACTTATTTGCCAGTGTATATAGGCATAACAGGAGGAGGATGTCTTGGCAGTAAACGGTACAAGAGCAATTATGTATCTCTCTCTCTCTCTCTCTCCAGCTAGGCTTATCCATGCCAGACAATCTGCTCCGACAAAGTACAAGTTGGCCTGTGCGCTTCAAACTGCCTATAGGATTATATATGACAAAGCAGGAGCAAACAGCACTGCCACTCCACATATGCTTTATGACTCGCCTGTGTAACACCAGCCTAACTGAATTAAACAGCTTTATCACTATATGAAAGTTTTATTGTCTCTGGTTTTAAGTAATAGAGAAGTTGGGCAGTTTAAGAAAAAGTCAATACACAGATTTCAATCTAATGAAAAGCCAAGTATGTTTGTGTAACCTGATGGAAAACGATAACCTCATAACAGGGCAACTTAATCAGAAATTACAGTGCATACCCATCCCGGAGATCTACTGTATATGAGATAACTATCATGACAATATTTTATTCTGCAGCTTAAATGAGATTTGTTAAAAAATCATATTTCAAGTTTACTTACAAAGTTTTTCTTCAGGTCCTTGTTTGCGTGATCTACACCTGAAAGGAAAAAAGAGAACAGTTCTAAATTAGTCGAAAATCCAAATATGATACGGACAGTTGATACTGGTAGGAAACAAGTTTTGTAAGTTTAAAAAAAAATCTATTACTTATTTTTTACGTTTTGGTGCAGTAAAACAGAGCAGTCAGACCATGCCTAAGTGCACTCACTGTTTCATTATTTTCTGTCGAGCCAAGAAGGAGCAGTTTCAAGTCATTTGAACTTGCAGTGAGTAGACAGGTTATTAAAACTTGGAATTCTGAGTACCCTACTAATTGGTGTAATTAATTTGCCAAAATGTAACAGTGAAGTCAAATTGTGTCAAGATCCGGGCTTTGCTGTATGAGGTATTGCAAATGATTGATTGATGAGGGAATGAACAAACGGGCACAGAATAATCTCTAGTCCCCCAAATTTCAATGTATTAATTTTGCTATTTTTTTTAGTTCTTATTCTTTCCTTCACTCTTCACCTTTTCCTGCATCTTTCTTATCATCCTCCCTTTTCACATCAGTTGCCTTTCTTTCACTTGCCCCCTCCCCATCCTTCCCCCTCTCCTCACCCCAACCATCACCACCACCACCACCTCCTCCTCCATCTCTGCTGCATCAGGGCTCCTGTGGTCTCAGCGAGAGACAAACGAATGAGGGCCCCAGGAGGGCCGGGCCTGCTCTGCCACACATCACTCACTCTCTCTTTCTCAATCACACACACACACACACACACACAGGACCTGCCAGCCTTTGTCCCATGCAGGCAGTGCCTCCGGGTTGTCATGGTAACCTTCAGTCAGTTTTGCCGCTGAGGCCTGATTGTGTTGAGCTCAGGCGGGATGGAGCCCTGGGTGGGTGAAGCCTCATTGGAGCCTGCAATGCCGTGCCATGCTGTGCCATGCCACGCCAGGTCAACCTGCTACGTCCTCTACATAACCACTGATGCTTTATTCTCTCCTCGTCCACCACTTTGGATTTTCTTACCCCAGACACACTTTCCTTTGCTGGTTGGTTGGTTCTGTTTTAAATACTATTTTTGTCTCTGTATTCTACCCTGTTGTTTCCCAATATGCACTGCTGGTCTTGGAAGGATGGTGTCACCAGCCAGCCAATGAGCTTCACTGTGACTGATAAGATACATTTCCACATCCACTTACAGCCAGTTGTAAACACTTTCCGTCAGGTGCCAGGTATTTCTTGGGATAAATACTGAAATTAGTATGTGTCATTTATTCTTTGAACTGCTTTCAAACGCATCTCATGGTCTTCATAAGCAAGCAAAGTGAGCAAAAAAAGAAGCAAAAAAAACCTCCATCCACTGAGATGCAGTTCAAATTTAAGATTATTTTACTGCATTTTGTGTTCATAGCAACCGTGGTTTGGTAAGAAAATGGTAGAAAATGTGGCACCATGTTGCTACTGAGTGTTTTCAACAATCACAAAGTTGTGAGGTTTTTATAGATTTTTAGTTTCTTATTCTCAAGGGAACAAGAGAAAGAGCTCTCTGGCCAACTTTCCTCCTTGTCTGAGCCAAGTTGGATTTCCACACTGAACACGAGGCCAAGCGAGCATGCTGAGTAGGTTTTGCGTACTCTGATTTGAAGTTTGAAGTGTGTTGAGTGATACTGCACTATGGGCCAACACGATGTGTTCATATGGAATTCAAGTGATCCATTAAAAAGTTATGAAATGTCAGATATCGTTTCCAAATCCCCCCTCATGCTGATATGTTTTTCTTCTTAATCCCCCAACTTCATCATCAGTAAAATCAGGAGACTCTCCTATATCCTCTGCTCCAACTCAATCACTTTTGCTCCAGTATTTGTCCTTTTCCAGGTCAGAATTTCTGAGTTTCAATTTTCTATGATGCTACTTATTATTTTTATTTATTTATGCATTTATGTGCAAACCACTAGTCATTATAACACCCAAAAACACCCCCAATACTTGAGGGACAAACAATATTGTCGAAAAGCATACTGACATTAGGGGTCTTGGTTACATAGAATGCTAAAGTATATACCAGGTGCTGCCGATATTATGGCTCAGAAATACTGTATTTGGCCCATAAATTACCAATCATCTTAATTGAGGAAATATTTTTTTAGATGAAGCAACCATTTAAGGTTTCCCATGGGCATTGGAATGGACATCGTTTCTAGTCTAGGTGTGAGTCCCCTTAGTACATAAATGCAGCTTTACAAACAGTTGATCTCTGCTGTTATGTGAAAAGAACTGCTTGTCTGCAGGAGGCAGAACCTGCTTTATTAAGAGTTCATCTTTGTTTCAACTCAATTATAAGAAAGACACCGCAGTGTGCATTCATGCATGTCCTTGCACTTCCGTGTGAGTGTCAGACCCTAACATGATGACAATCACGCACGTCACTGTTTAAAAGGTGACACCATCACTTTTCAGTTTGCAATGGAAACATCTCTGGGAATTAACGTCAAGCTGCTCAGGAGGGAACAAAGTAACAAGTGAGCAAAGGATGAAGAGAGGGAGAATGGGGGAATGACGACCAGATCTATAAAATCTGCACCCAAACCCCCCATAGAGTGAGTGTGTGTCACTCTAGTAGGAGTATGTGACACCAGTAACAATAATAGGATGTGGTGTGTTGGTAATCACTGTGATTATTAGTAAAGGCAAGGTATAAAGCAATTATATCATTGGCAGTTTAAAGTGCCATACAGAAAGAATAGGATTAAAAGACAAATTAAAACATTAAAATAAGATTATCAATAAGCATATTCAGCAATATTTTTTAGATTATATAAGACGATGATGCCATAACTGGTATAATATGACTGCTAGAATTTAGATCTGAATCAAAGACAACATCCAAGTTTCTGGCCATAATTTACAGTTGAAGTTAAGATTTTCTGTCTTTCATTATCGGACAAAAACAATCAAACCAGTTTTGTCTTCATTTAGAAAGAGAGTGTCATTAATTTGATAAATAAACTGTGTGAAGTGTGACAACAGGGCCATAGTCCTAACGTGACAGAGAAATGTACATTTAAGTATTGTCTGTGTAAGTATGGCAATAATGTTACTGCTTTGAAAAATATGCCTTTATGGCAGCATGTATAGACTGAACAAGACTCCACAGGTCAAGCTGACCTGTTTCGAAGGAAGATTTCAGATTAAATAGAGAAAGATTAAAAAACATTATGTTTTACAAAATAGGACCTGCTCCAGGACAGGATAGCACCTGGGAACTGCAAGCTGGTGGAGCAGCAGTGAGAGAGTAAGTGTTAATTCAAAAGTAATTTAGGATCTTAAAATTAAGCTGTTTCAGTACAATGATGGGGGCGAAATGCTGATTGGAATTTGTCAAATGTTGTTTAAATTAATAAAATCGTGCTCAATTATATTTACTATGAAAGCCAAATTTGATATGGGACTGTAGTTGATATATGACATCTCTGCCAACCTATGGAAGACCTCAGTTGGTTGGCATGTACATGCATGTATCTGCTTGTGCATGCTTCTCTGCAGTACAATTGGATCAGGATTGACACGTGCACAGCATGAGCACGTGTATGCTCATAGCTCGAGTGTCACAAGGGTCAATATGAGCATCAAAACAGTGCACCTTCAAGCATTCAGTCAGGTAGATTCACTCAGGTAGCACCACACTGCCATAAATACAGCCATAAAAACACTCCAACACAGTCCAAGGTCTTCTGAGTGTGAAAGTAGAAAGCCACGTCCCACAGTTAGATGAAACACTGTAGGTGGTGGAGCCAATGCAAAACCTTCCATGAATACAAATGCTTTGAACCTCGCTGACCCAGTCTAGATTGTGATTGTGCAGGTGTGTGTGTGTGTGCACGCGTTTACTGTTCGGCATGTGTGTCAGCATTCAGCGGCAGCAGCTGCACTCTATCTCCTTGCTCCGGCAGCATTCACGCCGGTCCTCAGGGTCAAACACACACACAAATCAGACACAGAGATGTGTCGGAGGCCATTTTGAGCCGACGGTGAGTCGTGCCTGAGCCGCCGCTGAGAAAATGAGCCGACATCACTTCAGAGGAGGCCCCTGCTACACCTGGGGCCCCCTGGCTGGCTCTCGCCGCTTAGCTCTCCTCTGCAGGAGTTACTGTACAACAAAAAAAATACTAAAAGTCAACAGGCTGCCTCTGCTACTGACAGGTGGAGGAGTAGAAGGGCTAAGACACATTTGGGAGGAGGTAAGCCATAAAAAACTGATACCAGTATTTCTGTAATGAAGCTGTACATGGCTGATAATTTGCATTTGCAAGTGTGAAAAAGGAAAGATGTGTGTGTGTGTGTGTGTGTGTGTGTGTCTGAGACAGAGAGCTGCAGAGAGAGAAGGGTGTGTATCACCACCCTCCGAGGGTGAGACTTCCTGGCCCTACACCTCCGTCTCATTAATCAGCTCGGTATTTAAGAAGGGCTGGAGTGGACACTTGCCTGTAATTAGCTGGCTTTGTCAAGGATGGTGTGTGTGTGTGTGTGTGTGTGTGTGTGTGTGTGTGTGTGTGTGTGTGTGGGTTTAAAAAGTAAACGTCAAAGAGAAAGATCTTGGGGAGAAGACAGAGTTTGATGAGTGATACAGAGTGGAAGGATTGAATTGGAAGGATGTAGAGGGAGCGTGGGTGATGGAAAGCCTGGCACATGTAGGAAAGAAGAAGACAGGAGTGAGAAGACAGAGAAGACAAGTTGGAGGAAGAAGAGAGAGGGAGACTAGGGCTGTTTAGAGAAGTGGGGGAGGTGAGAAAAAAAGATGAGAAAAGGGAGATGAGGAGACTGAAGGGAAATGACAGTAAGGAAAAGATGCAGGGAGAGACAGGGACAGAGCAGAGGGGATGTGGGGATGGAGAAGAGGTTGACTCCTAAAGTGGCACATTAGTATTCAAGCGGCACGCATTCACCACCCCCTCACCACACCCCGCTGCCCTGTCTGCCCAGCGGCCAGCTCTCCTCCTGCGGTGGACCCAGACACGAAGCTGGAGGTAGCAGGGGAAGTGTGTGTGTTTGTGTGCGCGTTGGGACTTAAGTTCATTTCAGGTCTGAAACACTTCCTTCAATGGAGATCTCCACTTTAAAGAAGTTTAAAGAAACGGTGCGTGGGTTTCAGTGTGCGTTCAGCTGTCACATTACTGTTATCACTTCTGAAACAATCAAAAATTTACCTGAAAGTAAAAACATTTTCTGTCAATCAGTAGGCATCACTTGAAATTTCTTGTTATTCAATGCAAGTGCAAATCTGTACAGTGCCACACGCCCACATGCACAGATAGTCATACATACAGTAGAGCCAGCGCAAGAAGGTGAAGCCGGGCTTATCTGTAAGACTAACCATTCAGACACCGGCACAGTAAATTACTATATTTATGGCTTTGACCATACAGTAGAGTCAGCGTGGTAAAAAAATTACATTTCAACTCCAAACTTCATCAATCCTGAATCAGTACAGATTAAAGCTCATTTTATGAGTTTGTATTACTCATTTCAAAAGTATAAACAAAAACATGAAGGCTGTCCAAAGCACTGTCTATGTGGCTTTGAAAAAACACTGCCTATATTTATTGGGAATTTACCTAAAATGTGCATCCAATGATGCATTTCATCTGTTACTTTGTCTCAACAGCAAACTGAGTTTTCTTGGTGTTTTATGTACAGCAATTAAACCAAGTAAAGTACAACTGCAAAGCACTTTTTTTTTTTTTTTTACATTACAACATCTAAAAGGGCTGCAAATGTGTACTCAATATGCTCATCGAGCAAACAACTGGAAACTATACTGAAAATGTGACTGCTACGATGCTCTGCTTCTGAAAGACCTCCTGTGGAAATTGGAACTGCGAGGAAACATTACACATCATTCCGTTCACTGAGATTGATTTTTTGACTCTACAGGCATGCACTTTGAAGATTTGGAATCAAGTTGGTAAAGTTTAGACGGTCAGTTCACCCAAATGACATACACATTTTCTCACATACCTCTAATGGTATGTAATCATGCTAATCATGCACATTGTTCTGGTTCTATTTGTCAAAGCTTTGGTGTGTCAGTTTCTGAGATTTCTGCCTCCAACTCAGTACAATGAAGGTAATTTCAGTGAATGACGGAAATTTCATTTTGACACTCAAAGCTTTAGAAATGTACATTTAAAAAAAACAATATCCTAGAAAAAATGTCCCTGTTACTCTGGATAATTCACAGAAAAAACAGTCCCAATGTAAACAGTTCATGAGTAACTGAGACGGTGTTGTTGTTGAATGTTTTTAAAAATTTAAATGCTGTCCTTAACGAAATTCTCCTCACCTACATTGTATTAGGCTGGAGGCAGAAATCTCAAATCTCACGACAAATAAAACCAAGACTAACAACATGGCGAGATACCAATAGAGATAAGAGAGAAAATAGGTTCCCTGACTCAAATCCTATGTGTCCACCAAATTTCATGTAAATGCAATACTATCAGGGATGAAAACAAAATCTTGTAATTATTACTTGTAATATATTTTCTATTTATTTCCTTTCTATGGTGCTCCTGTGTGACATGTGTTATGTTTATAAGTGCCACAGATAAATGTACAGACTTCCTCTGAAAACTATTATATCGTCTTGCCTGCTTCTGCTTATAACCATTCATTTATTGTGATTCCGAATATCTTGAAAAATTACAAAAAGTACAGGCAACAATACTGAATGTCAGTCCCAGAACTTAATGACACTGCTCCAGTGATATTCAACATGTCTAATAAGGTGTTCATTTAAAAAAGGAACCTTGGGGGAAAAAGGGTGATTCTCTCTGTATTTGAAAAATGCACTGGTAAATATTACTTGATAGAAAACCTAGTGACAAAGCTTGTGTATGTTTCTCCTACTCCCTGCTGAACCGCCTGTGTATATGACTTCCTTTCCTACTAAACTCCATCCAAACTCCTCCTCTGGTCTCTCCTCCACTGCTTTGCTCTCATCTGACTAATTATATTCACGGAGAACGGTGTTGACAAATTCATTTTGAAATCCATTAGTCCCGTGGCGTTGTTTAAACAATGTGCGCGTTAATGTCCATTGCTTTAATACCCCTGATTCACATTCTAATAGCCGTCTGATAAATCAGGTTATCTGCGACACCTTCTACGCGCCGTGAAGAGCGGAAATTAGAGAATTATTAACTATCCGTGGTGCTCTGTCGTGTCCGGGTGTGTTAGGAAGAAGAGGAGAGGAGATGACAGAGCAGAGGAGGGAAAGGGAGAGAGGGGGGGAGACACTGATGGAGAAAGAGCACAGAAATTAGAGAGGGATGGGTGAGGTTAAAAAGAGACCAGAGGGAAAAACAGGGAAAGAAAGTGATAATGAGGACCATAAAGAGCAGCAGGACTAAGTGACAGTTTATCTAGATGAGACTAAGACAAACATTAAAGAAGAGGGAGTGAGGGCAGAATATAGTGCATTATACTTACATTATTCTACATTATGTATAAAATATTATACAACCTTTTGAAATACTGCACAAACTGGATACAAAATATGAATTATAGGTGAGTTTCCATCAGATGGGCTACAGTAAATTAATGGACTGCAACATCAACAGGCAAAAATAGAGAGGCTTCCAAAATTTGTGTTACACACGTTCCATGTTATTCCTCTTTGGTGCCAGCTAACGTTTCAATATTTCACTCTAAGGTATTACAAAACACAGAAATTGGCTTTAAAATATGCTGTTGCACGCTCACAGACACAAAACCATGATGGACACCTCACACACGGCGGCAGCAGCAGGTGTGATATGTTTAGGATGTACAGCAGTGGTGGGTAGATCATGCAGAGAGACATTAGAACATCCAAACGTTTTATTGGGATAATCTTTATTAAACAAATGCGTTGTCCATTCTATTAGTAGTATTTCTTGAATTAAACAAAATCCTGTTATCATGTCATTGTCCATATTTATTAGATACTTGACAGGGCAAGTGAAATGAAGTGTTAGAGATGATGATCAGAGATTAAATCGCAATAGAACATGTAAAAAAACAACAGCATTATAATGAAGTACTATAGTGCGGCCATATATTCATGATTTAAATAACTATTTCAGTGAAAATAGGAACTGTGTTGCAAAATTGATCATTCCCACTAATCGTGAATCATTAACACAATCAGTCAAAATAATCACAAGATGATTTTTTTTTTCTCGTGGGCTATTATGTTTGTAATGTCGGACGCATCATGTCACTTATGTCCCTTAAGTGTCCATGCTCAGCCCCTGGTCATAATGATGATGAAGACGCTGCTACAGTGTCCCCAGAAATATTTTCTATTAAGAATCTGTAATGAATTGTCAATGAAACTTAAAAAAATAAAATTCATTGTAACCTGGCTTTCAGACTAAAATCAGGACTGCAGTTACAGGTATCAGTGATTGCATATACAGTGGTCTGAGACAACAATGCACAAGTGCTGCACATCACTACACACACCACGGCTACAGCTCGTGTGTTGCTGCCTCTCCAAACTGGTTTCTCCTCCTTACTGACTGGAATGAGTCTCCTGATACGAACTCTCTCAAAAATTCCCACTCCCTCCTCCATCTATTTTAGCAGTTCCACCTCCACCATCACCTCCTCCCGCATCTTTTTTTTTCTTTTGCCCCCATCTCCAACCAAATCCTGGCTGCTTCTCATCCTCTTCCTCCTTCTTCCACCTCCCACCTCCCCCCTCCTTCCTCCTCCTCTCAATACCCGCTGAACAGAAAGAGAGAGTCTGTTAGTGTCAGTAACCCTGCCTGTGGTGCCTGCTGGACTGTGTGGATTAGACACACAGGCCTGATTAGCTGCTTGTTTACCTACCAGCACCACCACTATCGCCACCACAGGGCTTCAAGGGCAACACCAGCGGATCATCTCCCCACACACACACAAAAACAGCTAATAGACACACCGAGTTGAGCGCTTCTAGTGTGTGTATGTGGTGTGTGCCATCATGCCCCCGTTGAGTCGCCCACCATGGCACAGGGCTCTTAATTAAGAGGAGTGTGTGTGTGTGTTCTGGGGGCGGAGCAGCTGGCAGGAGGCACTGGGGCCAGAGAACATCTGCAGGAGGCCGCAACGCAACATGCCTGCGCGCACACACCTATACACACATTCACAGGCATATGAAACACACATAACTGCACACATCGTTGCCACTTGGCAACTCACACCCCCGAGAACACAGAAATATGCACTTGCAAGCGCACACACAGACCCACTGAATGCTGCCAACGCCACTGCCGCCATACCAGTGGGACTGTCACCATAGCAACCCAGGACTGGTCATGTCACCCTGGTTTAGCGAGATGGGTGACAGCAAGAGAGAGTGAGAGATAGGCAGGCGATAAAAAGAGCAAAAGACAAAGACAGAGCGAGGGGCATTAAATACCCTCCACAATGCTCGCTTCACTCATGTTTTGAAACAAAAGGTTAAAGAGAGAGAGAGAGAGAGAGAGAGAGAGAGAGAGAGAGAGAGAGAGAGACAGGCAGACAGACCGACCGAGACACAGGGAAGAGAGAGAGAGAGAGAGAGAGAGAGAGAGAGAGAGAGAGAGAGAGAGAGAGAGAGAATCGAAAGGCATCTCATTCACCGAGCAGCTCTGGATGTGAGGAGGTCAGCGGCTTAGAGGACTTCAGACGCACCACAGGGCCCTCAGAAGTCAGTCTCCTTTTTCTATAAGTCAAGAGGGCTGTATAGTTGTGTTACACACACACACACACACACACACACACACACACACACACACACACACACACACACACACGTGATGTCATCATGTTGATATAAAGTGAAAAGGTAAAGAAGAGGAGAGGGATTTTGTCCTTGCTATGGGGCAAAGGCTATAGCGGAGGGTGAAGGATTAAAGGATCATATCAGCCTTAGTGAGTTTTCTTTATGTCCTGCTGTTATCTGTGTCAGCTCATATAAGGAATATACTTTAAACTCAATTGTTTTGCTTTACGTTTGACCCCTCAAGACATGAAACTGTGTCTTGTATTTTAATATCAATAAATCATTGTCAGATATTTGTGCAATTACTTAAAAAAGACCTTCACAAAGTGCATATCCATACACTGTTTTTATGCGCATTCTCTGTTTGTGCATAAAGAAAGAAATGTAGCGGAAATGCCAGAAAGTTGAGAAAAAGTCGAAATATGGCACAAAAAAGTTATTTTTTGCTGACATGGAAAAGTTGCTGTATCTGTAAAATGCAACAAACTGCAGCATAAACAGACTTGACCTGAACTAATGCAATCCCCGCCACACTTGAAATATCTGTTTCTGGTGATTACAGTTGAGTGTTTAATATTGTGCAGTGTTTCAGATTTATATGGCTTTACCTTCCACTACAGCTCTTGTTTCAATTTTGAGAATACCGACAGTAAGAGTGGCGTATCACACTGAACGAGGCCTAGCTGCTGTGTGAACCTTCCTCCCTGTGGAAAAATAAATGTTAACATGAGCAACTGTTATGTGTTTCCCCGAAAGATGAAGCAAGATACAGACTACCAATCATCTATTCCAGGGCCTCATTTGTTTACAGTAATTGCACCAGGGTATCACTATTAATGGCATAATGATGTTTGAAGATGGGACACGGAGCACCTTTAAATCATCTTCTGTTTGTGTTTTGCAGGGACGCTCCATCACTGCATTACATAACGGAGGAATAAGCTTATTAGCTGCTGAAGCTGATTTGTCAGAGAAATTAGCTATTCAATGTACTAGATAACAAAACTTAAAGCATATTTAAGTAGTGTTGCTTTCGTGGGCAATTAGAGGTCCAGCTTGAGAATCTTTTGGTTTCAATTTCATAAAAAGCCAAAGGTTGGTAGTGAAGAAGGCAGGGGTTGATGTAAAGGGATCTCTGGCTATTGGAGGAAAAAGGTCAGCAGCACCAGTATGATCCCTTGAGCCTCTAACTGTCTGTACATGAATTGGGAAATGGTCCGTAACCACAAAGGACACACACAAACACTTATCACTACCAGCAGCATCTCTGCTAGCTCCTGTTGCTTGTGTATTTATGTCAGTCTCAGCATGTGGCAATGAGTGTGTGTGCATACACGCATAGCCTTGTGTGGCTGCACCATGTGGACACATTCATATGTGTGATTATTTTTATTTATTTTTTTATACGTGTGTGTGTGTGTGTGTGTGTGAGAGAGAGAGAGAGAGAGAGAGAGAGAGAGAGAGAGAGAGAGAGAGAGAGAGAGAGAGAGATGTGTGTGACATGAGATTTACGCATATTCATTAATCAATATTTGTGCTCCTTGGGCTCTTCTATACAGTATCGATTTGCAGCCACAGCCTAGAGCATATACGCGCTTGACCCTTGACCCCAATAAAACAATAATATGCCTCCATAAAAAACTATGTGTCCCCAGTCTACACTGATGTGAGCAGCTATTGAATTGTAGGCGAAAGCTGCACCCTTCCAAACCAGTATGACAGAGTAAGTGTTTAGTCAGTCCCTCCAGGATTACGTGGGCTTTTTTTGGGATTGTTGGGCCTAAAATGGCCTGAATGGCTGTCAGGGCAGCTTTTCAAAAAAAGATTTGATGCATGTTTTTAGCCATTGAAACTGCAGGAGAAAGTGAAAAGTGCAAAAATAGTTGCTTTTTTTTTCACTTCATTTCCAATAGAGATTTACATTATATTATACTTTTAGGGTGTGATTGATTCTTTTTTAGGGAAAACAGGACTTGTAGTGGCAGGAATTATTTCAGAAGTAAAAGTCACATTAATTTTCTGCAAAATCAGCATTAGGTGTATTTGGAGCAGTTACAAGGCTTGACTGAACATGGAACTCACTTAGTAATGGCATCAGGTTTGTTTGGTAAGAAGTCAAAAGAGTATGTAAAAACATGTGAACTAAAAAAGCTAACTATGCCTGAAATTTGGTAAGATATATCCAATCATTCACAGGTGTATCCTTTGCGGAGGTCTTCAATGTTTTCAGCACCTGTGTCGTATAAAAAAGGCGTGACATACTCCTGGAATATACAAACCATGGCAGGAGCTCTCTATATATGTATTGATAAGTTGTATTAGTTATTGAAGACGATTAAACTGTTTGTGTAGCACCTCGTAAGGCACTTTTCTAACTGTATCCCTTAATGACATTTTACCTTGATACAGGTAATTACTATGGTAACAGCGAATAAAAAAAAACAACTCCTCAAATACCGACACACATATAATAATAGACGGTGTTATGAGTCAGTGTTTAATTCGACATATATTTAATTCACCAGCAGGCACTTATTTAAGTGAGAAATAATAATTATTTAAACGGTCCGCCTCTCATTCCCACAGTCTTCCCACACTTACAACAGAGACTGTAGTGAGTTGAGACGGCAAAATCACCAAAAGGTTTATCTTTATGGATTATTCTGATGCCAACTTGACATGAAAGCTGGACACTTTATCTTGTGCTTCTAGAGTTAATTGTTGTTTTTACAGACATGTAAGGCATTGTTAAAATGTCATATTTTTTAATGGGAGTTTGGTGTAATATATTACAGCTATAGGTACAGAACACAATGAAAAACTAGTATTTTTATATACAGTATAAATAAAAATATAGTTTATATAGTATAGTATAGTATACATGGCTTGTCACATTATGCCACGTCAACTGAAAGTGGTAGTCTATAAGAAAACAATAGGTAGATACTGCAGCTGTGCAGTTGTTGACTGAAGCAAGGACATCTCATTTTGTTGCCTTGACTCCTCTCTCCTCTGCCCTCTGTGTCTCTCATTGCTTCCTCTGTGCGCATCTCTGGTGGGAAGGACTGAGAAGCAAGGATGTACACACTGGGAAATAAGAAAGGCCTTCTGTGTCTGTGTGTTGTGAGCAGTGCCAGATCGTTCAGTCTACAACAGTGGGAGTATGCTTTTCAAGTCTCCTTTGTGTCGTAGAGTTCTAGTTTTTGTAGTTTCCTGTGTAGTACTCCTGACTGATTGCTAATCCTGTGCTTTAGGATTACACCTGTCTGCCTGCCTGCATGCCAGCTAGACAGCCAGCCAGTCATCTTAAAATGAGACTTCTGCTGTTATTTCAATGTGTCTGATGCATATTTAATCAACATTTAAGTTTATATTAAGTATCAGATTGAAGTTAGTATCGGCAGATATATTAAAGGACTCGGATTGGGATGGAGGCAAAAAAAACCCAACAGTTTGGACATCACTGTTTTAAATATCTCTCAGCTGTAATACTCTAAATCAAAGTGATTTGTGTAAAAATTCCTTTATTTTATGTATTTCTTCCTAGCCCCTTCAGACCAACCTTATGTTCCAAGGTTGTGAAAAATATAATGACTTTTTCCCATCCTTAATGCAACCAGAAATGAGAATCAATGAAAAATAGTTTTTTAATCAAAACTCTTATTTTTTTTGTCCATTTCAAAGGACATCGGGTCCAAACAGTTGTTAAAATACCAAAATCATATGACAACATCATACCTATTTTTTGTCTTATAATTGTCACATTGACATCACATGGAACAAGAACTTGAACAGTTCAAATTATGTTTTTTTTTCTGTAAGGTCCAAACAGTTTTAAAATATAATTTTTTTAATTTTCTTTTTTTTTGTTTTTTTTGTTTGTTTGTTCTGCATATGGAATATTATAAACTGATTATCAACTCATTCTCTTGTGTACTGTTTTTATAGTAATAAGGTCATTCATCAATACTGGCGAATTGAGTTCAATAACATGGCTTCTGACCCACTGTCCATTCTAATGGACAGTGATATTTGAAAAAATCCTGTGTAAGAACTTGCACTGAAACATGTGATATTACACTTCTATTCATACATTCCATCTTTCAATATTATATCAAAACTATGAAATCTTGGCACAAATATCTATAAATGTGAGTAAAACTGTTGAAAATGAGCCTTACTTCGACGTGTGGAGTGAAACCCTGCCATGCCTCCCTTCCGTATGGTGGATTTTTTTCATACATCAACAAGCAAAGCTATACTGCCGTTTGATTTGTTGTTAAACGTCCAATTCAATGGACTTGAGGGTTCAAGTGGTGCTAAATGTTGCAAAAAGTAAAAAAGAAGCCCCTGTCATGTGACGTCCATTGTAACGGACACAGGGTCTGAAGGGGCTAGACAGTAAATTTGGAGAAAAAGCCTAAGCTGTTCACTCTGTAAGTGATGCACTCGTTTGAATTTGTGAAGATTCGCTGGAGAAGAAAATCTGTTTTGTTGCCATAACTAAACCAGCACAGTTAGACTAAGGAAATAAACATGTTATGATTAATTTACAGACTCTTACACAGAAGATCATAATAAGGACGTAATCTGTGTGTGTACATGCGTGTTTGTGTGTGTGTAATACAGTAATGAAAGCTGGTTCCAGCCAACTTCAGCATTAATGATGTCCTGAGATCAGCTCTAGCTGTGGGATCAAATACTCCGTCTGCTAAATAATGTAGCGTACAGGGCCAATGACAGTCCCATATGGGCCTGAGAGACATGTTGGGGGCCTAATGTATAGCAGGTACTGTAAGTATGTCAGCAGCCGCTGTAAAATACACCGGTGCTGGAGGAAGGATCAATGCCAAATATATGCAGGACTTGTGTGTGTGGGGGCACATTTGAGGGTGCGTGCATGCGCATAGTGCATGTACAGATGAATGTGCGTGTGTGTTTGTGTTTGTGACGATGTCGGCAATGTGTGTCACTCATCAATAATGTACGGGCTCTTGGTTCAACCCTCTTCAAAGCTAGTGACGCTCTAGTGTTCCACATAATTAACTCTCTCTCTAACACACACACACGCACGCACGCACGCACGCACGCACACACAACTGAGGAAACAGCAGACAAATATACAGATATAAATGAGCTCAAACTTCAAGAAATCCAACAAAAAAACTTCAAAACTCAATTTTATTATCTAATTGTGCTAGAAATGTACTGAAATGCATATGTAAGAGAAAAGGCATTTCAACCTTTGGACGTGAGAAGAAAGTTCACACTTCAGACAGAGTAAAGATTAGAAGAGCTTGGGGTGTCTCAATTTCTTGAGATCTGTGTGTTGGAAACTGGTTCTGTTTGTTGTTTAAGAGAGAAGAGATAGCAAAGAAGAGCAATAAACGCTACTCTTTATGACCTTGTTCTCATTGCAGTTTTGCTATAACTAGGCTGGTGGGAGCAGGGATTAGTAAACAGATTCTATGCTGCCTCTGATGTGCTGAGTGTGTTTCCTGGTACCAGAGCTTTAATAAATACATTAATTTAAGACAACAGCGACTGAGCAGAGACTGATTCTTTATTCATCAGCGATGAGATCTATAATATTGTCTTTTTTCTCTCACAGTCAAGGAAAATAGTCATCTAAAGCCCAAGGGTAAGCTGACCTGATAACACTAGACGCTCTGCTTTCAAAGTCCACTTGTGGGAGAAAAATTTCATAGAAACACTGAAGAATAATTTAGATTCTAACCTACTTTAACGAAAACATGCTGAAGATATTGAATAACTGAGAAAAGTAGATTCAGTAGACCTGACAATAAAAACAGCACAGAACACCACTGTCCCTTCATTCTATGGCACATTCACTGCTGTCTACAATACATTTAAATAATTTTCAGACACAAGATGACTCACAGATGTAAAAAAAAAACTCACTTATATTCATTAATTCATTTACTCACTCACCCACTACAGTATGTGCCTCCTAGTGGCAATGGGTGAGCAGGGCAATACCTACAGATGACACACTGAACCAAAGTTGTGCCCAAGCTTCTCTGTGTACAGTTAGACTGTGTTATAAAATACAAACGTTTCTGATTGTATTAAAACCAGTTTGAACCAAATGGTATATTTGGTTAGATACATTTTATTTATTGTCGATATTATCCATGTTCCCTCCTACAGTTGTTAAAGAGAGTACGAAGAGTGTGACCTAATGAAAAACAGATATGAAACCAAAAATGCCGAAACACTGAAAAAATAAAAACTGGCCAAATGAAATAATTACTTCAGCTGGTTTCTGATTAGTTTGGCTGGATTATGTCACTCTGAAGAAGTTGTTTTTCAACCTTTATGAGAATGAAAGTGAGGTAACAGCAACTTGAAAACTAGCTTATACATTGCTAAAAGCTACAATCTGTATATATGTATATATATATATATACATCTAGTCAAGTGTTGTTATACGCAGACTGACTCATTTACAGTTAACGGAACACACAACAACAAGGTGTGATAACTTCACAACTCTGGATGCTCTGCCAGAGCGTTTAAAGCCCATCTCAGTTCATTTCTAAAAGGGGAAACCTAAATGAAGACAGATGCTGACAGATGATCATGTTTCAGGAGAAATAAATGCCTAATGAAGAAATAAGCAAGTAAGAAATGCAATGACGGCCATAACGATAATGTTTTTTTTGTGTGTGTCACTGGATTTTGGATTTTGTGCTTTTATTGAAATGGATTAAAATAGTCAGAACGGCAGGGTGGCAAGGATCTATTTTCTGACAATTGTGTGATTCGAAATTGTGCTCCGGCGAGGAGATGTGTAAAACACACACAGAGAGACAGACACGCAGAAACACATCTGCACGCACACACACACACAAACACACACAAGAAGTGAGTGGTGTTGATGCCAGCTTGGAGTGATGGTAATATCAGAGACTGGAGGAGCTGCTAATGAACAGTGCGAATGGGAAGAAAGGCTCCAGCTCAATCCACTAATTGCCTTAAAAGCTTTTCATACAATTTACCCTGTCAACAGAGATGGTGGTGTGTGTGTGTGTGTGTGTGTGTGTGTGTGTGTGTGTGTGTGTGTGTGTGTGTGTATGTGAGTGTGTGTGTGTGTAGGTGTGTGGGTGGGTGGGATAAGAAAAAGAGATAATTCTGAGAAAACATATTGTAAGAAAACGAGAAAGAAATGCACAATGGTTTTACACCTACGCAGGCCCAATCAGACACACTGTCTCACACATATACCAAGACGTCTTATTTAGTTGAAGCCAGTAGCATGTAAAACCACAGCCATTTCAGACACTCCAAAGGAGCCATAAACACTGACCACACGCACACACACGTGCACTTGCATGATCGCTGGTCTAACGTTCATGCCTTTGCACATAAAGCCATATCTTTCACACACACACACCACTCGCTCTATGCCACACACCACACTGCAGTGCAGCGGGGTGCTGTGGCACGGCCCGGCCCTCATTAAAGTAAAAAGCCTGCTGAGTGTTTTAAGCAGCATTAAGGCAACAGCAGAGTCATAAATACAGGCAGCTCTCCTCTCTGCTCTCCAGTACGACTCCCTGGCCTATTGTTCCTAACACACAGCTCAAGGACCAGAGTGACACACAGTACAGTACGGTACTGTACGTCTCTGTATCAAAGACATACATAAAACCAAGCTGTCAAAATCAGACTCTTTCTACTGGTACGCAGCACTCAAACAAAGTCTAGACATTTAAATGAACTGAAAAGAATTTTCATTGCTTTGAACTTAGACAGTTAAAGTTCACTTTTTAAGTACTTGCGCTTACTTCAGTATCAACAAGTTCTGATGCCTTAATGGCAATGTAAATGGCTTGTGAGTGAATCACAAAAACAATTTATATATCTTCTAAACTCCCACCCCTATAGTTAAGGTATGGTTACATTTAGGCAGCTCCATGTATTTAAATTGCAGTCTTAAGCACAATTCTTTTTCAGTACACCATTCTTTATTCACCAACCTTTTTCAGCTATCTGCCTTTCACAGGGTCGGAAGGTTAAGCAGCTGAAACTATTTGGTTCAGAAAGACTACGATCACATAATCATGGTTAAATAAAATTGACGGTTGCTATAAGAAATGGGACGCAAACTGCAACCTCCTTTGTGAAAGACTTTTACCAGCACTTTGTACTTGCATCATAAAACCTTTCTCTGCACTATTGGGCAATGGTCTCACCATTTACAACAGTGAAAGCTGGGACCAAAATCAATACATTTCAAGGGTAGTTCAACTTTGATGTTTCAAGCTGATGACCAGTAGCAAACTGCCAAGATCAAGGGAGAGAGAAATAATTCAGAACCATTTTGATAATTAATTAATTACTTAAGTTGTTTTGAAGTAAAAATGCAAAAAATTCCAGTTTCTTAAATAAGATTTGCTGGTTATCGCAGCCTTTCTCATTCTTGGTTGGACATAACAAGACATTAAAGAACATTACCTCAGGCTCTGGTAACTTGAAATTGGATGTGATTTTTTACTATACATCTCAATACAAGGTTGCTGTTTCTGAAGCTTTTAACCACATCTTGGCAGGCCATGACATCAGGCAGAAGGAACACTACAAATGCATGTCTGCAAGCACATCCATGTTCACCTACATTCAGTTTACAGATACAAATGCAATACCTCTGTGTTTCCATAGTTCCAAAGCAAGGCTTTACACTATGGAAAAGACTATGTTTGTGCACCCACAACTTTCTCCTGTGTGTATGTATGGTACATGTGTCCATATCCCTGTATCACTGAATATGCATCTCCTAGCCGGTATGTGTCTACAGTGTTTGTGTGAGTGTGTGAATACAAGCTAAAGATTAATCTACAAAGCTGCTGACGAGGGATTTCGAGGGATTTTTGACGAGGGCAGCATTTAGAAGTGTCGTCCAATTATTGTAATGAGGCATACAAGAAATAAGGAGAACCAATCAAACCGATTGTTGTCACACACAATTGCCCTGCAAATATCCAACACATGTCCTGTATCAGTAGCCGTGTCAGGCAAACCTAATATCCATGGATGGATGTGTGGGTGTGTGGGGGTATGGGGCATGGGGAGGGCTGTCACGGGGCGTCTACAGAGGTCGGGGGTTCCTGGGTCAATTTATCACAGTCAATAGATGGATGGATGGAAGGAGGAATAGGTAGGAATATGCCCCCAAAGGGCTGATGATGGAGGGCTGATGGTGACGAATAGAGCTGGAGGGGATTGGGGGGGGGGGTCAAGAGTGTTTGTGTAGGAGGAGGGTTGCATGTGTAAGCCTGAGTGTGCTCAGTTTTCATGCCCATCCTCCAAAGATGTGTTTGTGCATTTTTGTGTGTCTATGTGATGGTGTGAGTGTGGAGGTGTGGACATCCTGTTCAGCAGTGTGTCTCCAGTGTGCAGAGGCCTCCAGACCTCGGACTCCTCCCTAGAGTCTGACGTCTGTCAATACAGACAGCATAGAGAGGCAGCGCTGGCCCTGGGTCAACACCAAAGCCAATACCTGAAGACAGGCAGCACACACATGTGCATACACAAGCACCAAAATCACACACATACACACAGCCAGCAAGCCAATAACTGCAGCCCATTATTGAGCTGGCCAGGTCCAAGTTCTGACACGAGCCACAATTAACCCCAGAATCCCCAGTGGGCTGCTGGATGTTCGTTCGGTGCGGCTAACGAGGCTAAATGTAAGAGCAGTGGCTTCGGTAATGAGACAGGATAACTGTGCTGTGTTCCAGCCTGAGCAGGTCAGCTCTCGCTGGCCCTGAGGATAATATCCTACTTCCAGATTCACGTTAGACCTGCTCTGCCTTGAATTACCTAGTTTTAGTTTCTGGAAACGGCTACAGTTGACTGTCATTGGACCAATAAACCAAACCCCTCTTATCTCTGTCTCACACACACAGGCATGGGTGGCAGCCTAGAGGTTGGAGAAGCAGGGTAAAGGCTGCTTTATGTTTTTAACAAAGTGCTGTTCAGAATGTCTATCTGCACTGGAAAGCTCCTTTAAGATGTGGGGACTGGGAGGGTGGTGTCTGTTTTTTCTTCCTGACAGTCCATCAGCTGCGTTAAAATAGACACAGATTCAAAAATTCTCCATATGTTAATTTGTCACAACTACTTCTCCATCTTTACTGCGCAACAGTTCACCACTAAAAGGTACAAGCAAAAGCTCTTTATCTGCAGTCATGACTTGCTGTCATTCATAGTTTAGTAAATGTCCTATCACAGCTGCTGGAGACGATCCACTGCCATTTGTTGCCCGTGTGCCAAAGTCTGCTGACTGTACACATGACTGGAGTATCTTGGGCACCATTTAGACACTTTCTTCTTGTTTATGTCTGTGTCCGTGTACTAGGATTTCTGTTCAGACACACTATTCAGAAAATACAGATACAAAATAAGAAATGTACAAGCACAAGGACTAAATGTGCAAATGTGTATTTAACTTGCTTCTGAACAGTTCTGAAATATTTCCAGTGGATACTCGGATACACCGATGGAGCCAGAATACGACACAGCTGCATGCAGCAGACATCTGAGGTCAAGCTTCTTAATGTTCTGATACACATCCCTCGTCCTTGTCAGCAAACACTTCCCGAGCACTTCCTGCACCTGTCTCACATTAGCATGTACACTAGGTGTCTTAGGAGGGCTTTTACATTGAAACAGCTGTGGCAAGTCTTGAGTCAGACACCAAGAGCTACTTGTGCTCCATAAAAGTTGCTTAAAGGTCCAGTGTGTAACATTTAGGAGGACCTACTGGCAGAAATGGAATATAATATGCATAACTATGCCAATAACTGCCATGTGGCAATGGCTGTATTTCTCATACACAGGACAGGGTGATGCGAGGGAGTTGCAATCTGCAACTACACCACTAGATGCCACTAAATCCTACACACTAGTCCTTTAAAATTTGTTGTGAAAATGATTTAAAATATTTTTTAACAGTGAATCAGTTTGAATGATTGTGAGGAATGGACTTAATTACAGGTTCGGCAACACAAGTGGGGCAAATAAAGTTTGAACCTTTTAATCAGTTAGCTTTGAGATGCCAGTCTAAATATCATAAACTCAGTTTTAGTCTGGAAATCATCAAATGAGAATGAGAACTGGTTTAGCCCAACAGAAAGAAGCTGGTCCAATCAGCACGCTGAGCAAAGATTTTTGACTGAATGCTTCTCAAAATTCTGAAACTCACGAAGAACAATTTCTAGTAAGGGATGTAGATGAATGAACCATGAGACTGTAACTGCATGTTCAGGATGTGATAATGAGACACTGTGCAGCTTAGCTTGTTTGGATCTTACTGAAGTCATAAAAGTCATAGAAGTAGCTAGACGTCCAAAGCACTGAACAAGTTAGTTACTACAGCAAGACAATCTTCAGTATTTCTGATGGCACATCTAACACACAGAGAAGAAAAAAGGAGAGGGGCAATGAAAAAAGTGATTTGTAAAAACTGTAACAACAAACAAGAAGAATCACACTACATTCCCTTTCCTCTCCGCTCTATTCCTCCCTTCTCCCCACCCTTTATTTTCCACCAGGGCCGTTATCAGACGCAAATGTGCGGTGAGCGGAAAGGAGAACGCAGAGAAAATAATTACCCTCTGCCTCAACCAGCTGGTTTGTTCATAAACACGCAATTATGATTTCATGGCAGTCCATTATATACAAGCCACTCCAGGGCAGAAAGCTCTGCCAAGGCGCGATCAGTGAAAACATCTTAAACACTCTGAAACGGCTAATACCTCAGCTACTGAATGCAATTTTCTGATTTGCTTGGCAGCTCCTCAATAAGAAATCAATTAGGCTTTGAGGAATACAGTATGAGCAAAAGCCATGTAAAGCCAATGTGCTCGCCCTGGAAGTGTTCGGTCTACATGGTGACCACACAGTTGAAGGCACTAAGAGCAGAGGGGCCACTGTGAGCGAGTAAGGGGGGCGATGGCATTCTGTCAATTTGTTTGTTTGTTCATCTGTTATATGTATTTTATTTCAGCACTGATGATTGGTTCTTCATTGAATGTGAGTGAACCTGGGCTTTCCAGCAATTTATAAAATCACAGTGATTACTAGGCAGATACAGTAAATGAGATAAAATAGATCAAATGTGAGTGAAGAGAAAGGATATAGATGGACAGAACTAATGGATATAAATATATCATTTTCGGCTCCTATTTACATGCTAACTTGTAACTGTGACCTTTTACATAATGTATTCAACCTGCCACTGATTAGCCAACGCATTGTTTGTGCAGGGCAACATGTTTATTGTGGCAGCTTCTTAACACCCAGTGTGTTTTTTTCAATTATGAAATTGTTTTTACTGCACTTAAAAGTATTAGAGAAAAGCACGACATTAATCGTACAGTACAATTTTTCCCGTTAGCTCTCTCACCTCTAAACAATAATAATAATATAATAATAATAATAATATGACGCCATGAATTAGTGTGAGATCATGGGAGCTTTTGCCTTCATTGTTAAACAACCACCAGTGCCGATGAAAATCCATCTGACCTGACTCAGACAGAAGTCAGTCAAAGACAGTTATAGCAACTAGAGGCAAGTAGGAAACACTGAATTACGTGAATAAAATCATGGATTTCTCTGGGTTTGAACATTATTGTAAACATTTGGTATAGTGTAAGTACACAACTCAACAAAATGTATAACATACGTCTAGTGTTTATATGCATGTTAATGTGGAAATGTTACATATTACATCTTTAATACTATCCCTCTTTCACACAATAAGACCAAATTTTGTCATAGTCAGTATTAAAGCCCCATTATGTAACTTTTCTACCTTAAAATAACAGCTTTAAAATCATTGACTTACTGACTTGTAATAGGGTGAATGGTGCCTTTGTCATTCCCACTCTACACCATGTACGCCTATTCTTGCAACAGATAACTTTGGTCTCCCAGTAAGTGCATAATGCTTCACACACACGCAGTAGTCACACACCACCAACTGTGCCACTGATTTTGGTAAAACTGGATCATATTTTATGGAGAAAATCTTTTCTGGTTTTCCCTTTAATGTCCTGTGTCTACTAAGCTAGTTAGTTAATCCGTGCTGCTAGGCTGGGAGCTCAAAGCACCGGGGGAGTGTTGGTACACTAACACCGCTAGCAAAAGAGCTTTGGACTGCTAGGAGGAAGAGGTTTTCAGGCCTGTGGTGAGGGGGAGCCAGTGGTGAATGCCAAAAGGGAGCAGAACCTGTGTCTAGCCAGAACTAGAGCTGGGTAAGCGGGCAGGCGAAGAGACCTAAGAAGAGTTTCTACATAACACTTGTACAAGTTGCATACAGGATCAAGATGGACTTCCAAACTATTTGTGATGTCGCAAATCATGCTTGTAGGCCCCGCCCCTTAAAATCTGATTTTCAATAAGCGCATTAACTAACATAGTAACTTTCCACTTTCAGCAGATGAATGTGAAAACATCCTTCAAGTGTCAAACTCTGCACATACATCATTCTGCACAGTGAAACTCAAACACCCAACTGTAGGAACAAGAAGGAAAACATATTTTTGAGTGGAGGGAGACTTTAAATTCTGCTAACATATCTCAAGAATTGAAGAATTAATTGATATCACTGACTGCTGAAATAAAATTTCACATAGACAAATACTTTTCAAGGATGTGATTGACGACTGGAAAGATAAACAGAGGGCTTCTATTCTAAAACTTCTGACCCTCAACCCTGAGCTAATTTGGCCACAGAGTGATTAACACCTGCTCTTCCTCCATTTCATTGTCCAGGTACCTTGATATTGAATGCTTTGGAAGCTGTCCATCACAGACTCACTCCAGCATATTAAAATCTCTCATGGAAATAAGTATAACTCTAATTGTCTACTTATTATTCACAAACACAGTTGGTGCTTTAGTGGAGACCAGTTGAATGAGCAAAATAAGTCAGAGTATTAGAGAATTAAGGCCAAGATGAGTTTCTACCCATTTGCACCTTCAACGACAGATTCCTGTGGCGATCAGTAACTCCTCTTTCCTTAAAGTAGAGCATACAGGATCTTTGGCAAGCCGTCCGCAGAGTTGAAACCCATTCTACATCCATTTGCAAACTGACTAAAGGATCAGAGATCTCTGCGGAGAGAAATTGCATGGTGTCTCAACCTTGCCTTGGGTTATTCCTTGCTGCTGTAAAACATTTTCTGATGTACACAGGGCCACTGGATGTATTCTTGTTCTCACCATCAGCCCTCAACCACAATCCAGTGACCCTAAACTGTGGGTTCAAGAATGAAACCACTCTGTTAAAGTAGCAGAAAGAAAGACCGGAGCAACTCAGGCAGGAAACAACAGATGAACGCTGTTAGCAGCAGGCTGACAGATGCACGGCAGCAGCCTCCAACAGGAGCAAACACATTGTGCGCATCTCAATGGGAGCTACCTCGGTGCATTGTGGGAGTTGTGTCTCAGCAGGGTGGCGTGTCACTTCCTGGTAGGAGAGACCTCACTGTTAGAGCAAAGTCTCCCGGGATGCTTCGCTTTGAAATACTGATGCATTCTGGGAGCTGGGGTGTATTGTGGGGAGTGGTAAGCCCAGCGGGGGTTATGCCTGTGTGTTGTCCCGATGATTGTGCGAGAGGCAGTGATGCACATGCACACACGCACATACACACAAATACACACAAATACACACACCTCTGATCTATGGATACACAGCAGCCCAGCAGGATCTTGCCTTTGTTGGTTTCGGAATACACACAGAGAGTTCACTCTCCAAAATGCGTGTATATATGCACTGATAAACACACACACACAGATTTACACACATTCTCTCACAGAGGGAGTAAAACTCCCTGATGCTCCTGCTGTAAACACATGGGAGAGAGATGAAAGACTTTCACATTCACAGCAAGCAGCAGAGAAAGATGGATCTCTTAAACTTCATCCACTGACTGCCAGCATCACTATCAATACATGCACGGTTAACGCGTTTCCCTGAGCTTATCCACACCGCGGCTACAACATCCTCGGCCGCCGCTCCAAACCTTCTCCTCTGAAAAGGTGGAAGTGTTGCTGTAGTCGAGCTCTGGCCATCCTCAGCTCATCCACACTCCTCTTCACCCACACCATCCTCTCCCTCTTTCCTCCCTCTACGATCAATGCTCTCCTCCAACCTGGACTTACATCAAAGCCCACTTCCCCTCACCCTCAAACACCACCTCCACCACTGCCACCCCCCCCCTTCTGCGCTGAAGTTTGGCTGATCCACAGGTAACCTTTTTCTCTTTCATTCCTCATCTCTGTCTTTCTTTCTCCCTCTGCCTCTTTCCCCTCTCCTACCCTCTCTCTCTCTCTCTCTCTCTCAGAACCGAGAGAGCATCAAAGACTGCTGGGCCTCACGCCAGGGGCTCCCTGCTAAGCAACCTACCCCGGACCCCCCGCCAACATCAACCCCCCTAACACGGCTACACCTCTGCCACCACTGCCTCCTCCCTGCTCCCCGCAAAACCTGCATGTAACACACACACACACACACACACACACACACACACACACACATACACACACACTCACACACAGGCGCATCCACCTCCCACCGGGCCTCCGATCGGCGGTGGCTGGCCCACGCTGGCTGCACATACTGTAAACAACAAGCTGTCAACAGGGCTCAAGTGTGCCAGCCATCTGATGTGACCTATGGAACAGAATTCTGGCTGCGCTATGGGGCTCAGGGCTCAGCAGGGGGGTGGTCAGGGGGTACCGTGCAAATGTGAATGTGTGTATGTGTGTGTGAGTATATGAGAGCGAGGAGGGGGGCAAGCTTTGACTCTGCAGGTGAAGCAGAGGTGGACTGGGTTGCTCTCTAAATATCATGCCAGTTTTTAACATATCTGTGACCACAGTTCAGGCAAACAGCACATTTTGTTCAGAGCAGGATGTCAAAGGTGCTATGAGCAGCATTTTAAATAATCATTAAATGACTCATTACCACAGAATATTAAGACAAAGTGATGCTATAGGCTAAACTGTAGCTGAACTGATAATATTGGTGAGTATGGGCAGCTTATGTGAAAAGAGTTTTACAAAGCCTTTTTGTTGCTCCAGAGGGAGCTGTATTAACTCTGATACATTACCTCAAGTGATGTCACAGTTTTAGTCAGAACAGAATATTACAAGAAATCTGTGGGTGTGGAGATAGAAAGAAATAAGTTTACCAGATCTCTGTTGTACGCTCCTAATCTCTGCTGGAGGCTAGAGGCTCAAGGCTGCATTAGCCTCTACTAACATAATAATAATAAAAAGAAGAAGAATAATAAGAATAATAATAGCGGACCTCTGACTGAACTGTCAAGTTGCATTGTGGGTAATGCAGGAGTGAAGGTTTGAAGAAGAATGTGTGTAATAAAATAAGACAATATATCTGGTTCTACTGAGGGAATTTTGGTTAAACTGACTATGTTTCTTTCTAAATGTACTTGTTGCAAGTTAGTTATATGTGAATGTTATTTTTAGGAGAAAAGTTGCATATCATTACCACAGAGTAACACATCAAAGAGATAAAAAAACAATTGTATATTTGTAACAAAACTTTACAAAATGGGGGGGCTAAGTGTAATTCTTTGCCCAGAGTCACAAATCTCCATTAGTGCACTAAACAGAGCTGGAGTAATATCCTGTATCTACAGCTTCGCATATAGTACATTATCCAATAAATTCTAAATTCACTATTAAACTCTAACAGGCTAAAGGGATGGCTGCTCCTGCTGACTTGATAATGACATAATAGACCATTGAGGTTTAGGAAATAATAGAACTGCACAAGCATTGCATGCAGATTTGTACGTTCCACAGCAAACATTAAACATTAAACAGTATGAAGAAAAATAATGGGAAATCCATGGGAAGGGATAAAAATATATACAGTAACAGGCTGTTGGTGTGAAAGATAATTGAGCATGCAGTAAAATCCACAGATAGGAGACTTCACGCTGTGACTGAGATAAGACGTTGTGACAATACTGTATTCAACTACTCTCTTCTCAAACCTAGATTTACGTCTGATATCCTTTTTGTCTGCACATCCTGTCTTTTGACATGACTTGTACGACTGCACTCAATCGCTGTCTCCCTCCCTGACTATTGTCTATATGCTATTATTACTGTCATCTCCCCACCCTTCCTTCCATCCCCCCATGTCTCCTCTCAACTCACACTCAGATTTGTGGCTCTTAATATTGTATCTGTCTACCACAAGGACAGGAGCAAGGGAAATGACATGTTTCCGCCTGGGGTGAAAAGACACCTCACACTCACACGCAGATAGCACACACTCAGGCGTTGGAGACTGCGTCAAGCTCACAATGTAATTATGGGGAAACAGAGCAGTCAGTTACACACCTGAGTGCAGCTCGGATCAGAGCTGGGGTGTTTCTCTGACACTGACGGGGAAAGCCAGGAGTTAGTCTGTTAAAACACAATGACAGACAGCTACATCTACTGACACGGCCACACTGACAGACCAAATATTTGGACTGAGGAGAAACGGGAAAGGACAAGCTCCGATGTAGAACATGAAGGTGACGCTGGCGTGCCTTTCATGCATGTGAAAGCACAAATATATTGTACAAATGCAAGTGGACCAAGATGTCTAATAGAAGAGATTACACAAGCTTATAACAATCATTTTCTCATGGGCTGACAGTGTCTGTTTGGCCGCATATAGAGCCAAGGGAAGGCTGGTACTGAAGCTGTAATGTAGACTTTTTTTCTCTCTCCAATGAATATGCAGTGAGTGTTGTTTTTCCTAATGAGTCATAAAGCACAGTAAGTGTTATTTTTCAAGATACCTTTACCAAGAAACATACCTTAACTTTTGCACTGAAAACAACAGCATTAGTCACAATGATAAGCATATTCAAATGGGAACTTTGCAACCTTTCTTTCAGAGAGTTTGAATATCGATTCCACTCTGACATCTGTAAGTTAAGTACTGAGTAGGAACAAGCGAGTACACCAGCTAAATGATTGATGATGAATTACTATCAGAATGGGAAGGGCTAAAACCGGAAATGGGCAAAACTAACCACAAGTTGTTAGTTAATTTAAGCCTGAGATCAATATGGGTTGATCAGAAAAAAAAAAAGAACAGACTAGCCTCAGAATTGAGATTCTACGACAGAGTATTAGGGCCATACTAAGAAATTTATTTTTTTTATTTTTGGGGAAATTACGAGAATAAAGTCATAATAATACTAGCGCTGTCAGTTAAACGCGTTATTAACGGCGTTAACGCAAACCCATTTTAACGGCGTCAAATTTTTTATCGCAAGATTAACGCTCTTTTTGGCCTAGCACACTTTGTAGTTTTTTTCACATGCTGTTGCAACAACTAGTAACGTTAGAAAAACTACAACACCACACCGGATCTAGCTAGACTGGAAACAAAAGAACAGGCACGCCGCACACACTTGTTTAAGAGTAGTAGTAGACGTTATGTTTTGAGTGGATGGGGAGCGCGAGACGCCGAAATGGATGCCAATAATATTCTGAATGGAAAGTTTACTTTTAAAAAGTTGCAAAATGGTTCCATTGAAAAGACCAAAGTGATCTGTGTGTTTTGTCGCTGTGAACTGAGCTATCATCGCAGCACGTCCAGTCTGAAATACCACTTGATGGCCAAGCACACAGCTGATGCGAGTTCTCCACCCCCTCGTCAAAGCCAGGTGACAATGGATGATTTTTCAATAAAAACAACAGTTGCACAAAGCAAGCCAATCCACTTTTCCATGTTGATAAGAACATTAAAATGAGAAAAAATATGGGACAAAAAGAAATCAAGGGACATTTAGAATAGATAAAAATGTGCGATTAATGCTGTTTGTCTCAGTCGTACCGTACAGTCAACAGGTAAACTAACGTATTGATCATTTCGTCGTTGACAGTTCTCATAAAATTACGACTTTATTCTCGTAATGTTACGACTTTATTCTCCCAATGTTACGACTTAATTCTCGTAGACCTAATATTACGACTTTATTCCCGTAATGTTACGACTTTATTCTCGTAGACCTAATATTATGACTTTATTCTTGTAATATAATGACTTTTTTCTCGTAATTCTCCCCCCCCATTTTTTTTTCTCTTAGTATGGCCCTAATACTCCATCGTAAGATTCATACTATTGTTAGATCATAAGAGTAAATTAACTATTTACAGAACAACTCTGAAACCGAGCCGAGTACTTGCTCCATACAAGTACTGAGCTGGGGTCTTTATGCTAGCCTAATCCCCTCCTAGTTCTCTCTCTATATCTCTATACTCATGCTGCATTCAGGCAATGTCGGCAGAATGGGGAAAACGTGTGAGCCACCTGTTATTCTGACACCCACTCCTGTTGCCATCATGGGAGATAAAACTTCAGTGCTTGTGATGAAATAGATTTCCAATGTTTTGGACTCCAACTGATGTTTTTTCATTTCCTGACAGCACCGCTGACTGTTCTCTTCAGCTGCTTCACAGGATTACCTTGTGACCTGACAAAATCCCTAACAGAGAATCCCTCAGTAAACGGATGGAGGTTGTAGCTACAACTACTATTTTCACGTACCAAAGCTTCATCTTTTACCACCACCACAATACCACCTTATTCACTACCAAGGATTGTTGGACTACAGTATCAGGCCAGGTTTTTGAATATCTCTGATTGGATGGTAATTAATGGATCGATGGCTTTATTCATCTTCACTTTTATGTACAAAGCCAGTTTGAGGCCATATCAATTATTTTTTTTTATAAATAAAAAAGAATAGCTGAAATCAAATTCAATTTTAAAAAATTGCAAAATAGCAATTCAAATAAACCTTTTCATGCAAAGTGTTCAACACCAAACATCAAACAACATCTCAGTGGTCTAGAAGTATTCAAAATGATAGACTGCATTTGACTTTTATATAGCACCACCTACCCTCTAACCATATTACCATGCATAGAGAAGCATACAGTTTGAAGAGAGCATGATGCACTGTATGTATCAGCAGTTTCTCTCTAGAAGAAATAGGCGGGTAGCTCATTAAGTCCACGGTCTGCCATGTTCACACTGAACCTTATCAACCTCTACATGAGACAACATGACTGTACAGCGGCTCCAGACTGAAGGAATGTAGAGTCGGTGCAGATTCACTCCTTCTTCTGTAATGCACACCGTCTGTTTGCTGTAGGTTTAGTATTCGCACTTAACCAAATGGAGGAAGAAGTCTGAATTATCCTTTTCTTTGTGTAACATCCTTCCCTGGTGTCAGTATACGTGTGTGTGTGTGTGTGTGTGTGTGTGTGTGTGTGTGTGTGTGTTGTGTGTTTTGCGCACGTATTCTACCACAGGGGACGAAAAAGGCCAGTTTGATAAATGGCTTAAATAATGAGGAGTCCCAGGAGCTCTCAACTTAACTACAGTGTAGGACTGCTGTGATGAAGATCTAGATAGATACACACGTGTGCACACACACACACACACACACACACACACACACACACACACACACACACACACACAAACTGCAGTGAATACCATAAGCTCACAATCTAATCTTAAAAATCATACATTAGTTGAGCTCTGTGTGTAGATACACAGAGTATATCTGGCATCAAAGAAATCATAAAATACTGCAATAAATACGGCTGTATGCTGGTTGGGTGTGTTTCTTTGCTCAGCAACACAGCTTAATGCAGGAACAAGCATCATGCAGCATCATACGTTATGCCCTGGTACACTCTAAATAAATAAGAACATTCTTGGTGGCATTATTGCTGGTATTTCTACCCATTTCTGCCCATACTGTAAATCCTGTTAGGAATGGACCAAGCCCCTTTCTGATACCTTAATTCAAAGGCGTCTAGTTTCATGGCAGTATGGGCTGGCCCTATGTGATGCAAAACGACCAGTGATTCTATGTGTAAATCTCAAATCACTAGCACTAATTGACTTACTTTATAATTTTAAATTTGTATTATACTCTTATAATATTCATGTTGGGAATAAAACATAACTGGTATGCTTGAGTGAATTTACAGTGAGCAAACCTTTACTTTCAGTATAATAATATTCCTTAAAATATCCTTAATGTATCCTATAATATCTGTAATATTATATATATATATATATATATATATATATAAAAAAACAGCTGGATAGTCGAGTGGATAGTCCTCACCATGCACGGAGGGTTTCACCCCAAATCCAGCACCCTGAGACTGTACGCTAAGCGGAAAGAGAGAGGCCGAGGACTAGTGAGCATCAAGGCCACTATCCAGGATGAAATGTCAAAAATCCAAGAATACATCAGAAAAATGGCCACAAAGGATGAACTGCTAAGTTAATGTCTCAGGCAACAGAAACCCGATAAGAGTGCAGAGGAAGAGGAGCAGACAACCTGGAGGGACAAGCCCCTACATGGCACGTACCACCGCCAAATTGAAGAAGGGGCTGATATCGAGAAGACCTACCAATGGCTGGAAAAGGCTGGACTCAGAGACAGCACAGAGGCACTGATCATGGCAGCACAAGAACAGGCCCTAGGTACAGGAGCCATAGAGGCCAAGATCTACAAGAGTAGATCTGACCCAAGGTGCAGACTATGCAAAGATGCCCCTGAGACAGTCCAGCACATAGTAGCAGGGTGTAAGATACTAGCCGGGTCAGCGTACATGGAGAGACACAACCAAGTGGCTGGAATAGTGTACAGGACCATCTGTACCCAGTATGAAATAGAAGTATCCAAATCCCAATGGGCCGCACCACAGAAGATGGCTGAGAACAACAGGGCCAAGGTGCTGTGGGACTTCAGCTTCCAGACTGACAAACAGGTCCTGGCCAACCAACCGGACATAGTGGTGGTAGACAAGGAGCAGAAGAAAGCGGTGGAGATAGATGTGGCCATACCAGCAGACGCCAACATCAGAAAGAAGGAACACAAAAAGGTTGAAAAGTACCAAGGGTTGAAAGAACAGCTGGAGCAGATGTGGAAGGTCAAGGCGAGTGTGGTCCCCGTGGTAGTAGGAGCACTCGGGACAGTGACCACCGAACTGGGGGAGTGGCTCCAACAGATCCCAGGAACAACATCAGAAGCCTCAGTCCAGAAGAGCGCCGTCCTAGGAACAGCTAAGATACTGCGCAGAACCCTCAAACTCCCAGGCCTCTGGTAGAAGACCTGAGCTTGAGGATGACACAGATACCACCCCAAGAGGGTGAGAGGGAAGTTTTTTTTTTTTGTTACATTTCATAACTTTATCCAACTTGGCATTAGTTTGAATAATTATACAGTAACATAAAGTAAGTTCTGTTGTCACTACTCACCTGTGACTTTGATATTTTTCTTGTCCTTGCCGTCCTGTCTAGAGATTCTCCAGATAATGAGGAGGAGATTTCAGTTGGGTGACACAAATGCTCCACCAGTCAAAGCTGAACGCTGAAGGCAGAATATTCAGAACACACCCACTGCAGATCACCACACCCAGCGCAACTTGGAGAACACACACTGCCACCACCACCATCACCTTACCGCCATGAAATGACAACAAGAACCAATCTGATACCAGCCCTTTTTTTACTGCTTACATCTGCTAAGTGAAGATGCTGTTGAAATGTTCATGCACCAACATTATTTTGGCTTGATTTATACTGTCCTATAAGGTTTAAAAATGCTGCAGAGTGTTGCAATTTACTGAATATGGTAAAAAGACTAGTATTTGATGTCCACCTGCCCAATACAAGATCTACTGAGTGAGTTGAGTATTGATTTAGATATTGATCAATCAGAGGATGAGAGCAACTTTAAAACCTGTAGCTTCTCTTAGAAAGAAATGCTGCTACTTAATCACGCTCTCTCTTCCTGAGGTCAATCTTTGCTCCTTTGTTTCCTCTTTTTCTTATCTGAAGAGAATAACTAAAGTGGTATACAATATAAATTAGGCTTTCACTCTCAGCTGACACAGAAATCAGAAAAATCAGAAATCATAACAATGAAGCATTTCACAAAATGTATCACAGGAGCACCAAATGTTGTCTCTGTAGAAGCTTTTAATCTTGAATGTGGTAATGATTCTCAATGTTATGTTACAGTACATGTAGCACCTTTAAATGGCTGCATATGTTCTGTGTCTGTGAGCACAGACAGTCAGATTCAATATTGTGCCAACACATCAGAGAAAGAAAAGGAGGAACAGTGGCAGACATAATGACCCAGTGAGCCAGCGAGAGGAGCAGCAGCGTGGGTAGGGCGTCAGCACCAGGCACAGGGTGCAGCACCCTGCATGAATATCAAAAAGCTCCCTCCCTTTGACCTTGAGATTAATATTTAAAAGCTGGCTATAGTCTATACACACACACATATACAGATATGTGCACGTGCACACACATACACAGTGTGCCCTGCGGCCAGTGGTGCACTGAAGTCTTCCTCATTAACTGACTGTTCTGTTCTGATTCGTGTATCTATAAATACTGTATAAAGGAAGAGCTGATTATATACTGTATGTTATAATAGATGTGGATGAATGACATATATGTATAATGTATTAGAAATGAATTACCTGAAGCATGTTTAAAGTGTGTGTACGTTCATCTTTATACCCTGCATCAATGAATTTTAGAAAGGAAAAAGATGACTGACTGCAAGAAAGAAAAAATAAAATAAAAATCTAAAACAATCTGTGATGCCTTTGAAATGTGTTGGCAATAATATAAATAGACATACCAGTAAACATGCAAAAGCACTTGATCCTTTAACCCATTCAACCTTTACTTTTAGGTTTATTATTTGATTGCATTTTTGAAATAATCAACAATGTATTTTGAGTGTGTTTCATAGATGCATGAATCATGTGAAACCCAAAAGCACATAAAAGGAACAAGTAAACACAAATAAATAAAGAATGAAATTGAAAAAAGAAGATGGCATAAAACACAACTTTTTGTAAAGTTTAGTCATTTTTATCTTTCCTTCATTTGATTTTGCCCTCCTGTCCTTTTGTTCGTTTCTTCCGTTTGCTCTCTCTGGTAGAGAAATGCACACTTTGTGTCTTTGGCTGTTCAGGATGTGAAAAATGTGAAATATGTGTTACTGTTTTTCTCATCCTAGTGGGTTTAAATTGAGTTCGACAAACGATAGAAGTTGTTACAGATCTGCAACATTCAATCTCTGTATTTATAAAAATATGTGTTTAAAAAAGTTAAATTACGTGTTTTACTTTACTTACCCTGCTTAATATTTCAGGACAAACTTAAAATAATGATTTAGATCGGCCCATTGGCCCTCATTTCAGTGCCCGAAATCACATTCGTTGAGAAATATGTGCAACATATTTAAGCAACAAGCAGTTTCTGGATCAGTAAAATGTTCAAGTCTGACTTCATTTTAACCACCAAAACAAAAATAGCACACATCTCATTATGTAATGAAAGCAGTAAAAAGTTATCTACAGAAATGTAAAACAGGGAATGTAGAAAATTAGCAAACAACTCCCACCAAGCTGGTTGTATTTGTTGTGTTTGCACTGTGAGATTGTCTGTGAGAGACTGCAGCTTAGAGGGGATTCATTTAAATCGAATCAGTGTAGATGTTTGTGTTTTCAGGATAAAATGGTGAGTCTGTTTGGGTTTTGGACTAAAGAAAATATAATTTGTATTGTTTCTGTGTCATAGATTTTCTGTTGCTTTTAAGGTTGTACTTTTTTTTATGTTACCTGCACTTGGTTAAATATCTCTACCTGAGACTAGAGCTTTATTACAGGCAGCAGCTCTGGTTTTCAGAGTCCCAAGGAAAGGAACCAGAAAATTGTAGATGACTAACTTTTTAGGTGCTAAACACTGACTGCTGCCATGTCTTTGAACATCTCTGTTTATAGAGTTTGACTTTCTCTAGGTGGTGCTCTTTTCTTTGTCTGTTCAGCCTTCAAGGCCAATATCCAGCTACATTCATCCATGTATTCCAAATAAGCAATGGTTGGCTTCTACTACTAATATAAATCACATTTAGCTATTGTGCACTTGTAGAAATGTATTATAGTCACTAATGAAGACTAGCAGTTGTAGCTAACTGGGTCCCCTTCCTAAAATATCAGTGGTCAGAGCTGTATAGTGTTTTCTTTGATGTCTGACATCACATGATTGACCGTCACTTTTTCTAACTCCCACAATCATCTCACTCCCAGGAGGGTGTGGGTGCAATCACACACAAAACACTCACTCATAATAATCAGAAATCGTCAGTCATGCACAAACACTCGTGTGCTGTCCCTGCCTGCAGCTCTTTCTTCCACCCAGTATGCTCCAACCTCACCGCTGTGAGGGATGCAAACAAACACACAAACAAACAAAGTGATGAGCGGACGTGACGTCTGAAGCTTAGCTTTTGTTTCATCTGCTTTTTCTTGTCTGTTCCTCTGTGTTCAGTGCAGTGTGTGAGGCCCTGGTGCAACACACTCCTCTATGGAGACACGATGGGGAGGCAACCTCACTGCCGGAGTAGGTTTACTTTGCCAAGAGTGTGATCAAAGCTGCTGTGTGTGTGTTTATGTGCACCTCAGTGTTATTTGCCATGAGAGTTTGTGTGTGTACTGTATGTGTGTGAGACGGATAGAGAGTGTATTCTGGACAGCAGTGGCAGTTGCATTAACATTTAAGTTGATATATTTGATAAAAAAAATCATGATTTGGGGCAGAACGGTCAATGTGGATATATTATTATTTTATGAGTACTGCAGTTTTTATAAAACATACAAATTATCTCAAATATTTACATACTTAAAACTGCAGGACCAGCTGCACTGGGCATACAATTACAAACTTTAACAGCAATTTTCTCCAAACTACCACTCCCCTGCATGCAAAACCCCTTTTCAGACGGCTACCAGATTCAACAATCTGTTGTCAAAGAAGCTGATGGTAGAACTTTGGACAACTACAGCAGACACAGTGGGACCTCGTTCAACGACAAAAACGATAAAAACATCCATCAAATAATGATTCATATCACCTGATTATTGACAGGTGCTGACAGGTGAAGTATAACAGTGGAAGGAGATGAGGCAAAGTGCCAGTGATCGTAGGTGCTGATCCGAAAGACAAAAAAGTAAACAAGAGAAAAATGGACAGGAACTTTATCTCTGAGCCTCTGCACAAAATTCTACCTGCAAACAATGCAACAAATTCTGGTAACCACCAATGCTTCTCCTACTATGACAAGTCAAAATGTCTGCTCTGAAAAAGACCCATTTGCAGGCGGTGTATTACATCTAGATGTTCAACCTATGTGTACACTTTAATAATTTGCAATTCCCAATAAATAACTTCATTATTCATTAAAATGTAAAATAAGAGAATAAGAAAACAAAGAGAACAAAGTTTTGCACTCTCTATGTTAAATTACCAAGCTTGAAGACAAGAAATTAGAACCCAACTGATATATTGGCCAAGCCAATGTAATCGGACAATTGTAGCTGATCACAGATAAATCTGATTAATATCCACAGATAAAAAACATTCTGGTGTGTTCATAATACAGACTTAATGTTTATGTGCAGTAGAATTTATTACAGTTCTGACTTTTTTAAAGGTTTAATAGGCTGCAGTTCTCATCTTATTTTAATACATTTTTATTGTATTTATATTGCTGTTCATAGTTACTAGTACTAATTTCAAGTGAAGACAATGGTTTATGATTGACTGTTATATGTGTTGTCAATTTGGCTTTAGTTCAGTTGAATAAGTTTAGTTTTCTCTCTTTAGTAACCAAATATAGTGATCCTCATAGAATTGTGTATGCTGTGTGTATATGTTAACAGAAAACAATTATCAGCCAATTATTGTTGCCAGATCTTAAACTCCCAAATATTGCATTCAGCTTTAAAAATCCAGTATAGGTCAGGCTCAAAAGGAAATATGAGTAAAACTCAAAAAACGTGTATTTGTATCTATATAATCACTGCAAGTTGTGCTCTGATGACACACATTGGTTTTGTACCATGTATTAAAGCGATCTAAAGTGTGTATCAAATTAACAAAGGGATATCACGCAGGAGGTACAGTATTGACATGTCACACACCCAACATGATACTACAAAGCTTCTCTCTATGATTTCATCCCTCTATCTCCTTACTCTCTTTTTGCCTTATCTTTCCTTCCGGTGCTGTTCCCCCCCACTATCTGTCCTCCTCCTTCTTATCCACCTGCTTCTCATCTTCTACGTCTCTCTCTCAGACATGTAATATCTCTTAGTATCTCCTACTTACTTCCTGTACCTTTCTGTTCCTTCCGCTTTCACAACATCACCACTCCCTCTTTCCATTTTGATATCCTCCACTCCCCGCATCTCCTCGCAGCATCTATGAACGTATCCCTCGTCTCTACTCCCTATATTTATCTCTTCCTTATCTGGATCTCCCTCTCCTTCTCTCCATGCATGCCTATCTGTCTGTATCTGCTCTCGCCCAGTCTCAGTGGGCTCAGCTCACATGAGGGAGGGGTGCAGTGGGAGGGATGAACCTGAAATGGTAAATTGTTTATTTCTGACAGCTCAGCGGCTACATTAAGCACCACCCCGTTTCCCACTAAAACCCGATGAAGGTAGTGAAGTAAAAGAATGGAAAAAAAAAAAAAACCCAAACAAACAGAAAAAAACAAAACAAGTCATATTCATCACGGTAATTGTGTGGGTGCTTTGGGTACGCAGGCGGCTGGGTGCCGATGAGGGATGGCGCTGCTCACGGGCCTCCCTAACCTCCATGAATCACAGCCAGAGTCGCTCGCCGGCCCTCAGCCGCCATAAAACAAAAGATGGAGATGAAAAATGCAGCAATTAAGTGATTTGATTTCTGCTCTACCCTCCTGTCCTCCTTTCTACCAGCCCCCCTTTCTGGCCACACACACACACACACACACACACACACACACACACACACACACACACACACACACACACACACAAACATATACAAACAGAATAAGAGTACTTCTTTGCAAACCATGTGATACACAGGCGAAAGGACATACACTGAGGTGCACAGAACTATGAAACTCACACACACAAGGGCTTGAGAATTTACTTCTTATGCATTGAGGTTTATGTATCCAGCTCCAGGCTTTAGGACGCTGACTCGCTGAGACACCTGCAACATTTAAATAATAAACACTGATGTGACAAATGAGGTGGTATGAGGGATCTTTACCTGTGCAACACAGATAATCTGAGATCATCTCTGACTAATGAACTGCTATAGCCATGCAGACTGAGTATAGTGCCTATGCATATGTAGTAATTAAACATAAACCCTTATCTTATGTGTGGCTGAATGTCGCTTACGGTGATACAGTAAACTTTTTCTTATTAGTCTTAAGATCTCTACTACAAAATAAAAAAGGGCTAATTTCAGTCACAGTTTGTGTTTAACTTACCCTACCTAGTATGTGTGATTTGACAAAGCTCCCCCTGAGGTACACAACACATTATACAACTCCTATCACAAGCTACTGAACACACTGTACTAACTCCCCAAAGTTAAAATTAGTAAATTTAGTGTGATGTATAAAATACGTGGATTTTCTCTTTAACATAATACTACAATTAGATACATTTGATAAATGTATTACTATCGAGTGAATCATGATTTATGACAACATTCACACACCTGACATTGTCCAAACAAAATACATTCACTTTCAGTCCAAACAGCACATGTCTATTAGACTCTATTGAGGCCATTCTTATGCATATTTAAAAACACATACGTTGTTCATTACATTTGCTTCCCTTAGGACACACACTGCAAAGATGGCTACCGGGAGGTTTGTTAGAGTAGGTCACCTGAAAACTCTTCAAGTACTTTCTGTTGTTGGTAGCCTCTCGATCTACACCCAAACAAACATGACAATAATTAAAACATGACAATAATTAACATATTTTTGGGCCTGAACTGAAACTTTCTATTGAGCGTCACTATCTGTTCCTTCGTGCCTCTCCGGAGCAAACATATTAGAACAATTTACCTCCTACACGCTGCAGTGTGGAGACTATATTTAAACACCACACTCTATGAGAAATGTGGATGCTTTAACATTGTTTAGCATGGGGGGGCTTGCTTAATGGGACTTGGCTAAGCATGTGTAATTAAGAGCAGGGGTAAGTGGTGAGTTGCAGAGTGCACAGTGTGTGTGTGTGTGTGTGTGTGTGTGTGTGTGTGTGTGTGTGTGTGTGTGTGTGTGTGTGTTTGTGTGTGAGGGATATGGTAGCAGCATCAGGCCATGATGGAGTGCTTTGTGGAGCCAAACACCCATTCAGCAAGCTGTGTGCTCATTAATCCTGCCAAACTCCACTTGTTACACGCACGCACAGGAAATCATGAGGCTAGGTAAACAGGGAACTGCTGCGATCCATCACTGCATGCCAGCGAACACAGGGACACACAGATATGTAAGTGAACACACACACACATACTGATGCAGTGTACATGAGAAATGATAAGCTAACACCCACACAAACATACAGTTGACACACACATCTCTGCATGAACCTGAAAAATGAAAAATGTACAGAGATAAACAGATGTAAACTAAATCATGCATTCATTTTTTTTTTGTCTTATAGTAAGGACATAACACTATTTCTCCTATCAGAGTGTTTGCTTTTCTTTATGTAAGAGATGTAAGAAAGACAGTTTAAGTATCAATCCAGAAATAGTTCTCTTCTGTACATTACAGAGAAATCACATCCAGTGCGGGTGAAGGCCTGCATTTGCTATTAGTAGAAAGAAATACTGCCACAAAGACTGGAGAGAAATCAATAGAGCTTGACCCCAGTTTGACCTCTCGTTGAATGGAGAAGTTATGGTACCACACTGGCCTTGACATTAGCTTATTTGATGTGTGTTTTCCCGACAACAGCTCTCTCTCTGCTCTCCATCTCTCCTTCCATTCTTTCCCCTCTTTCCGTTTTCCCTCCCTACTTGCTTCGGTTGCTTTGTTTCCATCTCCTAAATGCTTGTGAATACGCACACACCCACAAACACATGACACAAACGCATCGCATGACAAATGCAGTAGAGGCCAGTTACACAGCCCAGTGGTTAGACGCAGTGTTGGAGCTGATCTGTTATATCTATACGCCTGCCTGGCTGGAGCATTTACTGAAGCCATCAGTGAAAACGACATTCCATATATCTTTGACAGAGAGGGGAACAATACCATTTACACCAATTTAGCCCCGGGAGGGGGGAATTTCCAGTTAATGTGCAACTTTTTTCTTTTTTTTCTTCTCTCTTCTTGTTTTAACATCCAGTTTTCAAAATGGCCACCCTTCAGGGCGACAGATGAGACAAGCTCCCAGGCTGCTACTCACATGCTAATAAACTCCTTTACAAGGCATGCGAAAAACAACAACAACAAAACAAGGTAGGGCCTTCACAAACAAGTCTGGTCTTTTTCACTACACTCCTTCATCACAGACACAAACACCATAAGCTGCTAAGTATGATACTAAATCCAGATGCAAATGGCTATGACTGCAAAACAACCAATGCAAACACAAACAGCAGAGGAAGAAAATCATTTCATTTTTATATGATTACACATTTTACAATTACAGCTTTCACTGTTCTCTCACTCTCTCCTCTGTCCATGTTGTGGGGCAGCTGCAGGGCTCACCCGATTGAGCAGCTCATAATATTTACCCAGAGAGGTCTCGCTCCAGAGAGGCAGCCTGGGAACACAAGACCTGATAAGGTCAAAGGTCACAGGTCACTCAGGGGCCAATCAAGGGTTAGTGGTAGAGCAGGTTCAGGTTTGGGTTGGATGTAAAAGGTCAGCGGGGTTAGGTCAGAGAAAGAGCTAGCTGTCCACTGGGGTGAGGAGAAGGTAAGAAGAAAATTAGGGTTTTTTTCCCCCCCAAAACATAAAAACCCAAATGTGATAACACTGCAGCTGTGCAAAGAAAGAGATTTGCAAATATCAGAATATCAGTTTCCATGATCGTAAAATGAATACTTCCTGGGAATATTTCCTTTTTTAAATTTTATTCAAATGTTGATGTTACTCTTCAGCTTATGTGGTAGAACAACAGATCTTAAAAGTACTACAAAAAACTAAAAGACGCTATGTAGAGTCATGTGATCCATTTCGTTCTTTTTGTTATTTTGCTGGTTTGAGGAATGGGGGCACTGTTGTTGGACACTTAATTGTAACATTAAGGCTATCTACACATGCGATGCTCCACCTGTTGAACACTCAACAATTTAGGAAGGGAGCTTTATCCTGCATGTCTGAGATAGAAGTCTACGGTCACACCAGCAGTTCTGTGAGGCTAAACTAAATGCTAGCAGTATCCTAACATGGTCATATTGGCAATGCTAACCATATTTACCATATTAGTTTTGTGTGTTAGCATACTAAGATTTGCTGATTAGCTTTGAGCACAATGTACCGCTTTAGCTGATTTGGCAGACTGGCTATATACCGAAGTGTTGAACAAATGTGAGTTTTGACCTGATGGCACCAGATGGGATGTTAAAGGATCACCAAAGTAAACAATAAAGTTATTACAAGTTGTCCTGATCCTGTGGGAAACATGAACGGCTGAGCTAAACTCTTTATAAAAAAAACACAAATGTCAACTTTCTGGTGACACAACAGGAAGAGTAAGGGGATCACCGGAGTAATAGGATTCATCCCTAGAGGCCCACTGTTGGCATGGCTAAACATAATGTGTCACGCAGCTTAACAGTATGTTTCAATTTTAGCATTAAAAATAAATGGAGACCAGTGCAGAGAAAAAGCAGATCCAGCTATTTTATGAAAATAACATAATTTCATACAAACATTTATTTAGTAGCAGTAATGCCAATGGTTAAGTATTTATGAAGAAAACTAAAACACAGGTGCAAACAGACAGAGAAGCAGAAGAAATTCAGGGTTCTCGCAAGTATTTTTCTCTGGAAACTGAAACAGATGTTGACGAGAAATCCGGGGAAATACTGGGATCTCAATTGCTGGTATTGAACTTGAAATGTGTTGAAGAGCACAATAATGGCAAAAAAATACATGAATTATAAATGCAATATGTGAAGATGCTGCAAGTGCAGGCTAAAAAAAACAAGTACATTTTCCTTTTTAGCGGGATCAGTTTTTCTTAAACTGTCATAGCACTTCACAAACAACAGCCTAGATTTCAGTGCACAAATAAGTAGAACAAAATAATGGGCAACAGCTCCCTTTAGACCTTTTTCCTCCTCCCATTTTAGCTTCTCATAAAACAGAAATGACCCACTGAACGCTCCGAACCGCTGTATCAATGCCTGACTGACAGAAGTGGAGCTCTACCTCCCTCCTGCCCAGCCTACACAACACAAACAGACTTACAATGAAGCCAGTATGAATGGAGACCTGTCAATCACAGGAAACCCATCCATCACCAGGCAATATACAAATGATCATCTCCTAGAATCATATTCACCAGGCGTGAGTACACGGCCACACACACACACACACACAAACATATACGTACTGTGGATAAATGCACACAGACACAAACAATGAAACACAGGCATAAACAAAAATACACACATTCACATACAAAATGCACATAAACATACACACAGCTCATCCAGTGTTGGCGCCCAGACTGTAGAAGTCATCAGGGACCTGTAAAGCATTACCCTCTGTGTGACTCGAGCCACTCCAGAAATAGCCTCTGTAATGTATTCTTACCGCCACCGTCTCTTTTGCACAATAGTGCCCTTAATAACACACTCCATTTCTGTTGGCATAAATAAGGGCTCCATTTCCATCTTATTTCATGCAAATGAGAGCGCCGGCGCCCAAACAGGTAGTGGGAGTAGTGTGTGAGTGGAGTGTGGAAGTGTGTAGTTGCTGAGTGTAGTGGCATGATTGGGGACGAACGAATTCAAATGAGCGTTGGAGAGACCCCACAATGTGCCAACGACTCCCACGCCAGCCTGCCAACAGCGTGACAGACAACGTCACTTACGGGTCCCGCAGCCTGCACAGGGTGCCATTACAGGGGCCAACGCAAAACCAATATTTATCCAGGCAAATGGTTCTCCGGAGAGGTATTATTGATGCAGTCACCAGAGTTGCACTCCGGTAGTAGGCGCTGGTGCAGCCCACTACCATGTCATCTCTCCGATTTGCTGAATCCATTCGTTCACTACATTTGGAGAGCAGCGATCGGCTCCTTTTTTGGTAACCATGCCATGAGTACAAGAAAACAGCAAGCAGCATCTGGATTGCCTGTGACTGACAAGGACAAGCTTCTTCTGAAAACATGTCTGCAAACAGATGATGTAAAAGTGCTATATAATAACACTGCTGTGCCATAAGTGAAACCGGGCTCCTTGATTCAAGCGTCCATCCTGCAGGAGATCCAGCCAGTGTTTACTCCGTGTTTTTTCATAAGTGCTCTTTTATTGTATGTCGTCTGTAATTAACTTTGTCATCCTCTTTTGACAACTCCTGTCTCTTCTCATTCCCTATCTCTGAGCTTTGCCACTTATGTGAATGTGAATGTGTAGTCTGTCCTCTCTCCAGGTATCCTTGGTACAGAGGATGTTTTGTAGTCAAGGTCCTGCCACCCGGATGTTGCTCGATGTCCTCTCTCTGATCTTCCATCTTCACTCTAAACACTTTTACACTTCTCCTCTAGTTTGTAATATCTACTTAAAGCGTAACTGAAGCCCTTAATTTTGCTAGCTCCCACCTTCCCAGCAAATTAAAAAAATGCAGCAAAGGACTGCACAGGAGAATCATTATTGTGGTCTTGTGGCTATGGAGTGTGTGATGTGGGAGGTAACACCAATCAGAATGACAGACTGACCACCGCTCAGAGTAGCAACCGAGCTAACCAGCCATGAGCTGCTGTCAGACTCTTTGTGTCCACTGGATCTTTGACAGTCAGTAGCACATTCACAACCATTTATAAACGTTTCTGTGTTGTAACCTCAGCTAAGATAGCGACTCAGACAGGCTTACTCTCCAGTGTCTGTGGGGGAATGTCAGTAGGGCTACGTAACAGGCCACAGTCTGAAGGTCTCATATATTTCTAACTCCATACCTCCAGATTTTTATTTTTTTCATTTTCAAACTTCAACCCCAACTGATGGTGGAGCCTGTGCTGTCACCTGACATTGGCTCCAGGCCGCCACCACCCTGCAACGGATGAGTAAATATAGATAATGGATGGATGAATGAATGAGTGTTTAGGACAACTATTCTGCATTAACAGGTTGTGGTGTAGCTACTGTATGCTGGAGCTGACCTGCCTCTCCAAAAATGTAACTACACGTCGGGTGTACAGTGGGTATGAAGATACCATGTGGGGACGGTGAGAACTGTGATGGACCGCTTGAATTTTCTCCCACAAGTTTCTGATGTGGATTGTGAAGACAACAATAAGTGAGTGGAGGAAAGGTTCAGTAGTCTTATCTTACTGCAAACCTTGTCCTGGCAGCCATTCTCTCTCTCTCTATTACAGTCAAAAGAACATAAACATAGCAATTTTAGGGAGGTATACTCCTGTCCTCCTATTTAGTAATGATACAAAGTGAAACAGAAGTTACGTAGATGTAATTTTCTTGTTTGCGTAGCACACTGTCACTCTCAATTACAAAGTAAATGAAAGAATGCAAACACAGTTATGGTGCGGAGTCTAATTCAAGCATGATGTGGCCTGATCACGTACAATATATCTGTGTTGTGGTAGCAACATCAACAGGTTAAATCTGAAGTTGAACAAAATCAAAACATACATTTTAAGGACTGGGCAGGTTAAGGGAGAAGGGCATAAATACATACTGTATGTTCTTGTTTAAATAAAATACTGATTGTTGATTGCTGCAAAATGCCCACTGGCTGTACAGTACGTCATTGTTTACTCATCACTACATCACTTGACTGTACACTACACCACAGACACACTGTGTATGATCAAAGATATTGCAACTGAGGTCATATTTTTTTCAAGAAAGCAGTGTGGACATGTGAAAATCATATTTTATTTTTGAAGAGGTACAAAAGCAGCCTAAAATGCCAGCAGCAATGCCAGCGGCAGCGACTGATTACTGGGGCAGCTTATGTTGCAGATTGACTGTTTGTTACCTCATACTGAGGTGCAGGATGAGTTTCTGGAAAACATACGTGTTCTGCTGATATGAAATTTTGTAATCCTTCTCAATTTGTTATTTAGTTTGTCTCCATCTTTGGTGCTTTTACTCTGCACTTCCCAGCGATAAGTTGTCAGTCAAGCCGTGTGGGCGGTTTTCTGACAGCTTTTCCTTGGGCTTTATTCTGTTGATTAAGTTTAGAGTTTCTTCAGAGTTTATTTTCCTACCATAGTCTTCTTCGGTTCCAAACACATCATAAGTGTAGGCAGACATCTAGGCATTTCACTTTCTGTGCAAAACACATACCCAGGGTCAGGTGTTTACAGCAACGTAAGCTTCGGTCGCTAAAATGCAATGCAACAAAATCAACATACATTTATTCTGAGACTCTTACTTTAACTGTAGAAGCAAAGTTGATCATGATTACATAACACGTTTGGGAAACGCAGGCCTAGAGCAGCAGTTGGTAAAGTCGGCGGAAGCGGGAAGTAGAGGTGGAGAGGAGAAAAGGTTTACAGGGGTGGATGGTGGTCAGATAAAAGAGCTCCACACTCGCTTCAAGGAAAGGTTAATGTCTCTCTCTCGATTTCTCCATCTCTCCCTCCCTCGCTTTCCCAGCTGAGGTCTGTGTGACTTACAGCAGGTCCACACTGCATTAGATTAAATCATAAATTACCCACCCACCCCCATATCTGCATCCACTCCCCTCCCTCCCTATCTCACTCTTCCCTCTCCCGTCCTCTCCCTATCTCAATCTCGCTCTCCCTTTATTCTCCTATATTCCATTCCCCATGTATTTCTCCTGCGCCCCCACTATTATTTCTCCCCAGCTCTAATCATTATTCTCTTTTCTTCGCCCCCCTCATTTCTCTCGCTCTCCCTGTACTCTGCAATATGAATGCCTTTCTGTTAAGAGGGCTGGTAAAGTGGGTTTGGACAGCAGGCCATGTGGGTGAATGCTTGCTGGTGTGATGTGTTGTTTGGTCTTATAGTTTGTCTTTGACTGGGGGTGTAGCAGCGTTGTATAGGCCTTCATGCTAAAATGTTACTGCAGGGGATGTCCTCGTTTTCTCAGTTTGCTACAAAAACACCTGGCATGGAGAGACGCAGGTTAAAGATTCATCCTGTAGGTTACATGGGTTCATTTTTAAGCCTTTTAGTGTGTTTAAGCCTTTCCAAAAACAAAAACACGAGAGAAAAAGTGTAAATAACACATTAAACAGTGTGTTCATCTGTTAACCCTAACTTGCTACTTACATTTACAAAGACAGCTCCATGGAAGCCATCACAGGTTTAAGCTAAGGTTAGTAGCCCTGTCCTCCCCTTTATTAGATCTGTGGAAGTTTACACTCCACCAGCTGCCTTTCACTTAAGAGGACTGCTCTTAACAGAAAGGCAGCATGTACGTTAAGCTAAACAGGGTTATGTTAGAAACAGTCTTATCTTAGTTTTTCTTCTTATCATACATTACACAAGGACTAACTAGCTCTACACTGAAATTCAAGAACAATGTTGTTTCTTCATTGGCTTGTGAGGATGCTGACTTTTATGCTGTGGACAGTAAGCTTTGGCCTCAGTCTTTTAGCACAATTTCATGTTTTAAGCCATCAAGTTCATATTTTAAATTCTTTTAAAATATTCTCCTTTTAAGACGTGTCACCTGGAAACATCAGCTAAAAAGTCAGCTGGACAACTGATAATTTGTCTTTTTAAATATATCTATATATATCTATATATATATATATCTATATTAATTAGACACCGAGATGACAAACTTTTATCTGCCTCTGGCTAAATCATCATAAACAACTACAACTGAGTAAAAAGATTTCAACTGGTTTTCTAACAGAAACCCTCCTGTTTCAAAAAACAACAAGAATGCATAAGGGATGTCACTAAAATGAATCAAATTAAAAAAAGAAAGAAAGAAAGCTGATTTTAGAAGTTGATTCATACAGAAGATAGTGAAATTTTTGTTTCAATAGCGCATTTCTTTGGTGTTGTATTAAGAAAATAGGACCACCCACACATTCACTCCTTCTTGTTTTTCTAGTCTTCTGTTCACTCATTTTATCTATGTCTTAATGTCTCTGTGCTTTTGTTGTTATGTAAATACTTTTGTTGTGTAAATACTCTTATCTACCTGTAATAAAGAATAATAATAAAAAGAAAATAAGACTTTAGTGACAATTACTGACATATATGAGTGTTTCAATGCATTGGAGATTCTGGGTATTTTAATTGTAGCTTGCAGAGGCACCCAGAGGACCCTTGTCCACATTTCCAAACTCTACATATTGTGTACATCTGTGATCCTGTGCATCAAGCTCTGTTAGGTTCAGCAGAGAAACATTTCCAGAGACACTGAGACGTTGTATTTTGTTTAATTTTCAATTTATTTTTTATTTAACTTATTGTCTTATTTTCTCAGGATGAAAATAGGTTTCCATCCTCAGGTTTCTTCTTTATTTCCTGTGTGATCTAGTTATGGTAAATGCAGCCCTGCCCCCTAGTGCACACGTTAATGTTACGTCCAAGTATGATGACAGGCACCAATGTAAACGTCTGCACACATCGTCTGTTATTGTTTATAGACTTACAGGAACAGAGGCATATTCCAGGCTTAACAGAGCATTGGTGGGATAAGTAAGAACCAAGGCAAAGAGAAAAACAACAGTCCTTCCATTCAACCCCCACACACCTTGCTCCACTGCTCTGCTGGAGAAAAAAGGGGAATAAAATGGAGTGACCCTGCCACTAGCAGCTCTCTTTTTCCCCCACTGCTCTCTTCTTCCTCCCCCTTGCCGTGTGAAATCAAATTTCCATGTGGCTCCCGTATCTGTTGCACAGCGAGGTGATTTATCAGGGATGCAAAGAGCATGCAGAAACAATCTTTATTACATCCATTTCCTGCTTGTCAGCCGGGATCATGTTGGCTGTTCATTAAAGGCGCGGCGCAGGTGAGGAGAATGCATCCCGATGCCTTGATAGATTGTCTGCTCCCCTGTGGTGACAGCAGCTGGATGGATTGAACAGCGGGGGGTGAGGAGGGAGGAAAAAAAGCGCTGACTCCGTCACTGCCCCTGTCAGACACACTTTTACATAGCCGGCCAGTGTCATTTCTACCAAACAGCCCCTCACACACATGCACACACAGACTTCTGACACTCTTTGGACTTTAGCCAGACTTAATGCATGGCTGCATACACACACACACACACACACACACACACACACACACACACACACACACACACACACACACACACACACACACACACACACACACACACACACACACACACACACACACACACACACACACACACACAGACACACAAGTATTTATAGACACTGATGAATAAATACAGAGACACATTGTAAAGATGAGATTCATCTTAATACACAGTTACCAACCTCAGCTCTCTCTGTTGAAATCACCAGCCTGGTAACCGCCCATGGGGATGAAATACATAACATTAAGTGCAACAGACTTTTTGCCAAATTTTAAAAAGAGAAGTTGCAAAATACTTTTATTAATTTAAATAACCAAAAATTACACCCATACAGGTAATTTGGTGTTGCTTGGCGACCACTTTGTTTAGCTACTTGTCAAGGACTTTGTTGCTTGGTGGTGAAAGATAATCATGATAATCACGCTCTTATTATTTTGTGCGAAGGAGCATCTCAACAGCAGCCGGCTGTGTGTTAAGTGGTTTGTGTGTAACACTTTTTTCAAATGTGCAGTGATTAGGGAAATGATGGCCTGTTTTGTTTACGCAGCAACGGGAAAATACAGTGTGCGCTCAGATACTGAGTACTATGATAGAAATCACTTAAGTATGAACTAACTCTGCACTGGTACGTGGCTAAGTTAACACATACACATGACTAGCATAGCAGTAGCATACCATACCAACTGCTTCAGTATTAGTCAGTTAAAGTTCTTTTGACCTATAACTTGGACATCTTTGATTTTAATACGATGACCACCAAAACCAGTTAAAAATGTACATTAAAGAACAAATTTAATTATCCTAATGGCCTTAGTGAGAATCGCAGGGTTTCTGTAGGACACTAAGTACAACTGTGATGTGCAGCATGTGAAGAGGGTACAATAAATGCTTTTCATGCTGTACAGACACACCTCATTAAGTCAATCAGCTGAGGCTGTAGAATATCAAAAATACAGCCCTACCTCTTACAGCAGCTACGTAAGCCTTCAGAATCAGCCATAAAACCTTTTATCACACCTCCTACATCAACAGATAAATACATACAGTATGACAACATAAATACAGCTCTGCGTCTATATTGGGCACACATTATTCCCTCAGTGGACTGCTTTTCAAGGTACAACTACAAAATCACACCATCTTCAACTTACTGTAATTGTTAAGACATAAGAAAGAAAAAGATGCATTGTCTACATACATGGGCTCAAAGTGGTGTTTATCTGTCTATATCCTACATACGATTGCGACGCTCTGCTAAGAACAGAGTAAGACACATTATTTAAAAGGACCATTTCCATGCTCTTTGCAAATCAGTGTGATATAAAAGTTCTGCATTACAGTAATCTTTGATCACTCAGCTCATTGAATTATCTTTGACACTGCTCAGTCTTCTTTGTATATATTACCCATCTTTTCTTTCTCTCTCTCTCTCTCTCTCTCTCCCTCCATCCATCTATCCTTCTACATCCCTTCACCAATCTAATTCACGTCCTGTGTCTCTCTGTGTACCAATGACATATAATGACAATGGCGTAAGCGCAGATCGATATTGGAGTGCTTTTGGGACGCCCGGCCAGGAGGGACGGAGGCCGGTGTTGAAAGCAGGGTGACAGGGACACTGTGGGGCTGTCATGGGACAAAGTGGGCGGAGGGCCATTTCGCTGATGAATCTATATCTTTAACCGACTCACTGGTCATAATCAGTGGACGACAGCCTAATGACTACTGTTTATGTTGATGTACACTGTATGTGAAAGTGGTCTGCAGGGTTCAGTATAGGGACATTTAAGAAATGATTCACTTTACATGAAATGTCAAATGAAGAGGTGCAGTATACAAACTAGACATCGGGCACAGTATGACTTCAGTGCAATTAAAAAAATAAGCTCTTTAATTCTTGCACTTTTTAAAAACGGTTTCAGCATGACAGGAAATATACTTAATGTAATATACTGCTTCATTAAATCAATCCAAATTAATGCAGATTGATCACAACTGAATGTCATTAACAAATTCTTGATGCACTACTTGAGAAACACAATGAAAGAGAGATGTTAATGGCTTTATTTCTCTGAATAAAATTGACTGTCTTCTCAAAATAAAAATGTAAAGGCACGCCTGTAGAAAGGGAAGTAGACAATCTAGACATGATTGCCTGTCTGTAATTTAAGGATTGGTTTACTCATGGAGATACTTTTGTACCACTAGGGGTTTGTTGAGACACATGGTCAGAAGTGGTTCTAAATGTACACACACCCTCAAGCACAAGAACAAATTAATAAATATGATTATACACATAGAAATGATATATATATATATATATATATATATATATATATATATATATATATATGTATATATATATGTATATATATATGTTTTCTGAAGTAACGTCCTCCTTCATTACAAAACCATTGATGAAACATGCTTGTTGAAAACACGGGTATTGGTTTAATTCAAAATCCATCTAGAACAAGCAGTGACATTGGCCACCAGGCAACCAATCGTACGCCTGGCTGTCAAAACTCATCTCATTGGCAAAGGCGAAACCATTGGACTTGACTTGGACTCTTTGGAGTCCTGATTCTGTCCTGACTAGTCCTGGTCTTGACAAAGGTGGTCTCATGCTGATGTCCATGTAGTACAGTAATAAACAAATCTAATGCAAATATATCAAATGGTGTAACTGTGAGAGAATAGTCAGATGCAAACCCAAACACAAGAATACAAATTGAAGGTGGCACAGTGAACGTGATTCAATGCTTGGAGAGGACCGGCCTCAGATGCCAATTACATTACCTCTCTAAAACAGAGGGATTCGATTGAAGGATGGAGATAGAGAAGGAGGGGGGAGGGGGTGGCGGGGGCGCTTTCACTCAAAGAAAAATAATTTATTTCATTGTGATATTAAAATCAATAGGCATCGATTGAAAGGTGGCTAAAGGTGAGCGTGTACATGATCCTTCAGATGTGAGAGGCAGACTGTCCGAGAGGGAAGGAGGGAGGGAGAGACGGAAAAAGAGAGGGAGGGGAAAGAAAAAAAAAAAAGAAGGGTGGCCAGAGGAAGAAGTCACCTCCTAGTTAACAAAGAGGGAACAGGGAAAAAGAACAGGAAAAGACCAAGAAAATGAGAGAAAGAGAAAGAGATGGAGAGAGAAAGAGAAAGAGTGAGGGAGTTCTTGCCCGGTGGAATCAATACAAAGAGGTGGAGCAGAGTACAATAGCCTCAGAGGAGAGGAGATTCAGTGGTGCAAGTCTAATACTCTGTCTCATACACACACACACACACACACACACACACACACACACACACACACACACACACACACACACACACACACACACACACACAAATACATTAAAACACACACACACATTCGCCCCCTCTCTGAATCCTTTTTGCTCTTGCTTTCTCCTGACATTTCCCTCTATATCCTTCCTCTATTTAATTTCTTTCTCTTTCTCTCTCGCTTGCTTGCTCATTCTGTATCCACCCTGCACCACCAATACACCCCCCCCCCACACACACACACACACACACTGAGTAGTTGTCTGTATGCAAAGGGATGCAGAGCAAAGAGAGGGTCTACTGTCCAAAGCAGTATAATAGCAGCATCTTTCATCAAAAACAGACAACATACAAATGAGCATGGATGCAAGTGGACAAAAAACACACATCGATACACACACAAACAAACGTGCCATTTCTCCAAATAATGACACTTTTATAGGACATTTTCTCCAAGTCCACCTTCACACACATACCACAGAGTCAAAGCCACTTGGATCATGCAAAAAGAGTGTCTCATGAACACTTTTAACAGACAAATACAAAACAGCACACTCCAACACTACTCCAGCTCTATCAGCACTTGAGACTAGTGAGGCTTCAATTAGTTCTTGATGAATGAGCCCATAAGATGCCACTCTCTCATTTCCCTTGTTGCCAGATATCCCAGCAATCAGAGAGAAATGAATTCTCATTGTGGCGTGACTGAGACGAAGATGACGGTGGTGGTAGTGTTGGTGGAGGGGGAGCAGGGCACTAACATAAATCATTCACCCTCTCCACTGAGGGCCAGAGTTCAGCTTCATCACACCGAACCTGACAAGTCTAGAGCAGTCTAAAATCTTTTTGGATGTTGCAAACTATTTGACAAAAGGAAAATTGCATAACACCATTTTCTGATAAAAATACATTTTTAGAAAATCAATTTTCATATTTTTTCTTAACATTTTATCCGTCTGCTCTTGGTTTTATTGTATTAAGCCAAACATTTTCAAATGTTAAATTGAAAATACCAGCTAGCTTACACTCAAAGAACCCAAGCATGAATCATGTTACAAAGTAAGTTAACATGTTACTTGCAATATATGCCCCAATGTTTTTATTTTAGCTAACAGAAAACCCATATTTGTACAATCTACAGTATTTAACAGGCAATATGTACCGTCAGTGTACCATTCATTGAAAATAAGCGTATGTGTGAGCGTGTGTGCTGCAGTGAAGGTTAGACTCACCATCATCAATGATGCTGACCACTACTCCATTACCGGTGATGTTGTTGCTCCAAACCGGCATCACATTCAGGTCAAACCCACTGGAGTTGTACTCGCCCTGTGCAAACTAAACACACACATACATGCATAACATTACTATCTCTGCTTGAAAAGGACTACTGCAATGAGGATTAATGTTCAACATAAACCCAAATGCATCTCTCAGTGGTTCTAAAATTCTATATTCTGTCAGCAGTGACACAAACACAGTTGCCTGAGAATTTTCGTTGGACATTGTTTAATCTTTTTGAACTTGCACCGGTTGTTACACCTGTTTGGAAAAGCGGAGGTTGTATTTATGCAGATCAGATGGTGCAGTGCAATTTTGGCATGAAACTGCAGTTGTGTTTCCGCCTGTTTGTCGCTTTCATGCATTTGTCTGCATCACCATCCTCTTCTCCCTTTATTTTTCAGCTTGCTCTCTGTAGTGTGTGTGTGCCATGTATTTCTAACATCTCCTTTGTTCCATTTCTGCCATTGTTCACCTGTCCTTTCGATGGAACTGCAGTTTCTTGCCCCTGCTTACCACCTGACCCAATCACCTGCCTGCCACCTGCAAATATTGATTTCTTCCTATTTTATTATTATATTCATCCTCTTCTCCACATTACACGATACATACACATAGGAGAACGGTGGAAATTGTGTGCTTGAATCCTGAATTTGCAATAGCTGTTGCATTAATTTACACTTTGCATTACATTACACTGCATTGTATTACATTACTTTACACTTACACTAAGATGCGTTATTGCAGTGTGCCACATCTGGATGAATACAGCCTTAGCTGTGCCAATGGTAAAAAAGAATATTGATAAGATCTGTTAAATTATTCTGCTTTCTGCACTTGAAAATTGGAAAATTATGGAAATGTAGTGAACATTTTTCTCCCTCTCCTCAAAATGATCAAATGTGTTTACACTTTAGCTGTGTTGATTATGACAGCACTTGTTGCCCCAAGTACACTTTTATCCAGGAGGCAATTCTAGTAATTTGGGAGAGCACCTGTTAAACTACTGAACATCATAACTTTACAGTTATCCACAGACTGCTGTGTTCCAAGTCATCTACTGCACCTCCTACAGTCTCTTCCTATCCTACAGGGAACCTTCAGTAGGGCATTAACATTGCTGCTGTTGCTGCCAAAGAGATAATATTTTCTCAATATAATTACAAAACAGACCTGTTTCTACTCATGGCAAATCCCTTTGTTTCATTTATGTTTAGTGTAATAAAAACAGCTCCTGATAGAATTGTTTAAGAATTAAAAAGTACTATAAGCAGTGTCGTTCAATGTATAGTGTTAAATGTTGTTTTCTCATGGTCTACATACAGCACTGTATGGAATATACTCTTTATCATCTGTGCTATATGTGCATCAATGAAAGCTGTTGGGTTGTGTGTTTATGTGAGATAATGTGTGCACGTCCTTGTGTACAAGAACACCATCTGTGTGGGTTCAGAGTGCCCATAAGGACCCCAGAGAGTTCATGAGAAAGTCACAGAGACAGATCTTTCATCCTTGCACCTCAAACCACAAATCCACCCACGTATAAACAAACAGACCCACACAAATATGCACACAAGTCCACAGCAACAACCCCAGCATGGTGAGGCAGAAGAGCCCCACAAAGTACATACATTCACTTGAAAACACTAACACCTTCATAGAAATATAACATAAACATATGCTTACAGGCACACAAACTAAACACTTCAAAACAACACAATAGGTGCGCACATAAACACACACCCAAAAAGGTAGCTACTAAAAATGTCAGCAGCTGTCCAAAACTCCTCTGCCCACATACACACACACAACCAATTTCATATTCAAAGTGAGTGTTTCAAGAGGCGTCAACTCTGTTGTTGTTATCATGAAGAAGAGAGAGCACAATGGGAAAAAAACGTCTCAGTAGGGGGTAGGGTGTGTGTTTGTGTATATAGGTGTGTGCATGTGTGTGCACCTGCATACCTATCAAACAGTGGACCTCAGAGTTATTCCACATTCAATAACAGTGGATCTGCGAGCCAACAGCAGGCATTTTGGTTTTTATTTTAATTTTAGACAAGAGGGGACTTGCAGGTGTTCGTACTCAACACTGCCCCTGCAGGCTGGAGCAGTGATTTTATTTGCCTATTTTGCTTAACTTTTTCTTTGAAAAGCGCTGTATAAATAAAATGTATTATTATTATATAAAGTTTATTAATAATGACTCACTTACACAAGTTGTTTTTCACACTCCTCCATAGTGTGGATGGCTAGCAGCCTTTCAGTCTATAGGGGTGCTAT